>NC_089873.1:185094166-185775000 GCF_040182565.1 Anser cygnoides
AAACTGTGTGGACATCCAGGAGGGAGAGATACTGGAGGAGCACCAGTAATGACAGGGGAATAGAGAGGTGTGCTGAGGACCCTGAAAGATTGTGGGGAGGTAGCTCATGAACAGAGAGCACTTTTGGTGTCTGCTCTGGGTTAGTGTCAGAGGGACTGAAAAATGAAATGTCTTTTACAAGGGCTGGAGTAGGGACTGTCATTCTTCACAAGCAGTAATTCAGAAAATGACAATGTTGCCAAGGCCTCACAATCAATCCAGATGGATGTGACAGTGACATCTGTCAAACATTTCCAATATACCAGCTGGACACTCGGCTTTGTGCTAAATATTTTCTCTGCATTTGTCAAGAAACATGTTTGTATCCCCAGCCTCAGCGGCCATCACAGAGCAGGTTTGCTGAAGCTGTGTGTGGAGCATGTTGTTACAATACTTCCATGGAGAATTCTTGTTGTTTCTACATTGTTTGGAAATTTACTGTCCTTGGCTGACGCAAGAAAGCAGCAACAGTGACCGTGTGTGGGTTTGTGCTCAGCGGGAGCCCCATTCTCTCCACCTTGCACTGGGGTCGGGTGAGCCCACAGTTGTGGGCTATATAAAATAACCCATGATTAACAAGGATTTGGGGTAAGGCCTAAGGGCTTTTATATCACCTAAGGATATGTGATGCACAAAATAAACCTGGCCTTACTTTATGCTCCCCTTTGAAGCATTGTCACCAGACCCATGATGTTCTGGAACCGAGTTACTTTTCCCCTCTTTGTTTTTCTTGATGTGCAGACTGAGGGCCTGTAACACCACCATAGCCCTGGTCTGCTCTTGAGCCCCAGGAGTTGGGTTGTTCTGCAAACTCTCACGGGGGAGCACGATGTGCCCAGGGCATGAGCATCAGGGGTGGGTGGCAAGGTAAGAGTCAGACAGTTTCCTTTGGCTTGGTCTGGCCTGGCATGCATAGAGAAATCTGGTGTTGTGGAGGAAGTTCCCCATTTTAATGCTTTTGGTGAATAACCGGAATTGAAGTGGCTGCCTAGACTGCATTATCTGGGAATGCTTCCCCTTCCAGACAGCTATCCCAGCTGTGTCTTCACCCCATACGGGGGGAAGGGCAGGCACATCCCCCCCTTCCCTTGCTCCAATGTCTGTTCACTTCCCAGCAGGACTCAGGTGCTTGCAGCAGCCCATGTTGAAAGACGTATTATGATGAAAGAGGATTTCACAGGTGGTTCAGAGAAGACTTAAGCCCTTGAGAAGACCCTGCTCTCACTGAAATCCCAAGCACTAATATCTTGGGTGTGTGTTCTGGAAGGCAGGGAGGATTTATATTTTCCCACCTTAATACAAGTGTACACTAAACATAGCCTTTTTAATGACTGAAAAACTTGGGAAAAAAGTTGTTGCCAGACAAGCTGGCCCAAATGGCTGCTATGCAGCCACAGAGCTGTGCGATGGGAGGAGGACACTCGGTCACACTTTATTTCTGAGACTTCTTTCATAGTCCTTTGAGAAAACATTCACCGAGTAAACCTTCCCCTTCATGCTGTAATGTATTGCAGTACAAGTAATCTATTATGTAGATTTTATGGATCACTTATACAAACTACAGTGAAACCTCAGTTCTGACTGCGGCTTAAAATAGACAGAAGAATAACAATACAACAGTAATAGCAATAAAAACAACAACAGCAATAACAATAATGAATTGATAAAAGAATATATCCATTAAGGTCCCTTCTCTCTACAAGTACTTGGTAATAAAAATGTATTTTTAGCTTTCAAATTATTTAATGTAATGCAGTCTTTATTCTTTATGGCTTCAGAGGTATCAGTAAGGTTTATAGAGTTTTACAGTCTTTAAAGACACAGAAAAAGCACATTTTCATCTGAAATATCTGACTGCTTTTAAATGAAAAGACATAATTAGATTTGTGTTTTTCATTTTGTTGATGATTCTGTACATTAACATGTCATCCTGCAGAGGAAAACATTTCTTTTTCATAATGCAATGTACAGAGCTCTCTTAGGAGGAAATTCTTGGCACAAAATTTTCACTGGCAAAGTAAGAAATCTATGGAAGGACATGTCCATATTGTGGACTATATTTAGGAATTCCCTTTTTCTGGACAAACTGAATCTCCTGGAGGGTTGTGCCTAACTGATCCATGCTCAAAACAAAACACTGAATCTTGTTTATACAACCACCTTAGCCAATCCTGTTAAAAAACTTTTAAGAATAATTCAATGTACAATATTCTTTCTTTATTGCCTCTGAATCAGAAACTGTCTTTCTTCTGCCTTCCCTCAGTATAGCATTTCCAAACTTTGCGTTCAGTGTACACCAAGTCCATTTCTCTCCGCTTTCTGGCTGAGGCTCTTTTCTGGAAAGGAAGGGAAATACTGATGGGACAAGTGGCAGCATTCTGAGAATAGCTGTGAGCAAACACCATCCCAAGTACAAGCAACTGGATCTTTCAGAGGATTTGAAAAATGCAATGCCTCTGCCACTCCTCCCAACTGCTGCCACCTTTGTCATGCTCATGACCACGTGTGGTCAGAAGCATACAAGGTCGGTATCCTGCCTTCCCCCCAAATGGAGATATTCCATAAATTTGTCTCAAGGATTACTCAACTTTTCTAGTTCCCAGTAATGTTTAAAAATAATTTCTATTTGGAGCTGACGTAAGATTAAAGTAATAATATTAAAAAATTAAAAAAAAAAATCTATCCAAAGATGTCAAGAATTGGAGACACCATTGACTGCATATATACATTTCCGTTTCCATTGGTTCTTTTGTAAAATTAGCTGTGTATTTATTAGCTCAGCTGAGATGTCTTATTGCTTTGAGATCACTCCTAAATGTTTTAAAGATCTTTTCTGCTATTCAAAGAACTGACATGTTTGAATTGTCACCAAGCAAAGATGGATGGGCTCATTCGGAAGAGCCAACAAGTATTTGGATGAGGGAGGTCAGGTTAAAAAGAGTGTATGCCTTCACTTAGAGGCAGAAGCCTGAAGCTTGCATATCCAAAACGCATGACAATGTAAACGTCTGAAACAAGGGCACGTATTAGGGGTAGAGACAGCTACAATAATGTGGTTGCCATGGCATGTGGAGCAAATGTACTGGAAATTGCCGATGGCATGTCTGAGGCTCCCCTACCCTTTGTTGCTTGATGTGTGCTTTGCTATAGTTAAAGCACAATGGAGAGACTTGCTTTAAGTATCAGGCTTGATTAATAACCCCTTTCCTCTGCAAAACTATTGCTGGCAACATGCACTAGCTAATCTTTTTTATGGTTCAGTGCTACAGAAGGATACAGTTGTTCCTAACTCTAATTGCAGGTAGGTAGACTGAGGAAGGAATGCATACTGATAGGCAATATCAGCATTGGAGCCAAATCTAGGAATTAGGGGCTTTTGATTCTTACAGTCAGATTCAGAAGCTTCAGAGAAAGATTTGTGTCACTTAATTGTAAATGTTTGAGTTGTAGATGCTCACTTCTGAGCTAATTTTCTTTCATTCGAGTGAAGAGAAATAGGCTTATGAAAGGCTTGATCCTATTTTAGGTCCTTACCTTAGGCTGAGATGAAATGCTCCCCGTTCTATGTTCCTTGGGAGTGCACATTTCTAAAAAAGATTGACCACGTTTATCAGATTAACTCTGTGCCTGGTCACAAGCCCTGCATCTGCAGACACAAACAAAACGAGGCCACATCCCCAGGCACTAACACGATTGCCCATGCCATAAGTCAGCAGGCTCCTTGCGTGATTTTGGTTTGTGTCAGCCCAAAATCTTCTGGACTTTCCCCAGGCACAGCTCTGGGACTAACATGGTCAAAGGGCTATTCCCACTGGGCAGACTGAACTGGTGCTAAAAGGCTTAGTGATACAAAGATGGTTTACCTGTATGGATATGGGCATACCAGGCCACTTGGTCTCAGCGAAGAAGCACGGCTCTGGCCAGTTTCATTTCTGGTGCTAGATGTGGCTTTTAATGTGCTTGGGTTTCTTGAAAACACAGATAAAAGGGTAGCAGCCTCCCATCACTTGAGGTTGTCATGAAGTACTTCCCTGTATGGGGGTCATTCAGAACATGCCATATGCTTGTCTAAGAAAAATGGTGACCCAGTGGCCTCTCCTGAACATCCCATCACTTAAGTGATACGGAGTTCAAATGCTGCCAGATGGCCTCCCACTGATGTGCCGAGTATTTATGGTACATAGATGCAACATCTCGGTGGATCTGATCATTGCTCAGCCTAGGTCAGTTTCTAGCCCTGAATTCAACATGGCAACAAATCTCTGCCTTCAGCAGATGGCATTAAATCCCCAAAAGAGTCAAACGGGCACTGTCTCCCCCCAGTCTCACTGGTACTCATCTCTGAAGATCAGCCATCAGCTTCTGTTCTGAAGGATGACACTCAGTGCACCTCTACAAATGCCATAGTGCTATCAATTCAGACAGATCTGGCTATTCCTGCTGTTCAGGTGTGCTGGATCCTCTTAGTAAATTCCCAGAGCAGTCTTTTCCATGAGGCATAAAGAAGCGTATTTTAATTTCTCACCTTTTATTTTTCTTGACTGTAACTTTCTTGTTCATCCTTGCACTGTAAGGCAGTACGAAAAGAAGCTCTGGAACAATACTATTAATTAAATTATAACTTTTTAATCCCATGTTGGGACATCACTGTGGGGTGAACAACAACTGCAAACCTTTTGCATTGTCAGTGGGGGATGGTGGGCCAAGCCCATATGCCTATGCCCTTCTGCGCTTTATGATCAGTTCAGCTGGAATCCCACATCTAAATCATTAACTTTGAGATCTGTAGTTCCTTGGATCACTTCCAGAATCAAATTTAAAATGTATGCAATGCGTACTACTTCCCACTTCTCTGGAAAGGTGGGTGCATTTTGTAACAAATGCAGTCTGCAGCTCAGCTACTTCATGCATGAGCATCTGTAGAAGGGGCCTGGGGGTGAATCACCTGAACCTGGCGTGGTATGCCACGTAAGTATTGTAAGTATTGAGTTTATTCCAGCACCTGTTCTTCTGCCATCTCCTCCTTCAGGAGTACCTCATTGTGGCTATCAGGGAGGAGAGGCAGGGAACCACTCTCCACTCTGGTGGTTAAAACTGAGGCAGAGAACCATCCTGATTCTCATCAATCTCTTTTTAATTAGCTGCTCCTTCTTACTGGTCTCACTGATTCTACATGGGCTTTTCACTTCATTTATACTCAATTTGTCTCCTATTGATGCTTACTCTTTGCTCTTACAGGCTGTTTGTTCTTTGAAAGCTACCTTGAATCTCACACAGTAATTTATGCTTCTGCCTATTGGCTTTATTGGAACTAGATTTGCACATTTTCAAGGATTTTTGTTGGGCTTACGTGGCGGCTCTAACCTTTGTGTAGAAAGCACTTTGCACCCTCCAGGATGAAAAGTGCTCTGTAAAATGAAGTGTGCTATGTAAGGGTTTTAATTAAATAATCTGCCCAAGGTTTGACATTACAAGAACATGCTTTTCTAAAGATCTTAAAGGCTTTTTTTTTTCCCCCTTGCTTTTGTGCCTGCATTAATGGTGCATTCTTAATGACAATAGGAGTCACTAAGGAACACAAATCTGGTATTCCCTTTTCAAGCTATATATACTTTTAATGACTCCCATGATGCAGCAAGAGATTTCTCATTCATTTCTTCGCAGCACATGATTTGCACCGCTGTGATGCAGCTAATTAGCTGTTGACGTATTCAGAGTTCACATCTGCAGCTTTATTACCAGAATGAAAGCAACATGAATCTTCATTTTTTGGTGTTTTTTGTTGTTTTTCTTCTAATGTAGGACCTTTGGACCTTCCAGATTTTCCTTTTTAACATATTTTCCACAGCTCTATGTGAGCAATTATTGCCTGATGTCTGGAAAGTTCAAATGTATACCACCTGCCGTAGCATCCATTAGTCATCACTGTTCCTCTGTCAGAGCTTCATTGGTGCTGAATGACTATAGCCAAGGTAAATAGAAAATGTAATCGGAGAAGTAGAACACACAGTAGTATTTGATGGTTTTGTCTTTTTTAGAGATTACTCTGTCAGTGTTCATGCCAAGTAAGGGCGTTTCGTGCTTTTCTTCTTTTGTTTTGTCCAGTTACCAGTTCTGTTTTTATGAAGTGCTTTAACCCAAACATTTACATTTCAGCTAGCTATGGCCTTTTTCAATTGTTTTCAAGCTAATGCATACAAAGAGCTGCTTGGCAGGAAGACTAAACAATAAGTTTATTTTAAATAAGTGTTTTACACCTGCTATATTTTTAGCGAACAGTGCTCCTTGCTGTGTTATCTGTGCCAGAAGGCCACATAAAAAAAAAAAAGTATCATGACCTATCCTTCATAGGTTCTTTCCTGTGAGGTTATTCCAGATATGAGGCATGAGCTTATGCTAACTCAAGATAGAAACAGAATGTGTGTCATCGTGAAGTTAATGGCAAAGATCCTGTTGGTGTCAAGAGGACCAGGATTTCACCCAAAGAGATTTGGCACTGACTTGGTTGGAGAAGTGTCAACATGGACTGCTCTGATAAGATTCTTGTTTTGTCAGTGCCAAAGCATCCACCCACTCTATGTCCAAACAGGAGAAAAACCCAGATGGTGTCACATCACATTGCCATCCAGATCCATTTCAAAAGGATTTTAGAGCCAAATCTGATCAATATATTTAAAATATTTGACTCTAAATTTTCTGTAACACTCCAGTAGGCAGTTCCTAGGACAGATGCCAAGGTTAACAGGATATGCATAACAATTATCCCCAGCTGATGCAACTGGGTGAGGGACTCAGCAGGATCCGTCCGTCCCTCCCTCCATTCCTCCCTCTATCCCTCCATCCCTCCCTCTAGATCTGGGTGAGACATCACAAATAAGTAAAACTGGAGAGACTAGTGTCCGTATCAGAGAAGGGAATATTTCCCTCTTCCCTCCATCAGCCTCTGCAATTCAAGATGCATCCAATAGATGCCTGTTTTTCCAAACAGGAGAAAGCCTGCTCCTAAGGAAGCTAAGGCTTGTCCAAGCCTCTCCCTGGACAGAAGAAGCAACAAGATTTTAAGGAAGTTACTCGCTGTCTATAAGCAGCTTTGCATTCTTCAGCTCCTTCAAGCAAGACATAAAAGAGGACCTGGAGGAGCTTTTTCAAAAGCTCCAGGCTGAGAAGTTCTGGGGCTGCAGAGACACAAGTTTAAATTTCTGCCACAGCCTTTGCTGTCTCTGGAGGACTGTGTATTCACCTGAGAAAAATATAAGCCTGGAGACCTTTCAGGCCAGTGTTTGTTTTGCTTTGTAGCTTAATGGAACCTAAAAAAAATTGCAATTAAATTAAAATCAACTTGAGTAGAATATGGGATTTTAAAACATAAAACTGAACAGGCTGTATCTTAAAATCTGTAGTCTGTACTGAAAACGTAGGTCTATTTTTTTTCTTCAATCAAGTATTTTTATAATTAAATAGAAAAAAATGCGTAGATATTCCTGGAGCTTCATTTTAACTTTTATAAATGACCATAATGGACTTCATGGACTATATCCTGCTTTAATTTAATCTGGGGCAAATCCAAATCAATTTAGTTTATTTTTAAAAGACTTCTTTAAAAGAAGATCAGAGCCTGGCCTTCCAGCAGCAGTTTTTAAACTGTCTGGAGCCAAGGAAGATTCAAACTCTGCTGAAGCTAAGGTTTTATTGGAAATTTTCCTTATCTTTTATTGTCTGTGCAAAATAGATCACAGTGTTCCTAACAGTTAATCATTTTTTCTTTTGTAAGAATGTTCTGCACGTAATTAAGTATTGTAATCACTTTTTTGAAAGTAAACCATAACATTTACCATTAAGACTTGGTGTATGTTACGGATGTTCATGCTTATGTGTTACATCTTTTATAGCTATGTTGCTCTCAATGCTCTTGGAACCATCCTCAGCATCTTTTTGTAGCACTCATGGCTAAGGGAGGTGGAGAGTCCTCTGTTGGCTAAAGCAATACATCTCCCACCCTTGGAGCCTGGCCAAAGGCTACATAGCCTTGTGATTAATGTTAGCTGCATATTCAGAAGGTAGAAAATTCCCATTCTGCTGAGCTTGTACTTGTGCTGACATTACTGTTTTCCGTCTCTTGCTGATTATGGTTTCCCATTTTTCTGCAACAAAAACAAAGCAAGACGAAAAAAAAAAGTCACTCAGACATATCACTACATATTTAACAAAGACAAATTATTTACGTGGAATGATAGGTCTTATATTTTATCACACAGAACCACAAGGACCCTGTTACACACTAGAGACATTTCACTTTGAAGTAAAATTTTCAAAATTAATCAATGATTTTTCCCTGTTTCACCTCTCAGGTTTTTGTTAATGAAGAAAAACTCATTAATATTCCCACTCCCATAAAATCAAATATTGGACATTAAAAAAGTGATGGAGCCAAAATCAGTCAACATCTGGCCTGATTTATTGTAGTCCTACTTTAACCCCTTTTTATTAGCAGCGTGCACTCCTATCTGCAGCTGAGCATTTAGTACCATGCGATTTTTATCAGCAGCCCCAGTTACCAATAAGATACTAACCTGACCTTACCTTATTGGTGTCTGTAGACAGCTGTAGACAGCTATAAAGTGGACAGAAGTGTGACCCACATAAATCTGTACTCCATATCAATCATACAGATATTATTATTATTACCCTGTGGACTTTGAATATTGTTACCACTTCATGAAAAATTAACTCTCAACCTGTTCATGACTTGGCATGATTCTCTTTCTGATAAGGAGCAAGTGCAATATTTTTGGGAGAATGGGTTATTTTAGAATAAGCTTGTTTAACATTGTGTGTGGTTCCTTGCTTGTGTGACATATATAATTACTATAGCTTAAAGCTCTGAAGTGACATTTTTCTGCAATCTTAGTTTTTCTATATTTTGGGAACATACCAGAAATATCCCATTTGTCATTTTCTTTTGTTCTTTTGGGATGGGAGTGTTATCGCCTACCTTCAGATGCACACATACACACACAAAGTAGTCCAGAGGCCCTGTATAATCTGTATAGAAAAATGGGTACAACTAGACCTTAAGTCATCTGACCGCCTGGCCTTGGCATGTCTGTCTTCTTTGACTATGAAGGGAAACCCAAAGGACCAGAATAGAGGTAGTCAGCTGTATAACACCCCCTGCAGACTGGTGAGATACTTCTCACATTGCCTTCTCCTCATTTTTACCCTTTTGCACCCACAGTTTTTACTGGATAGCACTGCAGACAACTGAGGCCCGCTCTGGCCCTGATCATGGCTTCAGTATTAAGTTTAACAGGACAGCATTGCCTGCACATGAACATCTGTGCTGTAAATGGATATCATAGTCCCTTGTCCAGCTTTAACCCTCCCAACGCACACTCTCACAAGCAATGTTGAGGCACATCTCAGGAAACATCACATGCCAAGAGTTGTTCCCAACAGGTGGAGTGGGTGAGATCTTCTGGTTAGGGAGAAGAAGGGGCTGTAGTCATATGAATACCAAATGTGTCATCCCATTTGTCCCCATAACAAGAGTATGCTAACTGCCCTATTTTGTTTACTAGCATAAATGTAGCCCCAAATGTAGTAAATGTAAATGGGGTTGTTTAGTTCAAGCACTAGACAACCATTCCTTTCTAATACAGTGTTCAATCCATTACATTTCATCTGGCGAAATACTTACTTTTCTAACTTGGCTTTTTGTTTTCTTATGTAAAATGTTTTGGATTAGGTAGATATTTGCTGACATCTCTGTAGGAGGTGGCAAATTGTTGACATAAAGTATAAAGACAATTATTTTTGCTTATGGAACACTATCTTATGTCTGTTGCAACAGAGCAGCAGTATTTTTCTGTAGGAGTATTGTCACTTTTGATAAGCACCCTAGTAGTTTATTTTTCAGTATGACATCTGTCTCTTCTCTTTCATACATTGGATTTATGTAACACATGCACCAGAATGATTATTCTATGTTCTGTGTTTTGAGGGAAAGCAAGTGTTTCACTATTCTTTTTTTTTTTTTTTTACTTGTTTATAACTTCTACATTTTCAAAAATTTTATCTTTCATAAAAGGGAATTCTTTAGAATCTTGCCTTTTATTGGTTGCTATTTATCCTTTTTTTTTTTCTGTTTTCTGATACAATTCAGGAATAGAAATGCAGATTGAAAGACGGTA
The DNA here is from genome assembly GCF_040182565.1 of Anser cygnoides. NCBI lineage: Eukaryota > Metazoa > Chordata > Aves > Anseriformes > Anatidae > Anser > Anser cygnoides. The sequence goes on from NC_089873.1 coordinate 185,104,396, forward strand.
AGTAGATCTGCTGTCTGATGACAGCACTTTAAAAACCCATTCCTGAACCATGGTATAATTTTTCCAGAAGTCTCAGAAGCTCCTTTCAGGGCATTGAGATGAACTAAGAATCTGAAAACCCTGGAATGAACGACAGCGGGTCAGAGAAACACTTAGCTGAGGCCAAATCCTTGTCAAACTAAGTGGGCCTGTGCTAGATCTGGGTCACACTAACAATGTTTGACAAGCTAGACGTGCTCTGAGGAGTTAATTTTCCAGCTATTTCAGCCCATCAAACCAGTCACTGTCTTGTGCACTAGATCTAGTGTTAGTACTTCATATTTGGTCCTGCAGTTCCCATAAGGATAGTCTTAGTCTCAAGCTCGTAAGTAGTGTCTCTGTACAAAACTGGCTCTGTAATTGCAGGCCCTCATTTCTTGGTACACAATTTAACCTGTAGGATACCTGGGTATTCTCCACATTTCTCTCTATGACTGTTTGTTAGAGCAAATTAATAAAATGCTGTTAAGCACTACCTGGTTATACAATTTAAATAGGTCAACTTCTCTGAAAAAGTTGCTGAGTTCTCTACTGGTTGGAAGCTGTAATCACTATTCATGAGCCTTGCAGTAGCACTCAAAGACCTTGTTTAGATCAGACAGATCTCTTGTGCCAGCTACTCTACATAGACGTAAAAAATCTCTCCCAAAGACTTTACAACCAGAATTTAGAATAGGCAAAGTAACAGAAGGAGTAGAAGAAAGGGAAAAAAAAATAATAGTGAGCAGCTTGAGACACCACTTAGAATATTTTATATGTATTGCCTTTATTCCTTTTTAGTGATCTAATGTTTGAAGCTGAATTGTGCTGATACAATTCACCCTTTTTAGAGCGCTATACCTGAAAAACAGCAGGAATGTCTGTGAAGTTTTGATCCAGGTGGGTACCGGTCTTTCCTTTTAGGGAGCTAAACCACCGTCCCTCACGGGGAAAGGCCAGAGGGTGGGGGGAGATGTGTCAGGGGCTTACTTCTTCCTATGTGCCTGGTCAGTTGGAACAGGAAGACGATGGAAGAACATTTTTGTTCTTTCTAATGTTTCTGGGTAGGCCATGAAGCCTAGATGCATGGTGTCTCCAAACTACTTCATGACCTACTCCTGAACAGTCAGTATAATCTTCTCCAAAACAAATAGCCATATATGTTGCTTATACCTTAAAGAAGCTGTGAAAAGCTTGAAACAATGCAGAGAACAGTGACAAAAACTGTTGTGGAGTAGAGAAGTGCCTTACAATTAGAGGTGCATGGACTTGCCTTTACTCATTGCATACACCACCAAGAGGCAACCTACATTCTAACATGACAAGAAAATATTCAAATTATTATTATTTTTCTTAACCTGTCAGAGAAAGACATGATGAAAACCATTGTATGGTTGTTAATGCCAATCAAATTCAAGTTGGGAATAAAACATGAATTTTCAGCTGTAAAGGTGATTAACATGGGAACACCTGCCTTTGACTTCTTCAAGGGTGTTTTGGTCTAAGATGAGCCTCAGTCAAAACGTGTGATACACTTCAAACTGGGGGATAAGTGGAGGGACAATCCATGCCTGATTTAGACAGTTTAGCCACGTCATCTGCTAGGTTGTCTCCAAACTCCAGACTTTGGATTAGGTAGAGTCTAAGGCTCTGGTAACGTTTTCTGCCACATAGAAGAAAACATTTATGTCTGAGAGCAAGGAGGCTAATCTTCAATGAAAGCATTCTAAAGTGCTTGTGGTATTCAGGGTGATGCTACATACAACATGTCCTCCTCATCCTCAATGGGACAAAGGGAGCAGGAAGGAAAGGACAGCAAATTCTTTTTAAAGATTATAGCTGTGCTACATGAGCAGCTATGTTTTTAGTATTGTTATTCTTGTTTTACGAGAGAAATAGGACCTATATTTAAATAACGTTTCCTTGTGTATATGAAAACTGTAGTCTATAAAGCAGAGTTTTGGATGTATCAGATTTTTATCACATCCAATCCCATTTTCTGAGTCATTCCAGTCTAAGACTGGAGTACTGAGGATATGAAAACCATGTCTGTCTTTCCCCCTTTTGAGTCCAAAGCCCATGCAAAGCAACAAGTACAAATCATGTGTGCTACAGCCTGATTGCTGAAGCAAACAACAACAATAAAAATCCAGAATCATTGCCAAAAGCAATTTTCCAGTATGTGTTTGATGCATTGTACAATGGACATTCTGCCAATAATACCCAGCATACGAAGAAAGTGATATAAATGTCTGATAACGGCTATAAAGATGAAGCACTATGCAATAAAGACCAGAACTGTGCTGAACAAACCATCTGAGAACAGCCCACACAGGAAGAAAGAGAGAGGTCATCGCTTGTCATTCACGAAATTATGTTCTACATCAGAGACAGAGGGTGGCAGAGGAGTCCAGTGTGAGGTGTTTCCAAGTGCTCTGAGGGGAGTATCTTAAAATTCTGAGAGATAAAATTGATAAAGAAGTGGTGTTTTGAGATGAAAGAAAGCATTTAGAGTTTCTACAACTCGCATTTAGAGTTTCTACAGCTCAGTGATAGAAGTGAGTTGTGGCTGACAGGAAGGGGATGAACACTGCCTTGATTTAAGAATTTATTTTGTGTTCTTTTTGTTGTTATTCTTGAAGAAATGAAATTAAACAGTTCAGCTTTGGTAGGAGATGAGAGGTAATCGTGTTCTTTCCATCTTTGTAGATGGGTGCTCTTCAGTAGGACCCATATCAATTTGGAGCATTTACTGCAGAAGTTCTTCCCTTCATAGCATCTCCAATTCAGGTAATGAAGCCCTGCAGCACAACTGTGAGGAATGTTAGCAAATAGCACTACCCACATTTCTCTGACAATAGGTGAAACAGATAATAGGTAAAGACTTTCTCATGGCCACACAATCAGAAAAAAAAATGGGTGTGGGAGAGGTGGGAATTAGGATATCAGACCATCCTTTTCTCAGCCCTAAAAGAAAAGTTAATGAATATGGCCTAGAAAGTCTTAATACAGTTGGGAACACAACTGTACAATGAAATGTAGACAATATTTTTTAATGATTCACTGTCAGAAAGGAGGGATGATCAGGGCTCTGCAGTGAACCATCTCAGGATCTGTTCAAAATTTTCATCAGTGACCTGTATAGGAATAGAAAACAGGACTGTGACAATTCGTAAATTACATTGAGCTGGGAAGGACTACAAAATTTTTGGAAGAGAAGATTAGCATTCAAAAAGTCTTGACAAATGGGTTCAGTGAACTAAAATAAGTAGAATGGATGGAATGCAACAAGGGTAAGCTTCACTTAAGCATTGAAAGTTGAAAATTATGGAGCAGAAAAAGCAGACAGCTGTTCTTGCAGGAGAATTTGAGAGTTCTACAGAAATGAAGCTGGAGCTGAATCAACAACATAATGGCCATTGCAAAGAAATAATCATGAAGCTGGTAGCTCCAAAGTGGAGAGAGGTCTGGAAGGAAGGAAGGGGGAAAGGAAGCACCACTGGAAACTGGCTTTGTGTTCTCACATGAATTCAATTTAAAATGGTGACTTTTCTTGGACTAGAAAAACTACATTTCTCAAGTGATGAGGCTGAATGCACAGTCAGGGTCATATTCAGGAAAGGCTAGCCTATGTGGGCCTAGTGTCAATGAAACGTAAGAGTGGTCTGGATCTGTTTGGCAAGTGTAAGAGCAGCCCTTGGGGTAACTGCAATAATCTTGTGTTACATCCACCCTATCATGCCAAACCCCCTTTTCTTTTCTCTCTCTCTCTCTTTTTTTTTAATTTTTTTTTCTACTTGAAAAGGTTGTGTTTGTTTCTTTTTCATTCCTACAGAAAAGGGTGATTTGCTTGAAAGATTTTCTAAGAAAGAATCATATCATAATAATCATAGAGTGCTTTGGGTTGGAAGACATCTTCCAATTAGATGGAAGATGTCTTTCAACCCCCCTGCCATGGGCAGGGACACCTGCCGCCAGACCAGGTTGCCCAAAGCCCCATCCAGCCTGACCTTGAACACCTTCAAGGATGGGACATCCACAGCTTCTCTGGGCAGCCTGTGCCAGTGCCCCACCACCCTCTGAGTGGATAATTTCCTCCTTGTCCTATCACTCCACTCCCTGACAAAGAGTCCCTCCCTATCTCTCTTGTAGGGCCCCTCTAGGTACTGGAAGGCCGCTGTAAGGTCTCCCCGGAGCCTTCTCTATGGGCTGAGTGACTGGCCTCAGGCCTTCCTTTATTCCCTTTTTTAAAATGGGGTTATGTTTCCCCTTTTCAAGTCAGGAGACCTTCTTGGGATTTTATTACTGACAGGAATTATATTGATACTGTCGCTGAGAATGTGAGAAGCATGTGGTGTAACTGGCAAAACCATGCTTTTAAAGACATTCACTGGAATTTCTGCCTGAAGCTAAATGAAGTGGGATATGCTGGATTAGAATTACCATCAAGGAATGGAAATTCTTTAATGACCTTCCTTTATGCTTAAAACAGGATGTGGCCTAGGGTTGTATAGAGAAGACACAAAGTAATTCAAAAGTCTGAAAAAGTAGGTTTGTTTTCCTCCATTTCACACAGTTCTTAGACTTCAGCCAAACCTGTTTATGAGGTTGTGGATGGCAGGAAGCCCAGTTCTGATATTCAGCTAAGCAAAGCAGACTTTTGCCCGTATCTTGAATACCACATATGTGAATTGTCGAAAACACACTTTAAGGGAGAAACAATTCCTCAGCTTTCACATTTCCTGGCTTCACTGGGTGGAGAAAATTGCTGGAGTTGCCAACTCCAGCCTGGCAAAGTCAGCCAGCTTCGAATTGGAGAGAGAAGATCTGACTACATCAATTTTCAAAAGCATGGGTATAAACACAGAAAAGCCCAGGGTAAGTTCTTGTTTTCCAAAAATGAACTTCTGAAGCTTGTTTACTGGTAATTCTTTTGAACAACATGCTGGATTCTGCCTTCAGGAAGTTCTGGTCATTGATTTTAGTATTCATCGCAGGCAGGCATTTGTTAAGTCAAATAAAGTCAGAATACTGGTATGTGAAAGAGCAATACAGAGCTATCTGTTTTCCATATCGTGTTGTATATGACTGATGAGTCATTTCCAATACACCTGAAGTGGAAAGACAGATTTTAGTGGCACTGGACTACCATGCAGATACTTTCATGTTTTGCTGACTAAAGCCTCCCAAGTACTGGCTTAGCATGTGAAGGGCATATTGTAAAAAGTCAGTTCTCTGAAAGAGAACAACTTCTTTTAGTCATTTGAAATTTGTTGTCAGAAAACAAAGCTGGTATCAAAGGGCTAAAAATAAAAAATAAAAAAAAAATCAGTTATTTCAAATTTGGGACCTAAAGCAGACTTTGGCTGCCTGGATGGATTGGTGGCCAGAATCTAGCATCTTATGATTTAGAGCAATCAACTTTAGTATAAAAGATGAAAATAAAATAGCTATGTGCATGTGTCAGAATTTGCTAGTTAGTTAATACAAGTTTATGCTTTTATAACACCAGGTTTTGGAAATGCAGTAAGTACAAAAGCAGAGCTGTTATGCTGTGTAATTGTGTAATATTTCTCTTGAGTTGGAAAAGTATTCTCAAGGGGACTTCCAGAATTCTGCAGCACAAATCACAGCGGTATTGAGGTCACAGGTACAGTTTGACCTCATTTACTTCAATAGAAAAATGAGCATGGAATTTCTCGCAGGTTATTGAAATGGCAGCCTCCAAAGCTGAATAGCTAATTTTGTAACAGAGAGAAGAATCTTTCTGATAATTGCTCTTCTTGATAACTGATTCCTAATTTGATAAATGTATAAATTTTACTAGCTGCTAAGCTCACAATAAAATATGAAGCACTGTCTTTGAAAGTTTCTTGCTTCCTTATTTTCCCTTACTGTAAAATAATACATTTAGTATTCTCCAAGGCCTAGTCAGAAACTAATGTTCCTATACATGCAAATCTGCACTAATGTTATCTGGAGAACCCTATTATAATGAAAAAAAAATCTGAAATCTCTGGCATTGATGAAAATATTTATCAATGCCTTTGTCATTGGATAAACTGCCCTGTATAATTTACTGACAATGAAAAGGAAACATGTTTGGAGGGAACAAAGGTTGGTTAAGAGTCAGAGTCCAAGCCTGCAAGACTTGGAAGTAGGGTTGTGCTTGACAAACACTCTAAGACATCACAGAAATATTCAGCTAACCCAAAAGCAGCCTGCTGCCCTCACCAACCCTTTGCTGCTCTCTGTGAGCCCTGCAGCAGCACCAGTCTGAGTGGGGACACAGCACACAGGGTGGAAGGACCTGCTCCATCTTAAAATTAACATTGCTTTTTAATAATAAGTGAGATTTAGTCACTACAGAAAAAAATATTTCCATTCTTCCTAATGCCCTTCCTTCACTTTTTCCTTTAATTTAATTATTTTATTTTTTATTTTTTACTTGCAACTTATGACCCCTAATTCAGTCCAAGACAAGAAGCAACCCAATAGCTCTGAGCCCCAGTTCCTTTCCACTGCTGCACACAGCCAATATTGACTGCTAAGAATTATCTCAGTTGTTTTGCTCATTTTGGAGTTATTCCTCTCCATGCAGTCTTTATTTCATTTCCTGTGAGTATGCGTTAGCCAAGGCAAACTCACCCCACAGCACAGCAAACATGAGCAAAATAAATGTGTAGAGCTTCTGGCTTTTTTTTTTTTTTTTTAAGCTGGGTGATATTCATCTTGCTGAGACAAACAAATAAACAAACAACAAGCCCTGCTTGGCAAAACACATTTTCAAACACAGTTCTTATTTCTCTAGTGCAAAAGTTGCAAAGGGGTCATTCCGTCAGTGGAAGAGAGGTTCTGTAACAACTAAGTAGATCTGCCGGGTTCTCACAGCTGACTATAAGGACTAATGTGAAGGAAACTCCGCCCAAATTTGTATTTCTCTGTCTCATGGATGCCTTGGTTATTTCTTTATTTTTCATGAAGGTCTCCCTGCAGGTTGGCTCTTTGGAGCACTCTGAGACCTTCTGTGTTCTGCAGACAGTCCCGTTGGCACTGCCATGGGGCACGGGCACGGCCAGCCTCAACAGCAGTCTCAGGGACAGCTTTATCACATATTCTGGTTGGTACAATCTGTTTTGGAAATATATGCGATTTTTCCCCACAGATTGGGAAGACAATTTCCCAGCTCAGCTGACTCATTGTTCACTGAAGGTTGTGAGCTGACCTTTTCCTCACCAACGCTTCTCTGCAAACAGCTTCCCACCGTAATCCACTACCTCACTTCTGGCTGCTCCTGATGAGGAAGGGCTAACATTTAAAGTACATGCTGGCAATCCCAGGCAGATGCAATTTAACTGTATTACCTGGATGCAGCTCATCAGAAACTTTTCATTTTCCCTCTGGAGATACTGCCCTGCACAGCATGCTCGAAGAAAATCTTGAATTTATCAGCAAAATAACTAGTAAATTCCTCACAGCTAGAGAGCCTCTCAGCAAATGAAAACAGTTGAATCAAACCAGCTGCATGCCACCTGGAACATTTTCATTGCAGCAATTTGTAGCAGAGGAGAAAATGCTCTCCCCCCCCCCCCCCATCTGTTTTAAAACTTCTCTTAAAAATATCACAGTAATAGTCCCACTTGCTGGATTCAGAGATTTGTACCAGCAATTCTCTGGAAGTCTTTATTATTATTGTTATTATTGTTGTTGTTGTTGTTGTTATTATTATCATCATCATCATCATCATCATTTATATATATATATATATTTTTCCTGTAATTCAGTGGTAAACTCCAGTACCCACAGAGAAGAACATGTGGGAGAGAGAACTCACTGTCCAGGTACTCATGGACAGTGTTTTTTTCCTGGGGCAATCCACCCAGCTCTGATTAGAATCACTGGGGAAGCAATCATACTATGAATATCTGAATATCTGAGCTCATCTTGCTCAATGATTCTTTTTCACTTACATAGTCAAAATATATTATTTACCCCAGAAGCAGAAAGACCACACCAATCCCAGGCTGCATCTAGTTATACCTCAGCTGGTTTGAACAGAAAAAGCAAAGCCCAGCATTTCTGCCTGTACCATGCTTTGCTGCCACTGGGATTTCCTTCATTATAGACTTCCCATTGGTGGCATTAGGATGTCTAGGAATCAAGAGACATTGACACTGTGAATGTCTCCCTGGAGAGTTATCTGGCATTTTCTTTCCAAATTAGGATGCTTAGCAGGCCTGGGACAGAGAAGTGAGAACTGCACCCATTGGTACTGCAGATGTTATAAATACAAATGGATAGTCAAAGGTTGTTAATTTTTATGTGCATAAAATGCACACACGAGAAGAATATAAACCAGCTATAAAACAGATGCATGGCTTTCTCTGATGCTATGCTTGTAACATTATACTGAATGCTAAGAAGTTCTCTTCTCCCCCTCTTATTTATTTATTTGCTTTCCAAAAGTTTGTGTGTAAATTCAGCTCTTATTAAAGCTACAATTGGCTGAGAACACTGACTGTAATAAGCCCTTGAAGAGGTTGGCTCTGGAAAAGCTTTCCTCTCAACATCTCTTGGAATGCATCTTTATTCTGGTCTGTGATGTTCCTTCATTTCCAGTGGGACTGCATATATATCCTCCTCTAAAAACAAAACAAACAGCAAATTCCTCCAGCTCTCTCGGGACTAAATTAGTCTCTCATATCTTTGTGAAAGAGAGCATCGAAAATTGTTACGTTCTGAATGTTGTGATTTTTCCAATGAAATGATTTTTCTAAAGGTAATGCTGTTCTATCAAAGTAAATATTTTTTGAGGAAATCTGGCATTCCTTTTTACGCCCTCCTGCTGTCCTAATCTTCTTTTGAAAAAAAATGCATCACAAGAATATTAGATTTAGTCAATATTGTTTTTACTCAAAAATAAAACACTCTGATCCACTGAAATATTTTAATGTGAGCATTCTGAGTTTAAAGCATAGTGCAAATCTGCTTTTTACCTGAACTCTTTGTCTCCTTGTAGTGCGTTGGGCTCTCATAGTCTGCCTGTAGCCCCATCCACAGGGAGAGTGAGGATCTCAGGCACTGCAATTGCAAGGTACAGGGTGTGCCGGGGCTCCTTGGGCAGATGCACTTCAATGTCACCTTAATTTTAAATAAAACCTTTCAATTGGGGAACAGCTGAACCTTTTATTTCTGTGTATCAAAAAGAATACTTTAGAGAGTTTTCAAGTCTGTTTTCAGAGCTTGTTCTGCTCTTTCATCTTTTTGACCTGATCTAAAAGGAAAGAAAATGTCAAAACTGATAGAAAAGGAATTTCAGTTTTTGTTTAGCTCTAGTTCAGGGTCTGATGTGTGGTGCCATTGCTCACGAACCTCACTGTCCTTACTGTAGAAATACTGGGAAATTTGGGAAGTTGGGAGTTTTGTTGAAGGAACTGGGAGTTTGTGAGAGCAGATAAAAATTTATTTCACAGAAATATTTTTCACAGAAAAATACAACACAAAATCACACTGATATGCTTTGCTGGACTGCAGTTTTACACATACGGCAGTCTACTAATCCAGAGAATGGAGAAAGTTTTGAAGTTTCAGGTAGATGGCTCTCTGGAAAAATAGTAATTTTTTAGCTGGAGTGTGAACTCTGAGGCTTGATAATATTCACCTCATCTGTTTGAGAAGAATGATTCTCTCTACTGGTAAAGGAGGGCAAATGTATGCTGTACAGGTCTATACTGTACAGATGGATATTTTCCTTTCTGTATACCTATTGATGAAATTTTAGTAGTTGGACCACTGAGTTATTTGTTACCTGAGCAGAACATTGAGATCTCAGAATTAAAGGGCAAGAGGTCTGGTCTCATCTCCAATGCTTAGATTAATGAAAGTGTGAGGATCACAGCAACACCACAGCTCTTCTTGCTACTGAATGCAGGAGTGTAATAATGAGGCATGCTGTTACTTGTCATTTGTATTATACAATAGTTAACACCATAGCCCGTAATATTAAATTTTCGCTCAGGCAAAGTGTGTTTAATAATCTGGAACTGAATAATACCTGTAGCTCATTTAAAAGAAAATAAAAGTTGCACAGTTCCTATCACGTATGCCTTTATTCCCAACTAAAGGCTTCAGGTGTTCAGTTTGTTGCAAGGAATATTAATTAATGTGGATAACAAAATCCAAATATATGGTTTGTGTATCAGGAGAATCTACTACATTTTTTACATACTCATTTCTCATGTAGATTTCATCAGAAATGTGTCCCAAATTGCAGTAATAGATTTTTAAACACTTTGAAAGCAGCACAGAGAAGGGGTCCACCTCATCTGCCAGTATGTATATGCAAGTGCTCTGGGAATGGCTCTCAGCACTTTCCAAGACCATAAATTTTTACACTTTCTTTAGGGTCCCCATTGTTACAAGCTTAAGCATATGAATTACTGTTTACACAGAGAGCTGTGGAGATCAGACAGGCGACCCACATTTGCAGAGTAGCTCTATTGTGTATATACAAGATGTTACTCTAAATGTCTGTCTGGAAGTACCTATTTCTCTCCATTGACTATAGACAACATAGATTGCTCAACCCTTAAGTTGCTAAAGCTGTGAGGCAAACCTGACTTAATACAACAGTGGATGTATGGTGGGCTGATATAACCTGGAATGAAGTTTGCAATAGCAGACCAAAGGATTTCCTGGAGTTAATTCTTGTTTCAGCAAAACAAACAAACAAACAAAAACCACATAGGATACAACTTAAAATTGCCAGTAGTAAAGAGCTGATCACCACCCTTGATAAGTCATTGCATTCCTTAATTACTCACAATTAAAAACTGTACCTCAGCTTCACCCTCCAGCCACTAGAAGCTTCCCTGAGAGGCTGAAGCAAACACAATCAAAGGTTACATCCCCTAAGATCCTGTACAATATTTACCCTTTTTTTGATAGACCATATAGGCAGAAGTCCTGGACCCTTAACATTACAAGCTGAAATAATTTAAATTCTGGGTGGAATTTGTCTCAGTTATGTTAAAACTATCTATTCAGTAGCCAGCTCATCTAAGCTAGACACTGAGACTTCAGTGAATGGAAAATAGGTGTCAGCATGGGTGGAATGAGTTGTTCTCTTAGCGTTTCTGTCCACCACTCACTACAGGCAGAACCACATCATGAGCTTAAACTAGATGCCTACCTTGCAGATAATTAAAGATAGGTAAGAACAAATGTATACAGCATATCAGAATCATTCCTTAATGGATGGCTTCCTTAATGGGATGACCTCTCAATCCTTCTCAAGATGCTTTGCTATCAAGCAACTGAGAAAGCGATCACAGACTTTTTAAAAAAATAAAACCCAAATATGCCTGTGGGTTTAGAAAAAGCCTGGGAAATTTTTGCTCCAGAAAATTGCAAGCAGCAAAATAATCATAAAAAATTGCTTTATAATCCAAGTTTCTGCTCATCCATAACCAGAGCATCTCCTCTGTGGCACAGTGATGTTAAATATTCCATTTCTAGATTTGGAGTTACTGGTTTTATTTATATGTTGGCTGATATTATGATGCTGATAACCAAGTTTATAGATGAATATAAAATCTTTCTGCTGCAGTTAATTTTCTTTTAATGTTACAAATAATAATAAAAACAAGATAAACTACTTAATAAATCAGCAAGGTTCCTTCCTCTCATTTCCATGAAAAAAAAAAGCAATTCAAATGATAACGTCATGCCAGATAGACTTCCATTGGAAGGGGCATCTTTCATGATGAGATAAAAGTGTCATTTCAGTCCCTGACAAAGCTTTTGCTGTGGTCTCTACAAAAGAACCTCTTATCTTATCACTGAACACAGCTGTAAGCCTTATAAATGTATGCTGCAGCTGCCCGACTCTAGCTCCTATTGTAAAACCAGCGTTAGAAAATTGATATGCAAATGTCTATACAGCTTCTTGTCCTTGGGCTGAGTATGGAAGCTTATCGTGAATTTAGTGATACTTAGAGATTAGTTGTCAAGTAGTTCTCCATAACATGGATGAGGGGAACTCACATGTCCTATCACACTTCTTGAATGTTGAATACGGGGTTTGTTTAAGTGCAGCAATGTGGAAAATTTTAGGGTTAGAAGGAGCACAGAGATAAGTACGAAGCCATAGTTTAAGGCTCCAATACAGAGATAAAATTGTCGTCTTGTGCTTACTGGCCAGTCCTTAAGTTATTCATTGATGGACTGCATGTGACTTGTTTTCCCCTAGTTTGGGAGACTGGTGTTTGCCACCTATGGAACCCGTGTCTTCCTCAGAGTCCCTGCTGTCCAGAGATAATCCTTTGCAGATATGGCCTGCATGTCATTTCTAGGAGTATGATGAATGCCACCTTTGCAAGAAAACTCAAGCAGCCCACACCTTTGCTCTGTCCCTGTCTTGGTTTCCCATTCCTTTCCTAGCACATAAACATACCCCTATTCCTTCTGTGCTGGACCCCAGCATGTCCTCAAAGACACAGCATATCCTCAGCCTCCTAGGTACATATGAAGGACTGTTGTAGCTTCTCCTTAGAGATACTGTGTTCCTCTCCCATCAACGTATGTGTCATTGTAAGTCCAAAGCATAACAGATCTTCTGATAAGCGTACACAATTCAGTAGTGATTTGTAAGAAGTTAGGGATTCCTATATCGAAAATATATCTTTCACTCTCTGAATGGAACATAGCCTCACTCTGAAAATTCAGCTGTCTGCCAACCTAATTTGAATTGCATAACCGAACTGTCTTTTAAGAAGATTCATCCCATCATTTTCAGTGTAGCTGTGGAAAAGTTGTGCATCTGTTATGTGGAAATCTTGTGAGTGTTTTCTCCATGCAACGTAGAGAAACAAGCACTTTCAGAGGGCTGGGTATCCCACTAACTTGGAGACATGCTTTAAGGACAAGATTAGTCTGCCTGTGCAATGTCTGTCTATTACCATGTTATGGAAGAACCTCAGCTACTTTTAGGGGGTGTTGTCCATATTCCAGTGGCAAAAATATTTCCACAGTGTCCAATTTTGAGTACCTAACTGTAATGCCTAGAAGGCTAGCCTGCAATTCTCTCTATGGTGATGTGGAACACCAGTCTCCTCTGAATTGTCTTCTGGAGAAACTGCTTCCTCTCCCTTGATAATATAACAAATTACTTTCTTATTCAGGCACCCAGCATTATACGTTTAATATCTTAAGTATCTTAGAATCATAGAATCATAGGAAAATTAAGATTGGAAAGACCTTCGAGATCATCTGGTCCAACCATCACCCTACTACCAATGTCACTCACTAAACCATGTCCCTAAGCACCACGTCCAACCTTTCCTTGAACACCCCCAGGGACGGTGACTCGAACATTTCCCTGGGCAACCCCTTCCAATGCTTGACCACTCCTTCTGAGAAGAAATGTCTCCTGATTGTTTTAATTGTTGCAGAGTACTGCTCTTTGTTCAGTTTTTTGTTTTAATTGTTGAAGAGTAGGGGCATGATGTTTCCCTTTTTCCGCTCACCAGGGACATCGCCTGACTGCCAGGACTTTTCAACTCTGATGGAGAGAGGCTTGGCAACTACATCAGCCAGTTCCCTCAGGACTCTGGGATGCATGTCGTCAGGTCCCATAGACTTGTACCTGTTTAGATTCATCAGGTGGTCTCGAACCTGTTCTTTGCTTACAGTGGGTGGGATTTGATCCCCCAGCCTCCATCTACAGGTTCAGGGAAATGAAAGACTTGGGAAGCCTGTCTGCCAGTGCAGACAGAGGCAAAGAAGTTGTTGAGTACCTCAGCCTTCTCCACGTCTGTTGTTACCAAGTACTCAGCTAGAGAAACTCACTCCTAGGATAAGAAATTAGACACCTATAATCGCTTACACACTCCTATTTTCACCCCTCAGTCTACTATTTGCACAAATGTTAGAGGTGCATGGTGGCCCTCGCGGACTTCTCCTGTCACCCCAGCGCAGCAGCCCGAAGGAAGCTGGGTCCTCTCTTGTGCTCTTCCTCGAGGCTCTGTGCAGAAGGGATGCCACCTCTGGCACAGGGGCTGGGGGATGGGAAAGAAGCACTCACACAACCCCTGAGAATTGGCAACAGAGTGGTTTATTGCCGGGACGTCTTGCAGGTGAGCCTGTGGGATGGCTGTGGTGTTTGGGGGCTCCAAGCTAATGCTTGGGGTGAAGCCTGCGTGACAACGAGTAGGGGGCTGGCCGGGCACTCCTGCGACGCTGTTTTTGTGCTCGGATAGCAGAGAGCAAAGACGCGCCGCGGTAGTCCCAGGTCTGTTCTGGCCGAGGTGGATCCACTTCCATCGGTTCCTCCATGTCTGCTGGTGGATCCAACTCCATGGGCTCCTCGGTGTTGGGCAGAAGGCTAAGCCAGTCCTTGCCTGGGACTGCCCAAACAGGATGCCTTCCATCCGTAAGGTTTCTAGGCTGGGGTGCCAAACCACGGGGTCGTCCAGTTCCATGCCTGTGTGCACTGTCAGGTTGATTTCCGTGCGTGGGTCCGACGTTGCCATCTGGTTTATGGCCCTGGCTGGGTCCCACGCTGTAGTACGGATGATAGGCACGCCTGTGCTCCCCGCGGCTGTCTGCCTGATCCTGCTGCCTTTGCCCCACGCCACTGTTGCGCCAATCGTAGGGCCGAGGCCTGCAGTCGCTGTATGGATGCCGGGAAGGACTGCGCATGGCTCGGAGTGGCTGATGACCAAGCCTGTCCTTGCTTGCGACTGGCCGCATGGGATGCCTTCCATCTGGGAAGTTTTGAGGCCGGGGTGCTGAACCAGAGGGTTGTCCGCTTTCACGCCTAGGTCCCATGCCACTGTGCGTTTGATTTCTACGCATGGGTCCGACACTGCCGTCTGTGTTACGGCCATGGCTGGGTCCCGCACTGTGCTCCGGACGATAGGCACGCCTCTGCTCCCCGCGGCTGTCTGCCTGATGCTCCTGCCGCCTTCGCCCCACACCGCTGTTGCACCAATGGTAGTAAGGCCCAGACTCCCTGTCACTGTATCGTTGCCGGGAAGGACTGCGCACGGCCCGGAGTGGCTGATGACCAAGCCCATCCCTTCTTGGGACAGGCCGCATGGGATGCCTTCCATCTGGGAAGTTTCCAGGCCGGGGTGCTGAACCACAGGGTTGTCCACTTCCATGCCATGGTCCCATGCTACTGTGTGCTTCCTTTCCATTTGTGGGTGCGACGCTGCCGTTTGTGTTACGGACATGGCTGGGTCCCGCACTCTGTTGTGGGCTACAGGCACGCCTGTGCTCCACACGGCTGTCTGCCTGACCCTCCTGCCTTCTCCCCACGCCGCTGTTGTGCCACTGGGAAGGCCCAGGCCCCCTGTCGCTGGATGGCTGAGGGGCCAGCCTGTTCCCCGCGTTGTTGCGGTGCCAATGGTACCGCTTATAGGTGTCTGTGGGCTGCGTGCCAGAGCTCCCTTGGGCACTGGTGTCTGTTGTGCTGCCGGCGCTCTGCCTCCGCCCATGACGCCTCTCCTTCTCATCAGCTGCCTTCTTTTTTGGTGCTTGCTGGGACTGCATCGCTGTCCTCTCACACCAATGAGGGCTGCCGCTCGCCTTGCTGCTTCGGCTCTTCTTCCTGCCGCACAAGTCGGCTGTCAGAGTGCCTAGAAGCTCAGCAAGTGGCGGGCCAGTGCCAGGGGGGCCTGTTTTATAGGGCCCACAGCAAAGGCGGGGCAGCAGTGGCCACTGTGACCTCAGCAAGCCTCTGTGATGGAGTGGCCCATGCGTGGCCAACTATGGGCGGCTGTGTTGGGAATGGCCCAGAAGATGCACTCACTTGGAGGAAGGAGGAGCATTGGGGGGCCTGAGGGTGCCTTTTCTGGGGCTGGTTCCCCTGGGACATTTGGCTTGCCAGAGAGAAAGGCTGCCCCTTGGCCACAAGGACTGCCCTGCACCTCCCATCCTGTGCCCTGGGTTTAATTTTAACACTGGTTTTTAGGTAATTTCTTCCTATTCTTTACAGAAAAGAAGAGAAGCAAGGTGCATCTTCAGCCCTAATTCCCATGTACGCTTGTGCTCCGAGTAAAGAATTTCTTCCCCACGTCACACCTAATCTAAATCTCCCCTCCATTTGTTCAAAGCCATTATCCCTTGTTCCATTACTACACTCCCTGATAGAGTCCCTCTCCGGCTTTCTTTTAGGCCACTTTTATGGGTTGGGTTAGGTGGCAAAAAAGCAGGACCTAGCAAATTGCAGCCTTATCTACCTTGGTCCACATGTTCCACATGACGTTTTCCAGCTCAGGCTCTAGCCCCTCACCAGTGTAACATAGAACCATAGAAACATTCAGGTTGGAAAAGACCTCCAAGATCTTGGTTATAAGTGACCAGGACACAGCACTGTTTACCAGACTACATGAATGAAAACTTGTTTGGGCAGCAAACAAAGACACAAGTGTTATCCAGAGTTTAGCTGTATGTTTTGTTCTTTGACTTTACCTTGCTGTAAGACAGACCTGGTTTCTCAGACATGCAGGAGAGCTCTCTATAGAGCCTCTGGTATGGGCAATTAGGTATAAGCGGGAAGGAATCCAGCCTGATGATTGCCTTCATGCTGCATTACAGGGCTAACAGTTTGAAAAATCTTGTACTAACATCATGTCCCTAAACTGAACCTGGCAGCCAGAGATACCATGACTCCAGATTGCCATGCTGCTCAATAAAAACGAACAACCAACCAACCAAACAAACAAAAACCAACCAACCCACAAACAAATATGTCATTTAAAGCAGAAAGCCTTTTCATATGTAGAATTGTCTGAGGGGGAGCACTGTTTTGCTAAGAAGCATAATGCGGCATGTTGTGCTTCCTTTCAATGATAAAACCTCCATCACTGAGTACCGTAAAAGTAACTTTTGAATTTTTTCTGAGCAAAAAGGTTCAGCAGTAACTTTGTCCTCACATTCTCATGATAGCATTGGGCACTGCAGCCCTGCAGTCGTCCTGGTAGGAGCTCCAGACTTGCAGTCTTGGATTGTGCATTGCAGTCTCGGCACTACATATTGTGGTTTGTACATGCAAGGTGAACAAGAGATGGCTTTAGTGTACTATCTAGTCATTGCATTCAAGTAAAGATGACAATAAAATTGAAGACTGTGGTAGAGTGGAGAAGCCTGAAGCAAGTTGTAGTATATCAAATTGCTCAAGTAGTCATATTTACTTTTTATTTCTGCTTGCAACATTAAGAGACGGAAATAAAAAATATGCTGTGCAATATATCCTTTTTGCATGTGCATAACTTACCACTTCTAAAGCAACCATTACATCTAAAGTAAGATCTTTTCAGGTTCCAAGTTCAGAAAGTGGCTATTTTTATAAGCATCTGTGATATTCAAAAGCCATTAGAGAGTAGCCATACTGCAAGGAATGTAGAAAGCAGATTTTGTACCTCATTAATATTTTCCTGTTTTGGATTTTTTCCCATCCTGCCGAGGGACTCCTGATGTGCTTTGGACTTATTTCACTTTGCATAACCAATTAAATATTCACTGACACAGGGACATTTCCCTCAATCCATATGTGTGCCCCATCTTCTAGATTCTAGAGGCAGCTTGTTTCTAACCTAGTTAATATTATTTATTTCTTTATTTACAAAAAAAAAAAAAAGTGGAGCTGCTCCAATTGGAAAGAATGAAATGTACATCAGAAATAGATGTCTTCTGAGGAGGAACTATTTTACCAAATAATAACAGTCTCTCTGAGAACCAAATTCTCACAGTTCTGTGTTTAGAAAAAATGTCCAATAAAGACATATCTCGTACAATGATGAGTTTATGAAAGCAAGGACTGCTGCCAAATTTTAGTAGAACTAGGACTTGTAGTAGCTTGATACATTATTTAATCTGGATTTTATAGTAGGTGGAAACAGACTGGCTTAAGTTAAAGAACAGGAAAACAATGAGACAGCAGGAAGCTGTTCTTTAATGATTAAATACCCTCCTTAAACGACAGCATCTATTTCAGATTGAGCTACATCTACAGACTTTGCTTTTAATTGCAAATTTCTGTGTAAGTACAGAAACCAACTAAAGAAGGAAAAGACTAAAGTGCCTGAGTTGGTTATTCTCCAGTTATCTGCTAACAAGATTTCTTGCACCATCTGGAGCACCTCTCCTATGAAGACAAGCTGAGGGAGTTGGGGTTGTTCAGCCTGAAGAAGAGAAGGCTCCGGGGAGACCTTATAGCGGCCTTTCAGTACCTAAAGAGGCCTACAGAAAAGCTGGGGAGGGACTCTTTGTCAGGGGGTAGAGTGATAGGACATGAGGTAATGGCTTTAAATTGAAAGAGGGGAGGTTTGGATTAGAGGTTAGGAGGAAATTCTTCACTCAGAGAGTGGTGAGGCACTGGCACAGGTTGCCCAGAGAAGCTGTATCCACATCCCTGGAGGTGTTCAAGGCAGGGGGTTGGAACTGGGTGATCTTTAAGGTCCCTTCCAACTCAAGCCATCCTGTAATTCTATGATTCTATGATAGCAGCATAGTTAATACAGAACAACCCCCCCCCCCCCCCCCCTTTCAGAGGTAGATACCAATATATTAAATGAATAAAACTTTACAGTCCAAATACTCCTTTCTTTCTGTCTTTCTGCAAAGAACTTTGTGAATGTGTTGCTCTGGTATAACCTGTAGAAGTCGAGCAACTAAACCTGATCAACAGTCTGAACAGTATCTATTTTGTACTTCCTAGGAAGATATTTAGTTCTAGGAAGTGTAGCTTTTCAGAGCTGCTATATCCAGTTACACTCAGAAGCATATGAATAAATTAGACTAGGGTTATTTCATGCCTGAAACACTATTCTGAAACATTACAACAGCTCTTACCATACCTTTATGATCCACCATATTAGTACATCTGTCATACATTTATTTTTCGCCTGATTGCACACACTGAAGCTGGAGAAGTTTCTGTATATCTGCGTGCTAAACCAAATACCCACTGTTGCTGTTATATGTACAAATGCACATTACAGAATAGCCCAGATACCTCCCATTAGTATGCATGTATATGCACATGTGCATACACATCAGTGTTTATGCATCTATAAAGGAATATAAGAGGAAATGCAATGGGAAATTCATATTTTTGAATTTGTACCCAAGCTCACATAGCTCACATACTTGTGATTAAAACAAAACAAAACTAAGCAAAACAGAAACAAACAACAAAAACAACAAAACCCCAGCTTTTGGTTTATTTTTGTAGTTTGCATACATTTTCTTGCATTTCTGCCTCGCAGCCAGAGACGGAAAGAGAGGTAAGACTGTTGAAACATTTAGGGACTATCTCCTGTCATTTCCACCAGACTGGGCCCCACTTTAGAAAATGTCCTCAAGACATTTCCAAAATGCTTTGGCAATTACATGAATCGGATAAATGTAAACATCCACTTTAAGAGAGGCTTCTGCTTCAAAGACCACATAAACATTTGGCTTTTCAAATCTAAAGCATTCACTGTTTGAAGTTGTGCTATAAGTGCTATCCAAAAGATTCCTGAAGTCTCTGAACACAGGCCACCAGCGTCATGCAGAGATGGCAAACACCACACAGGGATGCCGAAACAGGAATGCAGGTTGCAGGGTGCTGCCAGGATTTCTCCCACCTGCATTATCCCAGGCAAGGCGTGTGGTGTCCAATATTGGGGGCTGCACAATATGATTGTGGGGATCCAAAAGAAGACTGTCAGGAGGAAAACACCAGGAGTGATCACAGGCCTAGAAAAGAAGACCAACAAGTAAAGACCACTGGGGTGAATCACATCTTTAATCCAAAGGAGAGAAGACAGGCCAGGCTGAATAGCTTGCAGAATCAACAGGAAGAGGTGACTCTAGAGGAGGTAGAGGCAATTGCTAGAGAAAGCAGAGAGTACTTAGTAGAGGAAGTAGAGAGTACTTGACTATCAGCTAGATCAACTTTGACAGAAAAAAGGTACCTATGGATGGCATCACTCTCAGGTGAAGAAAGAATCAGATAACTTCTTGAAGCACTTTCCATCACTGTGATTTTGTAACCACATTGAACAGATCTGTACCTGCAGTTACCTGGATATATTGTTTCTTGGAACAGCTGCTCTCATGCATGTGTGCATGTAGGATCTTTCCTTTCCTCTAGGAACTTCCATTTCTTGCAGTGCAATCACATATTGTCCTCTGCTTGAAGCAGGGTCTTGGCTATGTACCATTCCTGTGTTTCAAAGTGGAAAACTTCCAGGGCTCTGGACCACCAGAGCTCTGGATCTTGCAAAAGATCTGGGCAAAGAAGACGAAACAGAACAATTCAACTAAAAAACAAATTCATTTAGGTTAACCTGAAACTCTTTTTAAACTGAGATGAAATCACCAAGGAATCTCAGGAATTATCAAAAAAAAAAAAAAAAAGAAAAAAAAAGTCATACATGTTGGAAGCATTAGAAGACCTGTTTTCCTGTTTCTGGGTCTGTTTTTGACAGTCTTATGTCTGTTTCTCAGCATTTTACTTTCCCCACTGGGTCACAGATTAGTTTTTTTCCTGTAAAACGAAAAGGAGCAGCCTCAGCAGGAAAGACTGAGAATGGCTCACCCCAAAATAGGAATTCAGGGTATTTTCTGGATAACTAGCATATACCTAAACCTTGCTCTCAAACAATTAGCAGAATATTTTAAACGTAGCTTAGGAAAACTTTATTAAATATAAGGCTTCGAATGCAAGGAAAGTGACAATGCTAGCTACATCAATACTGCCAAACTAAGACCAGGGAAAGAACCTGAGCCCTGATCATCCATAACACTTAACAGTTGTCTCACTCCCTGTTTTTTTTTTTTATTTTTTTTGGATATGTCTAATGATCTCTATCCTAGACAAATCTCCTATGGAAAGTGCTAAGCTTAAACAGTGTGGACCGAGGCCAGTCAGTGCCACTAGACTTTTATGGTAAGGATCATTTGGGGCTTTTTTCTCTTCATTAACATTGACAGCCACTGTGACCTCTCACTTGTTTTGTACGTGAGAGCTAAATTCCCTTTGAACTTAGTCCTTTACTTTTATTTTTAAAAGCTGAAAATGAACAAAAGCAAGTTTCCAATAAGTAGTTCCAGTTTTCAAGTATACCTCCCAAAATTGGTTCAGACCAGCATTACAGACGCATCATAAATGTACATATACATATATTTACTTCAGTTCAGTTGTCAAACTTAAAAAACAACAACAACAATAAAAAACTAATCAGTAGTTTACAGTCCTTTCCTTCAAAGATCTTTCCTTCAAAAACCTGTTACAGCCTGTTAGTGGCACAGTACAGCCTGTACTTTCAAATCAAGAAATTACTTATTCTCTCCTTAAAGCAGTTAAAGTTAAGTGCAAAGTCAATAGCGACCCAACAACGCCGTGGTTTGCTTACACATGTGCTGCTCTGGGCCTCTCCAAGCTCACCTCTAAGTGGA
This sequence comes from Anser cygnoides, assembly GCF_040182565.1. Lineage (NCBI taxonomy): Eukaryota > Metazoa > Chordata > Aves > Anseriformes > Anatidae > Anser > Anser cygnoides. The sequence continues at coordinate 185,125,867 of NC_089873.1, forward strand.
AGCAGCTTGTAGAGACATGGTATAATGCCCAGCAAGGCCCTGAGCTGGCATTACTCTTTGATATAGATAGCTATTTGCATTTCTAGGCTGCCTGTTTGCGATTATCTGCTGAACCCTTTGAAGTTAACTCTGGCATCTCTGCATCTGACTGAAGCCACCCCTACCACCTCATTGTCTTGTGCTTCTACCATCTCAGCTGGGCAGCCCCTCTTGGGCCGCCTCAGACATCTCCCCTTTAAAACTGAACACGGTAAGTTCAGTTTTAGCTGGGTACTCAATTTCAATCCTGTTCAACAATGTCTGCGTTCTCCTAGCTGACCACAAGAAATGCTGCCACATCATGTACAATAGCAATCAGTTTTCCCATCTCTTTTCCAAGCAGCCAGCCTTCCAGTGTACTGATGCTGCAAAAACCTAAAGCAATAAGATCATGCTCCATTTTTCATGAGCCTGAAAAGTGCTCATGAAAGCAGGACTCTTCACCTTCTCTGTCAAGCTATCCCCTCTGGCTAGGGCTTGAAATCGGTACCACCACTCTCCAAAGGAAAATGCATGCAGCTCTGTGAAGCTGGGAACCATCCCAGCTGGTAGCTGGAAAGAGGAAGAGATGAGAAAATAAGGAAGAAGATGAAACATTCTCTAATGATGGGGGAAAAAATGGAAAAATTCTGGTTCCTCGGGGTTAGGGTCCTTTGGGAAAAACGTAAGCATAACTACATGCTCCTCCAGCAAACATCTTCTTTATTAGCACTCGTTCTGAGATTGCTTTCAAGTCAGCTGCTTCCCAGGAGCAATCTCTCAAGGGCAAGAGCCAAGCACTGAGCCAAGTGCCCTTGATGTGCAGTGAAGTTTTGACAGGCTTGGGCGCTCCCAGGAGGAAGTCAGGCAGGACCCTCTGGGCAAATCCTGACTGCAAAGAGATGGAGCTGGCTGTGCAAGGGAGCCCTGTCCAGGCTGGGGGCATTCCGGGACCATATATATGGTGGGCACAAGCGCCCTGAGACCTCAGCACCCCTCGTATGCTGAAATTGGGAAGATGCTCAGAACTTTATTTATTTATTTATTTATTTATTTATGCACTTTATTTATTGTCTCCACTTCTGGACAAAGCATGATGGGCTGGTGGGCTGGGTCAGTGCACCAGTTTGCATGTTTTTCTGATCACAGCAAGTGTTAAATGAAATACAGAGTAGAGCACAGCCCCGTGATGCTTTTGCAGGTGAGTTAATACGCACCAACAATATTTTTTTCAAAATCTTGGGCACCAAAGGAAAAAAAAAATCTCTGTGACAGAGTATCTTTCAGAGGCTCCTTATGAAAACAGGCCATCTGGCTTCACTGCAGTGTATTTGTTAACTCTCCAGCCTACTACTGTTTCCCTGCTGGGTGACACATGCTGAATCTGTCAAACATCTAGAGTGAAATTATAAATAAACAATGGCACATTCAAATAAAACAGAACTTTCCCACAGAGGGCTTATAGGAAGCAAAAAGGAAGCAGAGAGAGTCAAATCTTTGTTCTTTTGTCTGCAGGAAAGTTGGTACCATGCTCAGCGCTGGAAAGAGGGCTCAGATCTGCCCATGGGGGATGCCTTTTGCTGAAGGATGGACCAGCTGGTATCTCAGCCACAGCCACAGCCCCGCTTGGCTGCTCTCTGGCATGTGGTTAGAGGCAGCTTGTAGTCCTCCAGGTTTCAAGAGAAACACAAGAAATGGGAAAGAAGAGAGGTGGAGACTGGTGACAAGTTATTTGGAGGGACAGGAACAAGAGGCCAAGCTTGCAGTGCAGTGTTGCATGTGTGGACTTTGTGTGCTGGCTCAGATGCTAAGCAGGTCTTTCTGTTCCTCTTAAATAATCAGAGATCTTCTCCTGCAGCCTAGAGAGGCTGTTGGATCAGAGAAACCCAGCTGAATTGCAAAGCTCTGTAAGCCAAGATGCAAGATAAATATTTAGGACTTCTCAGCTCTCAGTCATGCCCTTGTACTTTGCACATCAGAGGGAAAGCTGGGGAAAAACCATGCCAGATCCCTGGCAGCTAGCTTCATCCCTAAGCCAGGCCTCGTACGCCTGTGAACGGCGTGGCAGCAAAGCGATACTTTACGGTGACACCTCCTGGGAGAGACAGGAGAAGCTTTCCGTAGGGTTGCGAGTCAAAAGGCCATGTTAACGTTGGCGGCAAGCCACCGCTCTCTGTAGGCAGCAGCTTTCCCTAGGCTCAGGAGGCAACAGACCGCGCTAGCTGCGATGCTCTGCTATCCTTTTTTTTTTTTTTTTTCACTTCCTATGTCTCCTGCATTCAATGCCTGAACAAATAATATCGGGAAGCAGTGCAAAATTGCTGCAAGTTAGATTTCCCAGTGGAAGTGGTGCATGTGTGCAGACTGCAGTGCTCAAAGGCCAAAAGCTAGGTTGTTAAAAAATTAAAGAACTATTCTATTTCAGACAATCTTCAGAAAACAAACACCTGCTGGTCTGGTTTTCTTTTGTCCAGTTCAACTTTTTGCAGCTTATTTGAAGTCGCAGTATATGGGGGGATTGCTTTGGATTCATGCTCATGAGAGTAAGAGCGAAGTAGGGCTCGTGCTGGTGAATGGATGCATCAGGAGGCACAGTTAGGGTCATCTCTATGTGCTTGTGCATTCACAGACTATACACCTAGAACTTCCCTCCTTCACACACAAACAACATGTTGTATTGGTGTTTTTAACATAGAAAATTAACAAAGAAGAAAGTTGTAGGATCAATTGAGGCTGCCATTCCTTTCCATGGAAAACTGAAGCTGCCGGAACTGTACAGGCAGTCTTGGGAAAGTCAGAGGAGACAGACAGGACCAGCACTGCTAGTAGCAGGAGTATTTTTGGTTGGTACAAGGCTGCTGTAGGACATCACCCTCATTTTGACCTCCTTTACAGGAGCTTGCTTCAGGAGAAACTCCCCTGGGTTCACTGGGTTTCCAAGTACTTGGCACATGCATAAAGCCCCAGCAAAGTAGATCTGGGTTAACTACAGCACACCCAAGCCCAAGTTTCAGCTTTTTTTTTTTTTTTAATACTAGGTAATATTTTTATTGTTAAATTCATACTTGGTAACATCACAAGCTTCCCCCACAGCTGCTCCTGAAGATTTCCAAGGACCATAATAAAGAAGCTGGTGAGAAGCCTGCATCTCTCCATGGGCTATATAACACCTATTTTAAGGCAGAGCCTTACATATTGAGGGCAAAGTAAGCTAATGCCAGGAAATTAAAATAAAATCAAATAAGTAGGTAGGTAGAGGAAAAGCTGTCTCTGGGCTTGCCCCAAGGCATCTCCATTGGCATGGTGCTGTGGTGCCACCCACATTTTCATGTTTTTTACACTCGTTGTGCATGTGGGAGCCTTGGGTCTGGGACCTTTCACAGCCTGTGGAGATTTCCAAATTTTCACACACCAGAAAAATGTTCAGACCTGCTGACATCAAAGCACTGAGGGGGAGTGAGCACTTTTCTCCTGAGAGCAGAATTCAGGGAGCCAGAGAAGAGTGGGCAAAGGGAGACTGGGCAGGAGCAGGACTGGAACACCAGGCCCTATGCTGTCGAACAACAAATATGTTTTACTTCTAATGAGGTAATGTTGAAAAAAAAATTCCATTCTGCTCCATTTCAAGCACACAGAAGAGGCTTGCAAAAGCGTAGAGGGACCATGATCTTCCAAAATTTGCCAAACAACCCATGCTGCGCTCAGGTACCCATACAACCACCATTGGCAACCAGGTGGTATTTGAGGGAAGGAAATGTGAATTAGTCTTTAAAGACAGAATCACAGAATCATCTAGGTTGGAAGAGACCTCCAAGATCACCCAGTCCAACCTCTGACCTGACACTGACAAGTCCTCCACTAAACCATATCACTAAGCTCTACATCTAAACGTCTTTTAAAGACCTCCAGGGATGGTGACTCAACCACTTCCCTGGGCAGCCCATTCCAATGCCTAACAACCCTTTCTGTAAAGAAGTTTTTCCTAATATCCAACCTAAACCTCCTCTGGCGCAACTTCAGCCCATTCCCCCTCGTCCTGTCACCAGGCACGTGGGAGAATAGCCCAACCCCCACCTCGCTACAGCCTCCTTTAAGGTACCTGTAGAGTGTGATAAGGTCGCCCCTGAGCCTCCTCTTCCCCAGACAAATGCGTTCATGTCTCAAGTAGGGTTTTTGACTATAGCCCTTTGAACTGTGATGTATATATCCCTTGGGCAAGCGATCCAAAAGAGGATTTACCCCACTAAGCCTTTGAGACCGTCCCTGTTGGCTGGAGTAACTCCATGCACTAGAGCCCAATACTAAGTTGAAGACAAGATCCAACCAAGCGTGTTCACAGATGCCTGTCCATGCATAATGCCACCACTCTGCACGAGGCTCCCTGAGAGCCTCCCCACATGTCCTGCTGCAGTCCCTGGCAGGATTTGCTCTGGCTCCCCATGAGAAGCCGAGGTACGAACTTCCCCCGAACCATCACGAGCGCTGCCGTGCTTGCCTCCCTCTCGCATACCAGACAAGCCAGGCAGCAGCTCGGTCAGGACTGAAGTTTTATGTTTTTACCACACCAGAGGCTCCACGCATGCAGCGGGAGAGTTAGGCAGACAGTGCTGAGGCTGCTGAAAGCAGAGGCTGCTTTCCATTATTCCGGTCAGAGTTCGTTTTCTGGTCTGCAGGGACTCGGACTCCAGTATCAAATGGCTGTCTCTGCTCGGCATTAGTCCAACAGGCATACAAGGGAGTTTCGCTCGTGCAGAGACAGATTTGTCCCCAGGTTCCTCCAGAGAAAATCGCACAGCATGCTCTGGAAACCATGAGCAACGGGTATTCTTGTTGGGCTGAATTACGTCTGCCAGATTTAATTTATTCAAATCAGAAACATATTCACCCATTTCCTACTCTGTGTTGTTTATAAAATCAGCAGTGCAGCATCTCCAGAGAGACATGAGCCAACTGCTGCACATGACCCGCGTTGGGATTCAGGCTGTAACAGGAAACTCAGCTTGGAACAAGAATTCTCTTTTAAATGAACTCTAGAAACTGGATCTGCATTGTGAAATATTTGGATATTGAGCAATGGAAGAATGTGGAACATAAACACGAGCAACTGCTTCCTTTGAGCGCTAGCAAGCTTCAGCAAGCAGGGTGGGTGCTGCTGTCAGCCTTCCCTCTGTGGTACAGGGAGGATGGTCAGAAAGAAGGTCCCATGGGGTGCACTTATAATATGAGGACTAAATTGCACTAGTTTCCTCCGGTTAGCTATTCTTTCTAGTCACTAGTGTACCATTTGTAAGTGAAAATTGATAACAGTACCTTTTGCTTCTTGAGCCAAGATTTGAGTCTTTATGACAGCCCTTTGTTTGCTGCTTGTATTTTACAGTAGTGCTTGACTGCTCAGTTTGTGGGGCTGTGTCATCAGCTACATCCTGAGTGTTCTGCTCAGAGAAATCTAATTTAATCAGAGATTACTTGGGTGTCCTACTGAGCAACACTAGGATTTGACTTGCAGGCAAAGAAAAGAGGGCATGCTCTTTATTGGCTCGAACTCAGTAATGGTCCAAAGCTGCAGGGAGTCAGCTCAGGCCTCGACAAAATATATTGCTGCTCCAACAAAGCGATCTAAAGAACACCCTGCCCTTCTGGAAGCAATTCTGAGCCAACAGGTCAGCAATAATGAAAACACCCCCCCACCCCCCCACCCCCCAAAAAAAAAAAAAAAAAGGTGTTCCAAAACTTTTATCTGAATAATGGTGGTGATTTCTAAATTATACAAATTATACCTGTCAGCAGAAGCTTTGATCTGTTCAAGGGTGGCTTGACAAGCACTGCCTCAGGAAAGAGTGGGACACTGCATTGCACGGAAGGAGAGGCTGAGTTACAAGTTGTCTCTTTAACCAGGCTCAGTGCCAGAGCCTGAAACCAGCTGTGAGGCTTAGAGCCATCACAGCACTGCAGTGAAAAATCAAACAGCACACCGACCTTCAGAGTGGCCTTCCCAAGGACTCCACCACCGCCACCTGTCTGCATGGCCACTGTGGCACACAAGCCTGCTTCACACCGTCCCTAAGGAGCAATGAACCAGCAGTGATGGAGAGGCAGAAACTAGACAAGGGACTGTGTGTATTGTGTGTGGGTCAAACACTCAGCCCCAATCCTTTTCTCTTGTGGGGATGCAGTGGTATCTATTTATGTTGAATGCTTGAAAGATGACTTTGTTTCTCTGAGTTAGGCTGCACTTATTTTTTTTATTACTGGAGCAGAAAATGTCAAGAGAACATACTCATAAATAATGCCCTCATGCCTGGTGATTATTTCCTTTTGTTCTGTTTTTGCTTAATTCCCACTGAAATATTGCATTCCAGATTCACAAAAACACATAGAAACTGCCACATAGCAGAAGGGTGGTGATTTCCTCCGGGCCATAGGAATAGTGTTTGAACACATTCTTTTTTCTTTTTCACTTTCTCGTGTTACATCCCTAGTCTTGTACAAAATATTGGCTACAAAGCAAATACACTGTGGGATGTTCTGGTCCCAATAAAGGCAATGGCAAAACCTTCACTCACTTTAGAGAAGCCGCAGTTTTGCCTATAGCCTACGCAGCAGAGGGTTTGCAACATTCTTTCTGTTACTGTTTTTTCTTGTTAAAATACAATTTCCTTGCTCCACTCACCTCCTTTTAGATGAAAATGTCTCACTGCATTCCAGCACCTGTGAAAAGTGTTTCAGTGAAACACTTTTGTTGGACGGGTCCAGAAAGCCAAGGTGTTGCAGGGGTGGATGTGTCACTGCATGGCTCTATTTCGGTTCTGGTAAACTGGGTATCACAGATCCCACGGGAGACAAGCCACCCTCAGATGTGCCCAAGGTCCCATCAAGGTTAAGGTTACAAGGAAAGCTACTCCACAATTAATTTGTTGTTTCTGCTGTTATGAACTGGTGTGGACAGACCACCGAGGTAGCACCTCTGGGTACATATCCAAGACATCTGTCTGTGAGAAGTATATACACATCTGTGATAAAGATGGAAGAAAATTTTCTCCTTACACTAAGAAATCTTGCACCTCTGCTATCCTGCTGATGCCTGCTTAATTAATAAGGCACTTAGATATTTGTTTTGCCTTAAAGCATCATCTTTAAAAAGCCCCAAAACAGACTGATTCTGCACTGATTCACCTCTACAGTCACCAAACCCAAGCTTAACAAGACACTCAATCAATTACATTTCTTGCTTTCGAGCCTCGAGGAGCACTGATCTTTGCTGGGTGCTGTTTTGTAGCAGCCCCCTCCTGGAGAGCTTGCAACCAAGTGTAAAATGAGACAAAGTGGTGAGGACAAGTAAGCAATGAGCCCTATAAACGAATCCAATGAGCAGCAGCCTCAGCACCTTTCACAGCCTGTCTCTGAGACAACACAGCACACGTCTGACAGAGGTAGTAAGTGGAATTTGCCGATACATGTGGACAATTCCTAATAAGTCAAGGGCCAGCATGGGAACACACTGCAGTGAACTTCATGCAAGCATGCATAGGTGGGAAAATGAAGATACTGATAGTTAAACCTCAAGTCACTGCAAATCTGCGTGCTTAAAGTTAGGCAGTGGCTGAAGAGCTTTGGCAATTGCTTATTGCTGTACAAGCTGGAGTAAAAGCTGTCACTGAGCTCTAACAGCTTTTTAGTTTTCAGCTTCCAAACATACTTATTCTCCGCTCTATTTCTATACAGTTTAGGAGGAGTCTCACTGACTTGGGCTCTTCTATCTCTGTTGACCATGGGTTTTACTCTCTAAGTCTAAGCACTTCGTCCTGAGCCAGCAAAGTACTTCTGCATGTTTATTTTTAAGCAGGTGAGCAGTCCCATTACCTTCGTAATTCCTGCATCATACATTCCTTAATGGATTTACTGGTACCACAATTATCACTGTTAGCTTTCACCTTGTTTATTTTCCCTCCATTTCATAGCCTTTTCCCCCTAACCCTCTCATTTTTCTGATAGCACACGTACTTCTTTGTGTTAGATCTTTTGGCTTCTCTAAGTTTGATTTTGCATAGACCTTTAATCCACAGTGAAAGGCTACACAATAATTAACCAACATTACAGTATCGTTTCCTTTTTTCTTATTAAGGGAAGACAGATCTCTGTTTCATAAACTTACATCATCATTCTGGTACTCAAGAATGTACTCATTAAGAAGAATTATGCGACAATTAAAGATTCTCATTTAATTTCTCCCTTTTATTCATAGTTAAGAATGCGAATGAACTAAACACATAAGTTACTGACACAGTCCTGTATGAATGTTTTGTCTGGCATATTTTGCCCAACAGCTTTTCCGTTGCAAAAAAATACTGAAATTAATTATCTTGTTTTCCTCATTAGTTACCACAGATGAATAATTTCTAGTTATTTAACAGATCTGCTTTGGATATAGCAGCTGAATTTCATACCCAGCACAACAATATTTAGCAGAGATATTGCTTGGTAAGAGAGAATTTTATGTAACTGCATCCAGTCTTGCCCTCACTGATCTAAAATTAGATCTCCTTGGGACTTCAGTGCTACTGCTGTATAAAGCTTGGGCCAAACGTAGGAGATGGATAGTATCCCTTTTGTGTCTTGATACTGCCCTTGAGTTGGGCCTTCTGATAATATGCTGGAGCTCCCTTCTTATCACAGACTCAGCTGCCCACATCCATCCTCCTCTCCCACCATTATCCCTAGACCCTAGGTGTGCCAAATGTTTCACAGGTCCCAGAATGCCTCATAACACTGTAAGAACATCCCTGCTTTGTCAGGCAGAGGGTTTACTTGGCCTAACATCTGGCCTCTGAAGGCTCCTGATAGCAATGGCCAAGGAAAAAATAGAACAAGATGCTTCTTCAGAACGCTACTGAGGACTGTGGCTGAGAGGCTTTCTTGCCCCAAATTGGTGACTTTGCTTGTAGTTACCCCACTATATTCTTCTTTCATGTATTTGTTCAGTTGTTTTTTGGTCTCTTGTAGCCTTTCAGCAACCACAAAGCTGAAGTGTGTGAACTGCTTTTGAGCACTGTAATATGCAAAGAAATCTTATTTTCCCCCTAATTTTATCAGATACTCACCTTTATCCATTAAGCAGACCTGAAAGAATAGTTTTGCTTAGAATAGCAAATAGTTAGATCTGCTGCTTATGGGAACAACTGTGGGAAGAGTTTGTGCCCATGAGCCCATGCACAGAGGTCATCAGGATGTAAGTAGCAGGTTGTTAATTGGTCAAAAAATGGTTGCTGGGCTCCAAACTGTTGAAGAGCTCCATAATGTGGCCACGTATCAAATATGCAAACTTTGTAGATCAGGAATTGAGGTGCCTGTAATCAATCTCCTAAAATCACGAGTCAAATCTGGTGGCCCTTTTGTTCTTCCATTTTAAATTAAATCTTTATTTCCTTGTCAGATCAAAGTCATTTCTTGTTCTGTAAGAGTTCTGTTGCTTTTAGGTAGCACTGCACAGATGAATGGTGGGAATGTTGGAGCATGAATTTTCTGGCATTATATTTTTCAATAAAATGTTAATGACAGGATCGGTTTCTAGACTGATAACATTATTTACTTGATCCATGCACAATTTGTGCATGAACCTGACCCTTTGTAATCCTCCAGAGCACAGTCTGTCAGCAGTTTCATACTGAGGAATATCCTTCAGCCTTGACCATAGTCACCACCATACTGTAGAATTTTGTACAGGCAATCATAGCAGGTGGTGTGGGGATGGTCCAAAGCTGTTCTGAAGCTACGGAGCTATGCAGAGCTATTGAGGGTCATTCACAAGCAGCACTGTGCCAGTAGTCCTTCCTCTTGTAGTCCAAGCAGGTTCTCACAGTATGGCACTGGAGGCATCTCTTCCAGTAGGGGACCACTGGATATCCCATGTAAATCAGTCAGCACTGGGGAATCCTGAGCAGCTTCTGAAAAATCACCAGTGAGCACATGAGCTGTGACAAAATATGAAGCACACATACCGAGTTGAGAAGCTTTAGTTGAGGAGGACACGTGTGCCTTTCTCAGCCCACTCCTTAAATCTGCCCCTCTATAATCTCTCGTGGACACCCAACAAGAGGGCTAGAACAGATGTTTTGGGGCATTGTGTGTGCTCAGCCAGGGCTTCCTGCCCCATGCTCAGCTGCGTCGAGAGGCAGAAGCAGTGACTCAGAGGTCTGGACATGGCTTGTGGCTTCACCTCACACAGCCCACAGACACACGACTCTTTTTCCACATTATTACCAAGCTACACTATTGTGAATGTTAATGACCCACAAGGAAATGATTCCCTACACCAAGTGAAGCAGACCACTACCCACAAATGCCATGTTTTCTTTCTCTTGCCTCTATTAAAACTGCTAATCACACTGGGGGAAAGCACACAGAGCCTTGCTGTGAGGTCACGATGAAATGATGCACTGCAAAGGCTAAAGAAATGTTATAAATGCAAAATTACCACCAAATTTAAACAAAAAAAACAAAAACAAAACAAACAAACAAACAGAAAAAAAAAAGGAATTAAAAAAAAAAAAAGAGAATAATTTTTTTGATAGTCAGGATGTCCTCTACCGATGGTGGGTGGCAGTGCATGTGAACTGGTGTGTACATCGTACATGCCACTCAGGACTGTCCCCAAGGAAATAAGCAGGATGCCTAATGTTACCGAGGGCTCTGCTCACAGGTTTTCTCAGCTTAAAATCACCATGCAGTGGTAAGCAAACGTTTCTGCTGGGCTAGCAAAGAATTACAATGCTCATGGTTCATGAGTACGAGTGCCTGACAAAGTAGGTCACTGAGAAGCAAATAGACAGGTTGGACACGCTGTGCCAGTATGGGTGAAATCTGTCCTGTTTCCATCTCCTACTGTTCCGAGGAAAGGCACAGAGAGCAGGCACAAGTGAGCTCTTGGCAGTGCTGCTCTGCTGCCAAATGATCTCAAGCAGAGATGAGCAATGAATCCCTTCCCGGACTGGTGAAAATGCTGGTGGTGAGACTTGTCTGGAGCAGAGCCTGTGGCTTTGGGGGAGCCTGGAGACACGTTCTGAGGAGGCTGGAGGTGAGGGTTGCTGGTGGTGCCCACAGACACTGACCTGGGGGTCCTCAAAGAGGATGCTGAGACTGGGAAATATTTAGATTTTATCTAAATGTATTTCTCCAGGTTAACCTGATTCTTCTCTGGAGGGCCTGGAGGAACGCAGGGACAACACTGAAGAAAATCTATCTGATGCAAATGCTAATGCAAGGTGCCAGGTCAGAAATATTTATGTCTAAGATAATTTTTAAAGCATTAGAGTGCACAGCAACTTAAAAATCTATGGTAAGTAACAGTACACTGTGTTTGCAATCATTTATTTATAGCATCATGCTTCACGCTTCAATTTAATTGAGCTCTGTTCAGAAACAACACTTTTGATCATGTCTGTTTTCTAATTTTCCCCCTCTAGTCAGTCAAAAATAAAGGATGACATGGTATCAAGAAAAAATATTAAGATTTCGTGGCTATGCAATAGCAGGAAATTAACACGGACTAAGTTCCAAATAAATACATACATTTGATTTACAGGAAAGATAAAATGTGGCCAGAATGCAAAATTCAGCATAATTTCAGTTCATAGTATAACTCTGGAGTATTATCAAAGCAAGTGTGGTACTCTTTAACATGAAAAGGCAACAAAGTTCACACTGTACTCTGAGTTTTAATTGAAGAAATACAGAAGCAGAAGAGAAACTGCTGGTGAAATGATGATGCATCCCCAAAGAAACCTCTACTGGGAATAAACTAAAGGGAGTTAACTGTTTGGATATAATCCAAATAAACTTTATGTTTTATATTACTTGTTTCTTTTCACACTAGGGAAAAAAAAAAAAAAAAAAAACAACCAAACCTACGTTTGCACCTTATTAATGGAAATCAATTAGAAACAGTCCAAAAATCAAATAGAAACCAAGCAAAATGCAGAGCTGACGAGAGGCTCTGAAGGGAATGTGCTTTGTGTTAACTAGGCTATTAGAGAAAACAAAATATAAAAGCAGTAAGAGCTTCAAAGAAATGCAATGGACCAGTTCCAAATTCCCAGCAACACACTGGCTTGGAAAAGATTCACTGGACCATCTAATTTACTTAACACTTTCAATTCCTAAAAGTGCATCAGTGAAAAATAAAAAACAAAGAAGGAAAAAAAATTGCAAAACTATAGACTTTACATTAAAAATCACCTTGCATTTCTTTGAAATTAATGAATGGATGCTGGATTTGAGCTCCCATTTTCCACTTCAAAACCACTTAGTATAACCAGAAGCTAAATAGTTTGGAATACTTAAAGCAGAGGTATGTAAACAAGAGAAATGTTGGGCACTGAAAGATTAAGAGTAATAAAGGCTATTGAAAAAAAAAAATCATAAAATTTTGTGTCTTAATTCCCCTGCAGAATTCTTTGTTTCTTGTGAATGTAAGTTTTTCCCTAGTTTCAAGGGCACGATGCTGAAGGCAGTGTACACTCCCTCTGCATTACGATGCCACAGTTGCTGTGTGCCCCACACTGCATTAGAGCCAGCTCCGGTGAGGGAGCTAACAGAGTGAATCCTGAAAAGGGGCAGAAAGAAGGAAGGAGGAAATATTTCAGCCTTTCTGCAAAGCCTCTACACATCCAAGTGTAGAGCTGTAGGGGGGAGGTCTTCTCCTCTCCCATCCCACAGTGACTTTTCATGCCTCCCTCCTGTTGTGCCCTCTGCACCTACAGCCAGGTGGCCCAGTGACCTGGAAATCTTTGAAGGGCTCTCACTTCCCGACTGATGGCCAGCAGGAGAGAAGGGAGGGGAAACTTGTGCTGTCTGCAGAGGAACAGGAGACTTTTATCCCTATTGCTGCCAAGCCAGTGCTTTTCATCAGCAACCAGTCTGTGCTAGAAATGCCTAAAAAGAAAGAAGCTCTGTGGATCAGAGTCCTTTTGTGTATCACCCTAGCATAGAGGGGCCCCTAGCAATAAGGAGGGTTCCTAGGTACTGACTCAGTGTAATGAATTGTAATACTAAAAATAATGCATACTATTATTTTTGTAGGTAGGGATTTTCCCCAACTTTCTCTCCCTCTGAAACTTGCCAAGCAAGAGATGAAGACAATGGCTTCTTTGTTACCTCTGACAAAGCAGGGAAGGAGAAAAGATTGTTTTTCTTCTTCGCTGGAGGAGATACCAAAGAAATGAAAAACAATGTTTATATTCCCATAGGCTTTTGTGTAGCTGTGAGCATCGCAGAGGCAGGACAAGAGCTTGGAGAATACACAGAGACGTAAAATCAGAGCTCTGCTTTAGTCTCTCTGCTATGCACAGATACAAGGCACCAGTCAAAATAACTGTGTCAGTGGGTGTTGCATGTACAAGTGAAAGTAAGAGAGAGAATAAAATGCAGGGAAATAGGAAAATAGAGGGGGAGAAGATAGATAGCTCATTAGGGAAGGACTAGAAAAGGAAAGGGGGTATATATTTTGTCACCAGAAATATTAACTAATTTTGTTGCATCTGGTGTAAATATTTGACTTAAAATAATTTGGTTGAAAATTGATATTAAAATAAAAGTTTAGAAAAATTGAATTTCAGTATTTTCCTTCTTTTAATGAAGCCTAAACCTCAAAAATCTATCTTGGAATTTGAATTTTATCCCTTTTACATTTTAGACTGGAAACAAGGAAAAATATCTAACAGAGACAGAATGAAATGAAGGAGAAAAGAAACAGCAAAAGAAATGATGGGGGAAATTGCAAATCTCAACATTTTGATAATCGTTATTTCTGATAAAATGTACATATAGTTGAGTAAAAAAAAAAAAAAAAGTGTTCCTATTAAAAACTAACATTATTCTCAATTATTCTGCACAGTACCAGGCTCATTTTTCAATGACATCTTGTTATTATTATATATTACGTTCATTACAGGAGAGCCCAGAGGTTCTCAAGCTTCTGTCATGCTGAGTAAGTACAACATTTAGGAAAGATTATCCTCATCTTAAAGAACTGACAGGCTAACTAGGGACAAGATGCAACAAGTGGACAGAGAACATAAGAAGAGAGGATGGAGAGGAGGAATAAGAGGAGATAGTGTGATGGATTGGATTTACAATGTTTTTCACAAGTGCCTTCTTCTGGTTCAGTGCCCTAGAAATTTTTCCTCCAGCTTCTCTGTAAAACTTTACATGGTGTGAGGAGGAAAGGCTCACTTTCCACATCTACACCAGGACTTTGTTTATCCAAATGCCCACAAACTTGAGACCCTCCACTTGTGTCCATTTTCCTTATATTGACCTGTGAAGTGTCAATATACCTAAGTGTAAAATACATATTTTACACGTGAAGTGTAAAACTGATGAAACTGCTACTTGGTGCTCCCCAAGCTTAGGGCCATGCTTCATTCATTTATACAAATCCACGCCTACTCTTTATCCCAAATGCCATGAAAGGTTGAGGACTCACTTTTCTGCAGCTTCAGAACAGTGGTGCCCCTGCACCTCCATGCCTAGTGCATACCACGGACCATCATGTCCTGTGCTGAGAAAGAAGAACAGTAGGAGGTCTCATCATCTTTACCAGGACTGAACCTTTGCTATCTCCCTATATGTAGAGACAACCACTGCCAGCTACTTGGGAAGCAATACTGTGTTTCTTGTCCTTTAACAGCTAAGAACTACAGCTGCATATAGAAACTGCATTGTTATCCCCTATTCAGAAACAGCTATTTAAGATGAGGGAAAGTCTATTACTTACTGCTCTGGGCTATTTGCAGGAAAATGTCTGTCGAGAAATTTTTCACCACAAAAGGTCTTAAAAATGTCTTATTTACATTAAACTATGCCCTCTAAGACATGCTCCTGTGATTTTCCCAAGCATTTCTGTTGGCACAAAGGGGAAATTGGAGAAAGACAAAATTCACAAAAAAAAAAAGTATATAGGGATTTAACTTTCTTTTCTTTAACAATGACTCAGAGTCTGTGTGAAACAAAAATTTTATGGCATTTGTTTGAGATTTCCCATGGTTGGTGAAACACTCCTAGTAACAACTGCTTAGAGTCACACTGGCCAGAAACTTCAGCACTAGCAGATTTATGCCTTTTCCATCACCTGCAGCCATAAACTGCCTTAAAAAAAATCCTCTCATTCCCTAACTACAAATTGAATTTCAATAAATGTATGTAATATAACCACAGGAAGGCACAAGGCAGAGTTGTGTGCGGTCTTAAAATTTTACATGCTGTTCTCATTGCCTCAGAAGTTTTGATCAGATATTGTCCAGCTCTAATCTATATGTTTTCCCTGGGCTAGGCAAAGCAAAACAGGCCTGAGTCAAAACCTGCTGTGGTCAAATTAAAGGCATAAATAAACGGGGTGCCCTTTGCAGACAAGGGGGAGCATTACAGTAGGCCTGTGACCTTCAAATCCCCTGGCTAAATAGTTATAGGAGAACCTTGATCTACACTAGGGCATCTTCAGTGTTGTCATAAATTGGAAGAAGGACCTCTGGGAGCCCTGTGCTAGACTGACACTGCTGGGATATTTCTAATTTCTGTATCATGTTGTTATATAGCCTTGTCTCTTGACAACCTCTGTCTCCTCTATCTGAAGAATTTGCTGCTCCAAAGCAAAGACTGTTCAGTGGCTTTCTGTTCCCTTTATGCCTGCAGGGTAGTACAAAGCAACCCAAGGGAACAAGGCTTTTAATGCCCAATGCTTGAACACCATCAGATTATCTGCATCGTGGCTGTGCCTGTTAAGCTCCATAGCCTTACCTTAGGCAATTGCTCACCTTTGAAAGTTTACTATTATGCCCATTATTATCCGTATCCTGGCAGCACCTGAATAACCACATCACTTTAGCATTTTTTTAACACAGATCAGTCTGTCTGTATGTAACAGAAGGCTCTATCAAAATTGCTGCAAAGGCTCAGCAAAGGCCCACTGACAGGTGCAGTCCTACTAATGTCTGCAACCCTATACCGGTTAAGTAAGAGGAGGATTTGGGTGTCCAGCATCAATACCTGTCCATAAAACTACAGACCAGCTGGAGCCTGGTACTACAGAGTTTTGGGCTTGGTGCTGTCCCACCATCTTCTCGTCTCGCTCGTCTTCCTATGGATGTGTCCTGTCCTGAGGGTTATCAGCTGGGCTGTGAAATGATAGTACGCAGTAATAGGCTTTAAACTCATGAATTCCCTCGGGATTCGCGGGCGGTCTGTGAAAAAAAAAAATATATATATATATATAAACAATAAAAAAAAATGTCTGAGACGATCTGAGAAGTTTGGGAGCCAATGGTTTAGCACCTAACTCACAGTGAGATCAGAACCAGCTGCAGTCAGGAATCAAGCACAAGTACAACCATGCTCCAATGTCCAGTGAATGAGCTCAGCTTTTATTTCATCAGGACTCACCTCTTCTTCTAAAAGGGAGACCATGGTCCTGCCACACATCAGACAAAAACTGTGCAAGCAATATCAGCAAACAGCTGATCTTTCTGCACCTTTACGTATTTGAAGTATTCTGGGGATTTGGCTGTCCCAGAGGAACACTAAGGTTTGCAGGACAAGTAAATTAACCATTTCTCATGCTGAACTCAAGGGTAAATCATGGTGGCTGAAATTGCTTTTCTTGCCAAAAGCAAGCATGCAAACTATTGTTGACTGTGCCTGTGGCTATGTTCACAGACAAAGCTCATTCACTTCACCATCTCCAACATGACGTCCATCTTGGAAATGGTAAACTGGCAGCAACTGGCATCAGAAGTAGCTTACAGCAGCCCCAGCTTCTACATTAAACAACATTTCAGCAAGAATAATGATACCATTGTTGCCATGCAATGGCATAAAGTGAATCAATACTGAAGGTAACATTTAGCACTTTAGTCCTAGCTTTTTACTGGTGGCCATGAAATCATCAATGTCAGCCTATAGTGCTGAGATAGTCCAGCATTCCTATTTCAGAAAACGTAGCGTGGTTTCTCAGACGCCACAACTGTAGGCAAATGTTGACTCTTAATGGCTGCCATTATATATAACACTTTCAAAATGATTGATAGGCAATAGCACAGTACGTTCCCCATTGGATTTTGAATGGATATAAAAGACAACATTTCCCCTTGATTCACACCTACTCCTGTTATTTCTTTAGCCAGAGAAAGGTAAATTTGCTTCATCTGTGACTAACTAACTTGAATTTCTCAAATAATACAAGCTCATGCATTAAAGCCAAAGGTCACAGGTGCAGTCCCTACTGGCTGGATTTCCCTTGATGTATGGTCTTAAATTTCTTATATGTACAAGGCAAGGATATTAAGTAACTTGTCAAGCAAGAGTAGATGCCAGTAGCAAAGCCAGGGTCATAACTCAAGTGCTTCTAGGTGGCAGGATGTCTTCATGACAGAACAAGAGACTGACCTAGTATTGTTACATAAATAAGATCTCCCTGCTCATATGATCACACAAAACAGACAATAATGGCTAGAAACAAAAATGGAGATTAACTTTGTACAAATATATGGTTTAATACAACAAATGCATTTTGAATAGAAAATACAATGCCAAAGACGAGTCAGGGTGTAGAGAGAATAAATTAGGCATATCTATAGCATGAACAAAACTAAGTATCACAGACAATCTCAGCACCATATGTGAAAGCAACTCTAATATCATGCTTGGGGAAATGGTGGATTAGGAAAATCCTGTAGGCAAATAAGAGTTTGATCAGACCAGGTTTGTCCAGGGGATTTCCTATTTAGCATCAAAGGTGTCCGAAGCAGATTGTAATGCATGACTGTACCCAATAAGAGCCAATAGTGCTGCCATAGTGTAAAGCACGGAGGAGGGCACGTTTCCTACCCTGCTCATGGAAGCTGCACTGTTGTGTACAGGTAGTTTTCACAACAAGTTATATGTCCAGAAAGGCAAATAACATCCCAACCAAGTCAGGGCAGGCTTTGTAGTAAAATAAACTGCACTTTGATTACTTGCTGCTGATGAAAATGCTACTTGGTTCAGTTATAGTGAGGAGATGAGATCTCTAATACATTCTTACCTTATTTTGCAATTATTGCTGCTACTTTCAGGGCAAAGCAATTAAATTTGCAGCTCAGCCTTTGCCTTACTAAGCACTGTCCCATTTCCTAGAGGCTCTGGGGTACAGAGCTTGCAAAGAGGAATTTCAGACATCTGCCAATCCACCCTGAAAGGAATTACTCTGCCTAGGGTCTTCCCGATTCTATAAAATTAAAAGGCTTTATCCTATCTTTGATTTGTTGCCTGTAGATGGATGAGATCCATGGCTGCAGCATGATTCTGAGCTGCAACCATGTACTACCTGAAGTTATGATATCATTAAAGAAGAGCTGATTAAAGAAGAGCTGATAGGTACAAGCCATGTCAGCTGCATTGTTTACTCTGCTCTCCTGAAGTCATTGTGGATTCACAGTTGAGATTTACACTTAGCTCCCCTTATATTATCTATGGCAGCCTTAACTATCTGTCAACTGAAATTTCATGACCATGGTGGGGGAAAAAAAAAAAAAAAGGCCACAGCCTAGCATGGTAATACATCAGGTATCTCCTAGTAGAAAGCAACAGTCGCTGCTGTGCAACAACTGATGACTAATCAACTTGGCTGTGTTGTGCATTCCTTAATATGATGCCACAGCCCCCACTTTCTGAAATGGACTGTAAAACACCTATTTAAGATCATACTGGAAGTGGTTGTGCTTTCACCTTTTCTCGCTCTCGTTATTGCTGGTGTCATTAGATGAGATTCATTTGATGCCATTACTTGTGCTCGTTACAATCTTTGTGACTAGAATATGGTACAGTATCAGAATTGCAATGCCTCATATATTCTCTGAGAGATGATGGCAGTAAATGCTACTGCTTTGACCTTCTCTGTGTTTTATCATTAATTCACTGGTCATCTCCATTTGTTCATCTCTATTTGTGCCCATACATAGACTGAAGAGACAGAGAAGAAAAACTATAGTGACCAACATATAAGAATGTTTATAGAACTGAATGTCTCCTATTTTTAAGCATATATTAAAAGTTTATAGCCTTTTATCATGTGTTAAACATTAGTATTCTGCCTTTTCTTTGAGACAGGGATTCATGTGAGCAGGCAGAATGGCAATGGATGGACCCTTTTTTGTTGCAGCAATGCTGAGAATGAGGCCAGTAACTACACGTGCTTCTGACAATACTTGGGATGGGGAATGGACAAAAAGGCTTCCTGTTTTATACTATTTTCAAGACTCACCTTAAAAGAATTTCTCAGTAGGTTTATTTCGGGTAACATGAGTAATAAGTGTAGCAGTGACCAGTGAACTCCCTCACTGCCAATCTTTTCCTCACGTTTTCTTTATAGCTGGCACCCTATTACTGTAGCTAGTCAATGGGATATAAACAGGTTCTCATATAGGAATATCCAGGTGCAGAAGAGGTATTTATTCATACTGCCTAACTTCAGCCACCAAGCACAGGAGCCTATCTTAGCAGCCTAGTCTGGATCCATCTCTCCACAGTTCTCTTGACAGTCAAGAGAAACAACACATTTTAGGACTCATCTGGCCTTTTATAGACTTCTATGTAAGTTTTCCTTATAGTCAAAGGGCAGAAGGAGCTCTTTCAGAAAATGACCAACAGCATCTTAATTGTACTTTTTCTCTGCATCACTAGATGGAAGAAACTGTCTTTCTCCATCGTCTATAGAGTGTGAGCAACCCTTCAATTTAAGCTCCTAAACCAGGTGCTTAAAAACAGGTAGCATGATTGCTTTCCCTCCTCAGATCGCTTGACCTGGATGCTCCTGGGCAGTGAAAACGGGGTGTTCTCTGGTGCATAGTCCCTGCAACAGCAACTCATTATTCAGTGACAGATTCACTGACATAAGGGAGTTCACCTGATTTATAGCACAGATTGGGGTGTGGTGCTTTGAAACTGAATTGCTTAAGCTTGTCCATAAAGAACAAGAACATTTCAGTGGGGAGTATGACAGAAACATTTATTTTTCATCTTTTTCCTTTCACAAACATCTACTTTTCAACAGACAGATTATGAAATAAGGCCACGTTTGCTCTTGCACTATGCTCTGTTTTGGTACAGGGGAAAAATTAGACATGAAAGTTCCTTACATCATGAGGCTCCAATGGCTTCTGGCACTGTATATAAAGCTGCCATTACAGGCCTATTTCTTTTTTCACCTGTCACAAGAATTTACTCATCTAGATTTGGGCAGGAATTTTTACAGGTCTCCAGTATATCAAAAATATACCATCAATAAAACATGGTCCAATTTAGCCTCATCATCTAAGCCAGAGCTCCTCTGGGAGCAGGCGAAGCAGGTAGCTGCCCGGAACAGCAGCCTGCTGGTGGGAAGCAAAGCACTCATAATTGCTGCTGGTGGTTGACAGTGTATGAGAGAACCAGAGTGGCTGCTGCTCTTCCTCTGGGGTCATTGTGAAGGGCTGTGTCTGGTGGCTAATGTTGTCAGGTGCTGCAACAGACTGGTGGCCACCAGTCCACCCTCCCAGCTTTTTAGTTGCAGGAGTAGAGACTCCAGCTCGTCTGTACAAATCCTCTTCCCTCCTGTCCCAGGCCCCTTATCCCTGTCTTCCTCTTCAGGAAGGGGATGTGCCCTCACTAGCCTACAGCTCCTGAGCTGTGGGATGGCAATACTCACTTCTGAGAAGCCTTTGTAAGCTCTGGAGAGCTTTACCCCTCATAGCTTTAGAGAAAACATTTGGAGATGGTCGATAAGGGGACCTGATACAGAGGCATTCAGAGCATCCCAGCCACAAACATCACCATAGTGTGTTAGGCAACATGGGGGCTCAAAAGCACACCACAGGCTTTGCAGGTCTGGTTGTCACCTCTACAACCAGGTTTCTGCATCCAGGCAATGCAGGCTGTGGAGATGGTTGATTGATGGCACTTGGGAGCATGGAGCATTCCAGAATCTCTGCTGTGGTCTCCAACACCCTGATGTTTCTCCAGAGAACAGGGGAGCTCACCTGCAATTCCAACGTGGTGGCAAGAGCGTGGGCTGGCCTGCACCAAAAATGTTAAGCTGCTGGATCTAAAACAAAGTAAATTGTGGAGAATGTGACTGACATAAGTGCAGTAAAAACACATGTAATTAAAAATGATTGCTAAGAAGGAATAATTAGAGAAATGTCTTATTTCTAGAAAAGCATCAGTGAAACCACAGATTGAGTGGCATATTGCTTGCGTTCACTGCAGATTGGCTTGTGTGAGACAAATCCACAGAGAGGTTGGGAAGGACCAGGCAGCAGGCTGCTCTGTGTGAGGAATTCCTAGTTGTGGCAGGTGTGGTTCATGCCATATGCAATTTCAGGGAGATATGAAGCGCCTGAAGCACCAATATAGAGATAAATGTAGTTTCACACTCACGGATACTTACCAGCTATTGTCCAGAAAGATAACTGGTTTGACATCCTAGTGAATTAGCAAGAGCACAGCCATGGTTTACTTTCCATGATGACAGAGTTTTTTGACTTCTGAGCAGTAGTGGAGAGCTCTGAAGTCAGATACTTTTTTTGATTCACTAATTGGAGGAAAACAAAGATGTGAGATATCCCCAAGGGAGCTCTCCTGCTTCAGCTTGAGGTATAACACTGGAAGAACTGACAAAATAAATAAATAAATAAATAAATAAATAAATAAAATTTTAAAAATCTCTTCTTTGATTATGGACTGTAGGTGAAGGAGAAATCAAATACGAAGACAGAATGTTGACCTTCCTTGCCTCTGAGGGGTTGAGTTGATTCGGCTGTCAGTGAGTGATCATTCAGCACTGAAGAAGTAAATTTGAATAACCTGCAGAAAGATTATTTGAGAATGATTATCTGTAAAAGCCTGAAGAGCAAGGTCAAATTCTCTTCAGACATATACTGGTGAGAATCCAGAGCAGCTCGACTTGAAGCAAACTGACTTCTGCACTCATGTGAATGAGATCAGACAAAATTTGCTGTCAACACAGTCAAATTTCAAGTTGATCAAAGAACAAAACCTTCCTTTGTGTATATTCAGAATTCTTCTGATGACTGTAGACAGATTTAGATGAAAATATTTTCTCTGAAGAACTCGGTAAGTCCAAGTCAACTCTCAGTGTTGGAAGATGTGGTGGTTTTACCCTGCTACAGAGCTGAACTCCACAATAGCTGCTCTCTCACTCCTTCTTGTCAAAGAAAAAGGAAGAGAAAATACAATGGAAAAGGCTCAAGGACTGAGATAAGGACAAGGAGATCACTCAGCAGTTATTGTCACAGGCAAAACAGATTCAGCACAGGGAGATTAATGTAATTTATTGCCAATTACTAACAAACTAGAGCAGTGAGAAACCAAGAAACCAAACTGAAAACACCTTCCCCCCATCCACACTCTTCCACCTCCTCTCCACGAGCAGCCCAGGGGTACAGGGAATGGGGGCTGCGGTCAGTCCCTGACGCTTTGTCTCCGCCGCCCTTTCACGGTCCCTCTCTGCCCCTGCTCCCCGTGGGGTCCCTCCCACGGGATGCCGTCCTTCCCGAACTGAGCCCGCGGGGGCTGCCCACAGGCAGCAGCTCTTCCAGAACTGCTCCCACACGGCTCCGTACCACGGGGTCCATCCCCCAGGAGCAAACTGCTCCAGCACGGGTCCCCCACGGGCGGCAGCTCCCCCCAGACCCCCTGCTCCTGCGTGGGCTCCTCTCCACGGGCTGCAGCTCCGGCCCGGGGCCTGCTCCTGCGGGGGCTCTCCATGGGCCGCAGCCTCCTCCAGGCCACATCCACCTGCTCCACCGGGGGCTCCTCCACGGGCTGCAGCGTGGAGATCTGCTCCGTGTGGGACCCGTGGGCTGCAGGGGGACAGCCTGCTCCACCAGGGGCCTCTCCACAGGCCGCAGGGGAACTGCTGCTGCCTGCCTGGAGCACCTCCTGCCCTCCTGCTGCACTGACCTTGGGGTCTGCAGGGCTGCTTCTCATTCCTCTCTCCCAGCTGCTGTAGTGCAGCATTTTTTTTTTTCCCCTTTCTTAAATCTGCTATCGCAGAGGTGCAAACAACATTGCTCATGGCTTGACTCTGGCCAGCAGTGTGTCCCTTTTGGAGCTGGCTGGAGCTGTCTGATCTGACATGGCGAACCCTCCGGATTCTTCTCACAGAGGCCACCCCTGCAGCACCCCTGCTACCAAGCCCTTGCCACGTAAACCCAATACAAAAGGGTTTGAAATTACTGAACATCTCCTTTGCAGTCTGCTGAGCTGTGTGTATCACCTTCAGTGATTACATTTTCAGTCACCAGTGATGTATTGAATGCACCATGGCTATAACGCAGTTTGTTTTAAAAGAGCTGGAACTCTGGACAAGACAGAGAATTTCATGCCAACTTTGGCTAGAATGGGAGCTATCAAAAACCTTTTTATTCTCCCTGATCTCATTCAAATACATTGACTCCATTTATTTCAGATTAAAGACTGCAGTATTCTCATTAAACATTGGCATAAATAAATCCAATCTGCTGCCATGACTGGCAGTGCCAATAGAAGCTAATAATTTAATGCCTCTTTGGTCTTTTATTTCGAGCTTTTCCTTCTGAATTCCAGTGAATTTATTTCAGATTCTGGCAGCCCAGAGGTTTTGTTCAAACAGGTGAAAACACAGCACAGGTACATCCTGCCTGACACAAGAGTACCTGAAATACTAAATAGCATTCGCAGTGCTTTCCTGTACTGGTTTACCATTGTTCCTCAGTTCTGCTAAGGGGACTCGTCTACAGAAATGAGCAGATTATCTGTTTTTCAAATACAGCTGATGCTGCTGGGCAGGAGCATGGGTAATTACCACATCAACCAGCTATGCATCTTGATAGCTAACATTGCTAGTGGTGGTTGTCTCAAGTTGGACCAGCTGGAAGACACCACTCTATACTGGGGGAACCCAATTGTTGCCAAGGCAAGATCTGGATGAAGTAGATCTGGATGTACAGCCTGGGCAGTATCCAAATAACTTGCCAAAGGCTGGTTGCAAAACATCTCACTCCCTATCAAAAGCACCTCTGCAGCCTTGTTCATTTTATCAGTTTCACCCCACTGCAGCACTTCGAATTTCTTGATTAGCTCTGCTGAGGGACATTGTGGCAAACAAGCCAGGAACACATGCTTAGTAGAAGGATTTCTTTATTGTACACACATCTACTCTCAAGACAACATTACATACATGTACAGTTTTTCAGCACTACATAGTCCTTGAACATGGTCCACATTTTTAGTCTGACCTCAACTGTTGAGTCAGAGGTCTAGTGGTGTCTTAGGTTATGCTGTCTGTCCTTTCTACAGTTTCCTCTAGTAATGTATGGTCCTCAGCAGCCCTTGCTTAGATATGCAAATTAGTTTAATATTAGTGTGTTATTAGAAGAAAATCCAGGAAATCATAGAGCAGAAATGAGGACCCTGCTTTTCAGCCAAGTCCCAAACTACAGTCATTCTTTGCACCCCTCCTCTCTTAACTGGCTAGTATTCTTGAATACTTCTTGGCACAGTTATGCAGCCTCAAGGAGATATGTAGGGAGTGCTAAGACAATGCTAAGTTAGAAACCTGATAAAATAAACCATACTGGTAGCAGGATAGAAGTGGATTTGAACCTGCTCAAACAGAAATTGAACCTAACTTTGTTATTTCCTGAGGAGTGCTGTAGCTTTTACCCCAAACACCCACAAACTAAGTAAAAATGTCCAAAAAAAACTTTTCCCTAAAAATGTGAGACCTGCATGTGAGACTTTGGAAGATGAGACCTGTATTTTGAACAATATGGAAGATGCTCCGGGCTATTTTCTAGACACCATCTTTAACCGCTTATTTTAGTGGCTTCTTGAAGTTCCAGAAGAGAGCAGAAAGCAACCTGGACAGCTTGTTTTTAGATCACAATGTCCTTCAGTCAATTTGGAAAGAAGTTTTAATGCCTAAATTAAGTGGCTATAACAAGTAACCTACTTAACAGGCTGTGTGAAGACTACCTGCTGTAATGTGCCATGCCATACCTATGGATTACATTCCTGTTTGCAGCTCCTCCTTGCAGTTGTACGGTTTCCTTTGCATGGAAAGGGGGATCATGTAGGGTTTGGAGAAAGAGCATATTCCCAGTTCTTGCTCCAGAATAGAACTGGGGTATGATTAGGACACATCAAACCTGGGAGCCAGGAAGCTCTCCCCCTGTTCTAGAAATAAAGCCTTTGACTTTCATGTTTATTTATATCCATAGTTTACATAGAAAGGGAGATTGGTCTAAATAGCTCATCAGAATTAATTACACACACACGTACACAGTTCTGTCACTGCAGCTATTAGGCCTCTTATAGGCCCCAGGTCCTAGGCCTTGGGGTAATAAACAACCCTTGAAGAAAATACAGATTTCTTCCAGAGATACTGCATTTGCATTTTCCTATTCATTAGCCTCTGCCTTCTTCAGTGCCTGAAATGCTGCGATACCGCAATCACGTATTCATGATTGATTTGGGTTATTGGGGAATGTGCTGGAAAGGAGACCAAGTGCCCGTTGTGGCAGGTCTAGTAGATTTGATAATAATTGGGATGGTTTTCGCAACAGAGGCTGAGAGAGTCTTGTGGCTGCTGTGGGTTGTGCCTACAAGGCACGATTAGGTGTGTTATGGCGTGTGGGTGCGACTGTAATTGTTCACAGCTGCGTGCACAATGAAGACCAGCCTTGGGCAGGCTTCATTTCTTGCTCAGCCTTTTCTGCCAGACTTTTTTTTTTTTTTTTCCCACTTCTGGCAATACTTCCTGCCTTTGAAAACAAGAAAAGGGGCACAGGGTGCTTTTCAGCTGCTTTCAGGAGCAGGAGGTGAAGCTCTGCACTCTGGAGAAAGGCACTGAGCTCTTCTAAATAGCTCCTTGATTGCAGGAAAGCTGCAACTAGAAGTGGGGCAGGATTTGCATGAGGTCCGTATCTGCTGTCCTAGGACAGCAGAGACACAAAAACATAGCTATAGCTATTCTGGGAGTCATGAATAATATATTCTTCCACCTTAACAGACACCTAGTGTCCTCAAGTGGCTTTGTACATATGCATCATCCTTCATCTGGAAAGGTCATTTGAAGCACAAAGGCTAATGATGATGTTTCCCCAGGTGCCTAGGCTTCATCCTCTCTGATAAGACCACATATCATGTTGCCAGCTCATGCTAACCCTTGTCAGCATTAGTACATGATCTGGAAACTTTTCCTTATAGGACTGACCTGGCAAGCACACCCACAGAACAACCAATGGTTCTCACCTGGTAATAATTACCAGCTTTCTTTACTCATGTTCCAAAAAATTAACAATTCTGTATCCCACTATAAAGCCCACCAAGAATCTGTACCCTTCAACCCTCACAGTGCTTGTGCAACATCCTTACTCATTCTTGTGCATCTCACTCCTTCCTCTGTGAGCTGCCCTGATCCCTGCAAGAAGGTCATCAGGAGAGGTCTTTGAAAATGTGTGCAATGTATTCGTACTTTTCAATAAAGGAAAAAAAAAAAAAACCACACACATACACAGAAACATTGCATATCACTACCTGACACTTCAAGAATTCAAAGATTCTCAGAAATGTTAGGTAAAAGGAACATCTGAAGGTCATCTACTCCAAATACCTGTTTACAGCAGGACTGTTGCCTGCACTAGATCAGGTCAGCTGTAACTACTGATCTGCTTCTCTACCTCCCTCTAAACTGCATGAAAATCAAGTTTAAGCTTTCTTTCTCCTCCAAGCCTTCAGCATTTTTAATAAAAGTTTAATAAAGCCCCATCAGTGCTATTCTATGTTCATCAGGATTCTGCCACTCCTGTCTCTTCCACAGTTTCCTGCACTATTAGTCTTTTTTCAGGACTTTTCAAGACTGCCTTTGAACGTGCATGTTTTTGTTCCCTGAAAAACATTTTGGACAGGCATATATGACAATGGGAAGGTTTCTCCTCTTTTTCTGCATTCTTTAATAAACAGGGTTAAGCAAAGAAAAGCAATTGGTTATAACTTGCCCAGAACCTCAGAGGCTATGTAGAAAGATCCATCCCTGGTACATCTTAAATAGTTTATAGAGAACATAAAGGCATGAATAACATATTAACCACTACCCAGACTGATTCTGCTTCAGGGAAATCACTGGGAATACAAGCAGCAAAAGACACACCTATATTATCTCTGAAACTAAATTTAGACTGAGCTGCATCTCTGCCTAGTTTTTCAACCCATTTTCTCCTGTTGCAGTGCAATAAATATTTCTCCTGGAGCACATGGATGTCACTCAGTGTGTTCTCTGCTTAATTTAGCCACACTAAAATCCAACGTTTATGATCACTAGCCTTCTGACTAGAAACACCTACAGACAGGACTGGCAGAAACAGCCGTCCCTAACACCCAGCTGTTCAGTTCTACATTTGGAGGGATCTTGGACAGACAAACCGCAAAAACTTCCTGTCTCCGAGAAGCCATGACACAGTGCCACCTCAAACTAGGTCTGGCTTTTTGACATGGCTTCAAAAGGGACATGAGAGATTCCTTCTCAGATGTAATGGAAGCAAAAGAGAGGATGATTTCAGGCTCAATATCCTAACTGGATGAGCCCATGAGCAATTTGGGGATGACTTTTCTGATCAAGTGTTGCAGTATCCATCATGTCTGACCAAGATGCTTAGTCCCACCATCAGTATACTGATAGAAAGAGTAAAAATAGACACCTGTTTGAAAACTATCAGTCTTTTGAATCATAGAATCATTAAGGTTGGAAAAGACCTTCAAGATCATCTGATCCAACCATCCCCTACCACCAATGTCATAGAATCATAGAATCATAGAATCATAGAACATCCTGAGTTGGAAGGGACCCATAAGGATAATCTAGTCCAACTCTTGGCACCGCACAGGTCTACTCAGAAGTTTAGACCATGTGACTAAGTGCACAGTCCAATCTCTTTTTAAATTCAGACAGGCTTGGTGCAGTGACTACTTCACTGGGGAGCCTGTTCCAGTGTGCGACCACCCTCTCGGTGAAGAACCTCTTCCTGATGTCCAGGCTGAACTTCCCCTGCCTCAGCCTCACACTGTTCCCGCGGGCCCTGTCACTGGTGTTTACAGAGAATAGGCCACCTGCCTCACCACTCCCCCTCACGAGGAAGTTATAGACTGCGATGAGGTCCCCCCTCAGCCTCCTTTTCTCCAGGCTGAACAGGCCCAGTGACCTCAGCCGCTCCTCATACGTCTTCCCCTCTAGGCCCTTCACCATCTTCGTCGCTCTCCTCTGGACACTCTCCAATAGTTTAATGTCCTTCTTGTACTGTGGTGCCCAGAACTGCACACAGTACTTGAGGGAGGCCGCACCAGCGCAGAGTAGAGCGAGACAATCATTTCCTTGACCGACTAGCAATGCCATGCTTGATGCACCCCAGGGTACGGTTGGCCCTCCTGGCTGCCAGGGCACACTGCTGGTTCATATTCAACTCGCTATCGACCACAACCCCCAGATCCCTTTCTGTGGGGCTGCTCTCCAGCGTCTCATCGCCCAGTCTGTATGTATAGTCAGGGTTGCCCCGTCCCAGGTGCAGGACCTGGCACTTGCTTTTGTTAAGCTTCATGTGGTTGGTGACCGCCCAGCTCTCCAATCTGTCCAGATCCCTCTGCAAGGCCTTTCCACCCTCATCCAAGTCCACAACTCCTCCAAGTTTAGTGTCGTCGGCAAATTTTCAACGAGGACCTCGCGCGGATCGGCTGCAGCGAGGGCTCCTGGCAGGGAGACGGACGGAGCCAACCCCTAACGCCCCCAATAACGCGGCACAAAGCCTCTTGGTCAGAGCCGCAGACCCGGCCCTCTCCCCCCGAGCAGGCAGGAGCTGTGCTTGTGCCGCCGCGGGCGTTGACGTGCTGAGGGCGGAGCCAGGGGTGACAGCAGCCCGCCCACCCCCTGACGCTATAAGAGCAGTCCCTAGGGAGCGCTGCAACCCAGGAGCGCTGCCAACAAGACGCGCAAAGAGGACCGGCTTGGCAGTTAGCGCAGGCAGTAGGCAAAGGGCAGTTCAAGCGGGGCAGGGAGGAGTACAAGGAAGACCCTCTCCCCCATTTCTCTTCCTCTGCTCTTCTGGGCGACCGCTGCCTCTCTGCACCTAGAATTCACCATGGTGAGCACCCGTCGCAGTGGATGGTCCGAGGCGGCAACCCAAACAGAGGAGATGCTGCCTCTCTGGGCTCATGTGGGCACTCAGGTGGATCCCCAGAGTGGGGAAGTGGCAGTCCAGACAGGTGACTGTAGGGAGCTCTGGTATCTGGAGACCCACCTGGGTCCTGAGGGAGGAAAGGGCTGTAGTGGGTGCAGGTGTGCCCTGCTTAAGGAACTCCTTGAGCAGGTGGCTGGGCTGCAGTGAGAAATCTGCAGCCTGAGGGGCTCCTGGGTGTCTCTGAGGGTAACAGACAGGAGGTGTCAACCTGCCCCTGCTGATACCCTGCAGCCCCCTCCTAAGAGGCTGCAAGGGGTAGAAGCTGACCCAGCTGATCACATGCAAGACAGAGGGCTTGACCACCCACAAGAAGAAAGGGGCTGGACCCTTGTCACAGCTCGCAGCAGAAGGAGATGTTTGCCCCCGACATCCACGGAGCCATCAACCCCCACGGTGTCCTTGAGTAATAGATTCGAGGCTCTCAGGCAGGAAAAGGAAAAGGTTGAGGGTCTGGACAGTAGTCCGAACCCAGGAATCAACCCCGAGAAGCGTGTCAAGATTGGGGGAAGTACTGAGCATAGGGATCAGGACCGGACGGGGCACTGCATCACAACCAGTGCCACAGAAACAGAACAGAGAGTCTTAGTGATAGGAGACTCCTTGCTGAGGGGCACTGAGGCTCCCATTTGTCGACCAGACAATCTATCCAGAGAGGTGGGCTGTCTTCCTGGGGCATGTGCCAGAGATGTTAGGAAGGCTCTGCCACAGCTCATTAAACCGGAGGACTACTATCCTCTTCTTGTCATTCAGATTGGATCCTGGGAAGCTGCAACTAGAAAAATGAGGAATATTAAAAAGGACTTTGCATCCCTGGGAAGGTTGTTGAAGGGATTGGGGGTGCAGGTAGTGTTCTCCTCTGTCCTCCCGCTGGGTGGCTGGGACCCAGAAAGAAGGAGGAGAACAGGACAGGTAAATGACTGGTTGAGGGGGCGGTGTCCAGACCAGGGATTTGGGTATTTCGATCTTAGGCAGTCCTTTGAGAAGCCGGGTATGTGGGCTGATGACTGACTCCAACTCAGCAAGTGGGGCACAAGTGTGCTGGGGAGCAAGCTCTCTGGGCTGATTACCAGGGCTTTAAACTAGGTTTGACGAGGGAAGGGAGGGGAGTTAGAAGTGACAGAGAAGGGCTGGGAGAAGTTGTCACTGCTGTCACTGTTGAAGATAGTAGGGAAAGAAACCTCTGAGTTGTCCCATAGGATTGTCTGAGGGTTCCTCAGAGAAGGTAATGATCTTGATAACCAGTCCGGAATCTTCTTCTTGCATCCCTCCAGAGGTAACTGCACCTGCTGCTTCCCTAAAGTGCCTGTATACCAATGCGTGGAGCATGGGAAATAAACAGGATGAGCTTGAGATCTGTGTTCAGTCACAGGGCCACAATCTCATTGCAATCACAGAGATGTGGTGGGAGAGCTTGCATGACCAGAATGCTGTCATGGAGGGCTAGGTCCTTTTCAGGAAAGACAGGATGGGGAAGCGAGGGGGTGGGGTTGCCCTTTATGTGAGGGAGCAATTAGAGTGTACCCAGCTGGGGGAGGGTGAAGGACAAGTGGAGAGCTTGTGGGTGAGAATTAAGGGGTGGGCTGGTATGGGGGACACTGTTGTGGGGGTGTACTACAGGCCACCAGATCAGGAGGACATGGTTGATGAGGCCTTCTACAAGCAACTGGTAGTAGCCTCACGATCACAGGCGCTGGCTTCATGGGGGATTTCAATTATCCAGACATCTGTTGGGTAAGCAACTCAGCCAGGCACGAGCAGTCCAAACGGTTCCTACAATGCATTGAAGATAATTTTCTGACACAGGTGTTGGAGGAACTGTCGAGGCGGTGGGTGCTTCTGGACCTTGTCCTTACCAACAGGGATGGGCTTGTTAGGGATGTGAAGGTTGGGGGCAGCTTGGGATGCAGTGACCATGAGATGGTGGAGTTCAAGATGGAACTTGGTGGAAGAAGTAAGGCTAGTAGCAGGATTGCTACTCTGGACTTTCGAAGAGCCAACTTCGACCTCTTCCGGGACCTGCTTGGGACTATCTCCTGGGCTAGGTTGCTAGATGGCAAGAGTGCTTGTGAGAGCTGGGCTACGTTTAAACAGCACTTCTTCCAAGCTCAGGATCGGTGCATCCCTAAGAGTAGGAAATCGGGGAAGGGGGGGCAGGAAACCTGCGTGGATGAGCAAGGAGCTCCTCGATAAGATCAAAAGGAAGAGGAAGGTCTACGAAATGTGGAAAACGGGCCTGTCCTCTTGGGAGGAGTATAGAAGTGTTGTCAGGGCCTGCAGGGACGCGACGAGGAAGGCTAAAGCCCACCTAGAGATGAGGCTTGCAAAAGAGATAAAAGATAATAAGAAGGGTTTTTTTTAAGTATGTAAACAGTAAAAGGAAGACTAAGGATAATGTGGGTCCCTTGCTGAACGAGGGGGGTGTCCTGGTAATGGGAGATGCTGAGAAGGCGGAGATACTGAATGCTTTTTTTGCTTCAAGGACTCCCCCCTGGGACTCCTGGACCCTGGAGGGAGGAGAAAGGGTCTGGGAAATAGAGGGCACCCCCCTAGTTGATGAGGGCGTGGTTCGGGAGCGCCTGAGTGGGCTCATTGCACACAAATCCATGGATCCTGATGGGATGCCTCCACGTGTGCTAAGGGAGCTGGCAGAGGTGATCGCTGAACCGCTCTCTATCATCTTTGAAAGGTCCTGGAGAACAGGAGAGGTGCCTGAAGATTGGAGGATAGCCAATGTCACTCCAGTCTTCAAGAAGGGCAAGAAGGAGGATCCAGGAAACTACAGGCCAGTCAGTCTCACCTCTGTCCCTGGAAAGGTCTTGGAACAGCTCGATCTGGATATCCCTTTAAAAGATCAGAGATTGGGAAGGTAAAAGTGCGAGAAGTGGCTTGAGATAAGGACCGTTCACTACGTAAAGCAAAACCTGTGTGCACAAGCAAAGCAGAACAAGCAATTCATTCGCTGCTTCCCATCGGCAAGCAGGTGTTCAGCCACTCCCAGGAAAGCAGGGCTCAGCACGCATAACAGTATCTTGGGAAGACAAACACCACCACTCCAAACATCCCCCCTTCCAAAAATCCAAAACACTGCATCATGCAAGCCTCTACGAAGAAAATTAAGGCTATCCCAGCCAAAGCCATGACATGAATTTATGCAAAGTTATATGACATTTTTGATATCTTATTGTGATAAATGAATACTGCTATCTCATTTTGACAAATAAGTACTCACTCTGATAAACAAGAATGACAAGAAATGATTTTCCCTCTTGGGACAGAAAATATTTTCATTGTGTTTTTTTTTTCCAGCTTTCTGGGTGTAGAAAGCTAGTGTTAACTGCTGGCAAAAATTTCTGAGAAAAGCTATGTATAGAATTTTCATCTAATACACTCACAAGCCATGTACAAAGAAAGGAAAATAAGATGAAAGATGATCATTTAGTGTTTTATGGCATCATCACATACATTCTCAGAAACTCTTCAGTGTTTCCATGCCTGTTGAAGTAATACAAGGACTTTAAATATCATTAAATGATACTCCTACAAAAGCATGCAAATTATTTCTTCTTATCTTCTTGTCTAGTCCCAAATCATGCATCTGTATAATTGCTTTAGGTAAGAGGAAATGGCAAAAACAACAACAATTTTCTTTTGATTTGAGATATTTATTTTGTCTGTTGTGCGATAGCCCAAATTTGGATATAAACAGTTATGTGCCACTTAGCATACACAGCTGTGTTTATTTTAGCAGACAAGCCATTCTCTGTTCTCGGAGTTTCTTGCATATAATGTATCCATGAATTTGGTTCCCAGGGGAACGGAGCTGTGAATCTCAAAAACTGAAATCAGTGACTGAGATGAAAAATGCTAGGAGCAGAATGGCCACCTCACAGGACAGAGAGGGCTAATCCTCTTTGATTGGGTTTGGATTTGCTTTCAGGGAGTGTATTAGTGAACAGCTTTAGAAGCCAGAACACTCACTAAGGTGACTGACTGTATGCAAATATTGAAGGAAAGTGAATTTTTGGATTCTGGGATTATCCCTTGAACACCTGATACTTGGTGAGATGTTCTTCTAGGCTAGGGAACAGAAACAATACTGTTAGACATAGACGAGTAGCTGTGGTGAAGCAACATGCCTCAGGTTTCCAAAATAAAGTCCTCTCCGCTAACTCATCTTAAAGAATCCCCAGACCAATTACAGAGATTCACACCAGATGAATTTAAACTGCTAAAATTAAGTCAGAGACAACTCTTTTTATAGGTATCTCCCAAAATAGAGAATACAGGTACATGCCGCTGGGCTTATTTAAATTATAGCTGTGTGTATGTAGAAGAGGTGAAAAAGTCAACTGGAAATTTATTAAAGAAAACCTAAAATAGCAGACATAGCCGATCACATGTTCAGAAATTACTTGTATAAGAATGTGTCCCTGGAGGGGGCTGTGATTATCTGATACTGCAGAAATGCACCTTTTTGTATGAGCAAAACATTAACACTGAAGTATTTTCAACTGAAGGAAATCCCAAAGTGTTCCATATGCAAAAAGTTTCTCAACAAATTTTCCATAGTGAATATCCCTGAATAGCTCTTAACACAGGCAGTTTGTCCCAGATACCTAAAAGAGATATCTGAGGTGGTAGGATGAACCTCCTTTGTATAGTTCCCTTCTATCTCCCACTAACTGTGAGAGGTGCTTGCACAACTATAAGAAGGGCTTGCACAGCTTAGCCTAAGTGTATAATTGTCGGTAAACCAATGCTAATTGAAGTCTCTGGGCTTTTTAAGAGTCAATAATCACTAAATCCTTGCATCTTTCATCTCACTAAGAAGTACACTAGACTTGGTCTACAGATATTTCCCATTGCTATTACCCTGAAGACAAATCCTAAAGCCTTTGTTTAATGTACACTATATCTTTGTTTTAGCAAGTTCCTTCTAAAATATGATTTAATGAAGTACTGGGAATTGGTAGAAGTTGGCTTAGAACTAGAAACAAAACCAACCAAACCAAAAGCAGTGAAGGATACGTGTTCTTGATGGATGTAATTCATGTTTTCCAAGGCTAGTTGAAAAAAAATGTCAAAACTTCCATTTAGAATTTTTTTTTTTCCCGAAGGGGGAGGCTTTCTCACACATAATATATATTATTGTTTGGAAAACTGAGAGGCTAAGAATGAAAACTTGGAATGAAGAGTTGGCCAAGAGCACAGTATTTCAGGGTACGTGTCACTAGTGTTCCTCAGCAATGCTGCAGAACAAATTCCTTGTGTGCTTATACTTTTCCATTTCTTGGCTATCCAGGTACGCATTACATTTCTCAAAATGCGCCTTTGGCTATACAATCCTTCATGAGTTTCTTCAGCCGTTTTCCTCTCCAAGATGAGACACTGTGGGAAATATAACCCAGCTCAAAGAAAAAAAAAAAAATAAAAAAGGAGTACATCTGGCCACTGAACCACAGTTCACATAAATCATCTATGTAACATTTAACAAGGGATTTTCTCTCAGCTGAAATATTTGAGATATTATTTTCTTTGAAAATTCAAGATTTCTTATATGACACAAAAAGCCATTTTCCCACCACCAGTAACTTTTATCCTATTCCCTCTACTGCACTTTTATTCCAACTTTACTTAATCATTTCTAGGTGCCAACTTTGCTATTTTGCTCTCACTATAAATGATGACTTCTCAAGGACCTGTCTCCTGGAACCATGAGAGTGCCTCAGCATTTCAGCTTTTATGTATGAAAAAGGAGTTTTCCAAATCAGGTATTATTGGAGGAAAACATGAAATCGAGATCTGATTGTGTCCTAACTGCCTGAAAAACAAGAGATAGAGATAAAAATTTATAAAACTCTAGAAACTGATGGAAGAATGTTGTTTTATTACATACTTCTTCAGTTTCTTCAGTGATATTTCTTACCAAAGGCAAAATTTCAGTATTAGCCTAAGGTAGCTAAGAAGTAATTTTATCAGTGGAAACAAAGAAGTTACCTACATGAGTGATGATCCCTTTGCTGGGGCTATTGGGCAAGAGAAGTCAAGTTCTGTGGTGGCTGCTTTACTAATGGGTATAACACGCTCTTTTTAAAAGAGACAGTTGTCAGATTGTTGGGTGATTTACGACATCTGTGGAAAGTGTTTTTCTAATTAGTAACTAAATTTAGACTGTGGTGCCTCAGATGCTCCACGGCATGCCTGGTGCATAAAAATATCCCTTTAAAAGATGTCTTTGTCTCATGCCTAGTTGCGCTGTGATTATCGAGTAAGAATAAAGCGCTTCTGGCAGGTGTTTTTGTTTCATGATAAAGAGTTGGTAGCCTTGTGAATATAAATATATTTGTTTATGCTCATATAACTCATTCAAATCTATGCTGCAGGATGACTATGTGGTTGTGCACAAAAAGGTAGATGAACTCTCGCGATGCCCCTGCTTCACCAATTCTGCAATTAAACCACATGCTGTTGAGGAACAGGACCACACTGAAACTATCAGACCCACCTGCAAGGCTCTTGGTGCTGTGCTACCCAGTCAGCGCCTCAGACAGTATCAGAGATGTGGAGGAACACACATTAAATATGACATTTGAGAGTAATACAACCCATTAAGGCAGACAGTGCTGGCTTTGGAGGGGGCTTGACAGCTAATAAAGTGATCAAAGTTGCTTTGATATACCTCATTTTAGCTTACACAGCTGAGTTCTTTTACAGGTGGCAGAGGTGATGAGAATAGTGGTCTCTTTTGTGTTTTCTTGAGGGAGGGATCAACAAACAGCAATAGCTCATGCAAGTGACACAGTGATGCAGCGTTTCCTTTTTTTTACTGTATTTTTAACTCAAATTAAATGAAAGAACAAATAATTGCAGGTTGGGAAATAAATGTAACTGAATATCCTTTTTTTGTTGTTCTAATCACTTTTATTTTTTTTTTTTTTTTTTACTAAAATTGTAAGAGAATGAACACCACATTGCGAACATTAACCCTTCAGCAGATTAATTGCCAGTATGTGTTTCAGCAGACTCTGCGCTTTTGCTCTTTGCTACCAGGGAAATATGTGCCATTCTGTTTTCTTTCAGCACAGGGGAGCTCAACTGGAAAGGGATGGGATTTTTACGTCAGTAAGAAATAATTTATGAATGTATTATATTTGCAGTGTTTTTGTGAAGCATCATAACAGAGTTATATAGTCTCTGCCAACTACACGGGCTAGTTATAAGTCAAATCTATTATAACAATGTTTCTTACAAAAGAGGTAACAGAATTATGCATTAAATCGGACCGGCACACAGATGTTTAAAAACAACAGTTGAAATTTTAAATCTCAATGAAAAAACAAGCCATTTTCTGCTACACAGAGACAATGTCTGATGTTCTAGCAATGTTTAATATCTTACATGTCCATAGCAACTTCCATCACTCAGCGCTAGACATTTGCAAATTAAACAGCACATTTGAAATCTTATTATCCACTGCAGGAGTGATTGGCTTAAGGCGATGGGGTATGGCAGACACATCAGCCCGGATTTCCTAAGAGTGTTTTGGAAAACCTCTGACATCATTTGAGATATTCCAAATGCTATCCAGATTTTATTTATTTTTATTTATTTCTTTTCATGACTTTTAGTGTGTAGTTCCCAAAGATGCTGGAGATAACCAATGATGATACTGATAACTGTTTCTGTCTGGATGAATAGTGCCATGAGTGTGCAGGCTATTGTAGTTTAGCTGTGGAGCCCTCAGCAGGACCCTGAAGACATCCCAGAGACAGGGGCAGGGGCAGAGGATAAGATAAATAAGAGGATAAGATAAACCAAAGCAAGATTCAGGGAGCCACACAGAGGGGCTCTTGACTGCTGCCTACATAGTTCAGATTCCAGGCTCTGTGAGCATCCTTTGCCAAAATACTCCACTGAGGAAACCAGCATTGTGAGAGAGTCCTGGAAAGGCAGGAAGCCAGAAATAAATGTTTTACATCTGATTCTTGGCTCTACTTCTGTGTCCTTTCTTCTTCCCTGAGCTAACTTGAGACAGGCCTGCTCTTAGTGGATGAACAGCTGGTTTAGAGGGACCCAGGCTGACTTTAGACCTCTGACTAAGTGGCATAGTTCATTCTGTGAATGTATGTTCAACCACCCAGATATTTTCCATGATTTTTTTTTTTTTTTCCCAAGAAGAGTCAGAGGAAAACTATTTGGCTTGAGTAATTTTTTGTCTTTTCCTACT
Source organism: Anser cygnoides (assembly GCF_040182565.1). Taxonomy (NCBI): domain Eukaryota; kingdom Metazoa; phylum Chordata; class Aves; order Anseriformes; family Anatidae; genus Anser; species Anser cygnoides. Next base: position 185,163,406 of record NC_089873.1, read on the forward strand.
CTGTCTTTTTTTCTGTGGAGAGAATAAGGATGAGAGGGGGGTCAGATATGGCCTTTCACATTCTTTTTGGTCTTTTTTCTGAAGATATGACTGAGTGCAACAGGCTGAATCAAAGCGAGCAAAAAGTAAACACGGAGTCATTTTCCAGCTGAATATCATCCAGAAGGAGTTTCAAGAGTCAGGATTAGACTTCTGAGTGAGTGTACCACCATCGAACACAATGCTGTTCCCTGGCTTACTTCAGACCTTTGATGAGCTTTTACTGTTTGACTCAACTTTCTTTTTCAAACTTTTCTCATGCCTGCAAGTTTGCTGCACTGTTTGGGCAAGGCTGCCTTTATTCACCCCATACACTACTCTGCCTTAGCTCCACCTCTCCAGAAAATCCTTACCTCCTCTTTTGTCCTTTTCTCCCCTCTCTACATCACTTGAGCACTGCAGCTTGCAGAAAATCTTTACCTCCTCTTTTGTCCTTTTCTCCCCTCTCTACATCGCTTGAGCACTGCAGCTTCTCCTCAAGATGTCACCAGTCTTCAGCTTTTCAGATTCCAGAAACTGCTGTTCTTTGCAGTCTGCACCCCAGTCCTCCTTCAACCCTGAGCTATAAGGAGCTTTCTGAGGGTGCAGCTTTTCTGCCAGGAGAGCAACACATGTATTTTTCTGTGACTGGAAGCAATGTGACAACTCTCGTGGCTCTCTTGTCAGAGCACCAGGGACTGTGGACCACTAAGGTCTGGCTATGGTTTCTAATGGTGTGAGTTGTTTGATGCCAGCAATAAGCATGAAAGGCCAAACATGGAAATGGCAAGCCATCATATCCATTAACTCATAAGATATCTGTTTTGTATTCAAAATGAAAGATAAATTGTAAAAATGTATGGAGATATGGCGGAGTACACTCATACCTCATGTACACAAACCTTTTGTTCTTGTTAGGTACGTCCTTCTCCGTCTCCACAAATCTAAAGGAGAGCTCATTTAGGTTTCTTCCCTGCTGCAGGTGGAAAGGGAGAAAACAAATTTGTCTCTTCTGCCTGCTGAGGACCCCTTCTTGACAGGAAGCAGTGTTGATGTTGGTTGAATGTTCAGCCAGTGGAGGACTCTAGGATGTGCAGGGTGCCAACTCAGTGGAAAAGGCGAAGTAACAGCCTGAAAGCCAGGATCAGACAGCCATGCTCGAATACTCTCACAATACTAATGTAAAAGAATTACTTCATATTGGCCCTTATACTTTACAAGAGGTGGTTGATCAAATAATGTAGGCAAACGTATTTGGAGAAGAATTGTGAGCATGTTGCCTACTGGGTTTGAGTTGTCAAACAGGGAACAACAATCCCTAGCTCATTAACTGCAAAATTCAGAGGTAAGTGTTAAATCATCAAATCACTTCTATTGAAAAATGGGAACCTTCCAGACCTGTTTTGCAAAGGGAGGTACTTGTCTGTCAAGATCCAAGTAAGAAAGCACTCAGACTCTGTAAAATACTATTTAAAACGCTGTTTATTAGAGCTAACAATATAAAGAAAAGGGAATATATGACAGAACAATATATATCTTTTATATAAAGAGAACATTATAGATCTTGTGTCCCTCTAGACGCTGGAAACCCCCAGTTGTGCAGCATTGATTGGCCTCCCATCCACACACAAACCCTTCCAGTAGAAAGTATTGCCCCATTTTGGTTATTTGGGCTATTACAGGATTTTCTTACATGAAAACAACTTTATTCATTTCTGCCATCAAGCAAAAAAGATGTTTGCATGGGAACTTATTGCTGCATTTTAAGGTAAATGCAAGGTCATGCAGGTGTTGCAATCGCCAGGTCTGAGTGGGAGCCGCCTGCAGGTTCCTGTTACCATCACCCAGCTGAGTTTGTCCTGCAGCTGAGGGAGATGTGTGGCATGGCAGAGGCCAAAGGTGATGCCATATGCTCAGCACAGCACAGACCTGGGTTCTGTGCAGATTCATTGTTATATGGATCCCTCATTTCTTGATGTATAATGGTCTTCTGTTCAGGATCATTATGTTCCCCCTGCCTTGATCTACATACAGTTGACCTTTCTTAAAAGTTACAGATTGAATGTTTGGCTACTACAGAGTTTCTCATACACAAAGCTGTCCCGCAAATAATAATAAACAAGAATAACAACAAGTAAAACAAACATTGGTTGTAACAATGCGTGTAGAACAATGACATTAGGGCTAGGACCACCAGAGATGTCCTGCCATTCCCCTTGCCCCATCTCCCGTATGACAGTGATGGTGCAAACTTCACCACGCAGTCCAGTTGCCGGTGCGACGTAGCAGACAGGGAGCTTTGGTGCAGCTGAAGGGCAGGGACATCCAGCACTCCGTGTGCGTTGATATACAGCAGCGAGGTATGGTGGCAGTGTGAGGCTTCACAAAGGGATTTTACACGGGAAAAAACAAATGCATTTTTGGGTACAATGTAGGAATTTGAGTCTCCTCAAACGTCATTACTACAGCTGTTAGTACTGCATAGTGACCATTGTCCTTCCCCTACTTTGATTAGCTGGACTAAAGACCTTCTACCACTTCTACCTTGTATTTGGCTGACCCATTCGTGAACCAGGCACACTGTCTCTTCTCAGACGTAAGTTATTTATATGGAGGGACTTCCTGAGCCCAGTCAGGGCTTAATGGCTCAGGGTTAGGTTGAGTTGCGTTTGACAGCCCTATTGGGCTATTTTTTCCTGCAAGAAACTGATTTTCTGGGTACCTGGCTTTTCCAGCATGGAAATATATTGTTCCCATCTTACAGCATGGGATTGTTGTGCTCTCCACGGATCACTTTTGCAGTTTTGCTCTCACACAGTGTCCATGACACTTCCCCATGCCTCCCCAACATCCTGCTCGGTGGGTGCAGTCAGCAGGGTGTTGTCAGCATAATGGGACAGCCCACGCTTTGGGGACAGGCAGCCCTCCTCCGAGGGCTGAGCCACAGTCCCCTGGCAAGGTGTGGGCCTGTGCCCATCTCCCCAAGGCAGCACTGATGGCTTTCCCAGGAGAAGGCAGGGTGGCCCTGCGGCTCCCCAGCACTAGGGATGCCAAAGGAGGCGTGTGCCAAGTCGCTGACAGCAAGCCAGGTACTCACCCCAGCCTCTGACTGCTCTGGCAGGGTGACACAATTCAGAGCAACAGCAGCCCGTGGGAGCAGATACGCTCCAAAGCTGGTTACCGGTGTTCTCACACCAGGACCCAGAAAGTTCCTTGACAGGCCAAATAGGGCTATTAAAGGCAAATGTGTCCTCTGCAGCCCCCCTGCTTCTCACAATGGTTTGATAGCCTGAGAAGAGCACAGCTAACAGAGGCAGCCAGCAGATGCAGTAGTTTGAGCAGCAATGTGTTACAGGGTCAGGCTGGGATGAAGTTAACCTTCCCCACAGCATCCCATATCATGCTGTGCTCTGCTTTTGTGGCTAGAACAGCCCTGATATCACAACAATATTCTGGCTGTTTCTGAGCAGTGCTGGCACAGCACCAAGCGTGGCTCTCCAGTCCATGCCCTCCCAAAGCCAGTAGGCTGGGGTTGGCAGGAGGTGGGAAGGGGACATTGCCAGGACAGGTGACCTAAATCAACCACAGGGATATTCCATACTGTATGATGTCATGCCCAGCAATAGAAGCTGAGGGAGGGGAAGGACGGGTTGGGGGGGGACTCTCACGATTAAACTGTTGGTCTTCTGAAGCAACTGCTATGCATATTGAGGTCTTGCTTCCCAGAAAGTGGCTGGACATTGCCTGCAGTTAGGAAGTAGATGATAAATGTGTTCTCCTTTTGCTTCCACATGACCTATGCCTTTTTTTTTTTTTCTTTCTCTCCATTTTTCCCCATTTTTGTTTCCTTTAATTAAACTGCTCCTTATATCAACCCATTAGACATTTATCATCATATTTTCCCCCTGTTCTCTCGAGGAGGGGGAGCAATGTAGCAGCGTGGTGGACCATAGTTGTCGATCAGTGTGAAACCACCACACAGTGTCTGGGCTCTGCATTTTTGAGACCTTCTTAAGATCTTCTTGACCTTCTTGAGATTAGTACAAAGCATTTAACACTGTCCTGCATGATATCCTTGTCTCTAAGTTGGAGAGACATAGATTTTACAGATGGACCACTCAGTGGGTATGGGATTGGCTGGATGGTCTCACTCAAAGAGTTGCAGTCAATGTCTCAACGTCCAGGTGGAGACCAGTGATGAGCGTTGTTCTTCAGGTGTTGGTACTCGGACCTGCACTGTTTAACATCTTTGTTGGTTACATGGCTTGAGTGCACCCTCATCAAGACCGCAGATGACACCAAGCTGTGTGGTGCGGTCGAAACGCTGGAGGGAAGGAATGCCATCCAGAAGGACCTGGACAAGCTTGAGAGATGGGCCTGTGTGAACCTCATGAGGTTTGACAAAGCCAAGTGCAAGGTCCTGCACCTGTGTCAGAGCAGTCACAAGCACAAATACAGGCTGGGTGGAGAATGGATTGAGAGCAGCCCTGAGAATGACCCAGGGGTCTTGGTTGACGAGAAGCTCAACATGAGCTGGCAACGTGTGCCTGAAGCCCAGAAAGCCAACTGTATCCTGGGCTGCATCAAATGAAGCATGTCCAGCAGGTCAAGTGAGGTGATTCTCCCACTCTGCTCTGCTCTTGTGAAGCCCCACCTGGAGTCCTGCATTCAGCTCTGGGGCCCCCAGCACAAGAAGGACATGGACATTATAGTGAGTCTAGAGGAGGGCCACAAAGATGATCAGAGGGATGGTGCACCTCTGCTATGAAGATGGACTGAGAGAGTTGGGATTGCTCAGCCTGGGGAAGAGAAGGTTGGGGGAAAAACCTTATAGCAGCTTTCCAGTACCTAAAGGGACCTACAGGAAAGCTGGGGAGGGACTCTCAGAGAGTGTAGTGATAGTGTGGTGGTTTTTACCTTGCCCTTCTGGCAACATTAACCCTTCTGCCCAACTACGGGCCTGCATCTCAGCTGTGGAGAAACTGTCCCAGCAGGTCCACCACCTCAAAGAACATATATCTTCCTCCTCACCTAGACAGAGTAGTATTTCAACTATTAAGAGTCAGCATTTTCCTGCTCAAGGGAAAGAGTACCCAGGACACGCACCACGTGGCACGCTGTGGTTTTATCTGCGTGACCACGGGGAAGATACGAGGAAGTAGGATGGTGAACCTACCTCTGCCCTAGCCACTTGGGTATGTGAGCTGCAAGGAAATACAGCAGAAAGAAGGAGGTCTCCTAGAAAAATTGCTGCTCCAGTTTCTGTTGGGCAGGCCCCCAGAGGGAGTAGAAGGGCTAATGTTACTCCTGACCTAAACCAACCAGAGGGATATTCCATACCGTATGATATCACACTCAGCAAATAAAAGATGGGAAAGGGGAAGGAGAGGGGGGGCTCTCGTTATGGAAACATCTGTCCTCCCAAACAACCGCTATGCATATTGAGGCCCTTCTTCCCAGGACATGGCCAAACATCGCTCGTTGATGGGAAGAAGAGAGTAATTTATTTTCCCTCACTGTGCTTTCGCACAGCCTTTGTTTATTTTATTTTTTTCCCTCTTCCTTTTCTCATTTAATTAAATCATCCTTATCTCAAGCCATGAGTTGTTTTTTTTTTTTTTTTTCCCAGTATACTTTCTTCTTCCTCTCTTCTTCTAAGGAGGGGGAGTGAGAGAGCGGTTGTGATGGAGTTCAGCTGACCAGAAAGGTAAAAACCACCACAACAGGACGAGGGGTAATGGCTTTAAACTAAAAGAGGGTAAGTTTAAGCTGGACATTAGGAAGAAATTCTTCACTCAGAGGGTGGTGAGGCCCTGGAACAGGTTGCTCAGAGAAGCTGTGGATGCCCCATTCCTAGAGGTGTTCAAGGCCAGGTTGGATGGGGCTTTGAGCAACCTGGTCTAGTGGGATGTGTCCCTGCCCGTGGCAGCGGGGCTAGAACTAGGTGATCTGGTAGGTCAGTACAAGAGGGAAATAGAGTTACTGGAGCAAGTTCAGAGGAGGGCTATGAAGATGATTAGAGGACTGGAACACCTGTCCTGTAAGGACAGGCTGAGAGAACTGGGCCTGTTCAGCCTGGAAAAGAGAAGACTGAAGGGAGACCTCATCAATGTATATAAATATCTGAAGGGGAGGGTGTCAAAGGAATGGAACCAGACTCTTTTCAGTTGTGCCCAGTGAAAGGATGAGAGGCAACGGGCACAAACTGAAGCACAGGAGGTTCTGTCTCAATATGAGGGGGCACTTATTTACTGTGACAGTGACAGAGCACTGGGACAGGTTGCCCAGAGAGGTTGTGGAGTTTCCTTCTCTGGAGATATTCAAAACCCTCCTGCATGTCATCCTGTGCATGTGCTCTAGGAAATCCTGCTTGGCAGGGGGGTTGGACTAGATGACCTTCAGAGGTCCCTTCCAACCTCAGCCATTCTGTTATTCTGTGATTCTATGATTCTGTAATCTTCAAGGTCCCTTCCAATCCAAACCATTCTATGATTCTGTGAAGGGGTTTCCTCAATTTCTTGCATCGAGGCAATTCAAGGCAGCTGAGTGTGCTGCCAGGAGCCGGCAGCCCAGGATGACCAGGATGGGCACACAGGGTGTGGTGTGGCAGTAGAGCATGGTGCAGCAGTTTGCGCAGGCCATGCGAGCAGAAAGGGCAGAGTATCCCTCCCCACTCAGGAGACTGGCTCACCTAGTGGCTGCCTCTCAGACAACAAATCTAGCCATGGTCTCCACTTGACAGAAAGCTCTTGCCAAAAAGACTGTGGCAACCCAGATTGAGTGCCTGCCCCAAAATGCGGCTGTTAGGCCTCTGGCTGCAGGGAGTGGCTGAGCTTGTTGCTGCCAACAGGGGGTGGCAGAGATACCACCTGCGTGAGGTGCGAGCAGGTGCAGGGCATAGTGCTTCACTCAAGGCAGTTTGCGCAGCAGTGCGCGCTCGGACAGGGCAGAGCATCCCTCCCCACTCAGGAGAACAGCATATCTACCGGCTGTTTACCTGTAGCTAAACCAGCCATGGTCTGCACTAGGCAGAAAGCTCTTTCCAGAAAGTCTGTGGCAACCCAGACTGACTGCCACTCAAAAATGCAGCAGTTCAGGTCTCTGGGCACAGGGAGTGCCTGAGCCTGTTGCTGCCATCAGAGGGCGCCAGAGACACTGTGTGTGTTAGGTGTGAGCAGGTGGCTGACCTGGTCAGCCTGGTGGCAGAGCTCAAGGAGGAGGTGGAGAGGTTGTGCTGAGTCTGTCTGGGATGGAGCCACCTTTCCCTGCAGCAGCCCACACAGTGCTGTGCTCTGCACTCGTAGCTGGAACAGCACTGGTATCACTCCAGTGTTGTGTCTATTGCTGCATAGTGCTGGCACAGCATCAGGACTCCCTCCAAGCCCCCAAGACCCAGCAGGCTGGGGGTGGGCAAGTGATGGGGAGGGGACATCGCCAGGGCAGCTGACCTAAACCAACCAAAGGGATATTCCATAACACCTGATGTCCCACTCAGCAATAAAAAGGGGGGCTCTCGTGGGGGAGGGGGCTGTCCTGAACAACCGTTACGCATTTTGAGGCCCTGCTTCCGAGGGCGTGGCCGAACATCACTCGTTGATGGGAAGTAGAGAATAACTTTTTTTCTCCCTTTCTCTCTGTGCTTCCGCGCAGCCTTTTTTTTTTTTTTTTTTCCATTCCTTTTCCCTTTAATTAAATCATTCTGATCTCAAACCTCGAGCTCTTTGTGTCGTATTTTCTCCCCCTTCCTCTTTGAGGAGGGGGGAGTGAGAGAGCGGCCATGGTGGAACTCGACTGCCCACCTGAGTAAAACCACCACAGTTAAGGGCTATCACGGAGTGTGAGTGGGAGATAGACTAGTGGAGCAACTCCCTGCAAGGACTGAAGGAAAGGCACCAGGGTGAGACACTCCAGACAGTGGTGGGCCTTCTGTCCTGTCACTGTTGGGCAAAGGGAGAGGACCTAGGAGATGAAGAGGAATAGAAACAGGTACCTACTCGATGTTGCAAGCAACCCCCCTCCCTACCAGCCTTGCATTCCCAGGTGCCCTTACACAACAGGTTTGAGGCCTTGGAGCTTGAGAAACTGGTGGGTGAGGAAGTGATCGAAAGTCCACCCAGGAGGTTGCCTAAGGCAAGGAAGTCGACTCCAAGGGAAGTGATCCTCCCCCTCTACTCTGCCCTGGTCAGGCCTCACCTGGAGTACTGTGTCCAGTTCTGGGCTCCCCGGTACAAAAAAAGACAGGGAACTCCTGGAAAGAGTCCAGCGGAGGGCCACAAAGATGATACGGGGCCTGGAGCATCTTCCCTATGAGGAAAGGCTGAGAGACCTGGGTCTGTTCAGCCTGGAGAAAAGAAGACTGAGAGGGGATCTCACCAATGTTTATAAATACCTGAGGTGTGGGAGACAGAGGGATTTGGCCAACCTCTTTTCAGTGGTTTGTGGGGACAGGACAAGGGGTAATGGCCACAAAATGGAGCACAGGAAGTTCCACACCAACATGCGAAATAACTCGTTCACAGTGAGGATGATGGAGCACTGGGACAGGCTGCCCAGGGAGGTTGTGGAGTCTCCTTCTCTGGAGATATTCAAGGCCCATCTGGACGCCTACCTGGGCAGGCTGCTCTAAGGAACCTGCTTTGGAAGGGCGGTTGGACACGATTATCAGAGCCGCAACCCCGGCCCCCTCCCCCCAAGCAGGCAGGAGCTGTGCTTGTGCCGCCGCGGGCGTTGACGTGCTGAGGGCGGAGCCAGCGGTGACAGCAGCCCACCCACCCCCTGACGCTATAAGAGCAGTCCCTAGGGAGCGCTGCAACCCAGGAGCGCTGCCAACAAGACGCGCAAACAGGACCGGCTTGGCAGTTAGTGCAGGCAGTAGGCAAAGGGCAGTTCAAGCGGGGCAGGGAGGAGTACAAGGAAGACCCTCTCCCCCATTTCACACCTCCCTTTCTCTTCCCCTCCTCTCCTCGGGCAATGCTTCCTCATTGCACCTAGACCTCACCATGGTGAGCACCCGTCGCAGCGGCCAGTCTGAGGCGGCAACCCAAACAGAGGAGATGCTGCCTCTCTGGGCTCATGTAGGCACTCAGGTGGAGCTCCTGAGGGGGGAAGTGGCAGTCCAGACAGGTGACTGTAGGGAGCTCCAGTATCTGGAGACCCACCTGGGTCCTGAGGGAGGAAAGGGCTGTCATGGGAGCAGGTGTGCCCTGCTTAAGGAACTCCTTGAGCAGGTGGCTGGGCTGCAGTGAGAAATCTGCAGCCTGAGGGGCTCCTGGGAGTCTCTGAGGGTAACAGACAGGAGGTGTCAACCTGCCTCTACTGATGCCCTGAAGCCCCTTCCTAAGACGCTGCCAGCGGTAGAAGCTGACCCAGCTGATCACATGCAGGACAGAGGGCTGGACCACCCACAAGAAGAAAGGGGCTGGACCCTCGTCACAGCTCGCAGCAGAAGGAGATGTTTGCCCTCCGACACCCACGATGCCACCAACCCCCATGGTGTCCTTGGGAAATAGATTTGAGGCTCTCAGGCAGGAAAAGGAAGAGTTTGAGGGTCTGGACAGTAGTCCGAACCCGGGAATCAACCCCGAGAAGCGTGTCAAGATTGGGGGAAGTACTGAGCATAGGGATCGGGACCGGACGGGGCACTGCATCACAACCAGTGCCACAGAAACAGAACAGAGAGTCTTAGTGATAGGAGACTCCTTGCTAAGGGGCACTAAGGCTCCCATTTGTCGACTTGCCGAGGCAATCGGCTCTGGGGCAGACACATTCTGCAGCGGAGCGGGGGATCAGGACAGGCAGGGCTTTTTTTCCAGTATCGAGGCCACTCGAGGGAGCCGTCAGGACCTGGCAGCCCTCGCGAGGGAGGCTGACGAGGCGTAGGCAGAGCCAGCAGCGCCCCCTCCCCGGCCGTTCAAAAACAGCCCCTAGGGAGCGCAAGCGACCAGGAGCGTGGCGAACAGGGCGTGGTGCGTCAGAAGGGCGGGGCACGGCAGTTTGCCTGGCAGTTCGCGCAGGCAGGGCGAGCAGGGAGGGCAGAGAGGGCAGAGTTTCCCCCCACCCATAAGAACAACATCTTTAACGGCTATCGACCGCTAGCCAGGCTGCAATGGTCTACACCAGGCAGAGCGCTCTCTCTAGAAAGTCTGTGGCCACCCAGACTGACCGCCTGCTCAACAATGCGGCAGTTCAGGTCTCTGGGTGCAGGGAGTGTCTGAGCCTGTTGCTGCCATCTGAGGGAGGCAGAGGCACCGTGTGTGTGAGGTGCGAGCAGGTGGACGACCTGGTCCACCTGGTGGCAGAACTCAAAGAGGAGGTGGAGAGGTTGAGTGCTATCAGGGAGTGTGAGCGGGAGATAGACTGGTGGAGTGACTCCCTGCAGGGCCTGAAGGAGAGGTACCGGGGCGAGACACCCCAAATGGGGATGGACCCCCTGCCCTGTCGCTGTCGGGCAGAGGGAGGCGACCTAGAAGTTGAGGAGGGATGGAGACAGGTCCCTGCTCGACCTCACAGGCAACGCCCCCCCCTACCGCCCCCACCTTCCCAGGTGCCCTTACATAACAGATTTGAGGCCCTGGAGCTTGAGAGACCGGTGGGTGAGGATGAGGTAGAAAGTCTACACAGGAGGATGACTAGGGCAAGGAGGTTGACTCCACACCTCAAGACTGCCTCCACCAAGAAAGATAAAAGGGTGATCGTAGTAGGCGACAGGCAGCTGACAGAAGCCGCAAAATCGTCAGCACTTGTTCTCGTGGGGCACTTCAACTTCCCAGACATATTCTGGAAGCACAACACAGCCCAGAGAAAGCAGTCTAGGAGGTTTCTGGAGAGCGTGGGAGATAGCTTCCTGACGCAGCTGGTTAGAGAGCCTACCAGGGCAGATGCCCCGCTAGACCTTCTGTTCACAAACAGAGAAGGACTGGCGGGAGATGTGGTGGTCGCGAGCTGTCGTGGGCAGAGTGACCACAAAATGGTTCAGTACTCTATTCTTGGTGAAGCTAGGAAGGGGATCAGTAAAACCGCTGTCTTGGACTTGCGGAGGGCTGACTTTGAGCTGTTCAGGACACTGGTTGGCAGAGTCCCTTGAGAAGTGGTTCCGAAGGGCAGAGGAGTCCAGGAAGACTGGGCACTCTTCAAGAAGGAAATCTTAATGGCTCAGGAGCGGTCTGTCCCCACATGCCCAAAGACGAGCCGGCGCGGAACTAAACCGGCCTGGCTGAACAGAGAGTTGTGGCTTGATCTTAGGAGAAAAATGAGGGTTTATAATCTTTGGAAAAGAGGGCAGGCCACTCAAGAGGACTATAAGGCTGTTGCGAGGCTGTGCAGGGACAAAATTAGAAAGGCCAAAGCTCATCTGGAGCTCAATCGGCTACTGCCGTTAAAGATAACAAAAAATGTTTTTATAAATACATCAACACCAAAAGGAGGACTAAGGAGAATCTCCATCCTTTACTGGATGCGGGGGGAAACTTAGTTACAAAAGATGAGGAAAAGGCTGAGGTGCTCAATGCCTTCTTTGCCTCACTCTTGAGCAGCAAAACGAGTTGTTCTCTGCACACCTGGTACCCTGAGCTGGTGGAAGGGGATGGGGAACAGGATGTGGCCCTCACTATCCACGAGGAAATTGTTGGCGACCTGCTACAGCACTTGGGTGTACGCAAGTCGATGTGGCCGGATGGGATCCACCCAAGGGTACTGAGCGAACTGGCGGAGGAGCTGGCCAAGCCGCTTTCCATCATTTATTGGCAGTCCTGGCTATCAGGGGAGGTCCCAGTCGACTGGCGGCTAGCAAACGTGACGCCCATCTATAAGAAGGGCCGGAGGGTAGACCCGGGGAACTATAGGCCTGTTAGCTTGACCTCAGTGCCAGGGAAGCTCATGGAGCAGATTATCTTGAGTGTCATCACGCGGCACTTGCAGGGCAACCAGGCGGTCGGGCCCAGTCAGCATGGGTTTATGAAAGGTAGGTCCTGCTTGACGAACCTGATCTCCTTCTATGACCAAGTGACGTGCTTGGTGGATGAGGGGAAGACTGTGGATGTGATCTACCTTGACTTCAGTAAGGCTTTTGACACTGTTTCCCATAGCATTCTCCTCAAGAAATTGGCTGCTCGTGGCTTGGACTGGCGTACGCTTCGTTGGATTAAAAACTGGCTGGATGGCCGGGCCCAAAGAGTTGTGGTGAATGGAGCCAAATCCAGTTGGAAGCCAGTTACTGGTGGAGTCCCCCAGGGCTCAGTGCTGGGGCCGGTCCTCTTTAATATCTTTATCAATGACCTGGATGAGGGGATCGAGTGCACCCTCAGTAAGTTTGCAGATGACACCAAGTTAGGTGCGTGTGTCGATCTGCTTGAGGGAAGGAAGGCTCTGCAGGAGGATCTGGATAGGCTGGACCGATGGGCTGAGGTCAACTGCATGAAGTTCAACAAGGCCAAGTGCCAGGTCCTGCACCTGGGGCGTAACAACCCCAAGCAGCTCTACAGGCTGGGAGATGAGTGGTTGGAAAGCTGCCTGGCAGAGAAGGACCTGGGAGTACTGGTTGATAGTCGGCTGAATATGAGCCAGCAGTGTGCTCAGGTGGCCAAGAAGGCCAACAGCATCCTGGCTTGCATAAGAAGCAGTGTGGCCAGCAGGTCTAAGGAGGTGATTGTCCCCCTGTACTCGGCTCTGGTGAGGCCGCACCTCGAGTACTGTGTTCAGTTTTGGGCCCCTCGCTACAAGAAGGACATGGAGGTGCTCGAGAGAGTCCAGGAGAAGGGCAACGAAGCTGGTGTGGGGTCTGGAGAACAAGTCTTACGAGGAGCGGCTGAGGGAGCTGGGGTTGTTTAGCCTGGAGAAGAGGAGGCTCAGGGGAGACCTCATTGCTCTCTATAGGTACCTTAAAGGAGGCTGTAGAGAGGTGGGGGTTGGTCTATTCTCCCACGTGCCTGGTGACAGGACGAGGGGGAATGGGCTAAAGTTGTGCCAGGGGAGGTTTAGGTTGGATGTTAGGAAGAACATCTTTACTGAAAGGGTTGTTAGGCATTGGAATGGGCTGCCCAGGGAAGTGGTTGAGTCGCCATCCCTGGAGGTCTTTAAAAGACGTTTAGATGTAGAGCTTAGTGATATGGTTTAGTGGAGGTCTTGTTAGTGTTAGGTCAGAGGTTGGACTAGACGATCTTGGAGGTCTCTTCCAACCTAGACTATTCTGTGATTCTGTGATTCTGTGACCAGACAATCTATCCAGAGAGGTGTGCTGTCTTCCTGGGGTATGTGTCAGAGATGTTAGGAAGGCTCTGCCACAACTCATTAAACTAGAGGACTACTATCCTCTTGTTGTCATTCAGATTGGATCCCGGGAAGCTGCAACTAGAAAAATGAAGAATATCAAAAAGGACTTTGCATCCCTGGGAAGGATGTTGAAGGGATCAGGGGTGCAGGTAGTGTTCTCCTCTGTCCTCCCGCTGGGTGGCTGGTGTTATAAATTACTCTTTTAGCCAGAAAGAATTAGTTTATTGAGTAAGCGATCAGCAAGCAAAACAGCGCTGGGCAGATGGGGAGTCCATGCTCCTCCAAACGGCGTGCGCCCCCCCCCCCCCCCTTTTTTCGCAGTCCCCTTTTATCATCAAGTTCTTCCAGGGTTACGTGGCCCCTTTCTAGTACTGCGGCTGCGTGGATTGTTGCTAGGGGTTTGTCTCTGGTCCCTCTGGTGGTCGCGCGGATGAAGGCAGTAGTCTTCCTCTGCTTGGTATGTGGTGTTTTCTCCTCCTTAATTGGTCATGTTAGTTTGTCTTAAGATAGGGCAGTGGGTTATCGGTTTGGCAGTTGTATTATTTACACAAGGTTCTCTCAATCTTATGTCCAAGACATCAACAGGCAGGATGTCTCAAGGTTCTTACCGCCGCCTGGGTGACTCCTTTTGTTCCCTTCTTAATATAGCCATGAGAAATAATGAACAAACATTCCTTATACATCACAATCCCTCCTTTTTTCTTTTAGTTAGTTATTTTGTTCATTAATTCCTGGTATGCCTGACTACTGAGCATTAAAGTTTCTGCATCCTCATCCGTAGTTATAGGTTCATATTTAGCACGGATAAGCATCAAATGCGCTGCCTCTAAACGGCTTTTTACCATCGCGATTACTCGGTTAAAAATACATGGTCCAAAGGTTAGCCCTAACACTAATAACAACAAAGGTCCTGCTATTATTGACAGCAAAGTTGTAAGCCAAGGTGAATAATTAAACCAAGATTTGTACCAATTCTGCCTGGCTTCATTTTCTCGTTTCCTCTTTTCCAATCCTTCTCTGAGCTTCATCATTGTATCCCTCACTACTCCAGTGTGGTCTGCATATACACAGCATTCTTCTTTCAAGGCGGCACATAATCCACCTTGTTGCAAAAATATCAAATCTAGTCCTCTACGATTTTGCAAAACAACTTCTGATAGTGACCTTACCAATTTTTCCAGGGCAGTAATAGATTGTTCAATTCGAGTTAAATCTTCATCTACAGCCACGCGTAGGGAGGTGAACTCCTGACTTTGTCTGACCAGAGGGGCAACTCCAGTGCCTACCCCGGTACCTCCCAGAGTTATCAATGTAGCCAGTGTTACAGCTGTGATTGGTTCTCTTCTTGTTAGATGGTACTCTGCTACCGTGTGCTGTGTATATACGTACTCTTCAGAATGGTACAGAATTCTTGGTACAATTATTACCTGTATACAGAAATCTTGAGACACATCAAAGAGTTTGAGTGATAAGCGAGGAGTAACACCCGTCGATGAACAGACCCATCTAGCGTTATCTGCGGGTATTAACCATTGTTCTTTGTTTTCTGGTGTAACCTTCTCTGTAATACTGCATAGGTGGAGCTTCTCACTAGGGACCGTACCTACACACCTGCCATTCCCAGTTACTTCCGTCAATGTTATTCCTACATCCCTTCCCCAATTGCATTGTGGAGGGTCGGTTTCACTTGAACGGGTGGCCTCTCCCAGATCCCCAATGGCGTCGTAATATGGGGGCCTTATATCAAGACATAACCAGCAAGGTCTAGGTACATTTGGATTTATTTGATTCAACAAATAATAACTAGCATTCATGATTCTCCACATGTTATTCTCAGTCATTCCTTCATTTTTAATCTTGTATTTTGGGCCCACTGATTTATTAACAACCTCCAGTGGTTTAGGGCTATTAGGAGTTTGTGTTTCAAAAGCTTGTGTAGGTTGAATCCTTAAAACACTCCCTGACAGTTCCTGATTTGGTCCCACCCGTTGGGGGTTCTTAGTCTCTTCTTTCTTTATATATATTATACCTCCCCTATCAGCTCCAGGTTCATAAAACCTGATTCCCCAATGTTGTCCTAGGGTCCATCTTTGATCATCCGGTTGGGTTACATTGATGTATGTAAATTTGCAATTCATGTGATCTGACCTGTAGTGCTGTAGACTTCCACCATGGCGTCGTGGTGGTCCGCCCCTATTTCTCCAGTTACATCCCGGTGGCCCGTGCCCCGCCTTCAAATATTTATCTGCTCCAGCTCCGGGATTTCAGTCTGTGGCGATAGTCTCGCAATTCCAATAAGCACAATAGTATTCATTTGGATAATTACAATACGGCCTTCCCGGGTTAGAACTAGGGCACAAATAGAAGCTTGATTGAATAGAACACGTTTACTATATTTTGACCCCATGTTACAAGGTCACACAGTGAGACCTTAAAGCTAGGGCCTCCAGCAGTAGTTATCTGCTGCACAACATGGTGATCTTCCCATCTAATTAGGCTCCATTGAAAAGATTTGTGAGGGTGCGCAGACCCAGGAACAGTGAAAACAATTGCACCCATTACTATGTATCGCAAAAAGTGGCTAGGGCTCATGTTCCGGAGTTCTTTACCTGGCCACGCAGTTCCCCACCGTTTCACTCTCTGCCTCGCTTGTCAGTTCGGTTGCGGCGAACTACAAGGTGCAGGTTCTTCTCGGCAGCAGTAGTGTTCTTCAGGGGAGTTTCTCAGGTAGCCGTGACCTTTCTCCGATCACACAGGGTCCCACTCCCCCTTTTTACGATACACAGACAGTTAAATTATACTTATTGAGTTTGTTTCAACGTGAGCTTTAAGTCATCAGGGCCTGCGACCGCTTCCCATTCGCTTTTCTGGATTAGTCCTTTCACTCAACTGGCATGCGTCCACCCCTTTTCAGCCGTCCGGATAGCCGTCTCTGTGGTAAGTAAAACAACATAGGGGCCTTCCCACCGTGGTGTTAAAGACGTTTCTTTCCATGTCTTAATTAGAACCTTGTCTCCAGGTTGTATTCTATGGATTGCTATATCTAACGGGGGACGCTGTGCCACCAAGCCTTTGACTTGTAACTCCCTCCGTCGGTTCATAAGCTGTATTAAATAAGGTTTTAATTGGATATCCTGTACCTGGGGGTGATCAGATGGCATCTCTAAATCATAAGGCATACCATACAGCATTTCAAAAGGTGAGATTCCGACATCGGCTCGGGACTGTGTCTGGATATTCAATAGTGCAAGCGGTAAACATTTCACCCAGGAGGTTTTTGTCTCTATCATAAGCTTTGTTAGTTGCTTTTTAATTTCACCATTCATTCGTTCCACCTTTCCAGAGCTTTGAGGGTGCCACGGAGTATGATATTCCCAATCTGTCCCCAAAGCTTTCATAGTTTCTTGGGACACTTTCGATACAAAGTGCGGACCTCGGTCAGAATCAATTGTTTCTATAATCCTATATCTCGGGATAATATTTTCTAATAGTACTTTCACCACGGCATGGGCCGTTGTCCTCATTGTTGGGAAAGCTTCGACAAAGTGCATGAGATGGTCTACAATCACTAATAAGTATTTGTACCTTCCTACTTTTGGAAGCTCTGTGAAATCCAGCTGGATTTTGGCAAAAGGTCGATGTGCCAATTCTCGACCTCCTAACACTCTTTTTCTCATTCGTCGGGCGTTCACTCTCCTACAGACAAGGCAATCATTCACAACTCGTTTTGCTACATTGTATATTCCAATACACATATACCTTGTAGCAAATTGATCCACTAGTGCTTGAGCTCCCCAGATGAGCTGAGATGGTGGAGTTCAAGATGGAACTTGGTGGAAGAAGTAAGGCTAGTAGCAGGATTTGGACCCTGGACTTTCGAAGAGCCAACTTCGACCTCTTCCGGGACCTGCTTGGGACTATCTCCTGGGCTAGGTTGCTAGATGGCAAGAGTGCTTGTGAGAGCTGGGCTACGTTTAAACAGCACTTCTTCCAAGCTCAGGATCGGTGCATCCCTAAGAGTAGGAAATCGGGGAAGGGGGGCAGGAAACCTGCGTGGATGAGCAAGGAGCTCATCGATAAGATCAAAAGGAAGAGGAAGGTCTATGAAACGTGGAAAACGGGCCTGTCCTCTTGGGAGGAGTATAGAAGTGTTGTCAGGGCCTGCAGGGACGCGACGAGGAAGGCTAAAGCCCACCTAGAGATGAAGCTTGCAAAAGAGATAAAAGATAATAAGAAGGGTTTTTTTAAGTATGTAAACAGTAAAAGGAAGACTAGGGATATGGAGGGCTCCCCCGCGGTTGACCAGAGGGTAGTTGGGGAGCGCCTGAGTGGGCTCAGCGCATGCAAATCCATGGGTCCCGATGGGATGCCTCCACGTGTGCTAAGGGAGCTGGCAGAGGTGGTCGCCAAACCACTCTCTATCATCTTTGAAAGGTCCTGGAGAACAGGAGAGATGCCTGAAGATTGGAGGATAGCCAATGTCACTCCAGTCTTCAAGAAGGGCAAGAAGGAGGATCTGGGAAACTACAGGCCAGTCAGTCTCACCTCTGTCCCTGGAAAGGTGTTGGAACAGCTCGTTCTGGATGTCATCTCCAAGGAAGAAGAGAAGGAAGAGAAGAATGTTATGAGGAGTAGTCAGCATGGATTCACCTAGGGGAAGTCGTGCTCGACCAACCTCGTTGCCTTCTTTGATGACATCACCAGCTGGGTAGATGGGGGCAGATCAGTGGATGTCATCTACCTTGACTTTAGCAAGGCTTTCGATACTGTCTCCCATGATATCCTGATAGCAAAGCTGAGAAAGTGTGGGATAGAGGAGTGGACAGTTAGGTGGGTTGAGAACTGGCTGACTGTCCGAGCTCAGAGGGTGGTGATCTGTGGCGCAGAGTCTGGCTGGAGACCTGTGACTAGCGGCGTTCCCCAGGGGTTGGTGCTGGGTCCCCTCCTGTTCAACATCTTCATCGACGACCTTGATGAGGGAATAGTGTCTGCCCTCAGCAAGTACGCCGATGACACAAAGCTGGGAGGAGTGGCTGACACACCAGAAGGCTGTGCTGCCATTCAGAGAGACAGGCTGGAGAGATGCGCAGGAAGAAACCAAATGAGGTTTAATAAGAGCAAGTGTAGAGTCCTGCACCTGGGAAGGAACAACCGGATGTATCAGTACAGGCTGGGGGACGACCTGCTGGAGAGGAGCTCTGAGGAGAAGGACCTGGGGGTCCTGGTGGACGACAAGTTGACCATGAGCTGGCAGGGCTCATTGAGAGGGCTTTAAACTAGGTAAGAAGGGGGACGGGGCTGAAAGAAGGCCTGTTGGAGCTGTACCAGGGGGAACAATGGCAAGGCTGGGGGAGAAGGCAATGGCCCAGCTGAAGTGCATCTACACTAATGCACACAGCATGGGTAACAAACAAGAGGAGCTGGAAGCCATCGTGCAGCAGGAAGGCTATGACTTGGTTGCCATCACGGAAACGTGGTGGGACCACTCTCATGACTGGAGTGCTGCAATGTCTGGCTATAGGCTCTTCAGAAGGGACAGGCAGCACAGAAAGGGTGGTGGTATGGCTCTCTATATTAGAGAGTGTTTTGATGTTGTGGAACTTGAGACTGGGAATGATAAAGTTGAGTCCCTATGGGTTAGGATCAGAGGGAAGGCCAAAAAGGCAAGCGTCCTGGTGGGGGTCTGTTATAGACCGCCGAACCAGGATGAGGAGACTGATGAGGAGTTCTTGCGGAGGCGATCGGCTCCGGGGCAGACGCGTTCTGCAGCGGAGCAGGGGATCAGGACAGGCAGGGCTTTTTTTTCCGACATCGAGGCCACTCGAGGGATCTGCCAGGACCCGGCAGCCCTCGCGAGGGAGGCTGACGAGGCATAGGCAGAGCCAGCAGCGCCCCCTCCCCGGCCGTTCAAAAACAGCCCCTAGGGAGCGCGAGCGACCAGGAGCGTGGCGAACAGGGCGCGGCGCGTCAGAAGGGCGGGTCGCGGCAGTTTGCCTGGCAGTTCGCGCAGGCAGGGCGAGCAGAGAGGGCAGAGAGGGCAGAGTTTCCCCCCACCCATAAGAACAACATCTTTAACGGCTGTCGACTGCTAGCTAGGCTGCGATGGTGTTCACCAGGCAGAGCACTCTCTCTAGAAAGTCTGTGGCCACCCAGACTGACCGCCTGCTCAACAATGCGGCAGTTCAGGTCTCTGGGTGCAGGGAGTGTCTGAGCCTGTTGCTGCCATCTGAGGGAGACAGAGGCACCGTGTGTGTGAGGTGCGAGCAGGTGGACGACCTGGTCAGCCTGGTGGCAGAACTCAAAGAGGAGGTGGAGAGGTTGAGTGCTATCAGGGAGTGTGAGCAGGAGACAGGCTGGTGGAGTGACTCCCTGCAGGGCCTGAAGGAGAGGTACCGGGGTGAGACACCCCAAAAGGGGATGGACCCCCGCCCTGTTGCTGTTGGGCAGAGGGAGGCGACCTAGAAGTTGAGGAGGGATGGAGACAGGTCCCTGCTTGACTTTTCAGGCAACACCCCCCCCCTACTGGCCCCACCTTCCCAGGTGCCCTTACATAACAGATTTGAGGCCCTGGAGCTTGAGAGACCGGTGGGTGAGGATGAGGTAGAAAGTCTACACAGGAGGATGACTAGGGCGAGGAAGCCGACTCCATGCTTCAAGACTGCCTCCACCAAGAAAGACAGAAGGGTGATCATAGTAGGCGACTCCGTTCTCAGGGGAACAGAGGGCCCTATTTGTCGACCTGACCCTACCCGTGGAGAATTCTGCTGCCTCCCTGGGGCCAGGGTCAGGGATGTTGCCAGGAAGCTTCCCAACCTGGTTCGCCCCTCTGACTACTACCCTCTTTTGATAGTCCAGGCTGGCAGTGATGATATTGAAGAGAGAACCCTGAAGGCTATCAAACGAGACTTTAGGGGACTGGGACGGTTAGTGGATGGAGCGGGAGTACAGGTGGTGTTTTCATCTATCCCTGCAGTATGAGGGAGGGGTACCAAGAGGACACGGAAAGCCCACCTGATTAACACGTGGCTCAGAGGCTGGTGCCAACACAGAAATTTTGGGTTTTTTGACCATGGGGCGCTTTACTCGGCACGCGGCCTGATGGCTGCAGACGGGTCCCTATCTCTAAGGGAAAAACGGATCCTATCCCAGGAGCTAGCAAGGCTCATTGAGAGGGCTTTAAACTAGGTAAGAAGGGGGACAGGGATGAAATAAGGCTTGTTAGAGGTGTGCCAGGGGGAACAATGGCAAGGCCGGGGGAGAAGGCAATGGCCCAACTGAAGTGCATCTACACTAATGCACACAGCATGGGTAACAAACAAGAGGAGCTGGAAGCCATCGTGCAGAAGGAAGGCTATGACTTGGTTGCCATCACGGAAACATGGTGGGACCACTCTCATGACTGGAGTGCCACAATGTCTGGCTATAGGCTCTTCAGAAGGGACAGGCAGCACAGAAGGGGTGGTGGTGTGGCTCTCTATATTAGAGAGTGTTTTGGTGTTGTGGAACTTGAGGCTGGGAATGATAAGGTTGAGTCCCTATGCGTTAGGATCAATGGTAAGGCCAACAAGGCAAGCATCCTGGTGGGGGTCTGTTATAGACCGCCGAACAAGGATGAGGAGACTGATGAGGAGTTCTACAGGCAGCTGGCAGAAGCCGCAAAATCGTCAGTGCTTGTTCTCATGGGGCACTTCTACTTCCCAGACATATTCTGGAAGCACAACACAGCCCAGAGAAAGCAGTCTAGGAGGTTTCTGGAGAGCGTGGGAGATAGCTTCCTGATGCAGCTGGTTAGAGAGCCTACCAGGGCAGGTGCCCTGCTAGACCTTCTGTTCACAAACAGAGAAGGACTGGCGGGAGATGTGGTGGTCGGGAGCTGTCATGGGCAGAGTGACCACGAAATGGTTCAGTTCTCTATTCTTGGTGAAGCTAGGAAGGGGATCAGTAAAACCACTGTCTTGGACTTGCGGAGGGCTGACTTTGAGCTGTTCAGGACACTGGTTGGCAGAGTCCCTTGGGAGGTGGTTCTGAAGGGCAAAGGAGTCCAGGAAGGCTGGGCACTCTTCAAGAAGAAAATCTTAATGGCTCACGAGCGGTCTGTCCCCACATGCCCAAAGACGAGCTGGCGCGGAACTAGACCGGCCTGGCTGAACAGAGAGTTGTGGCTTGATCTTAGGAGAAAAATGAGGGTTTATAATCTTTGGAAAAGAGGGCAGGCCACTCACGAGGACTATAAGGCTGTTGCGAGGCTGTGCAGGGACAAAATTAGAAAGGCCAAAGCTCATCTGGAGCTCAATCTGGCTACTGCCGTTAAAGATAACAAAAACCTTTTTACAAATACATCAACACCAAAAGGAGGACTAAGGAGAATCTCCATCCTTTACTGGATGTGGGGGGAAACTTAGTTACAAAAGATGAGGAAAAGGCTGAGGTGCTCAATGCCTTCTTTGCCTCACTCTTGAGTGGCAAAACCAGTTGTTCTCTGCATACCTGGTACCCTGAGCTGGTGGAAGGGGATGGGGAACAGGATGTGGCCCTCACTATCCACGAGGAAATGGTTGGCAACCTGCTATAGCACTTGGATGTACGCAAGTCGATGTGGCCGGATGGGATCCACCCGAGGGTACTGAGCGAACTGGCGGAGGAGCTGGCCAAGCCGCTTTCCATCATTTATTGGCAGTCCTGGCTATCAGGGGAGGTCCCAGTCGACTGGCGGCTAGCAAATGTGACGCCCATCTACAAGAAGGGCCGGAGGGTAGACCCGGGGAACTATAGGCCTGTTAGCTTGACCTCAGTGCCAGGGAAGCTCATGGAGCAGATTATCTTGAGGGTCATCACGCGGCACTTGCAGGGCAACCAGGCGACCAGGCCCAGTCAGCATGGGTTTATGAAAGGCAAATCCTGCTTGACGAACCTGATCTCCTTCTATGACCAAGTGACGCGCTTAGTGGATAAGGGAAAGGCTGTGGATGTGGTCTACCTTGACTTCAGTAAGGCTTTTGACACCGTTTCCCATAGCATTCTCCTCAAGAAATTGGCTGCTCATGGCATGGACTGGCGTACGCTTCGTTGGATTAAAAACTGGCTGGATGGCCGGGCCCAAAGAGTTGTGGTGAATGGAGCCAAATCCAGTTGGAGGCCGGTTACTAGTGGAGTCCCCCGGGACTCAGTACTGAGGCCAGTCCTCTTTAATATCTTTATCAATGACCTGGATGAGGGGATCGAGTGCACCCTCAGTAAGTTTGCAGATGACACCAAGTTAGGTGCGTGTGTCGATCTGCTTGAGGGAAGGAAGGCTCTGCAGGAGGATCTGGATAGGTTGGACCGATGGGCTGAGGTCAACTGCATGAAGTTCAACAAGGCCAAGTGCCGGGTCCTGCACCTGGGGCGTAACAACCCCAAGCAGCTCTACAGGCTGGGAGATGAGTGGTTGGAAAGCTGCCTGGCAGAGAAGGACCTGGGAGTACTGGTTGATAGTCGGCTGAATATGAGCCAGCAGTGTGCTCAGGTGGCCAAGAAGGCCAACAGCATCCTGGCCTGCATAAGAAGCAGTGTGGCCAGCAGGTCTAAGGAGGTGATTGTCCCCCTGTACTCGGCTCTGGTGAGGCCGCACCTCGAGTACTGTGTTCAGTTTTGGGCCCCTCACTACAAGAAGGACATGGAGGTGCTTGAAAGAGTCCAGAGAAGGGCAACGAAGCTGGTGAGGGGTCTGGAGAACAAGTCTTACGAGGAGCGGCTGAGGGAGCTGGGGTTGTTTAGCCTGGAGAAGAGGAGGCTCAGGGGAGACCTCATCGCTCTCTATAGGTACCTTAAAGGAGGCTGTAGAGAGGTGGGGGTTGGTCTATTCTCCCACATGCCTGGTGACAGGATGAGGGGGAATGGGCTAAAGTTGCGCCAGGGGAGGTTTAGGTTGGATGTTAGGAAGAACATCTTTACTGAAAGGGTTGTTAGGCATTGGAATGGGCTGCCCAGGGAAGTGGTTGAGTCGCCATCCCTGGAGGTCTTTAAAAGACGTTTAGATGTAGCCCTTAGTGATATGGTTTAGTGGAGGTCTTGTTAGTGTTAGGACAGAGGTTGGACTAGATGATCTTGGAGGTCTCTTCCAACCTAGACAATTCAGTGATTCTGTGTTTCTGGGTGCCTAATGGAAGGCAACCTACCCCCGCATCACTACATCTTCCATCAAGAAAGGAAGGAGGGTTATTGTCATAAGGGACTCCCTTCTGAAAGGGACAGAGTGCCTGATTTGCCATCTGGACCCAACACACAGGGAAGTCTGCTGCCTCCCTTGGGCTCGGGTAAGAGACATTGCCAGGAAAGTCACTCGCCTGGTAGGGCCCTCTGACTATGACCCATTACTTGTTTTTCAAGCTGGTAGTGATGAGGTAGCAAGGACAAGTCCAAGGGCAATCAAAAAGGACTTTAGGGCTTTGGGTTGACTGGTTAAAGGATCAGGGGCACAGGTTGTGTTTCGTTCTGTCCTTCCAGTAGCAGGGATCAAACTCAACAGGCAGACTCAGCTCATCAATATGTGGCTCTGAGACTGCTGCCACAGGCAGAACTTTGGGTTTGTTGATCATGGGAATCTCTATGTGACACCAGGCCTGCTGGCAGCAGCTGGGATGCACCTCTCTTAGAGGGGGAAAAGGATTTTTGCCCAGGAGTTAGCAGGGCTGATAGATAGGGCTTTAAACTAGAGTTGAAGGGGGAAAGGGATAAAATCAGGCACGCCAGTGATAAGCTATGGTATGGCATGCCAAAATCAGAGGGACTGCGTGGTAGTGAGGTCCTTCAGTTTGCTCCACGAGGTGTTGCATACAATGAGTTGCATTTGAAGTGCTTCTACATCAATGCATGCAGCATGAGGGATAAATTGGATGAGCTAGAAGTCTTGGCCCAGTCCCACAGCTACGACATCATCGGCATAAGCGAAACCTGGTGGAATGAGTCCTGTGACTGGTGTGTTGCAATAGATGGTTACAGGCTCCTCAGGAGGGACAGACAGGTCAGGCAAGGTTGGGGGATGGTGCTGTATGTAAAAGAGGGGCTGGACTGTGTGGAGCTTGCAGTTGGTGATGGCAAAGTTGAGAGCCTCTGGGTAAGGATTAAGGGGCAAACAAATAAAGGGGATGTTGTTGTGGGAGTCTATTACAGTCTACCCGGCCAGAATGACAACACCAATGAATTATTCTTTGCAGAACTAAGAGATACCACAAGATCAACTGCCCTTGTCCTTATGCAGGACTTTAACTCACCAGACATTAATTGGGAATATCATGCAGCCGACACAAGTAGGTCCAGGAGGTGCTTGATGTGTAGTATCAAGCACTGGCACAGGCTGAGCAACAGCCCTGCCTGAAGTCCTCACAAGGGACTGGTAAGGAAGCCTCCGACCCTGACTTGGCACAACTGATGGACTCAAAAGACAAGGGAAGCTGGACCCTCATCTCTGCTCAGAGCAGAAGGAGCAATCTCCCCCTTGCCCCCGAAGTGCCCCTGCACAATATATATGATGCTCTGGGGCTCAAAAAAGGCGAGGATAATAATAACAACAATGGTAATGGTCAAGCCCCAGGAAACGGCAACAGTATAAAGTTCGACTAACAAGCCACGCGTATAAGAACCAGTGCCACAAAAAAAGCACAAAGGGTATTGGTAATTGGAGATTCCTTTCTGAGAGGCACTGAAGCACACATTTGCTGCCCACTCTCTCTTGAGAGGTTTACTGCCTCCATGGGGCCCACATTTGCGACATCAGAAAGAGGCTACCAAGCTTGGTTAAACCATACGACTACCATCCATTCCTACTCGCCGAGGCAATCGGCTCTGGGGCAGACACATTCTGCAGTGGAGCAGGGGATCGAGGCGGACAGGGCTCTTTTTCAGCATCGAGGCCACTCGAAGCAGCCGAGGGAGACACCAGGACCCGGCAGCCCTAGCGATTGAGGCTGATGAGGCGTAGGTGGAGCCAGCAGTGCCCCCTCCCCTGACGTTCAAAAGCAGACCCTGGGGAATGCGAGCAACCAAGAGCGCGGCAACCAGGACGGGCAAACAGGGCATGGCGCATCGGTAGGGCGAGGCGCGGTAGTGGGGCAAGGTGCAGCAGTTTGCGCGGCAGTGCATGCAGGCAGGGCGCACTCAGGCAGGGCAGAGCGTCCCTCCCCACTCATAAGAACAACTCATCTACCTATAGCTTAACCACCATAGTCTCCACTGGGCAGAAAGCTCTTTTTAGAAAGTCTGTGGCAACCCAGACTGACCGCCCGCTCAACAATGCGGCAGTTCAGGTCTCTGGGTACAGGGAGTGCCTGAGCCTGTTGCTGCCATCAGAGGGTGCCAGAGACACTGTGTGTGTTAGGTGTAAAGCAGGTGGATGACCTGGTCAGCCTGGTGGCAGAGCTCAAGGAGGAAGTGGAGAGGTTGAGGGCCATCAGGGAGTGTGAGCAGGAGATAGACCTCTGGGGCAACTCCTGCCGAGGCGATTGGCTCCGGGGCAGACACATTCTGCAGCACAGCAGGGGATCAGGACAGGCAGGGCTTTTTTTCCAGCATCGAGGCCACTCGAGGGAGCCGCCAGGACCTGGCAGCCCTCGTGAGGGAGGCTGACGAGGCGTAGGCAGAGCCAGCAGCGCCCCCTCCCCGGCCGTTCAAAAACAGCCCCTAGGGAGCGCGAGCGACCAGGAGCGCGGTGAACAGGGAGGGCAAACAGGGCGCGGCGCGTCAGAAGGGCGGGTCACGGCAGTTGGCGCTGCAGTGTGTGCAGGCAGGGCGAGCAGGGAGGGCCCCTCGCCGGTCTTTTGCAGCAGTCTTTCCCTTCGGTACCTGTAACCTGCCTGCGAGGAACCTGGCCATGGTATCAACCAGGCAGAAAACCATGGCCTCCGCATCTCTTGCGGCCGTTCCAGCCGCTGTCACCGATGTGGCTACTCAGACGGAGGGCTCCGGGAAACACACAGCCGTCCAGGTCCTGGGCTGCAGAGTGTGCACCAGCCTTCTGTCGGTCTCCGACAGCAGTGGTGGGTATGCCTGTGGGAGGTGTGCCCAGGTTGAAGAACTGCTCAGCCAGGTAGCGGTGCTCCGGGAGGAGGTGAACAGGCTCAGGAGCATCAGGGAATCGGAGATGGAAATTGACTGGTGGAGGTGCACTCTACCCTCTCTGAGGCAGGCTCACGAGCCTGCCACAGCACAGGCGTCTCCTGTTATGCAGAAGACAGAGGTTCCCTCCTCCTGCCAGGCAGCGGGAGGAGACCTAGATCAAGGTGGGGAATGGAGGCAGGTGCCTATTCGGGGTGGTAGGCGAGCCCTCTCTCTGCCCACCTCACCTTCTCATCTACCCTTAAATAATCGATATGAAGGACTAGAACAAGACAATCTGAATGACAAAGTAGATAAAAACCCGTCCCAGTTGGAGGGGGCGCCTAAGACAAGGCGACCTACACATCGCATTGCCACATCATCCTTCAAAAAAGAAAGAAGGGCTATTGTTATGGGGGGCTCCCTTCTGAAAGGGACAGAGGGACCGATATGCCGACCGGACCCAACCTGCAGAGAAGTCTGTTGCCTCCCTGGGGCTCGGGTGAGAGACTTCGCCAAGAAAGTCCAGCGCCTGGTACGGCCCACTGACTACTACCCGCTACTGGTCTTTCAGGCTGGTAGCGATGAAGTAGCAACGAGAAGTCCGAAGGCGATCAAAAGAGACTTTAGGGATTTGGGGCGACTACTTAGAGGATCAGGGGCGCAGGTTGTGTTTGCCTCTGTCCTTCCGATAGGGGGGATCGAAGCTGAAAGGCGTGCTGTTCACATAAACTCGTGGGTTCGAGACTGGTGTGACCGGCAGAACTTTGGGTTCTTTGATCACGGGAAGGTCTATGCTACACAGGGCCTGATGGCACCGGATGGGATGTGCCTCTCTCGGAGAGGGGTAAGGATCTTTGGTCAGGAGTTGGCAGGGCTGATAGATAGGGCTTTAAACTAGAGTCGAAGGGGGAAGGGGCTAAAACCAGGCACGCCGGTGAAGACCTAAGGGAAGGTACGCTAGAATCAGAGGGGCTGTGTGCCAGTGAGGTCCTTCGGGCAGATCCACAAGGTGCTGAGTGTAAGGAGATGCACCTGAAGTGCTTCTACACGAACGCACGCAGTATGAGGAATCAAATGGATGAGCTAGAAGTCCTGGCCCAGTCCCGCAACTACGACATCATCGGCATAAGCGAAACCTGGTGGGATGAGTCCTGTGACTGGGGTGTTGCGATAGATGGTTACAGGCTCTTCAGGAGGGACAGGCAGGGTAGGCGAGGTGGTGGGGTGGCGATGTATGTGAAGCAGGGGCTGGACTGTGTGGAACTTCAGGTCGGCGATGGCAAAGTTGAGAGCCTCTGGGTAAGGATCAAGGGACGAACGAATAAAGGGGATGTCGTTGTGGGAGTCTATTACAGACCGCCTGGCCAGGACGATAGTGCCGATAAATTATTCTTTACAGAACTAAGAGAGGCCTCGAGATTAACTCCCCTTGTCCTTATGGGGGACTTCAACTTGCCAGACGTTAACTGGGAGTGCCACACGGCTGACACGAGCAAGTCCAGGAGGTTCATGAAGCACCTAGATGATAACTTTTTGGTGCAGGTGCTAACGGAGCCAACTAGGAAAGGTGCCCTCCTAGACCTGTTGCTAGAAAACAGAGAGGGTCTGGTGGGAGATGTGGTGATTGGTGGCTGCCTTGGTCATAGCGACCATGAAGTGGTTGAGTTCAAAATTTACGGTGACAGAAGGAAAAGTGCCACCAAAACCTCATCCCTAGATATGGGGAAAGCGGACTTCAGGCTGCTCAGGGAACTAGTCAGCAAGGTCCCCTGGGAAACTGCTCTTGAAGGCCTCGATGTCCACCAGTGCTGGTCATTCTTTAAGCGATGCCTCCTAGAAGCACAAGATCAGGCAATTCCTAAATATCGCAAGTCAGGCAGGCGGGGCAGGAGGCCGGCGTGGCTGACCAGGAACATTCTAATGGAGATTAGGCGGAAACAGAGAGTGTTTCGCTACTGGATGGAGGGCCAGGTGTCATGGAAAGAATACAGGGATGCTGTTCGTGTTTGTAGGGAGAAAATTCGTGTGGCCAAAGCACACCTAGAGTTGAAGCTGGCTGTGTCTGTGAGAGAAAATAAAAAGGGCTTTTTCAGATATGTGAATGGAAAAAGGAGAACTAAAGAATACATAGGGCCGCTCCTTGATAGGGAAGGTCTCCTCACAGACAATGACATAGGCAAAGCAGAGACGCTTAACGCCTTCTTTGCCTCTGTCTTCAATGCCGATGATGGGCTTCGGGACCCAGGGTGCCCTGAGCTGGAGGACCGGGATGGTGGGGACGACAAACTCCCAAACGACCCTGAACGTGTGCGGGATTTGCTACTCCACCTGGATCCCTACAAGTCCATGGGTCCGGATGGGATTCATCCCCGGGTGCTTAAAGAGCTGGCGGACGTCATCGCGGAACCTCTCTCAATTATTTTTCAACGATCTTGGGAATTTGGAGAGGTCCCAGTAGACTGGAAGCTGGCAAATGTTGTGCCGATTTACAAGAAGGGTCAGAAAGAAGACCCTAGCAATTACAGGCCTGTCAGTCTCACGTCAGTGCCTGGTAAAATCATGGAGAAGATGGTTCTCGAACTTATTGAGGCGCACTTGGGGGACAAAGCAGTCATTGGTCCCAGCCAGCATGGGTTTGTGAAGGGTAGGTCCTGCCTAACTAACCTGATTTCCTTTTATGATAAGATCACCCGTATGATGGACCAAGGGAAACTAGCTGATGTGATTTTTTTGGACTTCAGCAAGGCTTTTGACACGGTTTCCCATAGGATCCTACTGGACAAAATGTCCACCATACAGCTAAATAAAAACATCATACGATGGGTGAGCAATTGGCTAACGGGCAGGGCCCAAAGGGTTATGGTAAATGGGGCTGCGTCAGGCTGGCGGGCGGTCACCAGTGGGGTCCCTCAAGGCTCCATTTTAGGGCCGGTACTTTTCAATATTTTTATAAACGATCTGGATGTAGGAATAGAAGGTATTTTGAGCAAGTTTGCTGATGACACCAAACTTGGAGGAGTTGTGGACTCGAATGAGGGTGGAAAGGCCTTGCAGAGGGATCTGGATAGGTTGGAGAGCTGGGCGATCACCAACCGCATGAAGTTCAATAAGAGCAAGTGCTGGGTCCTGCACCTGGGACGGGGAAACCCTGGCTGCACGTACAGACTGGGCGATGAGACGCTGGAGAGCAGCCTAGAAGAGAGGGATCTGGGGGTCGTGGTAGACAGCAAGTTGAATATGAGCCAGCAGTGTGCCCTGGCGGCCAGGAGGGCCAACCGTATCCTGGGGTGCATCAAGCACGGCATCGCTAGTAGGTCAAGGGAGGTGATTGTCCCGCTCTACTCTGCGCTGGTGCGGCCTCACCTCGAGTACTGTGTGCAGTTCTGGGCACCACAGTATAAAAAGGACATGAAACTGTTGGAGAGTGTACAGAGAAGGGCTACGAAGATGGTGAAAGGCCTGGAGGGGAAGACGTATGAGGAACGGCTGAGGTCACTGGGCCTGTTCAGCATGGAGAAGAGGAGGCTGAGGGGAGACCTCATCACAGTCTACAACTTCCTCGTAAGGGGGTGTCGAGAGGCAGGAGACCTTTTCTCCATTAACACCAGTGACAGGACCCGCGGGAACGGGGTTAAGCTGAGGCAGGGGAAATTTAGGCTTGACATCAGGAGGGGGTTCTTCACAGAGAGGGTGGTTGCACACTGGAACAGGCTCCCCAGGGAAGTGGTCACTGCACCAAGCCTGTCTGAATTTAAGAAGAGATTGGACTGTGCACTTAGTCACATGGTCTGAACTTTTGGGTAGACCTGTGCGGTGTCAAGAGTTGGACTTGATGATCCTTATGGGTCCCTTCCAACTCAGGATATTCTATGATTCTATGATTCTATGATTCTATAATTCTATGATTCTAAGATAACAGAAAGTGTTTTTATAAATACATTAACACGAAAAGGAGGACTAAGGAGAATCTCCATCCTTTACTGGATGTGGGGGGAAACTTAGTGACGAGAGATGAGGAAAAGGCTGAGGTGCTCAATGCCTTCTTTGCCTCAGTCGTTAGTGGCAAGACCAGTTGTTCTCTAGATACCCAGTCCCCTGAGCTGGTGGAAGGGGATGAGGAGCAGGATGTGGCCCTCACTATCCACGAGGAAATGGTTGGCGACCTGCTACAGCACTTGGATGTACGCAAGTCGATGGGGCCGGATGGGATCCACCCGAGGGTACTGAGCGAACTGGCGGAGGAGCTGGACAAGCCACTTTCCATCATTTTTTGGCAGTTCTGGCTATCAGGAGAGGTCCCAGTCAACTGGTGTCTAGCAAACATGACGCCCATCTACAAGAAGGGCTGGAGGGTAGACCCGGGGAACTATAGGCCTGTTAGCTTGACCTCAGTGCCAGGGAAGTTCATGGAGCAGATTATCAACTTCCTCGTCCAGGTATTAGACAAACCAACAAGAGGAGAAGTGTTTCTGGATCTGGTGCTCACCAGTGTGGATGACCTCATTGAAGAGGTTAAGATTGGAGACAGTCTGGGTTGCAATGACCACGCCCTGATTGAGTTTGTGATCTCGAGGGATGTGTGCCTGACAAAGAGCAAAGTCAGGACCTTCAAGTTTAGAAGAGCAAACTTCCAGTTGTTCAGAGAATTAGTGGATGAGATCTCGTGGGACACTGTCCTTAGGGACAGAGGATATGATCAGAGCTGGCAACTCTAAGGATATATTTCTTAGAGCGCAAGAGCTCTCCATCCCCATGTGCAATAAATCAAGCAGGGAAGGCAGGAAACTGGTATGGCTGAGCAATGACCAGTCAAACTTAGGCAAAAGAAGGAACTGCACAGGCAGTGGAAACAGGGCAGGGGAGATTTAGGCTAGACATCAGGAAGAGGTTCTTCACTGAGAGGGTTGTTGCACACTGGAACAGGCTCCCCAGGGAAGGAGTCATTGCACCAAGCCTGTCAGAGTTTAAGAAGCATTTGGACTGTGCACTTAGTCACGTGGTCTGAATTTTTGGGTAGACCTGTGTGGTGCCGTGAGTTGGACTCGATGATCCTTATGGGTCCCTTTCAACTCGGGATATTCTATGATTCTATACCATCGGACTCCTAACAATAAAGCCGTGAGGAATGTAAACAAGTTAGAAGGAACAAAGTGGTGATTCACAAGACGCCTTGCTGTCTCAAACTGCTTGTTCTCCATCTGTTAAGATATGGAAGTTGCTAAATGTTTGCTGTTGCTGTGCAAAGTTATTAACCAATGAATAGTGAGAAAATACCGCTTGTAGAGTTAATGGTATAAGAAGGGAGCCTGTCCTCAATAAAGTGGTTGAAGTTATTGATCCTTAAACTTACCCAGGTATCCGTGTGGTCATTACGCCACATGTCAGGACCCTGAACCTCGAGGAGAGTGTGAGAGGAGTGGATTCCGTCCCACTGTGACAGTGGAACGAGTTCAGGACTGCCTAATGAAATTGGATGTGTATAAGTCCATGGGGCCAGATGGTATACATCCCAGGGTGCTGAGAGAGATGGCTGATGTGGTTGCCGAGCCACTCTCCATCATATTTGAAAAATCATGGTTGTCAGGTGAAGTCCCTGGTGACTGGAAAAAGAGAAACATTGCTCCAATTTTTAAGAAAGGGAGAAAGGAAGACCAGGGGAACTACAGGCTGGTGAGCCTCACCTCTTTGCCTGGGAAGATCATGGAGCAGATCCTCCTGGAAGACATGTTAAGGCATGTACAAGATAAAGAGATGATCCGAGATGGCCAGCACGGCTTCACCAAAAGCAGATCTTGCCTAACCAATCTGGTGGCCTTCTAGAATGGAGTGACAGCATCGGTGGACAAAGGAAGAGCGATGGATATCATCTACCTGAACTTGAGCAAAGCCTTTGATATGGTCCCTCACCACATTCTTCTCTCTAAATTGGAGAGGTATGGATTTGAAGGATGGACTGTTAGGTGGATAAAGAATTGGTTGGCTGGTCACAGCCAAAGGGTTATGGTCAACAGTTCTATGTCTGAGTGGAGGCCGGTCACAAGTGGTGTCCCTCAGGGGTCGGTCCTGGGACCAGTGCTCTTCAATATCTTTATCAGTGACACAGATGACGGAATCGAGTGCACCCTCAGCAAATTTGCAGATGACACCATGCTGAGCAGTGCAGTCAATACACTAGAGGGAAGGGATGCCATCCAGAGGGACTTGGACAGGCTGGAGAAGTGGGCCCATGAGAACCCAAAGAGGTTCAACGAGGCCAAGTGCAAGGTATTGCACTTGGGCTGGGGCAACCCCAGGTATTTATATAGACTGGGAGAAGAAGAACTTGAGAGCAGCCCTGCAGAGGAGGACTTGGGGGTCCTGCTGGACGAGAAGCTGGACATGAGCCAGCAGTGTGCGCTTGCAGTTTAGAAGGCCAACTATGTGCTGGGCTGCATTAAAAAAGGGGTGGCCAGCAGGTAGAGGGAAGTTATTGTCCCCCTCTACTTTTTCTTGTGAGATGCCACCTGGAATATTATGTACAGGCCTGGGGCCCCCAGCTCAAGAAGGATGTGGAGCTCTTAGAACAGGTCCAGAGGAGGGCCACTAAGATGATCAGAGGGCTCGAGCACCTCTCCTATGAAGAAACTGGGCTTGTTTAGCTTGGAGAAGAGAAGGCTCCAGGGAGACCTCATTGCAGCCTTCCAGTACTTAAAGGTAGCGTATAAATAGAAGGGAGCATATAAACAGAATAAAAAACCTGTTTACATGTCTTGATAGTGATAGGACAAGGGGGAATGGTTTTAGACTAAGACAGGAGAGGTTTAGGTTAGATGTTAGGAGGAAGTTTTTCACTCAGAGGGTGGTGAAGCACTGGAACAGGCTGCCCAGAGAGGTTGTGGATGCCCCATCCCTAGAGGCATTCAAGGCCAGGCTGGGCGTGGCTCTGGGCAGCCTGCTGTACTGGTTGGCAACCCTGTCCAGAGCAGGGAGGTTGAAACTAGATGATCTTTAAGGCTGAATGAATGATGAACGAGGTGGGTGCCCTGGTGACAGAAGATACAGAGAAGGCAGAGTTACTGAATGCCTTCTTGATCTCTGTCTATACTGCCAGAGGCTGTCCTGAGGAGCCCATACCCCTGAGGCCCCAGAGGAAGTCAGGATAAAGGAGGAGTTTACCTTTGTTGATGAGGACTGGGTTAAGGACCGATTAAGCAAGCTGGACATCCATAAATATGGGGTTAGTAGCTCGAGAGAGGTTCTCCTCCCCCTCTACTCTGCCATGGTGAGACCCCATCTGGAATATTGTGTCCAGTTCTGGGCCCTTCAGTTCAAGGACAGGGAACTGCTTGAGAGAGTCCAGCGCAGAGCCTTGACGATGATTAAGGGAGTGAAGCATCTCCCTTTTAAGGAAAGGCTGAGGGAGCTGGGTCTCTTTAGCTTGGAGAAGAGGAGACTGAGGGGTGACCTTCTTAATGTTTATTAAGATAAATTAATTAGATTAATGTAAAGGGTGAGGGTCAGGAGGAAGGAGCCAGGCTCTTCTCAGTGATATCTGATGATAGGACCGGGGGCAAAGGGTGTAAGCTGGAACATAGGAGGTTCCGCATAAATATGAGACGAAACTCCTGCAAGGCCTGAAGGAGAGGTACCGGGGCGAGACACCCCAAATGGGGGTGGATCCCCTGCCCTGTCGCTGTCGGGCAGAGGGAGGCGACCTAGGAGTTGAGGAGGAATGGAGACAGGTCCCTGCTCGACCTCGCAGGCAACTCCCCCCCCGCTACTGGCCCCAACTTCCCAGGTGCCCTTACACAACAGATTTGAGGTCCTGGAGCTTGACAGACCGGTGGGTGAGGACAAGGTAGAAAGTCTACCCAGGAGAATGACTAGGGCGAGGAGGTTGACTCCACGCCTCAAGACTGCCTCCACCAAGAAAGATAGAAGGGTAATCGTTGTAGGCGACTCCGTTCTCAGGGGGACAGAGGGCCCTATTTGTCGGCCTGACCCTACCAGTAGGGAAGTCTGCTGCCTCCCTGGGGCCAGGGTCAGGGATGTTGCCAGAAAGCTTCCCAACCTGGTTCACCCCTCTGATTACTACCCTCTTTTGATAGTCTAGGCTGGCAGGGATAATACTGAAGAGAGAAGCCTGAAGGCTATCAAACAAGACTTTAGGGGACTGGGACGGTTAGTGGATGGAGCAGGAGTACAGTGGTGTTTTCGTCTATCCCTACAGTGGCAGGGAGGGGTACAGAGAGGACACGGAAAGCCCAGCTGATAAATACATGGCTCAGAGGCTGGTGCCAACACAGAAATTTTGGTTTTTTTTTTGACCATGGGGCGCTTTACTCGGCACACGGCACTCGGAACCCGCAGACGGGTCCCACCTGTCTCTTAGGGGAAAACGGATCCTACCGCAGGAGCTGGCAGGGCTCATTGAGAGGGCTTTAAACTAGGTAAGAAGGGGGACAGGGATGAAAGAAGGCTTGTTAGAGGTGTGCCAGGGGGAACAATGGCAAGGCCAGGGGAGAAGGCAATGGCCCAGCTGAAGTGCATCTACACTAATGCACACAGCATGGGTAACAAACAAGAGGAGCTGGAAGCCATCGTGCAGCAGGAAGGCTATGACTTGGTTGCCATCACGGAAACGTGGTGGGACCACTCTCATGACTGGAGTGCCGCAATGTCTGGCTATAGGCTCTTCAGAAGGGACAGGCAGCACAGAAGGGGTGGTGGTATGGCTCTCTATATTAGAGAGTGTTTTGATGTTGTGGAACTTGAGGCTGGGAATGATAAGGTTGAGTCCCTATGCGTTAGGATCAATGGTAAGGCCAACAAGGCAAGCATCCTGGTGGGGGTCTGTTATAGACCGCCGAACAAGGATGAGGAGACTGATGAGGAGTTCTACAGGCAGCTGGCAGAAATTGTGAAATCGTCAGCGCTCGTTCTCATGGGGGACTTCAACTTCCCAGACATATTCTGGAAGCACAACACAGCCCAGAGAAAGCAGTCTAGGAGGCTTCTGGAGAGCATGGAAGAAAGCTTCCTGACGCAGCTGGTTAGAGAACCTACCAGGGGAGGTGCCCCGCTAGACCTTCTGTTCACAAACAGAGAAGGACTGGCGGCAGATGTGGTGGTCGGTGTAATGGGTAAGATGTATTTGTTCATTGTATAAAGAAATAAAAAAAAAAAAAAAAGAAAAGGGATAAGATGGTTATAAAATAGATAGTATTTTACACGAGGTTGGGACAGAGCTTCCTGATCATAATAGAACCTTGATATATGATGACAAAGTTGGGGAGGGGGGGGATTTGCTAACTATCTGTAAGGAATTTGGGAATCTGCGAGGGAGATAAGGTTGCACAATGTTGCCTCAATGAAGGGGAGGCTTATTAGGCAGATAACAAGAAGGGGGGGTGTTGGGTAAACATCCTTGAACAGGTACAAAGACTCTGTGAAATACCCCATCGCAAGACATCCTGTCTGCTACTTCACTCCCCCCACCCAAACATTAGCACAACGCGTGAGCACCAAAGAGAGGAAGCAGCCCCCCCCCCCCCTTTGGACTGCATAGCCGCAGCTGGTTCAACAAGCCCGGACAAGCTGGAACTCGGATACTATAAAACAGCACCCCCGGAGAAGGAAAATTGTGCGCTGCTGCGGAGTCGGAACTCCCCGGCCGCCCAGCGCTGTTTTGCTTCTGCTTGCTTACTTAATTAATTAATAAATTCTGTGATTAATAACATTTATTAACAGACCGACTTCGTATGCGAGTCTGTTCATAATAATTTGGTGCCGTGACTCGGATAGGCAATTTGATTGAGGACTCCCCTTTGGGGGTGGCGCCCCGCCGATTTTGGCGGCCCTCGAAGCAGGAAGTCTCATTCAGGCCTTCACCGACGAACCTCAAAAATTAAGCAGAAGCAAATAAAGCCGGCAAACCCTTAGCAATCTTTGTGCACGAAGACCGAACGAAGACCCACGGGGTGGGTAAGTATAGGCCGGTGATCCGTTCGGTAAGGGTGGGGAATCCCGGAGTACGGCTTCTGAGACGGCCAATTGCGGCCGAAGCGAGTGCGGACCCCTCGGTAGTGCGGTTCCCACATCCCGCGAGGGACTGGGCCACGAAAAGGGGGAAGTGTGTGTGTGTGTGAGTGAAGGTACTCCGGAAGATGGGACAGAAGAAAAGTAAGCCTTCTGGTCCCATGGGTGGGGGAAATAGCGGTAGGAATATTCCTCCTATTCCCCTGGATAGCCCGCTGGGGCTAATGATTAAGAATTGGAGTAATTCCCCTTCTAGGCGGGGAAAAAGTAAAGTAAAAATGATTCATTATTGTGTAGAGATCTGGGGTAATAAGCCCATAAAGGGGGACAGTGTGTTTTGGCCCCTTTTCGGTTCCTTTGAGGATTGGATATGTCAGGCTCTAAATATTTATGTTAATTCAAAGGAACCATTTAGTTTAGAGGAAAGCGAATACGCACATTTATGGATAAATTTTGAAACTGGGACCCAGTTATACCCTCTAAAAGAAAAAGGAGGGAAGGGAAAGAAGAGAGATTTGGAAGTCCCAGTTGCGCCACCTCCCTACGTGCCCTCTTTGCCAACAGCACCCTCTGCTGCCGAATCTGAGGATTCGGATGACAGTGCCTCGGTCCAAGGGAGACGAGGGCCAGTAACTAGAAGCCAGACTCGTCGTGCTAAAGAAGGGTTGTACCCCTTGCGGGAGATTGCAATGGGGGGACCTCAACCAGGGATGGGATATGTAGCCGTCCCCATTAATTCAGGGGACGTTAGAGACTTTAAAAAGGAGATGGGAAGTCTCTTAGAAGACCCGTTAGGAGTAGCCGAATAGGTAGATCAGTTTTTAGGGCCAAACATTTATACTTGGGAAGAATTACAATCTATTTTGGGAATATTATTTACATCAGAAGAGAGAGGAATGATAAGGAGAGCAGGTATGCGAATTTGGGACCAGCAACATCAGCAAGGTCCTGCTGCTGATATTAAGTGGCCAATGCAGACACCTAACTGGAATAACCAGGATCCAATACACAGGGGCCACATGCAGGATCTAAGAACAATCATAATACAAGGAATCAGAGAATCTGTGCCCAGAGGACAGAATATAAATAAAGCATTCAGTGAACAACAGAAAAAGGATGAAACTCCAACAGAATGGTTGGAGAGACTTCGTAAAAGTCTGCAATTATACAGTGGGTTAGACCCAGGTTCCCCGTTAGGGGAAGCATTACTTACGACACAGTTTGTGGCTAAGTCTTGGATAGATATCAGAAAGAAATTGGAAAAAATAGAGGATTGGCAAGATAGAGGTCTGGACGAATTATTAAGGGAAGCACAAAAGGTGTATGTTCGTAGGGAAGATGAGAAGGAAAAGAAGCAAGTGCGAATGATGGTGGCAGCGGTGCGAGAAGGATCCAGAAGGGCTGGCAATGAACAAAGATGGAGGAATGAAGGGTTTACTAGAAGGAATAGGAAAGAGAAAAAGGGTGCCCAGGAAAGAAGAGATGTGACCTGTTTTTACTGTAATAAGAAGGGTCACATGAAAAGGGAGTGCCGACAGAGGAAAGAGGATGAGAAAATGTTTAGAAATGAATAGGGGTGTCAGGGGCTCTATTTGCTGGGGACCCAAAGGAACAGTGAGCCCTTGATAAAGTTACGAGTGGGCCCCCAGTGCGAGGAAATCGAATTCCTCATAGACACGGGAGCTGAAAGATCAACTGTCCAGACATTACCTTTAGGATGTAGAACTTCAAAGGATAGAATACAGGTAATAGGAGCAAAAGGGGAGCCTTTTGGGGTCCCCGTTATAAAAGAGGTACCGATTGAATTGGGATCAAAAAAGGGTACGGGGCATCTGCTTCTTGTGCCAGAAGCCGAATATAACTTATTAGGTAGAGATTTGATAATAGAATTAGGCATAGGACTAGAGGTAGTAGAAAAGAAACTGGAAATAAAGCTGTGTCTTCTTCGGGTAGAGGATGAGAAAGAGATAGACCCCGAGGTTTGGTATACCTCGGAGAGCGTTGGAAGGTTAAACATTAAACCATTTAAGGTAACTATCAAAGAGCCAGAAGTACCAATCAGGATAAAACAATACCCCTTGTCTGAAGAGGGTAGAAAGGGTCTGAAGGAAGACATACAACGATTATTACAACAGGGGTTGTTAGAACCCTGTATGTCTCCTTTCAACACCCCTATATTACCAGTTAAAAGAAAGGATGGTAAATACCGATTGGTACATGATTTGAGAGAAATTAATAAGAGAACTATAACCAGATTCCCCGTGGTAGCAAACCCACATACCTTATTGAGCCAATTAAGCCCAGAGGACAAGTGGTACAGTGTAATAGATTTAAAGGATGCTTTCTGGGCCTGTCCTCTTGATGAGGACAGTAGGAATTATTTTGCCTTTGAATGGGAGGATCCCGACACTCACAGGAAACAGCAACTAAGGTGGACAGTGTTA
Organism: Anser cygnoides; assembly: GCF_040182565.1. Lineage (NCBI taxonomy): Eukaryota > Metazoa > Chordata > Aves > Anseriformes > Anatidae > Anser > Anser cygnoides. The sequence goes on from NC_089873.1 coordinate 185,202,225, forward strand.
CCTCAGGGGTTTACAGAATCTCCAAACTTGTTTGGCCAGGCCCTGGAGCAAATTCTAGAGGATTACAATAGAATGCCAGGGACCAAAATGATCCAATATGTAGATGACTTATTAATAGCGGGGAAAGATGAGAAAATCGTACGACAGGCAAGTATAAACTTGCTGAATTTTTTGGGCTCACGGGGACTAAAGGTTTCAAAAGCAAAATTACAATTCGTGGAGGAAGAAGTAAAGTATTTAGGCCATTTATTAAGCAAAGGAACAAAGAAATTAGACCCTGAAAGAGTTAGAGGTATTTTAGAACTCAGGGCACCAGAGACGAAAAAACAAATCAGGCAGTTGCTAGGATTGACAGGGTACTGCAGACAGTGGATAGAGGATTACAGCGGGAAGGTAAAATTTTTATACAACAAATTGAGTAACGAGGGCCATCTTAAATGGACAAAAGAGGATGAGGAACGACTGATGCTCCTAAAAGAAGAACTCGTGAATCCACCGGTTTTAAGCTTTCCCGAATTAAAGAAGCCCTTTTTCCTGTTTGTTAATACTACAGAAGGAACTGCGTATGGAGTACTGGCACAAGAATGGGCAGGATGTAAAAAGCCTGTGGCCTATTTGTCAAAATTGCTAGATCCAGTCACTAGAGGCTGGCCAAACTGTTTACAAGCAATTGCAGCAGCGGCCTTATTGGTTGAGGAGGCACAAAAGATTACCTTTGGAGGAGAAATTAGAGTAATATCTCCCCACAACATTCGCGGAGTGTTGCAGCAAAAAGCAGACAAATGGATCACCGACGCAAGGCTGTTGAGATACGAGGGGATATTGATCTCTTCCCCAAGATTGACTCTAGAAACTGCGCCAGTACAAAACCCTGCGCAATTTCTCTACGGAGAAACAAATGGCCATCTAGAACATGATTGTCTCAGCAACATCGAAGAACATACGAGATTAAGACCGGACTTAGAAGATACCGAATTGACTCATGGGGAACAGATATATGTGGATGGATCCTCTAGGGTAATAGAAGGGAAAAGAAAATCGGGGTATGCCCTGATAGATGGGAAAACATTTAGAGTCATAGAATCAGGACCCCTCAGTCCGAGTTGGTCAGCTCAGGCTTGTGAATTATATGCAATGTTAAGGGCTTTGAAATTATTGAAAGAAGCGGAACCATCTATACGGATTCAAAATATGTTTATGGGGTAATACACACCTTTGGAAAAATTTGGGAAGAGAGGGGACTTATAAACTCCCAGGGGAAAGGACTAGTTCATCAAGAATTGATTGTTAGGGTTTTACAAGCGATTAGGGAGCCAAAAGAGATAGCGGTGGTACATGTAAAAGGCCACCAGCGTGGACTGACCCGCAAATAAGGGGAAACAATCTTGCTGATCAAGAGGCAAAGCGGGTAGCCCTCATGACTAACTATGTAATAACAAAAAGGGCGGATTGCCCAACTTGTGGAGAGGATTTAAAGAGGGAACCTTGTTATGGGTGTTGGAAGAATTGGGGGATGGATGGAGTAGAATGTAATTGTTCAAAGGAAGAGAGCCCTCCTTACAAAAATTGTTTCAAACATGGCTTGCAAATGTCTTTGATAGGAGGGACTTTCTTCTCCCCCTTGTTGTGTTTTACTGTGCAAGAAAAAGGGAAAATGATACAAATGGGAATTAAGGAAAATAAGGAAGGGAGATGGTTGCTACCTGATGGGAGAGAGGTATTGCCTAAATCAGTAGCTGTGAGGGTGCTACGGAGATACCATGATCAATCCCACTGGGGAGTACAGGCCCTAGTGGACCAATTTGCATACAAGTATATGTGTATTGGAATATATGATATAGCAAAGACAATAGTTAATGGATGTATAACTTGCCGAAGGGTAAATGCCAAAAACATAAGGAAAAGGATTATGGGAGGAAGGGAATTGGCCCATCGACCCTTCGCAAAAATTCAATTGGACTTTACGGAACTCCCCAGAGTAGGGAGATATAAATATTTGCTCGTGATAGTAGATCATTTGACTAACTTTGTCGAGGCATTCCCTACGGCAAGGGCAACGGCACAAACAGTAGTAAAAATTTTACTGGAGAACATAATCCCTCGATACGGAGTTATTGAAATGATAGATTCTGATAGAGGGCCTCACTTTGTGTCAAAGGTTATACAAGAAATTATGAGAAACTTAGGAATCAAGTGGGAATACCACACTCCTTGGCACCCTGAGAGCTCGGGAAAAGTAGAACGAATGAATGGGGAAATTAAGAAACAACTTACTAAATTGATGATAGAAACTAAAACCTCATGGATAAAATGCTTACCTCTTGCTTTGCTAAACCTGCGTACGAAACCCCGAACTGATCTGGGGTTGTCACCATTTGAAATGCTATATGGGATGCCCTATGACTTAGAGATACCCGTCGATCACCCCCACATTCAAGATGAGAGTTTGAAGTCTTATTTAGTACAGTTAGGGAACAGAAGGAGGGAATTGCAGAAAAGGGGTCTGGTTATACAACGCCCTCCTCTGGATATGGCAATACACAATATACAGCCTGGGGACCAGGTCTTGATTAAAACTTGGAAAGAAACTGCATTGACCCCACGTTGGGAAGGTCCCTATATTGTTTTGCTAACTACAGAGACTGCTGTCCGGACTGCTGAACGGGGATGGACGCACGCCAGCCGAGTTAAAGGGCCAATACAGAACGACAGGTGGAAAGTGACTTCCGGCTCTGAGGACTTAAAGCTGACTCTGCGACGAACTCGGTAGGCATTACTGGGAAGGGGTGGAGGCTCCATGGTCCCTGAAGAATACTACTGCTGCCGAGAAGAATCATAACCCCGTAGGTGGTAGCACCCCATCTGACGGGCGAGGCAGAGTGGTAAAACAAGTGGGAATGGACCTTCACTACCCCCTGTGGTGCTTGGGGTTATTCGCGATGGTCATGCCACCCACCGCTGGTCAACACCACCCGCATCAGCCTTTCTTGTGGAGCTTGATAAGACTTTTCGATACTACGGTCGTACAGCAGATTGTTACGCCAGGGGCTCCCAGCTTTAAGACTGATCTCTGCAACCTCACAACGACTTTGGAGCTATGTAACAATCAGTCAGATTTCTACTTATGCCCAGCTTCTAACCCAGGGAAAAGCTACTGTAATTCCCCAGCACAGTATTACTGCGCTTATTGGGGTTGTGAAACTATAGCCACAGCATGGAATCCAGGCGGGGGAAAAGATAAATATTTAACTGTCCAATTTGGGCCTCAGGGTTGCAGTAATCGGAACACGGTTGAGGCAGTCTATCACCGTGGAACAGGGACCGTACAAAAAGGGAATTGCGCGTTTTTGTGGGTTAACGTAACTAATCCGATGGATCCGGGGTGGATCCTTGGAAGGACTTGGGGAATAAGGTATTATGAGAAAGGAGCTGATAGAGGGGAAATAATTTTAATAAAGAAGGAAGAACCGCCTAAAACACCTCGAAAGGTAGGCCCCCTCTCACATTTGGAAAACAAAGGGACGTCTCGCCCCACGACAACTAAATTGACCCCCACGCGGCCTGGTAATAATAAAATGACGTCCATTCCCACTCCTACTCCCACTGCGATAGGAAGAAATAGGGATGATTCTTCCTTAAGTAGAATGTGGAAAATTATTGAAGCCAGCTATCAACTCCTTAATCAAACAAACCCGGAAATTACAAAAAAATGCTGGTTATGTGTCAGTGCCCAGCCTCCATATTACGAGGCAATAGGGGATATGGGTGCACTCGAATACTCGAATGAATCAAACCCCAGCAAATGTAACTGGGGGCAGGAAATCAGGATCACTCTAACACAGGTGACAGGGAAAGGTAGGTGTATAGGAACAGTCCCAAGAGGAAAAAGAGATTTATGCAGTATTACAGAAGATAGAAAACAACCCTCTAATTGGTTGATTCCGGCTAATAATACTCGATGGGTATGTTCGTCTTTAGGGGTAACTCCGTGTCTGTCTTTAAAATTGTTTAATTCGTCCCGTGACTTCTGTGTACAGGTAGTAATTATACCAAGAATTCTGTACCATTCTGAAGAGTATATATACATGCAACACACAATACCACAATTTAATCTAAAAAGGAGGGAACCGGTAACAGTTGTTACCCTAGCCACTTTAATGATTTTAGGGGCCGCGGGAGCTGGAACGGGGATTGCATCCCTAGTTAAACAAAGTCAAGAATTTACCTCTTTACGAGTTGCTGTGGATGAGGACTTGGCTCGCATAGAGCAATCGATAACGGCCCTAGAAAAGTCAGTCAGGTCATTATCTGAAGTAGTGCTCCAAAATCGCAGAGGACTGGACTTGATATTCTTACAACAAGGAGGACTTTGCGCAGCCCTGCGAGAAGAGTGTTGCGTATATGCTGACCATACAGGAGTAGTAAGGGACACTATGACAAAACTCCGAGAAGGATTAGAGAAACGAAAAAGGGAACACGAAGCTCGCCAGAGTTGGTATGAATCTTGGTTTAATTACTCACCTTGGCTTACAACATTGTTATCTACTATTGCTGGACCATTATTGTTGCTAATATTTGTGTTGACTTTTGGCCCATGTATCTTTAACCGGGTAATTGCTATTGTGAAAAGTCGACTGGAGGCTGCACATTTGATGCTTATACGTGCTAAGTATGAAACTGTAGATCAGGAAGAAGATACTGAAACCTTGATGATGTGTAAAAAAGCTTTGGAAGAATTTAATGAACAAAATAAGTAGCCTAAAAGAAAAAGGAGGGATTGTAATGGGTAAGATGTATTTGTTCATTGTATAAAGAAATAAAAAAAAAAAAAAAAAAAAAAAAAAGAAAAGGGATAAGATGGTTATAAAATAGATAGTATTTTACACGAGGTTGGGACAGAGCTTCCTGATCATAATAGAACCTTGATATATGATGACAAAGTTGGGGAGGGGGGGGATTTGCTAACTATCTGTAAGGAATTTGGGAATCTGCGAGGGAGATAAGGTTGCACAATGTTGCCTCAATGAAGGGGAGGCTTATTAGGCAGATAACAAGAAGGGGGGGTGTTGGGTAAACATCCTTGAACAGGTACAAAGACTCTGTGAAATACCCCATCGCAAGACATCCTGTCTGCTACTTCACTCCCCCCACCCAAACATTAGCACAACGCGTGAGCACCAAAGAGAGGAAGCAGCCCCCCCCCCCCTTTGGACTGCATAGCCGCAGCTGGTTCAACAAGCCCGGACAAGCTGGAACTCGGATACTATAAAACAGCACCCCCGGAGAAGGAAAATTGTGCGCCGCTGCGGAGTCGGAACTCCCCGGCCGCCCAGCGCTGTTTTGCTTCTGCTTGCTTACTTAATTAATTAATAAATTCTGTGATTAATAACATTTATTAACAGACCGACTTCGTATGTGAGTCTGTTCATAACAAGAGGAGTGGATTCCGTCCCACTGTGACAGTGGAACGAGTTCAGGACTGCCTAATGAAATTGGATGTGTATAAGTCCATGGGGCCAGATGGTATACATCCCAGGGTGCTGAGAGAGATGGCTGATGTGGTTGCCGAGCCACTCTCCATCATATTTGAAAAATCATGGTTGTCGGGTGAAGTCCCTGGTGACTGGAAAAAGAGAAACATTGCTCCAATTTTTAAGAAAGGGAGAAAGGAAGACCAGGGGAACTACAGGCTGGTGAGCCTCACCTCTTTGCCTGGGAAGATCATGGAGCAGATCCTCCTGGAAGACATGTTAAGGCATGTACAAGATAAAGAGATGATCCGAGATGGCCAGCACGGCTTCACCAAAGGCAGATCTTGCCTAACCAATCTGGTGGCCTTCTAGAATGGAGTGACAGCGTCGGTGGACAAAGGAAGAGCGATGGATATCATCTACCTGAACTTGAGCAAAGCCTTTGATATGGTCCCTCACCACATTCTTCTCTCTAAATTGGAGAGGTATGGATTTGAAGGATGGACTGTTAGGTGGATAAAGAATTGGTTGGCTGGTCACAGCCAAAGGGTTGTGGTCAACCCAATATGCCTGGCTATCGGCTCTTCAGGAGGGACAGGCAGCACGGAAGGGGTGGTGGCGTGGCTCTCTACATTAGAGAATCTTTTGATGTTGTGGAACTCCAGGCTGGGAATGATAAGGTTGAATCCCTGTGGGTTAGGATCCGCGGGAAGGCCGGCAAGGCTAGCATCCTGGTGGGGGTCTGTTATAGACCGCCGAACCAGGATGAGGAGACGGATGAGGAGTTTTATAGGCAACTTACAGAAGTTGCAAAATCGTCGGCGCTTGTCCTCGTGGGGGACTTCAACTTCCCGGACATATCCTGGAAACACAACACGGCACAGAGAAAGCAATCTAGGAGGTTTCTGGAGAGCGTGGGAGATAGCTTCCTCACGCAGCTGGTCAGTGAACCTACCAGGGGTGGTGCCCCGCTAGACCTTCTGTTCACAAACAGAGAAGGACTGGTGGGAGATGTGGTGGTCGGAAGCTGTCTGGGGCAGAGTGACCACGAAACGGTAGAGTTCTCTATTCTTGGCGAGGCCAGGAAGGGGACCAGTAAAACTGCTGTCTTGGACTTCCGGAGGGCTGACTTTGAGCTGCTCAGGATGCTGGTTGGCCGAGTCCCTTGGGAGGCGGTTCTGAAGGGCAGAGGAGTCCAGGAAGGCTGGGCGCTCCTCAAGAAGGAAATCGTGATGGCACAGGAGCGGTCCGTCCCCACGTGCCCAAAGATGAGCCGGCGTGGAAGAAGACCGGCCTGGCTCAACAGAGAGTTGCGGCTGGAGCTTAGCAGAAAAAAGAGGGTTTATAATCTTTGGAAAAAAGGGCGGGCCACTGAGGAGGACTACAAGGATGTAGCGAGGCTGTGCAGGGACAAAATTAGAAAGGCCAAAGCTCATCTGGAGCTCAATCTGGCTACTGCCGTTAAAGACAACAAAAAATCCTTTTACAAATACATCAACGCGAAACGGAGGACTAGGGAGAATCTCCATCCTTTACTGGATGCGAGGGGAAACCTAGTTACTAAGGATGAGGAAAAGGCTGAGGTGCTTAATGCCGCCTTTGCCTCAGTCTTTAGCGGCAATACCAGTTGTTCTCCGGACACCCAGTGCCCTGAGCTGGTGGAAGGGGATGGGGAGCAGGATGTGGCATTCGCTATCCATGAGGAAATGGTTGGCGACCTACTACGGAGCTTGGATGTGCGCAAGTCGATGGGGCCGGATGGGATCCACCCAAGGGTACTGAGAGAACTGGCGGAGGAGCTGGCTGAGCCGCTTTCCATCATTTATCGGCAGTCCTGGCTATCGGGGGAGGTCCCGGTTGACTGGCGGCTAGCCAATGTGACGCCCATCTATAAGAAGGGCCGGAGGGCAGACCCGGGGAACTATAGGCCTGTCAGTTTGACCTCAGTGCCGGGGAAGCTCATGGAGCAGATTATCTTGAGGGTCATCACGCGGCACTTGCAGGGCAAGCAGGCGATCAGGCCCAGTCAGCATGGGTTTATGAAAGGCAGGTCCTGCTTGACGAACCTGATCTCCTTCTATGACCAAGTGACGCGCTTGGTGGATGAGGGAAAGGCTGTGGACGTGGTCTACCTTGACCTCAGTAAGGCTTTTGACACCGTTCCCCACAACATTCTCCTCAAGAAACTGGCTGCTCGGGGCTTGGACTGGCGTACGCTTCGCTGGGTTAGAAACTGGCTGGATGGCCGGGCCCAAAGAGTTGTGGTGAATGGAGTCAAATCTGGTTGGAGGCTGGTCACTAGTGGAGTCCCCCAGGGCTCGGTACTGGGGCCGGTCCTCTTTAATATCTTTATTGATGATCTGGATGAGGGCGTCCAGTGCACCCTCAGTAAGTTTGCAGATGACACCAAGCTAAGTGCGTGTGTCGATCTGCTCGAGGGCAGGAAGGCTCTGCAGGAGGATCTGGATAGGCTGGAGCGATGGGCTGAGGTCAACTGCATGAAGTTCAACAAGGCCAAGTGCCGGGTCCTGCACCTGGGCTGCAACAACCCCAAGCAGAGCTACAGGCTGGGAGATGAGTGGCTGGAAAGCTGCCTGGCCGAGAAGGACCTGGGAGTATTGGTGGATAGTCGGCTGAATATGAGCCAGCAGTGTGCTCAGGTGGCCAAGAAGGCCAACGGCATCCTGGCCTGTATAAGAAGCAGTGTGGCCAGCAGGTCGAGGGAAGTGATTGTGCCCCTGTACTCGGCTCTGGTGAGGCCGCACCTCGAGTACTGTGTTCAGTTTTGGGCCCCTCGCTACAGGAAGGACATGGACGTGCTCGAGCGAGTCCAGAGAAGGGCGACCAAGCTTGTGAGGGGTCTGGAGAACAAGTCTTACGAGGAGCGGCTGAGGGAGCTGGGCTTGTTCAGCCTGGAGAAGAGGAGGCTCAGGGGCGACCTCATCGCTCTCTACAGTTACCTGAAAGGAGGCTGTAGAGAGGTGGGGGTTGGTCTATTCTCCCACGTGCCTAGTGACAGGACGAGGGGGAATGGGCTAAAGTTGCGACAGGGGAGTTTTAGGTTGGATGTTAGGAAGTACTTCTTTACCGAAAGGGTTATTAAGCATTGGAACGGGCTGCCCAGGGAGGTGGTGGAGTCACCATCCCTGGAGGTCTTTAAAAGACGTTTAGATGTAGAGCTTAGGGACATGGTTTAGTGGAGTACTTAGTGTTAGGTCGGAGGTTGGACTCGATGATCTTGAGGTCTCTTCCAACCTAGAGAAATCTGTGAATCTGTGAATCTGTGAAACAGTTCTATGTCTGAGTGGAGGCCGGTCACAAGTGGTGTCCCTCAGGGGTCGGTCCTGGGACCAGTGCTCTTCAATATCTTTATCAGTGACACAGATGACGGAATCGAGTGCACCCTCAGCAAATTTGCAGATGACACCATGCTGAGCAGTGCAGTCAATACACTAGAGGGAAGGGATGCCATCCAGAGGGACTTGGACAGGCTGGAGAAGTGGGCCCATGAGAACCCAAAGAGGTTCAACGAGGCCAAGTGCAAGGTATTGCACTTGGGCTGGGGCAACCCCAGGTATTTATATAGACTGGGAGAAGAAGAACTTGAGAGCAGCCCTGCAGAGGAGGACTTGGGGGTCCTGCTGGACGAGAAGCTGGACATGAGCCAGCAGTGTGCGCTTGCAGTTTAGAAGGCCAACTATGTGCTGGGCTGCATTAAAAAAGGGGTGGCCAGCAGGTAGAGGGAAGTTATTGTCCCCCTCTACTTTTTCTTGTGAGACGCCACCTGGAATATTATGTACAGGCCTGGGGCCCCCAGCACAAGAAGGATGTGGAGCTCTTAGAACAGGTCCAGAGGAGGGCCACTAAGATGATCAGAGGGCTCGAGCACCTCTCCTATGAAGAAACTGGGCTTGTTTAGCTTGGAGAAGAGAAGGCTCCAGGGAGACCTCATTGCAGCCTTCCAGTACTTAAAGGTAGCGTATAAATAGAAGGGAGCATATAAACAGAATAAAAAACCTGTTTACATGTCTTGATAGTGATAGGACAAGGGGGAATGGTTTTAGACTAAGACAGGAGAGGTTTAGGTTAGATGTTAGGAGGAAGTTTTTCACTCAGAGGGTGGTGAAGCACTGGAACAGGCTGCCCAGAGAGGTTGTGGATGCCCCATCCCTAGAGGCATTCAAGGCCAGGCTGGGCGTGGCTCTGGGCAGCCTGCTGTACTGGTTGGCAACCCTGTCCAGAGCAGGGAGGTTGAAACTAGATGATCTTTAAGGCTGAATGAATGATGAACGAGGTGGGTGCCCTGGTGACAGAAGATACAGAGAAGGCAGAGTTACTGAATGCCTTCTTGATCTCTGTCTATACTGCCAGAGGCTGTCCTGAGGAGCCCATACCCCTGAGGCCCCAGAGGAAGTCAGGATAAAGGAGGAGTTTACCTTCGTTGATGAGGACTGGGTTAAGGACCGATTAAGCAAGCTGGACATCCATAAATATGGGGTTAGTAGCTCGAGAGAGGTTCTCCTCCCCCTCTACTCTGCCATGGTGAGACCCCATCTGGAATATTATGTCCAGTTCTGGGCCCTTCAGTTCAAGGACAGGGAACTGCTTGAGAGAGTCCAGCGCAGAGCCTTGACGATGATTAAGGGAGTGAAGCATCTCCCTTTTGAGGAAAGGCTGAGGGAGCTGGGTCTCTTTAGCTTGGAGAAGAGGAGACTGAGGGGTGACCTTCTTAATGTTTATAAATATGTAAAGGGTGAGGGTCAGGAGGAAGGAGCCAGGCTCTTCTCAGTGATATCTGATGATAGGACCGGGGGCAAAGGGTGCAAGCTGGAACATAGGAGGTTCCGCATAAATATGAGACGAAACTCCTGCAAGGCCTGAAGGAGAGGTACCGGGGCGAGACACCCCAAATGGGGGTGGATCCCCTGCCCTGTCGCTGTCGGGCAGAGGGAGGCGACCTAGGAGTTGAGGAGGAATGGAGACAGGTCCCTGCTCGACCTCGCAGGCAACTCCCCCCCCACTACTGGCCCCAACTTCCCAGGTGCCCTTACACAACAGATTTGAGGTCCTGGAGCTTGACAGACCGGTGGGTGAGGACAAGGTAGAAAGTCTACCCAGGAGAATGACTAGGGCGAGGAGGTTGACTCCACGCCTCAAGACTGCCTCCACCAAGAAAGATAGAAGGGTAATCGTAGTAGGCGACTCTGTTCTCAGGGGGACAGAGGGCCCTATTTGTCGGCCTGACCCTACCAGTAGGGAAGTCTGCTGCCTCCCTGGGGCCAGGGTCAGGGATGTTGCCAGAAAGCTTCCCAACCTGGTTCACCCCTCTGATTACTACCCTCTTTTGATAGTCCAGGCTGGCAGGGATAATACTGAAGAGAGAAGCCTGAAGGCTATCAAACAAGACTTTAGGGGACTGGGCCGGTTAGTGGATGGAACGGGAGTACAGTGGTGTTTTCGTCCATCCCTACAGTGGCAGGGAGGGGTACAGAGAGGACACGGAAAGCCCACCTGATAAATACATGGCTCAGAGGCTGGTGCCAACACAGAAATTTTGTTTTTTTTTTTTTTGACCATGGGGTGCTTTACTCGGCACCCGGCACTCGGAACCCCCAGACGGGTCCCACCTGTCTCTTAGGGGAAAATGGATCCTACCCCAGGAGCTGGCAGGGCTCATTGAGAGGGCTTTAAACTAGGTAAGAAGGGGGACAGGGATGAAAGAAGGCTTGTTAGAGGTGTGCCAGGGGGAACAATGGCAAGGCCGGGGGAGAAGGCAATGGCCCAACTGAAGTGCATCTACACTAATGCACACAGCATGGGTAACAAACAAGAGGAGCTGGAAGCCATCGTGCAGCAGGAAGGCTATGACTTGGTTGCCATCACGGAAACGTGGTGGGACCACTCTCATGACTGGAGTGCTGCAATGTCTGGCTATAGGCTCTTCAGAAGGGACAGGCAGCACAGAAGGGGTGGTGGTATGGCTCTCTATATTAGAGAGTGTTTTGGTGTTGTGGAACTTGAGGCTGGGAATGATAAGGTTGAGTCCCTATGGGTTAGGATCAATGGTAAGGCCAACAAGGCAAGCATCCTGGTGGGGGTCTGTTATAGACCGCCGAACCAGGATGAGGAGACTGATGAGGAGTTCTACAGGCAGCTGACAGAAGCCGCAAAATCGTCAGCACTTGTTCTCGTGGGGCACTTCAACTTCCCAGACATATTCTGGAAGCACAACACAGCCCAGAGAAAGCAGTCTAGGAGGCTTCTGGAGAGCATGGAAGAAAGTTTCCTGACGCAGCTGGTTAGAGAGCCTACCAGGGGAGGTGCCCCGCTAGACCTTCTGTTCACAAACAGAGAAGGACTGGCGGCAGATGTGGTGGTCGGGAGCTGTCGTGGGCAGAGTGACCACAAAATGGTTCAGTACTCTATTCTTGGTGAAGCCAGGAAGGGGACCAGTAAAACCGCTGTCTTGGACTTGCGGAGGGCTGACTTTGAGCTGTTCAAGACACTGGTTGGCAGAGTCCCTTGGGAGGTGGTTCTGAAGGGCAAAGGAGTCCAGGAAGGCTGGGCACTCTTCAAGAAGGAAATCTTAATGGCTCACGAGCGGTCTGTCCCCACATGCCCAAAGACGAGCCGGCGCGGAAGAAGACCGGCCTGGCTGAACAGAGTTGTGGCTTGATCTTAGGAGAAAAATGAGGGTTTATAATCTTTGGAAAAGAGGGCAGGCCACTCGCGAGGACTATAACGCTGTTGCGAGGCTGTGCAGGGACAAAATTAGAAAGGCTAAAGCTCATCTGGAGCTCAATCTGGCTACTGCCGTTAAAGATAACAAAAACGTTTTTACAAATACATCAACACCAAAAGGAGGACTAAGGAGAATCTCCATCCTTTACTGGATGCGGGGGGAAACTTAGTTACAAAAGATGAGGAAAAGGCTGAGGTGCTCAATGCCTTCTTTGCCTCACTCTTGAGCGGCAAAACCAGTTGTTCTCTGGATACCTGGTACCCTGAGCTGGTGGAAGGGGATGGGGAACAGGATGTGGCCCTCACTATCCACGAGAAAATGGTTGGCGACCTGCTACAGCACTTGGGTGTACGCAAGTCGATGTGGCCGGATGGGATCCACCCGAGGGTACTGAGCGAACTGGCGGAGGAGCTGGCCAAGCCGCTTTCCATCATTTATTGGCAGTCCTGGCTATCAGGGGAGGTCCCAGTCGACTGGCAGCTAGCAAATGTGACGCCCATCTATAAGAAGGGTCGGAGGGTAGACCCGGGGAACTATAGGCCTGTTAGTTTGACATCAGCGCCAGGGAAGCTCATGGAGCAGATAATCTTGAATGTCATCACGCGGCACTTGCAGGGCAAGCAGGCGATCAGGCCCAGTCAGCATGGGTTTATGAAAGGCAGGTCCTGCTTGACGAACCTGATCTCTTTCTATGACAAAGTGACACGCTTAGTGGATGAGGGAAAGGCTGTGGATGTGGTCTACCTTGACTTCAGTAAGGCTTTTGACACCGTTTCCCATAGCATTCTCCTCAAGAAATTGGCTGCTCATGGCTTGGACTGGCGTACGCTTCACTGGATTAAAAACTGTCTGGATAGCCGGGCCCAAAGAGTTGTGGTGAATGGAGTCAAATCCAGTTGGAGGCCGGTCACTAGTGGCATCCCCCCGGGGCTCAGTACTGGGGCCGGTCCTCTTTAATATCTTTATCAATGACCTGGATGAGGGGATTGAGTGCACCCTCAGTAAGTTTGCAGATGACACCAAGTTAGGTGCGTGTGTCGATCTGCTCGAGGGAAGGAAGGCTCTGCAGGAGGATCTGGATAGGCTGGACCGATGGGCTGAGGCCAACTGTATGAAGTTCAACAAGGCCAAGTGCCGGGTCCTGCACCTGGGGCGTAACAACCCCAAGCAGCGCTACAGGCTGGGAGATGAGTGGTTGGAAAGCTGCCTGGCAGAGAAGGACCTGGGAGTACTGGTTGATAGTCGGTTGAATATGAGCCAGCAGTGTGCTCAGGTGGCCAAGAAGGCCAGCAACATCCTGGCTTGTATAAGAAGCAGCGTGGCCAGGAGGTCTAGGGAAGTGATTGTCCCCCTGTACTCGGCTCTGGTGAGGCCGCACCTCGAGTACTGTGTTCAGCCCCTCACTACAAGAAGGACATGGAGGTGCTCGAGAGAGTCCAGAGAAGGGACTCAGAGAAGATGATCCTTGAAGTTATTGAAATGCACCTGGGGGACAATGAAGTCATAGGTCCTAGCCAACATGGGTTCACGAGGGGCAGGTGCTTTTTAACAAATTTAAATTCCTTTTATGATAAGATCACCCATCTAATCGAGCAAGGGAAGCCAGTTGATGTAATCTTTTTGGATTTGAGTAAAGCTTTTATAGAGTTTACCATAGGATCCTACTGAACAAGATGTCCAGCATACAGCTACATAAAAACATAATACAATGGGTGAGCAATTGGCTGATGGTAGGACTCGAAGGGTTATGGTAAATGGGACTACATCAGGCTGGTGGTCAGTCACCAGTGGGGTCCCCCAGGGCTCCATGTTAGGGACAGTTCTTTTCAATGTTTTTATAAATGACTTGTGTGTAGGACTAGAAGTTGTTCTGAGTAAGTTTGCTGATGATACTAAACTGGGAAGAGCTGTTGGAGGAGAGGGTGGAAAAACCTCTCGGAGAGATCTGGACAGATTGGAGAGCTGGGCAATCACCAACCGCATGAAGTTTAACAAAAGCGAGTGCTGGGTCCTGCACCTGGGACGGGGCAACCCTGGCTATACGTACAGACTGGGCGACGAGACGCTGGAGAGCAGCCCCACAGAAAGGGATCTGGGGGTTGTGGTCGATAGCGAGTTGAATATGAACCAGCAGTGTGCCCTGGCAGCCAGGAGGGCCAAACGTACCCTGGGGTGCACCAAGCACAGCATTGCTAGTCGGTCGAGGGAAGTGATTGTCTCACCCTACTATGCGCTGGTGCGGCTTCACCTCGAGTACTGTGTGCAGTTCTGGACACCACAGTACAAGAAGGACATTAAACTGTTGGAGAGTGTCCAGAGGAGGGTGACGAAGATGGTGAAGGGCCTAGAGGGGAAGACGTATGAGGAGCGGCTGAGGTCACTGGGCCTGTTCAGCCTGGAGAAGAGGAGGCTGAGGGGGGACCTCATCGCAGTCTACAGCTTCCTCAATAGGGGGAGTGGAGGGGCCTGTGCCAATCTCTTCTCTCTGGTGGCCAGTGATAGGACCCGAGGGAATGGAATCAAGCTGCAACAAGGGAAGTTCAGGCTGGATATCAGGAAGAGGTTCTTCACCGAGAGGGTGGTCATACACTGGAACAGGCTTCCCAGGGACATCGTCATGGTACCAAGCCTGTCAGAGTTTAAGAAGCGTTTGGACTGTGCACTTAGTCACATGGTCTGAATTCTGATTTTTGGGTAAACCTGTGTGTTGCCAGGAGTTGGACTCGATGATTCTTGTGTGTCCCTTTGAACTCGGTATATTCTATGATTGTCCCCCCTGCTCTGCCCTTGTGAGGCCCCACTTGGAGTTCTGCATCCAGGTCTGGGGCCTCCAGCACAAGAAGGATGTGGATCTGTTATAGCAGGTCCAGAGGAGGGCCACAAAGATGATCAGAGGTCTGGAGTACCTCTCTGAAGTAAGGAATAGATGCTAATGGGTTAACTATAGAACTATAGTAGGGACTGAGACAGGATAGCTCTGGAAAATAAGGGATTTCTATAGATATTTTAAACTAATCACAGGGACAGGACTGAGACAGGATAGTTCTGGAGGATAAGGGATTTCTATAGATATTGTGAACTAATCACAAGGACATGACTGAGACAGGATAGCTGTGCTGGGTCTGTCTGGGATGGAGTTAACTTTCCCTGCAGCAGCCCACACAGTGCTGTGCTCTGCACTCGTAGCTGGAACAGCACTGGTATCACTCCAGTGTTGTGTCTATTGCTGCATAGTGCTGGCACCGCATCAGGACTCCCTCCAAGCCCCCAAGAGCCAGCAGGCTGGGGGTGGGCAAGTGATGGGGAGGGGACATCGCCAGGGCAGCTGACCTAAACCAACCAAAGGGATATTCCATACCACATGATGTCACACTATCCTGGTTTCAGCTAGGATAGATTTAATTTTTCTCCTAGTAGCTGGTAGGGTGCTATGTTTTGGATTAGGATGAGAAGAGCGCTGATAACATGCTGATGTTTTAATTGTTGCAGAGCAGTGCTTACACCAAGCCAAGGACTTTTCAGCTTCTCGCTCTGTCCTGCCAGCGAGCAGGCTGGGGGTGCAGCAGGAGCTGGGAGGGGACAGACCCAGGACAGCTGACCCAGACTGGCCAAAGGGGTATTCCATACCATCTGACGTCATGCTAAACAATATATAGGGGTGGCTAGCCAGGGTGGGGGGCCGGCTGCTTGGGGATAGGCTGGACATCGGTCAGCGGGTGGTGAGCAATTGCATTGTGCATCACTTGTTTCATACACATTATTAGTAGTAGTACTATCATTATTATTATTTTTTTTTCCTGTCTTAATAAACTGTCTCTATCTCAACCCACAGGCTTCATTTTCCCGTTTCTCTCCCCCATCCCAGAGAGGAAGCGGGGAGGGTGAGCAAATGGCTGTGTGGTGCTTAGCTGCTGTCTGGGTTAAACCACAACAGTCCTTTTGGCGCCCAACGTGGGGCTCGAAAGGTTGAGATAATGACAGATCTGACTGGAGTGTGTTAAACTAAAATTGGTATAAGTATTAGGAGGAAATTCTTCACTGTAAGGGTAGTGAGGCACTAGCACAGGTTGCCCAGAGAAGCTGTGGATGCCCCATCCCTGGAGGTGTTCAAGGCCAGGACAGGTGGGGCCCCAGCAAACCTGATCTAATGGGTGGAATCCCTACCTGTGGCAGGGAGGTTGGAGTTAGATGATCTTTAAGGTCCCTTCCAACCCAAGCCATTCTATGACTCTATATGATGTCATGCTCTGCAATAGAAGCTGGGGGAAGAAGAAGGAGAAGGTAGGAAACAAGGAAACACTTGTTATGAAGCTGTTTGTTTTCTATATACACTGAGGCCCTGCCTCCCAGGCAGTATCTGAACATAGCCTGCTGGTGGGAAGTAAAGAGTACTTTTTTCTTCTTTTCTTCCTTGCAACCTTTGCTATTCTTTCATTTAGCTACTCCTATCTCAAACCTGCAAGTTTCTTTTCCTCCATCTTATTCACCCCCCCCCCCCCATCCTGCTGAGGAGAGGGACCTGAGAGAGTATTTGTGTGGTGGTTAGCTGCCTACCACAATGACAGGCTGGAGAAATGGTCTGACAAGAACCTCAGTTCAGTTGAGCCAAGTACAACAAGGAGAACAGCAAAGTTCACCTGGGGAGAAACAACCCCAGGCACCAGTACATGCTGGCAGCTGCCCAGCTGGGAAGTGGGTTGTCAGAATAGGATCTGGGATCCTGGTGGACACCAAGCAGAACATGAATGCCCTTGCTGCAAAGAAGGCTGATGGCACTCCGGGCTGCATTAGGTGGAGTGTTGCCAGCAGGTTGAGGGTTGTGATTCTTCTCCTCTGAGCTACACCTTAGATGATGAGGGGACTGGGTCTGGTCTCTCACAGGAGGAAAGGCTGAGAGGGATGAGACTGGTCAGACAAGAGAAGACGGCAAAGGGACAACTCTTCAATGTATACCAGTATCTGAAAGGGGGACACCCCTAAGCTTCTCAGTGGTATCCAGTGACAAGAGGCAATGTCCACAAACTGAACCTCCTCCCCACTGCTAGTGCCCAGCCCCAGCTCATGTGAAGCTGACCTGGGCACACCCAGAGTTCCCCCATCCCACAATGTGAGCAGTTTCAATAGCCCTGGCTGCCAGGACAGATCACAGAATCATAGAAGATCCTGAGGTGGAAGGGACTGTGGGAACAAAAATGTTTTTGCACCAGATTTGGTAACATAAGCACAGGAAGTAGCAGACATGCTGCTTCTTGGGAATGCTCAATGTATGGGGGGCGGGAGGGGAAGAAAGACAAGTACTAAATCTATACTCGACAGAAAAGCATTTACTGGGTGTATGTGACCATGTAAGAAAGAGTTTTCTTTAGAAATGATACATTCTTTAGAGGGAAGGAATGTGGCATTGATATGCTTAAGAAAGCTTACCAGACAACCTTGAAAAATGCAGGTAACAGACTCTTTAGTTCAATTAAGCGAAAATCATGGGGTGTCAAGCCAAGTCAGATAACGGAAGAAACATTACCACCTCACAGAGTAAAAAGTCACTAGAAATTTGAAAGATAACAGGCTGGCAACTGAAAGCCAAGTATTATCTGTAAAGCGTCGGATAGACTGTGAACCTGGGCTACCCGATCAATGGGGAAACAGGAGAGGGTCCCAGTTGAGAAATAAATTATATAAACTGTGTTATGGAACTAGTAGGTGCGCTCCTGTTTGCGGGACGCCTGCCATTGCAATCGCGAATAAAAAATACTACTTCACTGAGATCCTCTCCTGAGCCTACGTTATTGGCCACAGAGTGTTTCTCACAGGGACGCAGGATGATCATTGAAACCAACTCCTGACCCTGCATGGGACAACGTAACAGACCAACCATATATCTAACAACATTGTCCAAATGCGTCTTGAACACCGACAGACTTGATGCTGTGACAACCCTCCCCACCCCCCCTTCCAGGAAACCTGTTCCAGTGCTTGATCACCCTCTCAGTGAACTGATGTCCAACCTCATCTTCAGCAACCCCTGACAGACTTCTCCAGTCTGCTCTTCCACCCTGCCACCCCAGAATGCGTTAATATTCGCCTGTTCATTATCGGGGTAGCAGGGTGGATTTCTGTGAATTAGGGCCACCTCTGCGCCTGCGCCCAGCCGAGCCACAACCCATAGCATATTTTGCCAGCTCCGGTGTATTACAAGCAGACGGGAGTGTGCAGGCACCGGTTCCCCACAGTCTGTGTGGGGCAGACCGGCTGGCTGAGCTGTGCAGGAGAGGGGCCGCCCTCTCCCCAGTCCGGTTTGCAGGGGGGTGAAGGAAGCTGCACACCCCGCACGTGGCTCTATGCCCCCCTCACCCCAAGCAATCACCGGCCGCCAGAGAGGCCTGCTGCAGCCATACACGTCCCCTGATCCTGCCACCCACACCTCACCCCGCAGCCCCCAAGGCCTCCATCCCGCTGCCCCCCATGTCCCCCACTCCCCGCTGCTCGTTGCCCGCCGCCGCTGTGGGGCCGGCCGGCCTGGCCTCTCCCAGCCCCGTGTTTCCTGAGGCATGTTAATATTTCAGCTGTTGTGAGGTGATCAGAAAACGCCTCGCTTTCCCAGACCTCTGTGACAGCCACCTGGGCACCCTCTCTCTCTTTCCACCCTTTCTCCACAAAAGCTTTTTGCACTGGGACCTGCCCTTTGCACCAGGTGCTTTGGGACAGTTACGCTCCCAGTAAAAAAAGCAGCCAGGCTTTGTAACATATCATTTGAAATGCTACTTATCAGAGCTAACAGTACAAAGAAAGAGAAAAGTGTAGTAAATCTTACGTTCCGTCAGATGCTAGGACCCCCGAGTTGTGCAGCGCTGGGCAGGCCTCCCCTCCACACGCAGCATGCTGTGCAGACACTGTCAGTAGAAGGGGTTATCCTATTTAGCTCATTCAAGCTCATATAGGATTTCTTACAAGAAAACAGCTCAATTCATCATTTCTGCTGTCAAACACGGAGGATGTTCTCATGAGAACTCACCCCGCTTTTAGATAAAGGCAAGGCCGTGCAGGTGGTGCAATCGCCAGGCCTGAGTGGGAGCTGCCTGCAGGCTCCTGTTACCATCACCCAGCTGAGTTTGTCCTGCAGCTGAGGGAGACGTGCAGCACAGCACAGGCCCGAAGGCGATGCTGTATGTGCAGCACAGACCTGTGCCTACTCAGGTTCACTGTTACGTGGATCACTAATCCTTGATGTACAATGGTCTTTCGATCAGGATCACTGCAGGGGCCCATAAAAGCAGCTGGAGATCTCCATCAGTCTAGATGCATTTTGAAAGAGCCTCACATTAAGAGCAGTTGTTCTCTGTAGAGAGGGACTCGGGACATTAGTAAGAAATGTGCTGCTCATGTTGATAAGGTAGCAGTCTGCTGTAATGAGCTCCTACACTGACATTTTGACAGTATAGATGGATGGATCAATCCATCCATCCATTTTATTATTTAAGGAAAAGTGATTGTACATACAGGCTGTATGAAAACCAGTCAGCAAGTTTTACTGTTCAAAACGTTAGCTGGTGCTTAACTGGAACTTGATCAATACCTATCATGAAAGAGTCTTTGGCTTAATAGGCTGCATCCAGCTTCAAAATGAAAGAACCACTGAGATCTACCGGTTCCACACAGTATCTTCCAGAGGATTTTAGTTACAAGACATTCTTTGATAACAAGATTGCTATAGTCTGACTATTAAATCCAGTAAAATCTATTATAAACTCCAGAATGATGCTGAAGTTTATCGAAATTTTCCAGAGGCTACATAATAATTGTCTTCATTTATTAACAACAAGAACTCCTCTGTCTTCTAATTTTCTTCTCCATTGATATCCCTTATTTTAATGGTCTTGCCATTTCACTAGTTGCCTAGTCAAAGCTAATTTCTCTAATGAACGGAACTGTGGCTGAGTCACTTGTGTAGTGTTTGAGCTAATTTGAAGTTCCCCTGCGAAGGTCAGGGGCTGACACCCAGGCTTCTCTGGGGAGCAGACCTCACTCAGCATTGCTTTTACGTCCCCCACCTCCTCCTGTCCCACAGGACCTTCGGATGCTAAAGTTGACTTATGCAGAGCTCTTCTGCAAACACAAGCAAGCTAATTCCTTTATAACATCGGAGAAATAAACAAGGAAAGCTAAGGAAAACTTTTGACGGGAAGTTCATGAATCATTCTTACTCCATATAGCAATATGCAAAGCTATTGCTTTCAGAAGACAGCAAACACGACCTCTTACTTCATCAGCGTTGTGCTCAAAGAAGGATCTTTTTGACTGTTCTGCTACCCTTGAAGTAAACATGACAAAAATTGTCATTCCCCTTGTCAGTCAGAAGGACCATCTGGCACTACATTAGAACAGTTTTCTATTAAATTCACCAGCATGCTAATTATAGGATGACTAGCGAATGGTTAAACTGCCAGATGCTGTGAAGATATATCACTGTCTCTTTACGTGGTTAGGCAAACGTTTAATTAAACCTGCAGCTGCTGTGTCTGTTTTACCTACTAACATATCTAAAATGCATTCACCTGTGGGAAAGAGGGAGCTGTTGTTGTCTTTTGAGAAGAAAAACAGCTTAAACCCAACTTTGCTGAAACATACAGCATGCATACATGTGATTTAATTACACATACTGGTAATTTCAGCAAAACAAGTTGCAGGCTCTTTCATTTCAGTTCTCTGGATTGTGCTCCCTAACTGTTGAATAATTTTTTACCACCCTAGCTAGCTTCGAAGGCTGAGTTTTTCAGAGGCTTCAACAAAGCCACGATAGAAATGACAATATACAGCCAGGTTTAAAAGGATGCCTAACACATAATCTCACTGTTGCTTCTGATTTTGAAATCCCTGAATACATGGAAACATGCTACAGTCTTTCCCTTTTCCACATCCTAAGGAGTCTTTCATTCAGAAATTACTGAAAGTAGTGAGTTTCCAACATGAAACAATAAGCAACCTTGGGCTGAGGGTGTTTAACAGTCCCGTGATCAATCACAGAAATGCTGAAGGACAGAACTCCACAGTTTTGTTACATTTGGTACGTGGCCTTGGCTGAAGCCTGCAGAGGAGGATTTTCAAAGAATGCATAACTCCTTAATTTTGGAAGGTGTTTGTACTTGGCTCTACTTGGTATTGTAAGATCTAAAGGTCACATCTGTAAAAAGGGGATTTCGGGATCTAGCTAAAGTCTGGTCTTCTCTCAGTCAAGTTTTCACTACCCTTCCTTTTTTAGGGTGCTTTTTTCCCACCTAGTACTGGGCCCCTCCTTTACTGGGGCTCTTAGAGTCCATCCCAAGGCACAGACATTGAGGCGACAAAAGATGCAGGTGGGCAACAAGCCCAGGTTCAGCCACAAAGCTTAAGACCCCTGAGTCAGGAGCTTTGCTGGGTGGGCAGCATCCTCGGCTGGGCAGGGCCTGTTGCTCTCTGTTGATTGCAGAAGGTGCTTTTTGAAACTGCCTGAATTGTGCTGAACTGCTGCATGGAGACCTTGGCTTGGAGGTCTACAAGCACTTTCCTAGACAATTTGTGAGCACAGGAGTTATTACAGGTCAAAGATCAGTGCCTGTAGGCAGACTGGATGTGGGCATGCGTTTTGGAGGGTAAGGGCATGTTATAATACGTGTATGCTGTTTATGCGAGTGTGCCATATTATCATTGAATTGAACTTTAGGGAGACAAAGCACGAGACCAAGTCCTAGTTAAAATAAGTTCCCTATTTTTTAAGCCTACTTTGTTTATGATTTTTCTACTTCCTTTCCAAGCATACTTTTCAGTCAGTTTTCATCATGTGTGTCTCATTAGGCACATACAGCCTTCTCTCTTGGGCACAGACGCTGGCAGTGTGATCCTTATGATGGTTAGTAAAGTAAATGTATGATGGTTAAAGTAAAATGCAGAGCAAAAGCTGAAATCCAGGCAAAGTATCTAAATACAAGATACAAGATATTGGTGTCTCAGGAGCTGTGTTCAGCGCCTTGGAGTCTGCTTGGAGTTTACGGTATTTGCCTGGGAAAGCAGAGAGAATACATCTGTGGTTTCACCGTACAGTTTAGTGTCCTGTCCTCCCACACTCTCAGTATCTGTGTGCACAGTAAAGTTCTTTGTGGTCTGGGCTTCGTACACCCAAAAATAGCCTGCGTTCAGCAATCCTAGGACCTAGAAACTGGGAAAAGCACAGGGGGAGCTTGTAAAGTGCTATGTCTGATGGCTCTGGAAATTGTTCCTCTTCTCTGTTTGAAGACATCGAATTTGCTGACTTTCCAAGCAGACTGCAAAAGACATTTATGTGAGAGGCTTTCAAAGCAGATAGAAACATGCTTTCCAGATGACAGCAGAGGTAGACAGCTGGCTGGCTGAACTGCCGAGGTTTCATTCAATGGTATTTTTTGCATAATTTATTATGGCAGGACCATAGAGCCTTGGGAACCTATCTTGATTATTTTAAATTTAAATAAATAAATAAATGGTGGATTGTTGAACAAATTGGCACTCAGTTTCAGGCGATGAACCTGAGGCACATGAAAGCAGGCTCTCAGTGCCAGAATCAACTGCAGTTTTACAACTCTGCTAAGCTATGCAATTATCTTAAACCACAACGATCCTGTTGGATTTGCAGGGGGAAATTTAGCATCAATCTCCATGCACAAAACAAACAAACCAAATCAGCATTGCATTTTCATATTAACACGGCACAAGACAGTGCCAGAAGTGAATTATTGTCTGCATTCAGAAGCGCTGCTGCTGTGCTGGCTGCCTCACAGATAAATAAATATATATTTGTTGTTCTGAGGAGCTTGTGTCCACCCAGCACAGCAGTGACCTGTGGAGATCATGACCAGCAAACTAGCTGGGAAGATAGTTTGATTGTCAAAATCTTTGCTGCTTAAGTCAGTATTTTACCCTGCTGGGGTATGCAGCCATTCTCCTTCCATTCGCTGCTGACCCCATTTTTCAGTCCATTCCCCCATCCCAAGGGAAAAATGACTGCAAGAACTAACCCTAAGACAGAAAAAGCATGAAGACAACAGAGAACTACCCCCAGGGATGGAAGACAGGAGGCGGCAACAGCAAACAGGCAAGGTGGCAAAAGCACTTGGGGAAAAAAAAAATCACCCAAATTGTAACATTTGTCTTAAAGCCATGGGGAGAGAGAGCAGGCAGTAGTGCAACAGAGATTAATGATATCAACTCAATAAATAAATAAATAAAGATATTGCCATTGCGTGTCGTTCAACAGCATTGATTATTGTCAGAGAGAGCCGAACTTCTCCAGAGTTTTCTCCTCTCCTAGCTGGGCTGGGATCCAGTGGGAGAACAGAGTTGGGGCAGCTTTCATTCAAAAGACAACTTATTTATTAGCCAGGCATAAAATCCTATTAAAAAGAGAGGAATTTCCACAATTAAGCTGCAGTATTCATTTTCAAGTTTTCTGCCAAAAAATTAGGCTGTTTTGCATAAGATGAAACCATAATTTTGGATGCGACCTTGAGCAGGAGGTGGGGCATGTGCTGTGTTCCCTGGAAGAAGTCCCAAGAGGCACTTTGACTTGAGAGACAGAAGATTCTTTCCCTGCCAACTTTTTTTTTCTTTTTTTTTCTGGATTAAACTAACAGCATCCGATGGGAATGTCTGCTTCCTGGCAGAGCATGAGCATGTACAGTGTTGAGTATGATTTTTGTCACCCTCTTTCTGCTCATTTGGTGACACTGTTCTGGCTAAAATAAGGTGATGACTCTTGGTATGCCAGTACTGCTGAAAAATGGGAGGCAGGGAGTGAGCCTGAGTACCGGACCCCAACTCTGCTGAAATTTTTGTTTGTTTGCTAGCTCTCCACCAAGCTTTAGTTTCAAGACAAAGCCCATGCATGCTTCTGGGGAGAGTTTTTTCCCAGCAGCAGCTCCCAGAAGGCACCATGGGTGAACTCAATCCTACCCCAGAAAGCTCTGGCCCCTCCAACATGGACATACAGCCTCGTGCCACACATAGGTGGCCTCCTAGCCAGGAGGTTCTTGCCAGAAAATAGCTGACAGATCTATCAATCAGGCCCTTGCCTGCACAATGCAGTGGACGAGAGGTCTCTCCTGGAAGTTCTCATTGCGGAGAGGCTTTCTGTGTTGTGACACGCAACATTCACCCAAGCTCAAGTAAAGGCCAGTTTTGAAATGTAAATGGACCAAACTTCTTCACCTTGAGCTCCTTGCGTGGCAGAACCCCTAAAAATGTGTACCCACACGATGTGTTAGCCTTTCCCTTTTTGATGTACACTTCCCCTTGCAGCAGGCATGCTGTCAGTCACTGCATCACAGCTGCAGAGTGGTGAATCCCTGCCAAGGGGGAAGTGTCTTCATTCAGTCATAAAGCACTCATATGACCGTCTCACAAGATATTTTAGCTGGAACAAACCCAGCAAGAATTGTCATATGGAGATGATTAGGTTTTAACTCTGCAGTGCCATGACCTTTCAGCTGATGGGGAACTGCCCAGAAGGATTTTCCTGGGAATCAATTTTCCTCCTTAATGTTGCTAATAGCATATATTGATAATAAAGGTTATCCTAGATATCTCTAAACGAAAGTGGCATGCCCCTTCTGTGCTTCACTTGCAAAAAAAATAATGGTCCAGATACCTTTCTCTATATTTAAGGACTGAAAGAGAAATACAATATGCAAAATAATTATTATAATCCATCAATTTTTCAGAAACAAAGCAGAACAACAAACAATTACGATAGTAAATTGAATCATAAAATGGCAACATGCCAAGCTGTATATCAGTTGGGTCTTTTCACTTGTCTGTTGGCAAAATAAAGAGGATTAGGGGGATGACTCATCTGGTGATTGGAAAATCTACTTTAAAGTTGCAAAGAAATTCAAGCAACGGCATTTAATAAGCAGTAACTTGCTGAGCAGAAGCTTCTGTTCACTTACAGCTCCCCTCCCCAGCTTGTAAACTGTGAATGCTCTGGGGCAGCAGAATCAGCCCAGCCCCGATGCCAGTCCCCTGTCACCAGGTTGCGCCTGCTTGCGTTTTCTGCAGTCCTCGTGAGTGGGGTCAACAGCAACAACAAAAGCAGTCTGTTTGCACAGGGGGAAGCCCTGTTTCTGCTGTAGCTGTCAGTGACAATTTTATTACTGACTGCAGTGCAGTTGGGATTTTACTCTTTTCTTTAGGGTCTTCCTTCTATATCAGGTCTGGATTCCTCCTATACTGAAGCAGGATTCATAACTGGGCAAAGCCAGCAGTGCCGCGGAGCTCCCAGCGAAGTGCCTGTGCACCATCTCTTCTCCAGCTCGGGCTCGTTCAGCCCAAGCTGGTGCTTTGTCTTCATCTTGCAAAACTCCGGTGTCACCAGACACTTCAGTAAAACTGGAGCTGCACTCCTCTCAGCAGTCTGGTGAGGGTGTAGATAACAGGTTTGTGTACGTGCTACATAGTTATGCCTCCACTGTGCATAATCGCACTGTGTTGGTGTTTGGCAAGTGCCATCTGGTTTTCATTTTCCTTCACAGTGTAATTCATCACCTCCACCCCCACAGATTTACACTGCAACTGCCTTTCTGCTTTCAAGACAATTTCAGCTACACGGAGTGTGTTTTGATTTATTTTAACTGAACCCAACAGACACTACCATCAAATCATTCTCCTTTAAATTAAAAGGAATTCGATTTACAAATTTTAGCAAGATAGGACTACTACTCATAAAATCTTAAGTGATAAAGTAATAAGATGGTAAGGAGATGGAAGGACCAACCATAAAACAACTCTGCTCACCAGCAAAATAATCTGGAGAAATGTCTTAAACATGTAAAAACTTGTCAAAGCTATAAAAGCAATAAGAAAAAACAGCAAGTAATTAGAAGAGGTGCAGAGAGGAAAACACCTGTTGTAGTTCACTACAGAGAATTATTTGTCCAATGCTTCTTGTAATTCATATTCCTATTTGCAAACAACAGGAAGAATCTTTCAGGGAAAGCTATGTGGGAGAGGGGACACTGGCCTATTCTGTATGTGTATCTGTGTAGAAGCAGGGGGGAGAGGAAAAAAAATTCAACTTAAGAAGGAGCAAAATGTAGATCTGATTGCAGAAATAGCAAAAATGAGTAACTCTGAAAAGCCCACAGGTTGCTTTTACTGTAGGTTCGTGAGAACTCCAGCGGACAGTTTTCCCTCCTCTTCAGCACGTGCATTGGAAACGCCATCACACAGCTGTAAGGAAAACTGCAAGTAGGAAATAAGATCCAAAGGAGAAACGCACCTCTGTTGGCATTGGTTATTTTTTGCTGTAACAGTGAAAGCCCGCTTCTCATTGTAATTTTATGTGCTCCTCAGTTATGTCTCAGGGTGCGCTTTGCAAAACAGCTATTTCCGTTGAGTAACACTGTGTGTCAAGGTATTGCAAATTATGAAAAGGATTACCAGGTTAAAGGGGCATTGTCAAAAAACATTACTTTACATGCACATACACATCTTAAAAACCTTATTAATTCTGCTAACGCAAGCAGGCAAAAACCTAGGAAGTGTCAGAATTAATGCGAGCCGTGTTACCCTAAATCTGTCCTTTCCCCACGTGCATCAGGGCTGCAATCCTTGATAACATCACCACCCAATTTATTTTCTCCCCAGGGGCTCTTGTCTCATTCAGTGTCCTCTGCTGGATGCTACTCCTCCAGCTGCCCGTTCCTTGGTCCTCTGCAGGCTCCCTGCACAGCCAAACATTCGCATATTTTCCACAGGAATAACAAGTGGAAATTATCTCATGCAGGGGATGTGCCCTTTGCTGAATTTAAAGCCATATTTAGTAAGAAAGCAGTAGAGCTTCTCCACGTTTTCCAATTCTTTTAAATAAGCAGGAAACAATATACTTTCTTAGAAGTCATGGATTTCAGCAGAAGCTAAAGCAAATCCATTGCATGGGTGATTTCAACCTGGATAGTTCAACATCAAAGGTCAAAAGCGAAAAAAGCAGTGTCTAAAAAAAGGCAAGTTTGAAAACTTTCAGCTCGGTGACATGATCGGATTTACTTAATCCCACAGCTCACATTTTCATAAGCGGATGCCCACCAAAGTCCCTAGGATTTTCTTTACCGGCACTGCAAGGAAGAGGAAAAAGGCATCAGGGGTTAGGGTCTAACACTGGTCCCCATATAAGACAGCAGCATAAGGCCACGGGGAGGCCAAAGCCACTTGCCTCTCCTCATCTGGAGCCTAATCAGCATCTCCAGCTTGAAACTGCTGTCCCGGGGCAAGTATCTGCCTCCTTCTTCAGATGTGTGCACTGTTAATCACGTTAATTTGACTAGGCTTGCGTAAAGCTTTGTCTGAGGAAAAGGCTGTGTTTCCAGCCTGTCTCATGGAGGCATACGTTCATTAAAGGCCACTTTGGTCTACCTAAATGTTGAATGCTTTGTTTACTTGGATTCACCTCTAACCACATCCCAGTGAAAAATAAATCCTTCCACAAGCTAACAAGCATGTTCATAACACACCTTTTTAGCAGGCACTCAGAATTTCCTCTCTCTTAATTTTTCCACTCAGAATTTCCTATCTCTTAATTTTTCCACTGTTTCCATTATCTGTAATGTACTCATGTCAAGCTCTTGGCAGGGCACAGGCTTTCATCTCATTTACTGTGTAGTGCCAAGCACTTTTTTTTTTTTTCCCTTTTGAAATAATTAATGGGTTTTGAGATTTTTTAGATCAAGCTGCAAATGTTTCTTTGCTGATAAAGATTTTAGGTCAAGAGGATATTATTCCTTTCTTATCCTAGATGAAATTTCACACAAGCAGAGCAGTGAGACATAAAATCCATTAAAATCATACACTAGAATTAACTCACTGGGTTAGTTATAACAGCACTCCTTGGGACACCTGAGCTGAGGGATCTAGTGGACCTTTTGAGAGTATGAAGTTTCAGTTTGGCTTGTTTTTCTTACTGAATCATATATTGCTTTTCTCTTACACCAGTCCCCCCTTTTTTTTTTTTTTCAGCAATAGCCTCCAGGGTAAGGACCGTCTCTTTGTCATACATATAAATATACAGTACAAATATAGCAGGGAACTACTGCTGATATTGGGTGGCTTAGACGGTTTCATTATAGAAATACGTGTTATCACTTTTCTCTCCCAGAGTGCCTGTGACCCAGATTATTTCAATTAAAAAAAATAACATACATGACTATTAGATTATATATACTGCATCTGCTACACACACCTCTCCTGATATATCTAATCTATGTACACGTGAGTGGGCATGTTTAGGAGATGCAATATATACAATCTGAAACTTCTTCCATGACTTCTATTTCTTGAACAAGCCAAGATTTCCTGGGGGAGGTGATACACTTTATTATATCAAGTGAGATAGTTGCAAAAAAATTACACAAGGATTTGCATATTCAAAAGCTTGTCTCCCATTTTTAACAGCCACAACTGGGCTAATGAAATATATTATTTTCCCTTGCAAATGTTGCCATGCTTGTGCCTGCAGACTGTTGTGGGCTTTACAACAGCAGCATGATTGCTTCCTCTGTTGGATAACGAACGTGGTGCTCAGAAGGACTGAAGGGCTCTTGGGATTGATGCAAAGCAGGAAGGACACAAGGAGAAACAGGTGTGATGCCCCAGACCTCACATGAGCACTTCCCAGGACTGTAGGGGTTTCAAAGCAGCTGGTAGTGTCCCTAGCGGAGCCTGGTGGCCAGCCCTGCTTTGGAGGTGGCCTCTCCAGCATTGCCTGCAAGTCTGCTTTTTCAGTAAGTTCAGATTGTTGGACTCGATGATCCTTGTGGCTCCCTTCCAACTCAGGATATTCTATTATTTAAGAAAAAGACCCCCTGAAGGACTTGCTGATTGACTTCCCAGAGCCACTGGTGTATCTGTGTGACCCTCTGCACCTGAGGAGGCTGAGGTGGACCTCCCAGATGGTGCTCTGCCCTGGTAGCTGTCTGTGTGGAGGTTGGGGGTGGGTACGTGAAGACAATGTGAAATAGTTATCTGCTATTAATCATAACAGCTTGATTCTATTAATAACAACAGCTTAATTAATAAAAGGTGTTTAATAAATATTGGCTGTGATCTGTGTTTCCTCCTGACTCAATTGTCTTTGAGAAGGAATATTTACAACAAGGGCATTAGGCAGAGTGAAAATCAGAAGCTGTCTGCCGGGCCAGGCGTCCCTGCAAGAATACAGGCCACCAATTTCAAACCAATTCCAAGACGCCACCTTAAAAGTTATCTCAGACATCTTCAGTTCCTCCAGCTTGTTATCTGTCTCACAGATGATTCAACCTTTCTTTCTCCTGATTTTGTCTCAAAGACTCATCTATCACAAAGACCCGTTAAAGCAGCACCCCGGAGGCACTTCGCAGCAACCCTCGGGTGTAGTATCATCTCCCACTCTTACAGGAATTCTCTAGTTTCCATTCCTAAAAGCTCTGACATTGGACTGGGCATGAAGTAAGACGTTGCGAGCCTTACAGATGCTTATTACAGAGCTAGTGTAGAAGACACAAGGTACAATCACTCCTCCCTCCACCCCCTGACCTGCAGGTGGCCTCCTTAATTGATTAAAGACATGTTTCTACTGTAAGATTTATGCCTTGCTGAAGAACTTTCCCCTCATGCGATGATACCTTATCTACAGCATCCCTGTAGACACAGACAGGGGCATTGGTTTGCAGAGCACTGCCATGAATACTGCAGCTGGATCATACAAGGAGACCAAACCTGGGAGCCAACGTCATCTTCTGTCTGATGGTTCCAGCTACATCATTGCACATGAGAACGAACCAGAACAACCATCAGCATTTTATCGTGGTTAGAAATTGCTAAAATGGTTGAAAGAAAACTCCATTTTACGCCCCAGATTTTTCAAGAGCTCTGATCTTTGAATAAAAATTAGCCTAGGCTTGTGCTACCTCACATTCATGTCAGACCAAGGGTATGCTGTGTTACAGAAAAAATTAACTTTTTTTTGCAATTTTGTTACCTGACACAGCAATATAGTGCTTTTCATATCTGGTACAATGGACAGGTGCCACAGGCAGCCAGGGCATGAAACTTGGAGAGAACATAAAAGCTGGACTGGACTGCAATAAGGGCAGCTCCAATCAGCTTTGTCAACACTTCTGATTAAAAATACAATGTTTAGGAGGCCTCAGTATGAGAGAAGAGGGACTAGGGACTAGCCCAGTTTTCAGTAAGACCAATAAAATGACTTTCTAACTCTATGTTCTATTCGAAAAGTGCCTTTAACCCTAAAACCTTAGGATATTTGCAAACTGTCAACTTCCTTTCAAGCTAGCATTTCCTCCTGCATGGCCCACCTGATGGACACCACATCTCTTCATCCATCTTTATACTCCACCACACCTCTGTGTGCTGGTAGACTGCACGTCCTCACAGAGCTCTGAAGCCAAACTATTTCAGAGCAGCAGCTATAGGGAAGAAAGCACGTTCATGGAGATGCCTTAAATGATGAAATTCTGATGATACCAGACATCATAGTAGGATACAGTCAGAGATTCTCCCAACGACCTTTAACAGATTTGCAAAATACGTCTTCTGTGAAAAGTGACTTTTTTTTTTTTTTTGGCATATCATGGTACATCTATTCTTTCATTATGATTTTTGTGAATTGGTGAAGTAGAGCTGCTAGTTAGTTCAGGTGGTCCTCTCCAGAATCCTCACACACGTGTGTCGGTTTGTTGCCTTTTTTGTTTGGTTGGTTTGTGTTTTTTTTT
Source organism: Anser cygnoides (assembly GCF_040182565.1). Classification (NCBI taxonomy): domain Eukaryota; kingdom Metazoa; phylum Chordata; class Aves; order Anseriformes; family Anatidae; genus Anser; species Anser cygnoides. The sequence continues at coordinate 185,233,205 of NC_089873.1, forward strand.
TTTTCCTTAAACCATATTAGCAATGTTTTCTTTCCCCTGGTACTAAGGCAGTTCTGAGCAAGTAGGCATTTCAGAAATCCTCTGAAAATGCTGAATAGCCTTAATGAAATGAACACTTGCTAGCAATTTATCAGTTTGTTTTAATAAGCCACTTAATGACACCTGTATTTCAACCAGACCCTCTGATAAAGATGGTGTCAAAAAATGTTACTGCATAGAAATTTTGCTAATGTCTTCACAGGCAAGCACAGATAAAAATTTAGTACCTATTCTGGTCTATTCTTAATGCAGGGTGCCTTTCCACCTTGTCCATCTAGTCATCCAAAGCATCTGACAACTACTAGTACTGTCCTGAGAGCTAAGAATTCAGGCCATAACAATTTGTGGGGACATAGCCCTGCAGAGCACACAGAACTAAGAGAGGTTCAGTGCTGGCAGGTCTAATATCCAGACTTCCTAGCAAGCAGTGAGCATTCTTTTGGATTTTTAAATAATAATAATAATAAAGTACTATGGCAACATTTTTAAATTAAAGCCTTACCAGTTTTCCTGCTGCAAGGCAAGCTTTCTGATCTGTATGGTTTTATAGAGGGAGTGAGGCAAAAGATGACTGAGTCATCACTTGTAAATGAGTCCATGGGGGATAAGTAAAAAAATTTCCTGGATTAGCCACGTCTCTAAGATAGCTGAAAATAGAAAACATGAGGTTGAAGCCAAGCAAATCTAAACGAAATGTGAAGCCTTTCCCCTTTTTTAATGATTACATTTATTGTCCACTGGGAAGGATTAAAACATACAGACTTAAGTTGTTCAAGAGCTCTTAGGTCTTAATTTGTTTGTAAAAAAAAGTTAGCAGGCTTGTTTCTGATGTAACTGACAAAGTTAATTAACCTCTGTTTTGCAGATCCAGTTATACAATCATACTTATTTTCCTCAGCCTCAAAACATGATCCTATGACAAAGTTCATATCTTATTTGTATTAGTGTTGCTTGGGTTTTAATTCAGTAACAAATCATCGTAGATGCAAAAATTAATATGCTTCCACTTTCAAATTTTATATAAGCAAAGTGACTGATGCTCTATGAACTCTGAAAGACTCAAATATTTCAAAACATTTATCTAATGGAAAGTCTGTGTTGAAACTTTTTGATGCAAACCGCTGGCAAATAGCTTTTGCACATGCAAACAAAAAAAAGTAGAATAAAATAATAATACAAAATCATAGGAGGGTTTTAGAGAAAGGAGGAGCAGAATGAAACTGGTGAATCAGCTCCAGTAAGCTTAGCTCTAATCTCACTTGGGGTCATCTCTGTAGGGAAACACACCAGCATTGCTCTTTTGTATAATCACGCTGCTACAGTTATACTATTATGAATTATTATGTTTCCAACACAACGTATCAGGAGTAATTCCATTGAAATCAATGGCATAAGGAATAGAAGAATCAATTCACCATACACAGCAGTCTCTGGACACTGAATTACTCATTTTTTCTAGGAAAAATAATGGAAATAAACGTAAGATGGACATAAATCCAGTAGTAATACACCAAAATGACTGTAATACAATTATTTGCTTATGTTTAAAGCAGTCTGTGTTGAACAGAGAAAGGAAGTCTGCAGCAATTCATTATCTTTGTTGACTTACTCCAAATGTTCAGAAATTATCAGCTGTTTACTTTGCTGGTATATGGTTACACTGCCAAGCATCAGCAAGCGTTTGGTGCCCTCTTATGGTTTATCCAAGCAACTTCAATGATAGCAAATCTTCACTTGCTCGTAGATCACTCGTAAAGGTTTCTCAGGTTACAAATGGTTGAGAAAGGAAGTGTCAACTAAGATAACTAACCACTTAACGTTTCAAAAAGGTTAATAACCACCTGAAGGCAGTGAACTTACAATAATAAGCAGACCCACATACATCCCTATGCACCCTCCCCTGCAGCTCTGAACTGAGATAGCCTCACCAAACTGATCTTGCTTGGCACAAACGTGATCCAGGGTTGTTTTTCACCAGGCAGATGTGGTTAAATCCATTGCTGACTATTACAGAAAATATATGTCTGGTTAGCATCACTGGGAAAAATTAAACCGAATTGTATTAATAGGTCTTAGAAACTTAGAAGAGGGAGAGAAGACTGGTCTATCTGTTTTTACTTTTTGGGAATGTCATCCAATTAACAATGCAGGCACTCACCCAAAGACCAGATCAATTGAGGAAAAAAAAAAAAAAGTTCCTTCCCAAAGTTGAAGCCATCAAAATATGGTGTATTCTTATTTATTTTGTTGCTCCAGCAATAATTTCTCACACTTAAAAACTGGCATACTTCAACTAAAATCAGAATTTCTTGGGTTCTGGCAGTCATGCTTTCTTCTTTGCCTGGTTAACACTGCAGTATGTTATTTTTCTTCTTGTGCAAGTATTTCTATCTTAAAGAGAATTCCCTCCCTGATCTTCTAAAAACTAAACAGATTGCTCCATAAGTCTTCTCAGGAAATAAAATGTGATTCTGTATTAAGAAGTATTTGCTAGTTTGTTTTTAAATTTCCCTATTAGCATAAAAAGGGTATACAATCTATTTTTTTAATGTTTTGTACTTATGTGATTTATCGCCCTATTTTACAAATTATTCAGATGAAAACATCTTGGAGAGATTTGTGCTTTTTTTTATACACAAATCAGAACACAAAAGAGATGGGCCACAGAAATAGCAATGTAAAAAGACAATATGGAACTTTAGATTCCATTTTAAAAAGGTATTTAAAAATTTCTGTTATCAACATTTAAGTGCTGGGAACCCTGTATTTAGAAGAGTAATCCACTGTAATAAAATGTATTGATATTAATAAAGAGCCCAAACCTTTTACAATGGAAAATTCTCAATTTATTTTACCAAGTTATCCTATTACACAATCTTTCAGAGATCAGTTTCAGAATGATACATATGAAAAGCTTCACAGAATTAGAAAGTTAGTGCACAAATCAATCACTTTCTCAGTTTGGCCATAGACACTAAGGTGAAAAGGAGTCTGAGCATCTCATACTATATACTTCCCTTCTTAGCATAGATACCCGATTTCCAAATGTAAGGCATTTCTTGGCACCGTGGCCTATTTCAGTAAATTCAGACAAAACTGTATGAATATTCCCCATTTCTAGGGGCTGCAAAAGCCCACATAAACATAGACTTGGTAAGACATCCATGCAGCAAACAGAAACTTGTATAACTTATTTGTCAACATCCACAAGTGCACCACTCCTTCAGAGAAAACAGAAACATGTTCCCAGAGAGTTTCTAGTTCTGTTTCAAATGGATGTGACAAAGACAAAATAAATAAGGATGAGATGTGACGAGGAATAATCAATGTGCCTGAAACCCTTAAACCACCAAGATATGTTCATATATATAAAGATATTTTGGTAACATTTTAAAAAATAAATCCACCTTCTGTAGGTGAGAAATAGCTAAATTGCACAAAGCACAGATATCCCTGAGCTAGTGGTGACCTAGTTAAAAAATCCACACAACACACTGCAAAGCTATGTGGACCTATCTGCCTAGGTCTAGAGGAAGTACTGCTGCTGCCTTTTCAGCTAACAAATATTGCTTATTAGCTTCCATTTGACACCATGTGAATCATGGGTCATATTTGCTAGTGTATAACCTTGAGGTCCTGGTTTTGAGGCTGGCACAAGGGCAGTCAGGTTAGATCTGCCTTTATTATTGTGGACGTAGCCAACAACAAAGCATTTATATTTGGTGCATTAATCTCAAATAGCACTGAAATCAGGGCACCAGCCTCCACAGCTGAATTACTTTCCACTGAATGCATGAATCTGGCTTTTCTGGACAGTTTTCCCATCTGCTGACCCAGAAATTTTGGGGTCTTAGATTGAAACCTGCCAGACAAAGATGCATTTGCTTTTGGTGACATTCACTGATGTGGATACCCCCCATCAGAAAAATTCCATTTCCTACATTCCTTTCTAAGGAAGTAGAAAAAAAAAGTGTCCCTTAGCTGGTAATTAGCATTAAAATCATTCCACACTTACTCTACTGTGTGGAAACAGAACAAATCCTCCCAAATGTTTTGAAAAGCTAGTAGATGAACATGGAATATGGGTGCACAGCTTTAGAGAAGTACTCAGTTACTCACTCTAAGTGTCATTTCTGCCCTTGGTCTAGTCTGCCATGCCATTTTCTCCATCCCTTTCATGTAACTATTGTTACATGTACTCATGTACTCCCTCTATACTATAAAGTAAACTTAAGATTTTATAGCAACCTGTAAAGAAAATGAAACCACTCCAGACTGGAAATGGAACACTGGGAGAAAATCATGTGTCTCCTAGGCCCCTAATGCCAGTTAAGAGTTTCCTACGAAACTCAGATTTGTTTTCCATGAGGAACTTATATGAGTTAAACTTTGATATGTTCCGCTATGAAATCCTGATGAACAGAAACTCATCCTGGTATAAATCAGATCAGGTTAAGAACTGACATGGTTAAGAATCAGTACTTGGCTGCTGTGCACATACTTTTAATTTAGTTTGACATGTCTGAGATCAAGTTAACTGTAGCCTATTACAGACTTGACTGCTTTACCTGAAACTGAAAACTTTGATTTCACTGCAGTGTCATTAGCCACTGAAGGGAAATGCCAGCATCAGCACTGACACGGTAACCAGCAGCGTCTTATTCAACATTGTAATACATCCCTGTATTCCGTGTTGGGCAGTGTCAGCACAGAGTTCCAAAAAACAACTGAAGAAACATTAAAATGAGGTGTTTGACTACCAGGAAATCAATCATTTATACACTTCCTTCAGACAAGACCTGATCTTCATTTAACAATGCACACAGGCTAAGTAGAAGAGCCTCAAGATGAAGCCCTACACATTGAAGAACAGCAGCTGTGTTTACAAAATCATATAAAATAAAATTAAGACACAAAGTCATTTTCAGACTCCCAGCAACAAAAGCGAAAGCCATTATTGCATTACTAAAATGATTAACAGATCAAGACCAAGTACTTCTCCAGAACGGCAGCTAGGACAGATTCTTAGCCCTAGACTTTTGGGAGCACAATGTTCTGTGCTTGTCTAAAGAAATACAAACCACAAAAAACTCAGGGAAATGCGGTCATACGTCTCGCATGTCATAGAGCTTGTGCCATGGTCGTTGTGGGAAACCATCAGCTTATGGGTACATATTTTTGTACTTGCTGGGCTCCAATCTCTGCAATATAGATTGCTCCGCTCTTCATGTCTATATCTACAAGGTGTGGCTTGGTTTCATCTGCCAGCTGGATCGCGTTGACTATAGCACAGTCCCCAATAATGCCAACCGGTGGTGCTGCCAAGATTGCCAAACGGTTGATATTCATCTGAGCTACAATCAGATACTTGTAATCAGCAGTAAATCTGTGAAAGAGAGAAATGTATTTTTGAATGATGCACTCCATGTGACATCCCATGGAAACACCATGATGCACTTAAAGAAAACAAACATTCCTTCCTTAATATTCAAGTTTTTGAAGGCTACAACAGACTAAATGCCGTGAAACATTGAGAATTAACAGAAAATTCATTCAAGACAATCTTTCTTCCTGTAAAAGCTGCAACAGTAAGGCAAACAAAATACAACTTTAAAACAAAATTCCCAATTCAGCACTTGAATCCACATGGCCTGTTATAAAAACAGGATTCCTCTGTCACGTCAGCATACAACTAACTGTGTAGATCTTTGCATGCAATCAGGACCCAGCTGTCCGTTAATAAATCTGGTTAACTCCTTGTCATCAGGCATTAGATATCAACATTATAGCTCACCAATAAGAGTGTATCTTTTATTTATGTAATTGCATGTTTCTAAAAGAACTGTTCAGCAATACCTGACAGAATAGGGTCCATCTTCTGAGAAACAGCTACTCCAAGCCCCCAGCCACTCCCCTGTCACTTTATCAAATACCTGGATTCTTCTGTTGTCTCTGTCTGCAACCCACACCTACAAAGGACGAAAATCATGGCTATTCACGAATAGAACAAATTAAACACATCAGTTTCTTACATAAGCAAAGTATCCTGAAGTAAAAAAGTACACCGAGGAGGAAAACACCTTCACATTCAAAGCTGAGTAAGTAGATATGACTTCCAGATTTAAAACAAACTGCCTACACAATTAAGATGCACAAATTACTTTTATACTGTTTTAGCAGAGAAATCAATGCTCTCTCTTCATTTCTGTGGCTGTGATACAAATATACTCAATGGGAATAAATCCATATCCCCCAGTGAGAACATATGCACACCTTTTTGATTCTAGAGATACTGGTCTGTCACCCACTAACAATTTGTTTTTTAACAGTAATTTCATGACCCAAACCTCTGATAACTGCATCTGTAGACACAGATATGTTTAAAGCTACTACAAATATTGAGCAACTTCAACACTAGGCATTTTCAGCATGCTTTGTTTAAGTAGTTTTGTGAAGTTTGTCTCAGTTCAACCCTGTGTTAACAAACACTGTAAGCTAGCAATACTACTAGATAGTTCCAAGGAAAACATCTCATTTACTACAATCACTGAAATTTTAGCTGTTGACAACCTGTCAGTCAGATAAGTAAGTTTCATCACTTTTCTGGGATATCACCCAAAAGGGAGCAATAAAGAAGTTGACCTGAGATCCTTCATCGCTATTTTTAAGTGAAACACCACTACGGCACTCTCTCAGATTTCTTAGGAATTGACAACGAATTCTAACCTGGGCTGATGATCAGCACCACCTTGGCAATAATTTCTAGGCCCATCACAATTGCTGTCTTTGAATGCGTATACTCACGGTTCCCTTTCCACACCAAGTTGCCCTATCTTTTCTCCCTCTCACCCTGCCAGTTTTGGCAGAGAAGTGATTTCTAAAAACATTTCTTATTCTGGTTCAGTCAGCATTAGCATAATTAGCTGAAAACAGCTATTTAAGACGTTTTAGCCAAGTGATCTTATTTTCCCTGAAGAGTATTAAGGAGCAAAATATTAAGAACAGCAGGGGAGAAGCCAGATTACATTAACATCTAGAAGAAGTAGAACCTTGAATGCCTTGAGCTACATGTAGATGAGGACAGATGCCCACAACCTAGTCAGTGCCTTACCACCCTCTTAAAGCTTATCTGGAATTTCCAAATATGAAATTGGAGAAAGTTAAGTGCTTGGGTAGATATTCATTACAGAACGAAAATCTGCTGTACTCTCACCATGGCAACCTGTGAGAAACTGTATAAGAGCATTGCCAATGTCCATGCAACAACAGACAGTAACTTGTAGGACCCTTGTGTCAACCCTGGAGACAGCTCTTTCAGCAGAATCTTCAGTATGAAACTTCAGCTCACGACTGCTTTCACACTGAAAACTGTAAGCCACATAAATGACCCAGTTCCCAACAGGTCAAGGAAAAAGAAATACAATTTGTGTTTTTCAAATTCATCTGCCAACGGACTTGTTTACATGTAAAAAAAATAAAAATAAAATAAAATAAAATAGTCCTTTAAATCTTTACCCGTCCATACGGATCCACTGTCACGCTGTGAGGAATCTTGAACTGGCCAATGCCGGTCCCATTTTCTCCACTCAGCCAGATCTCTTTATAATCTAAGCAGTAAACATCATGTAAAATAAAAGCAAAAAAATAAAGTAAGAAGAAAACAAAATAACTTTAGCTTTAAGTCATTCCCTTGCAAAGTTATTTTCAGTCACTTTTAAAAGATGGTGTTTCTAAACCTGGAATTTTAATCACAGTACTTCTGATACTGGAAATACTGGAACTACTACAGTGACTACTGGATTGTTATTAGTGGTTACAGGATCATGGTTAGAGAAATGCAGCCATAGTTCAAAGCTTTGTTAAGCACTATATTGAAAAATAAATAAAAAAATATAGTAACAACTGAATGAGTATGATATCCATTTGTTTAGAAAATTGATGTTTTTCATTATGGCAGTTTTGAGTCAGTTTTAAGAATTCATCTCTTCGCAAACTAAATGTCGGCTAACTGCCACACCTCCCCTTTTTCCCAGCTGCATCCATGAACAGACTCACTTCCCTAACCAACACTGACCATCTCTGCTGGGGAATATGAACAAGCTAATCAGAATCACAGAATATAAGGATATCTAGACACCATCTGGCCCAACCTGTCTCTCAAAGTAGGGCTAGTGTTGATAGCAAATCAAAACCTGAAGTTAAATCAGGTTGCTCATATCAAGTTTTGAGCACCTACAAGGGTGGAGACTGCCCAGCCTCTCTGGGAAAACTACTCACTGCCTGATCACCCTTCACAGTGAATCCCTCCCCAAGATCAAACTGAAATTCCTCCCTCATGGCAACTTTTGTTAATTCCTTGTTCTTCATTGCGCACATCCCAGAAATCCATGACTCTGTCTTCTCTATACCCTCCCATCAGTAACTTGAAGACAGTGATAAGAAACTACCTTAGCCTTTTATCCTCCAGACTGAACAAATTCACTCTCTCACCTTCTTGTCGTAAACAATTAGGAGATTTCTACTAAGTGACAAGCAGTAAAACAGGATCTGACCCAACAAAGTCTTCAAGCTAATTTTAAAAGTAGCAGCTCAGCCTAGTCCCCACTTAATAGTATTCCCAAGTTATCATTTAAAATTCAAGTTGCAATTCCCACCTGCTGCAGAAATCTGTTTTTCCATACCTGTGGACAGTTTGAGCAGTCTGTTATTCATCCCTCCATCTCCATCCACAACATACATATCTCCACTTTCCTCTACAAAAATCTCTGCTGGTTGATCAAATTGTATCGGATTCAAACTTGAACCAGCATTCCCTGGCGTGCCCAAGATTTGCAAAAGTTTACCAGAAGGGCTGTACTGTTTCACGGTGTGCCCGTATTTTCCTGAAGTAAGATTTAAAAAGTGCAAAAATGTCTTAAGAAAACAAAATGGTAAGTATTACAATTGATTACAGAGATTAAAAGGAAAATCTCTGGACACTAGCAAGTGAGATCAATGAATCAAAACAAAATTATACCGTGAGACCATGACTGTGGGTTAGCAAATCCATAAGCTACAGCAGTATTTAGCTGTTGTATTACGGTCACCAAACCTAGAGCAGAAGACAAGTCTCACAGCCACAAGGTATTGTTTTCCTTATCCTTCTCCTGGGCAAAAAAGTAAAATAAAAAATGTCTTTGCTAAATTTAGATGCTACAAACAAACACATAGAACTACTCATGAACCTTTAGACTATTTTATGCAGCACCTGAGCAGTTTGTTCCTGGCAAGAAAAGCACAAATCTGTTTCACAATTATTTGAGAGCCTTATTTAAATAAATAAGCTATTTAAAGTAATATCTGCGCAATTTGCATTTTCTTCCCTGCCTAATACTTCTCACATCTCCACCTTGCATACCTGCTCCAACATCTGTGATCCATACTGAACTATCAGTTGCGGTGTTTAATACAAAGATACCATGAGGCATTTCAACTGTATCATTCCAGGAGTAAAGAAAGTAGCCTTCCTCTGAGAATACAAGTACCTTTGGTACATTATCTCCCCTCTGAAAAAGCAAAAAAGATCTATTAAGAAAACATATTAACCAAGTAATCGAACTTTTGAAAATTCCTCCTTGTAAGTTGTTTTTTTTTTTTTTTTCGATGCTTTGTGAATCATGGAAGTCTCTTGAAACTGGTAGTTCATTTTTTCCAGATGAAACAGGAAAGAGAGAGAGAAGGGTCCAAATTTAACATGCAGAGCCCTCCACTCATTCTGGCCTTCAACTTAAATCATGTAGATTCCAATTTTCAGAGCAGCTAAGCTCCTGCATCTATCTTGATCTTCATTTTGAATCATATTTATATACTCTTGATGAAAAATACATCAAGCACAATACAGGTACAAAAAAACTAACTGTACCGGTTAGTTACATGGTACTAAAGTACTCATGCTGTGCTGTGTAATTAAACCCCACCAGTTTCTACAGAAAGATCACCTTATCCATGATCTAAAGATACAATACATGGAAGTGGGTAATGCAAGTACCTGAACCCCAATTATTTTAACTGCGTGGCTTTGATTCCATGGGACACAGGCTGAATGAGAGGAAGGGGACTAGTCAAGATGCACCAGAAACACACTGGAACTTATAGTTAGAAAAGAGGCTACTATAACTCAGTTAAATTACATCATGTGTTAATATCACAGAAATTAAATTCTTTTTTTAAATAAGGACAAAAAAGTATGATCCCAGAACTTCTTTTAAAATAGGTAAGGCAGAAAGATCTATACTTATATTTTCACTAATTTTGATACAATAATTACTTTTTATACTTTAAATACTTAGTTATTATATTGAAATTAGTAGAAAGTATATTTTCCCCATATTTATATAATATAAAATATTTTATATATAGATATACACACAATTTTTATCACATTTATATATTATTTATAATATAAAATATTTTACATATAATATATATAATATATATAATATATATAATTATAGTTTACACACATTTATATTTACAAATACACGTAAATACATATGTATATGTATTTATCTATGTAAAATTATGTGTGTATATAATAAGTATATAAACTGATAACATAAAAATAAATTTTATGTAATATACATATAAAATAAATATTTATTTTTTAATCTAAAGCAGACATTTTAAGGGTACAAATACATTGGATTAACAAGAAGAGAAATGTAGTACTCTCACTCACTTGTCCCACGTAGACCAAACCATGAAGAGAATCAACAGCAACACAAAACGTTTGGCCAGTGAAATACTCTGGAATTTTAGGCCAGCTTATGTCCAACTTGTACATCTGTTGCTGTCCGCTCGAAGGATAAAAGTAATCAAATGCTTTCAACACCTGACAATACAAAAATACATATCCATTAGTAATTAGATTCCACAATGGTGGGATGTTTGTTTATAACCAGTTTTAACAAATATGAGGATCAGGAGAAACAGCAATAGAAACTAACTGTACATAAAGCATCATAAATTGATTTATTCAGGTTAGAAATGTAAACAGAAAAAGGTTTGTAGTTATCTTTTTGGACTGTATGTGGGAAAAATTTAACAAACTGGAAATTAAGTAACAAAGGTTGGATTGGGGAAGTTCTAGAACTTAAAGGCAAAAATACACCGTGGAACTTCTTGTACTGAAGTTACTCTTGCTATCTGTCAATTGTCCCACCCCAAGGAGGAAAACAGTAGAGAAGGTTTCAAATGCAACAGAATCAATAACTACTTAAAAAAAGCAATGAAATCAGAAAAATAGGACAGCACACATCAAGAAAGAAAACTACATCGTAGAAATGTGGAAGCGTAAGTAGGAACGGCGCAACTTAAGCCAATGTATGGATTTTAAAATGTAATGGAAGGAAAGAAGCTAGAAATGAGGAAGCGTAAGTAGGAACGGCGCAACTTAAGCCAATATATGGATTTTTAAATGTAATGGAAGGAAAGAAGCTGCAGCTTTTCGGTTGTATTAGCGGAGCTGAGGAAGGGAAGGCGAGCACAGCTGCTTTCCTGCAAGCACCGGGCGGGGACCTCAGCGCTGAGGGATCCGGCTGGAGCCGAGCACTCACAAAGCGGGGATGGCCGAGACCTAAAAATCTTTTTAATGTTCCTGTCCGCTCTGTCCGCTAGAGGTAGGGGTACGTGGATCCGAACTGAGAACGCATCAAACTACCATGGAGCCCCCCTCCCCACACACACCAGCTCCCTCCCCACACACACCTACACCCCCCGGGGCGCTGCCGGCACCCCCCGCCCACCTGCGAGCCCCCGAGGAGGCCGAGCAGCACCAGCAGGGCGCCCGCCATCACCAGCCACGGCCCCACCGCCCGCTTCCCCCTCATGGAGGCGAGGCCGGGCCGGGCCGGGCGGGCGGCGTTGCCATGGCAGCCTCGTGACAGCCGCTCGGTCCCCAGGCGGTGCCCGCCCACAAAATGGCGGCGGGCTGCCCAAAATGGCGCCGGCCCGGCGGGGATGAGGAGAGGAGGAGGAGGAGGCGCACAGGAGGAAGGCTCCGCGCTGTGTGCGGTGGTTCTGGGGAACCGCGAGAGTTGCGAGGCCGCCTTGGGGGTGCAGCTTCTCCTCAGGCACCGCGGAGGGCGAGCGGCGCCCAAAAGCGGGGCTCGGTGCTGGCGCTTTGGCGTCATAGCGGCGCGCCTAGCAGAGCGGCAGGACCGGGGCAGCGGGGCGGTAGCTGGGGGTTCCTCGCCTCGCCTCGCCTCGCCTCGGTGCTGGGTCCAGGCAGCGCAGCAGCCGGCATGGCGAGCGGGGCCGCCCCGCAGCCGCACGTCTGTCCCTGTCCGTCTGTCCCGCTGCGAGCCGCCGTGCAGAGCCGTCAGCGCTAGCCTCAGGGGCTGGGAAGAGCCCGGGCCGCCTTTCCTGCTCTCTGTTTTTTTAACTAATCTATAAATTTTAACTAATCTATATATCTTAACTAATTATATATTTTTATATATACTCTCGTTAAAATCTTTGGCCTGGATTATTTTTTTTTTCCCACCCTTTTCGTATATCTGCATTGAATGAACTAATAAAGATGGATAAGAAATCGTTTGAGACCGTGCTGGATGAAATTAGAAAGGTAATTTTTCGTTTTGCATGCCAGCTTAACCATTTCATCTAGAATATGACGAACACACCACGTTAATTTGTGTTCTTTAATAATCACTTGAGGCTTCAATAAAGACTAAATTGCACTTCAGTTTGAAAAAACTGTAATCCTGTGTTATCGGTGTATCCTAGTCAGTGTGTATCAAATATAATAGCATAAAGCTGTCGTGATGTGCTTGCTCTGTTTGAGATATTTTTATTCTCTTGGAAAACTGAGATGATGTTAGTTTAGTGCTGAAAGCATGGACAAGATGTACTTGAAAAAGTGCTCATCTGAAATAAACACTGGAATAAGTTACCATGAATTTTTTTCTGTCAAGGTAGAGGAGGATGAAAAGCCAAACTAACCGAATAGTTCTTAAGTGAGGGGAGGGCATTTGCTTTGTCCACATGGAGAAGTGGGCTTATAATGTGAGGTGTATTTCATATAACACCTTTTGTATTTAGGAGATAAAAACACATAACGTGTGAGAGGGCTGATGACTAAGCTGCATTCTGCCATCTCCCCCTGCTCAGGAGCATGTGCATGCCTTCCTCCAGGACGTGGAGTCCTGTATTTTGGTCTCCTGTCTGGACTGTTTGTGCATCTCCTGTTGAAAATGCCCTGAGCAAAATACTTGGTTGATGTGGGATGCGGAGACGCAAACCCAGAGATGTCTGGCAGATGCTCTCACTTCTTTGTGCACAGAGGCCTGCTTTTAACAGAGAAACTAGAGGTCCATGTTTGGGGCAGTTCCCCAACTGCTGGAAGTGGAAAAGGAGGTAGAAAAAAAGTCTGGATCCTTCAGGAACTGAGAGACGAATAAAAGGATGGTTCATGCCTTGTGTGGGAAGTGCAAACCTGGGGTGAGGCGTTTTGCTGTAGCTGAAACATTAACTAGGGGTGATGTATGTCACTAGTGTGCTGGTAAAGCTGTCGTGGTAAGGAAAGGAAGGGCTAGTCCCAGGAGTTTGTTATCATGAGCTGTCTAGGAGGGGGTATTTACCTGCAGACACTGGGGTGCTACAGAGAGCAGGTTCGGTCCAGCCACTGCTCAGGGCCATGGTGACTGCAGTGGGAGTAGTGTCCTTCTGGGGTACACCGAGGTACAAACCACTCCTGCACAGAGCCCCAGTGATGGGCTTCCTTAGCACCACAGCACTCGCTTGCTTTTTGTGTAGAGCCTTAAACACCCCTTTATAAAACAGATTGGTTTAGGGGTACGTATACCTATGCTGTGTAACCATCTAAAAATGACAGATTAAGAGATTTCAGGGTGTGGACTTCCATCCTAGTCTAAGATATTTTATGGAAAATTTGGGGAAAAAATCAAGGAGCAACTTGGCACGTGAAGTACTTTTTCTGAGAATTGGTGGTGGGAAGGAGTAATGTTTCAAACATCATGTCTGCATTGCAGCCCTTCAGAATATGCTCTGTGATTACTAAATACTTCAGACAAAAGGGGTTATGACATGTGATTGCAGGCAATTATATTTCCTGTATGCTTTCTGCCTGTATTCCCATAAACTGAATTTACGGTTCATCTAAGGATCAGCACTGTGCTGTTAAGACTAGCTGTGCTGTATCAATGTAATATATCTGTTTGTATCTTTGTTGGTAGCTCTCTGTTTAAACTTAGTCTAGCTCTGGAGTAGAACCTTATTTATTATCTGGCTCACAAGTAATTTGTGTTGGTACATTTCATTTTCAGCCTCACAATTAGCAGGAAAGAATTATTCAAATGTCTTAATGTGCAGCTTAGTGCCATCTTTCCCCGTACATGTTTAGGATTATTAACAAAATAAAATAGCCTTTTCAAAACAACAGTGCTTTCTGGTGCTGTTGTTACTATGAAGTCATTCTGTTGTTGATTTAAGGACTGACATTTCTTTTGGTAAAGAAATTGTTACGTGACATGCTAGTTTTCTTTTTTTTTTTTTTCCCCGTCCATGGGAAGAGAAGGATGGGAGAGAATTAAAAATGATCATGGAGAAGTGGCTCTGAATCCCCTGTGGCTTCAGTGTTTCTGGTAGTCTTGGTCTCTTAATGAGCTAGAGGGGTTTGCCTCAATCAGTGTGCAAGTGTGTTTCTGCGCAGCCGTGCTCCTACAGACAGATTGCAGTGATGGAGACCTTCATTTCTGTCTGTGTGGAGGAACAAGGGACAAAAAACAGGAAGAGTAGGGGAGAGGTTTTAGGGCTATGCTATGCAGTTGGGGAAAAGAGAAATGGGTGTGGATGAAGCTGGAGATGACCAGGATATTTAGCATGAGAGCTTGCGATAGATGGGGGGCTTGGAAACTGGAGAAGAAAGGTGTCCTGTCTTCTTCCTGCGCTGCACATGTACCAGTGAGCTGAGCACGAAGAGAGGGAGGCAACCCCGGCTGCTGGCCCGTGTGATTGTCAACAAAACTGTCTTACCACCAAGTCAAAAGTGGAGGCCACCAAGTCAAAAGTGGAGGCCAGTACTGCATTAAACTACCTTGCTTCCTTCATTTTAGCGGTTGCATATTCAAGTTTGAATTGTGGGAAGGTAATGATAAGACAACATCACTTTTCTGAAGTACTTAATTCTGTCCATCCGGTCTTGTTACCCAGTCTCCACATAAATTCACTGCAGTAAGATACTCTGCTAATTATGTTATGGGAACATACAAAGGGACTGAGTGAATAATGAACTGTATTATCTTATTTAGCGTAACGTTGATGTAAACTGTAGGGGCAAAAGGAAGAAAGAATATGATGTTCTTTCAGTTCAGCTTTAACCTAAAAAACAGTGTGAAATGAAATAAAACCCCCAAATAGTATTTCTTTAAAAACAGAAAAATTAAATGACCTCCCTCTGCTTTTCATTGTTCCCTTAATTCACTGAGGAATATAGCGTCACTTAAAAATACTGCAGTTAATTGATGCAAAGGTCATTTTGTAAGGTCGGGTATGTTTTTTAGATTAATAGTTTAATCTAACAGATGATTGTGCTATAATTTTAATTTTGAGGGGCTACTGATGTGTCTTGTCTTTTTTTTTTTTCCCCCCCCCTGTATCTTCTAGGCTGTATTGACTGAGTACAAATTAAAAGCTATTGAATATGTTCATGGATACTTCTCTAGTGAACAGGTAAAAGTCAACACTATCATGGATTTAATGGGAGCTGTTGGTATTGTGTGTTCAGTAGTACAGAAAGACTGCATCTCCGGTCATACTGAGGCTGATCATACTCACTTTTTTTATTTATTAACTGGGGAGATATAATTTCTAATTATTATATCAACATTAATCTGCTAAAAGTAATACTAAGTTATTTTATGTTATCAAAACCATTGCATTTTAGCTCCTCTTGTGTGAGGAAAATTGGGGAAATTAATCATGGAATTTGGGATTATTTTGCATGTATCTTCTAAACTGGTGTATTACAATAAGTACCCAACTGTTATTTTGGTCCTATCTGGATTTTTTTGTTCGTTTCTTTGCTTTCTATGCATGCTTAGCAAATATGCTGTTTGAGATAGTGCATGTTAATAAGCTTTTTACAAAAGACTTATTTTTTTTTATTGTCATACTGTGGCAATTGTGCATATATAGAAATACATAAAGAGGAATACGTATCTATTTTAAATACTTTCATATAATCTCATGACATAGGGTGATTATTTAGGAGCCTACTTGGACATAAAAAGAACATTAGATATTGATAGGCATTGAGGTAGTCAAATATCACAGATAGGTTTGTGTTTTTAGCTGTATACCACTGTATTCAAAGAATGGAAAGATCATATTGATGCTATTAGCATCATTTTTGAATATACATAAAAGATTAATTGATGGCTTTTCTGTTGCAGGTCGTTGAGTTACTGAGATACTTTTCCTGGGCTGAACCACAGCTCAAGGCAATAAAGGCTTTACAACATGTAAGTTGTAGTGGAATCATTCTGTGGAGTATGTTTGCTCTTTTAATCTCATTTTAAATTTGTGATGTGTGCTTTTGCAACTGATGGGTCTACCCTTTGATCTTCAGTGTTTCCTCATCTTTTTTTTTTCTATGAAATCTCATACTTTTAACCAGGGTATTTTTTTCTCACTAAAGTATCTTTGACTTTCCTGTGTATCACGAGAATAGATGTAGCCCTCTAACTATTGTTAACTTTCCTAATATCTCTGCTTTTGGCAAGTGCTTTGTAGGGTTCCTTTTCCAGGATTTAACACATAGAATCTCCTTCACAGAAATTAAATAAATATTTAATTGTTTGCTGAAATACATGATACAAAGCTGTTACTGAGTGTCATTTCTAATTAAAGTAATTGTAGTGCCTTGTTTTATATCCACTTTTTTTTTTTCTCGCTTGCTTGTCAGAAAATAGTGGCAGTTCCTGCATCAAAAATGGTTAATATTCTCAACTGCTTCACATTCAGTAAAGATAAACTTATCGCCCTTGAAATCTTAGCTTCGTAAGTACCTCTCATGCTGTATTTCCTTATGATGTATATATTGTATTTTGCTAAAGTTTGAGTATGTAAAACGTAATATACTTCTAGAATGAAGAACTGTGGCCAGTTAAGGGAAAGCACATATCCATTATTGATGGGGCTGTAAAAGAAGAAATAGAAGCAGACATTGTGCAGAATTCCATCTGAGTCTTGTGTATGCCTTTTCTGCTTGCTGGAAAAGTGTTGCTCTGCTAGTATTTTTACAGTGGTCTTTAAATATTTTTGAGAGTAAAGAGGGCCTTAAGCCTATTTCTGCTCACTGAAATGTAAAAGGCTTGAGACCAGAGTGTTCTGAGTATTTACCCTTTTGCATTTGAAGTCCTTTAAGTATTACATACATAAAAATGAGTTAAGTAAATACTTCTCTTAAATTGACATATTTGGTTTATCGATCCAATGTCTGTAAAAGATGTATAGATGTTCTAAATGTATGCTTGTACGGAAAGTGTGTTTTTTTTTTTTTTAACTATGCATAGCAGCTTCAAAGGATCTACCTTTTACACATGTTTATATTGGAACTCTTCTATTTGTTTTTTGGTGGTGGTGGTGTTTTTTTTTTTTTGCATTTGGTATGTCTGCCTTGCATATGAATGCTGTGCTGGCTTGAACATTTGGGGGGATACAGATTTGTGATACAGGTATCCATACAACAAATAAGATTGAGGATATAGGCATGACCTTACAGTTGGAGTTGAGCTGTGAGAATCTGTATGAATGCTCCTAGTCTCTTCAAACCAAAGCAAAACAGGGTAGCCTAGAGGAAGTTCAGCGGCATAATAGACTAACCTGTTTTGCTTCTTGAAATGGATTTGGAGCTCATAGGCTCTTTTGTTGTTACACTTCAGCTGGTGTGATCATTCATATTTTAATACCATCTTTGAGGTATTTTTCTTGGCTTTGTTCAACATTCTGCTGATTCCATTTATTCTAATATTTTCCTCCTTTGATAATTTGTTCTTTAAGCAGCTATATTGTATTTCCAGTAGCTTGGTGGGGGGTGTGATGTTTGACAGCAGTAAATGTGCTGTGGTCAGGGTTTTGAAAAAGGCAGGTGGAATCAGGCATTAGGCGTTCTGTACTTGCAAATTTTGTTGTTCTCTTTGGTGTGTCGAGCGTTATTTTTGGGAGAGGAGCAAGGAGAAAGGAAGGGTAGTTTTTGGAGGTATCTGAGGAGTTTTACTAGCTCTGCAGAACGTGGATAGAATTGCCAGGGGTTTCATCTTTTCCATTGTGGAATAAATAAGATGAAAATTTGTTTCCCTACCAGTCTACTAAGAAACAGCAACAAACTCATTAGTTGGTGCTTTTTTTCTGCTGTGCTGGGAATTTTTTGCTAGTAGTAATTAAAATTTTCTAACAAAATGCTATGACGCAAAATCCATTTTGTCAGCATAGTTATTTTTACCATAAAGTCCAGCCATCATTGTCCATTGTTCCACATTCATCAGCAATTTTGATACCGTGTTTCACTTATAGGTACGAAGTCCATACTTAAGCCTTTTGTTTTAATAATAATAGTAACATTATGACCTGAACTAATTATGCTTTTTAACGTATTGTTGGATACTGGCTTTTCAGTAGTGCATTATTTCTGATAAGCATATGAAACGATAGTAATCGTTCGTCATTGTTTTTATTTGTAGCAACATTGTTGATGCTCAGAATTACCGCCTTATTGAAGATCTGTTCAGAATTAATATGTCAGAGAAGAAAAGGTGCAGAAGAATTCTTGAGCAGGTAGTCAAGATACTCTAGTTTCCTTGATTCTGTCAAATACGGTATTGTTTGCATCCTTAATGGTCACTGCGGGGTGAAGACTTCCCATGAGGACTGCTGGGAACAACTGGTGGAAAGCAGGCTGAAAGAACCGGCTGCAAAAAGAAAAGAGCTATGTAATACATGGGAAAAAAAAGGGAAGTTTTTGTCAGACGTTAGAATAATGTGGAAAATAGGTACAGAAACAACCAATACTTAAGGAAATAGTCTGGATTTGTTTAAGAGAACACCAAGTGCTTAACCCTAAGTTCAGTACAAGCAGAGGTGGGCTGAGTAGAGTTGTTCAAAGCAAAGCGGACTTTGGCAGAACCTCACAAGGACTACTTGGCAAGATCTGACAGATAGAGACAAAGCTTTGAGTTGTTCCCTGTAGATCGATTTATGCAGTCTAAATGTCATGAAATATTAATGTATTTCTTTAAAGCATTGAACTTGATAGCAAATAATGACCTTTCTTGATTATTTTGCAGGCTTCAAAAACAGGTTGTAAGGCTCCTCATGCTATGATATCATCATGTGGCATGATTCCTGGCAATCCTTATCCCAAGGGCAAACCAAGCCGTATAAATGGAATTTTTCCAGTAAGCACAATCTTATGCCTTTGCTTTTCACAGCATTCTTGATTTATGATTCATTATAGTATAACCAAGCTAGGATTTGTATACATGTAAGGAGGAGTGGAATTGAAAGCAATGTTTTTTATTATAGTACCCCATAACACTTTCACAGTGTATTTGCATTATTTTTACTTGTGCATTCTTCCTGTGCTGCTTTGTATAAAGATTACTGCATAAATAAGATACTGTTCTTGTAAGGAAAAACATGGTAAATAAACTATAGCAATATTTGGCAGAATCAGAAGAGATATAAGGAGCCTTCCTGGTAGGTAAGTAAGATGGCCTGATATGGTCACTACATTACTACTGATAATCTTAGTGTAGTTCTTGAACAGCCAAGTTGAGTATTTCCTGAGAACATTTCAAGGAATGGAAATGTAAGTTATCGTGACCACAGGTCAAAACTCAGAATTCTAATTATGTCAGAAATGTGGACTGTTTTACCATGCACCTATTTAGAAGAAAAGCCCAGTGTTACATACTTCACATTTAACAAGCCTAGAACACAATTTATTTTTTTAACAGATATTAAGTGTCACTTTCAGAATATTCAAAAACTCCGATGTAGTTTAGAAATAAGGCAAATATGCCAGAAATTCTATAGCACTATTTATTTCTAAATTAATACCTAATAGTTAATTTTCTTTTGTTTCAGGGAACCCCTGTCAAAAAGGACACAGAAGAGTGTACTAATGAAGGAAAGGGAATAGCAGCCCGCATACTTGGACCATCCAAACCAGTATGTGTTAAAAATGAATGAATAAATGAAACTTTTAAGAAAAAAAAAATTCAACTGCAGATTTAATAAGGCTTTTATATGAAATACTGTTATGTTTCAAGAAGAGCGGCAAAAACTGAGCTTTTATAATAAAGATAATATGACCTAGAATTTTTTTTATTTAACTTTAAAAGAATCAAACTCTGTATTATATCTTCAGGGAATAGGATTCTCTAGTGGATACAGCATGCATGCATTCAAAAGCAGAATTTAAACTACAGTAGCAGAAGAGAAAACTAAAAGCAGTTTTAGTAGTCTGTCATGAGCTAGTAGAAGCTTTAGGCACAAATATCTGCAATTTTATATTACAGTCTCTGGGGTTTTGCTACATGAACATAAAAATGCATCTTGGAAGTGTGAATTATGGCAGTGCTATAGGAGAAGGTTATTTTTTCTGAACAGCACATCTGATCTATATTTCAATGTTTTTAAGCATGTAGGACAAACTTTCAAAGAAGCTAATACTATTTGGAAGTATTGTTCTAATGTTTTATTTCCACTTTTATTATGAGATATTTCCCACTGATCTGTATTATTTTAAAGGCAGCATTCATTAGTTTTAAATCTGCTTTATCTTTAAAATGGGAAATCGGTCCAAGACTGCAGTGTGAAGACTACAGGAAGGAGTTCCCTTTCCCACCGGTGCTCAGGTTTACATTAAAATCTAAAGTTGTACTAGTGATGTTTGTTTCCTTCTCTTTAGAAATAATGAAATATTTGCAGTCATTGTGGATATTGCAAAGGAATTTGATATCATAAATATTTTTACTATGAAGAACAGCTGCCTGTAGTACTATCTAAATGTTAGCTTTCTGCGAAATATTAGGTAATGCTTTCATTATTGCTTCTTCTGTTTGTTTTTTATTTATGTAGGCTCCATCAACCTACAATCCTCACAAACCTGTTCCATACCCCATCCCACCATGTCGGCCACATGCAACTATTGCACCAAGTAAGACTTCTATGTGTTTTAGGTTGATACTATTGTTTCATGCATTTGCCTTTTAAGTAATTAAGTGTCGGTTTCTCTGACTGTTTCTGAAATGGGTTTGTGCTCCGTAAGCACGCTCTGAATACCGGCTTCTACCTCTTTTTCATGAATGCAGAGTTGATAAAAAGATAAAATTTAATTCTTTTTTGAACATTAACATCATAAGAAAGAATACCGATCCTGTTCTGATGCCAGAGTAATTCATTTATGGGAGGCATGTGTGTTGGATAAGACTAGGGCTGTGTCTTTGTTTTAATGTTTGACCAAGGTTTGAATTTTGGCTTGACAAGTCTGTTAACTTGTTGCTATTGTGCCAAACTTAGGATATGGTCAGGCACAGCACTGAATTAGGTGGAAAGATGTAGCAACTTGCTGGGTGGCAGTAATTTGTTTCTCAGTTAGCTTCAGTAAAAGCACTCTGCTGCCTGTCTATCACAATGGAACACAGTTTCATAAAAGAAAACTTTAGGCATGTAGATTTCAGTCTCAGAAGGGATATAACGATTGCCCTTGCTGCACGTTTGGTCTGCCTGTTCCTATCCTTGTGCTTTAGGCAAGATTGAGCCTTTCTTTCTATGTTCCTCTCTTTGTTCTGCTGCATCAGTTGTTTGATTCAAGGCACTTGGTAGCACTTGTCTCACCTGCAACTGGACTTGATCTGCCTAAATGCTCTTCCTAGCAAGTGACACAAATGAGTGACGAAGACTTTGCTTGCAGTACTATTAAACTGACATTTCTTTGGAATAGAAGGTTGGAGTACTTATATATAGGCAGGCTGCAGTCTTTTTTGTGCAGCAGCTGAAAACTTTTTCTGATCTTGCAATTCTGTACTGCAAAGTGAAGAGTGCTCTGGTTTGCAAGCTTGCTTTTCACTGGTTTTAGGAATTTCAGGGAGTTTTTAAGGCATTTGATGAGAAAGCGTGATAGACCATTTGGCAAGCATATTGAAAGGTGAGTCATCTAACCAACTCAACGTCTACAAATCTCTTTATATCAGTCCAGAAAAATGGGCAGTACTAGCAGCTAAAGTCTGATGGCTTGTGCCCTAGAAATGGCTTGCTCTCCAAAAACTGTACAGGAAACTTGCAGACCAGTTCAAATTTATATTAAATAAATCCTATGCAAAATAGGTTAGGGCACAAAATTTGGCCTGTGACTGGACATAAATACTAGTACATTTTAGGATATGGAATAGTTTTTTTATCGTCTCAAGGCCTTATTAAACTGCAGCGTGGTTTTAGAAAACCCTTGTGACAAGGGAACTGATGGCTAATGATACGTGCATACATACATATATATAAAATTGTGTTTAATGAGATTGCAGTTAATGACCTGAAACTATTGAATCTGATTCAAGCAATGGGCAAAAAAAGTTGGATGAAGTTTTGTTTTCTGCCTCTTACATGTTTTGGTATAATATTTGCTTCCTCCATGACACAGTGATTGTTAGTTACTTCTCTGATTTTGGATCATGAGTTGTCCTGCAAGAAATCATAACATTAGGAAGAACTTCTATGAAACTATGAAATCAGAAAGTTTTTTTTTTATGTTAAATTACTGCACTTTGAGTATTTTTCAAGTGGTGCTTTTTCCTATGGAGCATAAGTTTGTATACTCTTAAGATACTCATTCAGGACCATTGTGAATTGTATTTATATTACTGTGAGTTAAATTCTTGTACTCTTCATCAGAACTGTATACCATAGCTATCAAACAGCAGTTCAAGTTGCTCCAAAGAATAAGGAGGGGAAAAAAGTTACTTTTGACATGTTTAATACAATAAGCATTTTATATAAAAATCATCTACTATCCTACTTTGATTTCTTCACATTTAAAGAAATATTGAAGAGTGGTAGATTAAGAATTTGATATGCACAGAGATGTGACATCATTCTCTGAATTTTCTCACTAGTGATGGAGGGCTGAGCATGATCATTGGTATGTTTGGCTTTTTTTTTTTTTTTTTTTTTTTTTTTTTTTTTTGTAAAGGTTTTCATGTTAAACGAAGGGTTGCAACAGCCTTTAAGTTAGGAATAGAAAAAGAACAAATGATGCTGCAGACACTCTGATTCTTGTCTCCCCTTTAAGTTTTTCAGGCAGCATGGAAGTGAAAGCAATTGAAACCTGTCTTTTTCAGGCTCTTTCAAGGTGCAAAATTTTAATTTCAGTTTCTGCTTGGTTTTGTTGTAAAAAATGATGGGAGAACTGCCCTTAGTAAAATTTGGGTCACAGTGCATGTCACTCAGGCAGACATTGGCGGCAGCAACCTGAATGATTAACAGCTCTGGCTCTTTGGTGAAGTAATGTCTTATAATCTTGAAAATGTTCTTTGCAAGGAAAGACACTTAATAGGTCATTCATATACATGTTCTTCTGGCAACTAAGGTGTATATTGCATTTCTTCTTTTAGGTGCTTACAACAATGCTGGCTTAGTTCCAATGGCTAATGTCATAGCTCCAGGCTTACCAGCTCCTCCACCATACACTGCTAATCAAGTGATAGCAGGTAAAGCATGCATAGCTTTAAAAATGTTGATGATATTTTTTCCTCCTTCCTTGTTCTGACTGGATCATTTATTGCTAGAGTTCCATTTGCTTTTAAATAATCAGCTGTTGTTCTCTGTTTAGAAAACGAGGACCTTTCCAGCCAGGCAAAACCTTCCCAAAATCAAGGTAAATTGCAAATCTGCAGGGGGTTTATTGTGTTGTTTGTAACCCCATTAATTATTCTGAAAATGTAAATAACTTACTTGTTTAGTAGGATTTCCATAAGGATCTATGTGTTTAATTGCTGTTGCAAGAGAATCTCTTGAAAACTGATAAAAATTCGTTTTAGGCGTTTTACACTTGAAAGTATTAAAAAGTTAAAATCTGGCCTTTTGTGTTAGCTCATTAAGTTTTATATTCTTAAGTATCTATATATGTATGTAAGAAATGCAAAAAGTTAAATCAAGATATGCTTTGCAATGTAGTGCACTGAAACGCTTCAGTATTTTTTACAGTTGTTAAAAACCTCAGACATCTATTTGAAAATCTATGCACTTTTTAATTTCATATATTAGTTGCAATGGATGACTAGGAATACAGAAGAGAGATTCTTTGTTCTTTGTTTGTTGAAATCCGTATGTAGAATGTCTTAACTGTTAAATCCAAGTACGTCTCCTGCAATTTTGTCTTACACTTTAAATTCCAGTTCTTTTTTCAGAAGAGAATTGTGCATTTTTTGGTCTGTATTTGTGTGGTACATAGTGTACTGAAGTTTGGGGATTGAGGTGATATAATACAAATAATAAATTGGACGTTGAGCTACTTATACAAAGCGTTTGATAAAACTTTGTTAACTTTGACAAATACAAACTAAGAATCTGCTACATGTTGAGTCAGATGTATTAGCAAATACTCAAAATAGATAACGTGACCTAGATAAGTTTAGCTCCTGTAAATATTTCCGGAGGAAAAAAAAAGTTACATTTTGTCTTTTCTCCTCTAAGCCCAGGGATGGTTCTACAGAAAGGTCGCTATTTCAAAGAATCACTTTGTTCATATATACCCTTTAAGTGTGCATGAATTTACATGTGACATTGAAAAGGTAGTTTATACAGGTAAATCAATATATTGTAAGGAGTAAAAGAGCCGCTTAGGAGAAGAAATTCAGTAACAGCTCTGTTGCTGCTGTGTTTCTTTGGTGATTATCTCAGCTGACTGGATTAAAAACAGTGATCATTAGGAGAGTATTCAACTTGGAAACGAAGGAAAAGACAGCATCCAGAGCGGAGTGATCTAGGTCTAGGTTTTTGGAAAAGACTATATACAAGGAAGTGGTTTGTTTGCAAGCTTACTCATTTTAGAGTTTCAAGATACATAATAAAATAAGAGTTTGTTGTATCAATTTAGGTCCAGGATTTTAAATATTCCACTTTTTTTTTGTTTATGCACAGAATTTAGATGAGAGAGAAATCTAGCTTATTTTAGATTTACGGTGTTGAGTTTGGCTGGTTGGATCAATGATCTGCTTGCAGACCATTGGCAAGCTAGACCACTTTAAAAGTAAAATAAAATATGAGGGTTATTTGAGGTTAATCAACACGTTCATATTCCACAAGGATCTAGATGTAGAGATATCAGGTTTTTATTGTGCCAGTGTTCATAAAGGCATTTTTTCTGCCAAATCTCCACAGCCCTGTTAGCCGTGTGCCTCCCTGTTTTCCTTCAGCTTGACTGATGTCTCTTTTACTTGCTTTGTAGGGTTGATATAAGTCCATACTCCTAGTGTCAGGTGCTTGCCTCAATTATAGACGCCTGACTTCAGACTTCCAGAAATACTTGTTGAGAAGGTCAAGTGCCAATGTTAGTTTAATACTGTAGTGTGATACATGAATTTAAAAGTGTACCTTCTTAGAATCAAAGTATGAAGGAAACACAGTGAAGAGAATGACCTGGTTTGAAAGAAAGAAAAATACCAGCACCTGAAATCAGCTTTCTTCAGATGTTGACTAAACTTCTCTGAAATCATGATACATTGAATTAACTGGTTCTGAAGGAAATTCTGACCTTCAGTGAGAGTGAATGCAGAGGAGCCCAGGTGATCTGATGCCAGTGGAATGTTAGATCTGGTTTGGGTACCACTAGATATTAGGGATCAGAGGGAGGGTGTTTACATGTATCGCTTAACTATTCTGATGGAGTATACGTGAATATCTCAACTGTCTTGCATGAAATTATGAAGAGGTGGTAAATGTCGCAAAGTGTTCTAAAGAGAAGTGGTAGCATATGTCATGTACAGCTTGTGTGATGTGTTCGTACATACCGTTTTGTTTCCAGTGTGGATTTTTTTGTATATAGACGTTGTATGTTAGCTATTGCCTGTGTATCATATTTTGAAATGCTGTATAAAATGTGTTTTGTGTTGATTTCAAACATTTCTGACAGTTTCAAGTATTCTTACCAGTTTTGTTTCTTTGCAGCTTTTTCTGCACAAGCGAATCAGCTCTTTACTCCTCATGGTTCTAATCCTTCAACACCTGCTGCTACTCCAGTCCCTACCCCATCACCTGTCAAGGCAATAAGCCATCCATTAGCACCTGCAACTCCACTCATCTCTGGGATGAACATGTCTACCCCTGTCCTTCCTGTTTTCCCAGGACAGGTCTCCTCTTCCATCCATACATCTCAGCCATCCACCCCAACCCCGACTGTCATCAAATCCCTTTCATTGCCTGGTGTTCCTGTCACATCTGTTCACAGTGCTACCTCTACACCCATCCCTGCAGTTTTCTCTGGGCTGGCTTCTATACCCACTGCTACACCAGCTCCACAAGGTTCTTCCACACCATGTGCCACGCCTGCACCTAATGAAGCGTTTGCATCTGCTACTGCACCATTTGCTGGCCTCCCTTTTTCTGCAACCTCTTCAGTTGCTTCAGCTAACAACCCCACTCCATTGTCATCAGTTTTTGCTGGTCTCCCTTTGTCCTTGCCACCCAATGTCCAAGGGATTTCTAGTCCTGTTCCCTCTACAGTTGCTAATTCTCCTGCCACCACCATTCCTGGTTCACTTAGCCTGCCTAACCCAATTTTGTCTGTCTTAAAAGGATTTCTGACATCAAATGACACTTCATTAATCAACTCATCTGCTTTACCTTCTGCTATGACAAGTGAGCTTGCTTCTTTATCTGCTCTAGCTAATCAAAGCTCTGACCCTCCCACTTCCTCTGTCAACAAATGTTATACTCCATCAGCCACCCCCACCCCACAGCGTTCCTCCACACCCGGGCTGGCCATTTTTCCAGGTCTTCCATCCCCATCTGTGACCAATTCTAGTTCCACTCCTCCAACATTGCCTGCACAGTCACCTTTGACCACTTCACCATCGATTATGCCAGTCAACTGTGGCTCATCAGCCTCCCTCTTGCATGGCACGAGCCCTACTAATCCTGACCAGCAGCTCTCATCAGCCCCAGCTACCACAAGTATTCCACAAGTTCTAGTCAAAACAGAACCCATGAGTCCTACCCTCTCAGCCTTCAAAGGTCCTTCTCACTCAGCTGGCCCTTCTCATGGCACTATAGGACTGTCAGCGCTTGGGCGTGCGTACACCTCAGCAGCTTCAGTGCCAGTCAGTTTACCCAGTTCCCTGAATCCAGCACTGTCAGGTCTCTCCTCCTTGAGTGCTCCTCTAAACAACTCCAGTTCTCTGGCTTCCATTTCCCTCGCCCCCCATGGCTCCACTGCTCCCATTGCCCCCGTATTTAATGGACTTCCTCCTTTCACGTCTCTAACCAGTAACTTTGCTTTTACTGGTAATCCAGCACTTACGCCACCCGTCACTCTCCCAGGGTCTTTGTTAGCTACTCCGTCTACAACTGCTTCAGCTGTGTCTGCCCCTCATGTGAGTTCCACAGCCGCCGTACTCTCAGGACTCGCCGCCTCAGCAACAGTCTCCGCTCCACCCTTTTCGCTTAACTTGTCCAGTGCTGTCCCTTCCCTTTTTTCTGTTGCCCAGGGACCTCTGGGATCATCAAACCCATCCTTCCCTGGTTTTCCTGTCTCTAACACACCCTCTGTCACTCCTGCTCTCCCTTCTTTCCCTGGCCTCCAGGCATCTTCTGCAGTAGCAGCAGTTGCACCGTTGCCGGCAGCTGCCACAGCCCCATCTCCGGCTCCGGTCCTGCCAGGGTTTGCCTCGGCCTTTAGCTCAAACTTCAACTCTGCACTTGTTGCACAGGCTGGGTATGTTTTGTTTCTGAAGGAGGTCAGAACCATTTCTTTTTCTCTTGAGCAAAACCGTGATTTTACTTTATGCATAGACATTATTTTCAGTCACAGTTAGTAATTACAGTTAATTTGTAAACTTAGTTCACCAGTACATTGCCACCTGTCTTTAGAAGCTAATATAGTAGTTACTGAATAGGTTGCTCTTGGTAATTCTGGTTACCACAGTCTAATCCAGTGAGGTGCTGAGTAGTCTTATGTCCCAGATGAGGATACTTGGCACCTCCTAGGCCTTTACGTGAATGGATTCCACACTGGCATCCATTGACATATCCAGGTAATAGCAGATGATGTTCCTAGATGTTCCTATATTTTAAGGAAGTATTTATCATTAACTTCTGTCTACAAAGGTGTTTGTGTGTGAATAGTAGGCCCAGCCAAGGTGCAAAAATTTCTGAGTTCCCTTCTTAGGCACATTGTGTTCCAGACGGTCTTGGTTTGTGTGTGCATGAATAATTTGTAGGTGGGTAGAGAGTGGGCTTCTGTTTGGAAGTTCTGGCCTTTACGAGGTTTAGAAAAAGAGATGCCTTTCCAATTTATATAGACATAAGGTTATACAGAGAGGAAGATAGGATAAAATGTCATGCAGATATTCCTAGTAACAGCCACATCTTGATTTCTTTCAGTTTGACTTCTGGACTACAGACACCGGGAAATGCAGTTTTTCCTGGTCTTTTATCTCTCCCTGGTATCCCTGGCTTTCCTCAAAGTGCCACACAATCTTCCTTACAGGAATTGCAGCATAGTGCGGCTGCACAGTCGGCACTGCTACAGGTAATGTACCTACTTGTTAATACTGTTCTCCTTCCAGTAGCAGTTTGTACTTCAGTGTCAACTTCTTGGAATTAGTTTAAATACGTAAATGGTTAAAACCTCTAACCTGTCTGGGAAACAGTTACAAGGATGATGAAAAAGAACAACTCAGATGATTTTTTTTACTGAAGGTCTGGGGAGACCAATCAATATACAGTGCTGCTGGAGGTTATACATGTAATTAAACTATTTCTGAAAATTCTTTGTAAAATGAGGCGTGAAAGAAAAAAAGAGAAGGCAGGAGAGTAAAAATTTTGTTTAGATTTATGTTAAATCTATTGAGCTGACCATGTAGTTGCAAAATCTGAGCTCAGTTCCAGTCTGATATTTTAATACTTTGGAAAACCACTTTGTCTTTATGCGCCTCTCTACATCCACAGTCAGATTTTATTGAATTTGTGTTTGCTGTTGTTGTGCCTTTGTCTTGACAGTTCCCACAAATATAGTCCTCATAATATAAGCTTGAGGTGGCTTTAGGTAATGTGTAGTTTCATCATCTCTCTTGTTCATGAAGCAACTCATTGCAGTCAGCAGACTACAGAGGTTAACTGAAGCTATCATCAGAGTTTGTATTAGATAATTTAGATGTTTGATTTGTCTTTTGTTTAAAAGGGTTTCTGTACAGATTAAGGATTCTGGTAGAATTTCTGTCCTTCCATACAAAATACTAGAACAGACAGTTAAGTGTCTCAAATTGATGATTTCTCTGTTCTGTGACACATGAATTTTTGAGATGGAGCACGTGTCTAATAATGTTCAATATGCAGAATACTGTCAGATACCTCTTGAATATCAGAGGAAATAGATCAAAAGAAGCAAATGACTTAATCTCAGCCATGTTGCTTTTCCAGCTCAGGAAATTATTCTGTGTAGATCAATGTATGCAGATTGCATTGAGGAAATGTTTTTCTTGTTTACAAGTTACAGTCACTGAAATGAACACTTGAGCAATGTAGATAAAGAAGGCTCAGAGTCTGTGAAATACTACAGCTTCTAATTAAGCTATGTCTTCCAGATCAGCTGTGGCTTCCTACACTGAAAAATAAATGCCAATAATGCTTCTTCATATTTCCTCTTAATCCAACTGCTTTTCTCACTCTGGTATTTCAGAGCAATAATTGCACTGCAGTTTAACACATGCATATAGCTGCATTGCTCATCTTCATTCTTTGCATACTTCAGATTAAACTTTAAGTATTTTTTTTTTGTTTTGGCTTGAGTATGATCGGTATTGTGCCTGAAATTTTGCTTGATTTAGGTTTTTGTTTGTTTTTTTATCTGTGCTGTTTCCTAACTTCTTCTCTTCCTTGAAGGCACACTCTGCTTCTGCTCTGGAGAACTATACAGCTCAGCCTGAAGGTTTTGCTAACTATCCATCAACACCAGGAACACCATTTTCACTGCAGACAAGTCTGCCCCAGAGTGGATGGCAATAAATACCAGACATTTTTAAAGACTGCAGTGGTTGCTTGACAGAGCCTGATCCTATTCACTTTGAAGGCTGACTCCACTTTAGTGGAAGCACTCTGCTTGAGTGGGATTGTGGTCTGAATTGGGGAAAGAGGGGGAAATGTGAGGATAAAATGATTCCAGGCAACTGTGTCAGATGTCAAACCTAATTTGTGATTGCATTTAACTGATTCAGGGTCTGATCCTGTGAATTGCTGAGCATCCCTGACTCTACTTGTGTCTTATAAATCGAATGTTTGGTTTCTTACAGGATCAAGAACGTTCAAACAGGCATTTGTGTAAATAGAGCAATTGGCTATCAAACTGAATGGGGAAAACAAGTATACGTAATAGTGTGTATAAGCACCTATTCTTCTGTTACGTTTTGTATGGTATATGTGGTTAATATAGAATGAGATCTAGACTGAAATTAGATACTTAAAGCTGTAGACGATCTTTAGTCTAGCTGCACACCTCTCATGTGTGCGTAGATCAAGATCAGTGTATGGTTCTTCAGATCTTTTGTTTGTATGTGTGAGGATCTCCTGTTAGCATCAGTAGTATGTTAAGGGGAGACTAGATCAGAGGGGTTTGGGGGTATTCTTACGCTTTGAGATATTGTCATGGGCTTGCTGCTGAATTGAGTACTCTGTCAGAATCTGAGCAGGAGAACTAGGAGATGGTGCTGTATTGTATTTGGATAGAAGTGGATTACATTTTACTGGAGTATGGTTTAGCTAGCTGGAAATATGTCTTTCCAAAGTCCATAAAAAGGCTTTTAATTTGCATCTAAAAAAATGTTCTGTAACATTTTCCCTGCCCCCACATCTCTCTGTGAATGAAATAATTGTACTGCGGATAGGCTGCCTATCCGGCACTTTTGACTGCAGACTTTTGTGAATGTTTACAGACATGTGTCAAGTTCTTCTCTCCCTTATATTCACAAACCCACTGGTTCTCTCTTAGCTTTTTTGCTATAAACGACAACTTGACGGTGCTTACAAGTTATCCTGTGAATGTAAGTGGGAGCAGAATTTGGACCATGGGATTTTTAGTATTTTTCCTTGGAAAACGTACATGATTTTAAAGGCATATAGCTAAATTAACTGTATTGGTTAGGAAGGGTTATGATGCAGTATATAGAAAGGTCTTGCTTTGTTAGTGAAATTCAGTTGTGCACTCTTTTAATAATGCTAGTACCTGTGGCAATGTGTAACACATCATTGAATATCATCTATGTAAGGTAAACTCTTGATCATGTTTTAGAGATAATAGAGAAGAATGATATTCAATCCTGTGGTTAAATTAAAACGTAGAGGATACTATAATGTAGAAAAGCTCTGCACCTAGAGTTTTACTTTTTTAAAGATGAATTCTGCTGGGAGATGTTGCTAATGTATTTTCTTTCAAGATGTGAACAAACTTTTTTAGAACATTAATGGAAATTCCTGTACTGGTTTTTAACACAATTTTTTAAAATAAAAAGTTTACAGTCATGGCAAAAAGGCTTTGCTGACTATTTACCTATTTGCTTAAAATATAGATGAATAAATTTGTTTTTGCTAAGACACTTCCTCATGTTTGATCTTACTTATGCTGTTTTTTATGATGGAGAATTATATCCTGAATTATAAAAATAGGTTTCCTAAAGAGTGGTAACAGAAATACCCTCTGAAGTGTTTAGATAGAAAACTTTAATAGTGTCCTACATACTTTGTCAGCAATTGAGGTAGTCTTGCATTTTTATAATCAAAATAACATACTACTTTAAACTTAAAATATGTTGCATTTTCGCAATTTTTTACTTCATGAAAGCTGTTGATTTCTAATGATTCTCCACTTTGAACTGCTTGTAAAGTTAGTGCCTTACCTCTTGACTCAAGAAATCTGTAGAAAAAATTTCTACCATCCTTCAGTACTTTTGTTTTCAGTCCTTTTACAAGCTGTTCTTTTTAGATTTGTAGATCAATTGGAGAAGGAGAAAATAAAAATATTAGTATTTATTTTGTAACCTTACCAAGGTGCTGAGTTTGATCACTGATTTAAGTCCTAGTTTCCCAACCAAGCAATCAAAAAAACTTAAACTAACTCACTTTACCTTGTTCTCTAAAACAAGTACCAAACATTAGCTGTTATGTCCTGCTTTATCAAATGTAAGCAGTTTGTATGTCTGTTTCTGAAAACATGTATTGAATGGTCATGGGTTGTGTGTTTGTGGTGGATTTTTTTCTGTCTGAACCTTAGACATCTCAAAGATACCTAAGAGACGGTGAAGCCTTGTTTCTCCAAATGAAATCAGGTGAGAAGTAGTAAATATCCACTGTATTAAATGTTCTCCCAAAACAAGGTACTTCATAAGCAGTGCCTACCTGCTGGGAAATGTCCTTTACCAAGAAAAGAGAATTTCATGCACAGCTGGTGTCATGATAGAGGAGCTTGTCATCAGTGTCAGACGTGAATAAATTGGTTAAGAAGCATTAAACTATTCAACAGTGTTTTCTCTAGAACAGGCTCTCTGTTTCTTACTGAACCATGTTGAACAGGATATTGTAAATTGAACTGTCAAGTGGTTAGGATTAAGGTAAGTTTCAATTTCTTAAAAGTCTTTCCTGATGTAAAATTGTCTTTTATTAATTTTTTCTCCTCAGGAATAAAATCAGTGTTCTGCACTGCAGCTTGAAGCAAACTCCTGTGACCCAACCTTGGAATTTCTGAAGGGGGTGATTTGTCCTGAGCTCTTTCATGCTTACTTGAGCACCATTTTTAAAAAGCCAGGGAAAAGCCTGCTCCTGAGGCAAACTGTGCCAGATCTTACACTGAGATTATGTTGGGAAAGGACTGTTGTTGTGTGACTTAAGTCTGGACTAATTGTGATTTGATTGTTTGGTTGCTTCTTACTGCTGTATTTCAGCTATGCTGAAAGACTTCAAAGATACGGTGCAGTGAAACATTCTTTGAAATAAAACCTTCATTCAGAACATGAGAACGTATTGGGACTATGTTTGCAACTACAGGTTTTGCTATTTATTACAGGTACTTCAGTTGCAGCTTAAGAAACTTATCATGGTATGAGCATTCTTACTTTCTTGCAGATTGTCTGCCTTTCTAGATTGAGATGTAAGGGACCCCTTTGGTTGACTCTCTCTCGTATTTACTTATGTTGTAGTGAAGTGTAGCCAAAGGGTCTCTTCTGTCATCTCCACATTTTCTGCTCTTGAAAGCTGACGTCTTTTTCACGTTAAAGGAGGAGGAGCAAGGTGTGGATGTTCTTATCAGCAATAAGATGTTAATCTTCTCTATGTCCTGCCCCTTCTTTTAAATTTTTATCTGAGGGAGATGAATGAGAAGCCTGAAGCAAAAAGGCTGGTGTTTGCTCAGGGCCAGATGAGGAATAGGCTGAGAAATCTT
This sequence comes from Anser cygnoides, assembly GCF_040182565.1. NCBI lineage: Eukaryota > Metazoa > Chordata > Aves > Anseriformes > Anatidae > Anser > Anser cygnoides. The sequence continues at coordinate 185,266,944 of NC_089873.1, forward strand.
TAAGGGGTGGCCAAAGCCACCGATCCATGTGAGGGAAAGAGTAGTATGGGCCTAAAAAGATCATAGAAAGACAAACTAACTATGTTATATGCAAATCTCATGATATGCAAATATATCAATGGGTAGTGCAAGCAGATGGAAACTTTGAACTGTAAAGGACTGGTCACATTTTGCAAATGGAGCGATTGATGCAGGGAAATGTTGGAGAACAGAATGTTTACAGGTAAGCACCAAATCACCTAACCTAAGCCTTTGTGCTGTTTTAGGAATAAAAGTTGTGTTAGCTACATCAGAACACTGCAGAAACACCTCAGCTGCTACCCACTGTTCACCTGATGCTGCATCTAAGTCGATAAGCTCTGCTAAAGTGGCTTTGGACTTGAGCTGTTTTTCTTTGTGGTATTGCTCTGTACTGCAGAGCTGTACCAGGTTGTTCAGCACTAGTAAAATTCCAGCTTGCAGACTGCTTCAGTGCTCGTGTATTTTGCACTTGAAGACATGAGAGCTAGTTACTGTGTTATCCACATTCCCAGCATAGCCCCAAGGAGAAAGGATTATGATTGCCCTACCTTTGACTTCAAATTTTTGAAAATGAAAGAATAAAAGTGCAGCGGAAGTTAACACAAAGTAGTACAGTGATGTTCCTCAACATCAAAGAAAAACACCATCTGCTTGAGCCACCTTTCAAGGGATATATTTACAAGCACCTCAGGGTATTCTCAGAAAACAGCAGGGAGCAATTATTTCTGTTAGATTTTAATGTTTTGCTCATCTATCTCACAGTGTAAGCAGCTGTGTAGATTGTAGCATTCAGATAACTTCATTTATTACAAGCCATTTTCCATAAAACAGTTGATTTAAAAAAAAAAAAAGAAAAAAGAAAAAAAGTTGGGGTAGTTTTGCATGTTAGATTTTTCCCTTGTGAAATACTTAAAAGCACACACATTTTCTAACTCTTCACCTGTGCTGTCCTATTAGTAGGATTTTTGTCATGGACAGGTTTGGTCTTGCAGCCTAAGCATGACAGGCCAAATAATTGGGAAAATGCAACAAATGACTTCATACAGATACTGTGATATGTTAGGGAGGGCATTTCGATAAGCATGTGAATCCCAGTTTTGCAAGCTGTGCTTATAGCTTTCACAGTGATTTAAAACGCCCATTCAGTGGGGGTAGGTTCCTGTCTTTGTGAAGCTGGAAGAGTTCTCTGGGGAGCAATCAGCTTTGAATGACCCATCTGGGACCAATGTGATTACTGACATGGATGAAGACTTATGTTACATGAAGCTGGAGCCAGCTCTTCCAAGGTACTCTAGATGATGGATGCCCACAGAAAACAACCATAGAATTGATGCAGCTACAAGTTAAATTTGTAAATTACATATGAAAAAACACCCCTCATTTTTTCTCATTACATGCAGCAGTTTTGTGTCCTTTGAGAAGTCACTCTCTGCTGAGAGACCAATTACACTTGGTTTGATGTCAGTACTGGAAGGAAAGTGTTTTAGAAGATCACTTCTATTTGGGGGAAAATTTTAAGACTTGGGGGTTGAAATGGTTCTACTGGGTTTTTATTTTATTGGTTAGTGCAAGAGGGTTCGACATACTGTGATGTATCAAGAAATGTCTGAAGAGATATTCCACATGACAGCGGGACTTCACCTACTAAGAAGTGAGCAACAGAAGAACAGTACTCAATCTACACCCACTAGCTTTATCTTCTCTTTCTGTTTTGTCTTGCTTTTTGTTTTTATCTCTGGTGGCAGATATTACTGTGATCCAGAGAAATAATTTCCAGCTTGGATACTGTAGGGTGTAAAACCAGCTGGGCCATGTGCATCCCCAGCCAAAAGCCTGCCACAGAAGGCCGTGGAGTTACACCAGAGGCAACGGTGACCCGCAAGACTTTGTTTTTGTAAACATGCCATCCTCACCAGGGTTACTGACTCCCAGAGGGCTCTCGAACAAGTGGGGATTTCTCCTCTCACAGAGCTTCCCTCTTCTGTGTTTTGTATGAGTGCTGTGGTGTTTCAAGGTATGCTGCTGTCTTTGTGAGGGGATCAGAACTTCACTAGAATGAGATGGATCCCAAGAGAGAGACACCCAAGAAAAACAACACGGAGCATCTAATTGGTAAGCCTCATTTTTTTGTGTGTGTGTTTGTGTTTTTCTCGGTAATAATCAAAAAGTACATTTGAACCCAGACATTCATTGTAGGTCTCCCTTATAGGTTGGAGATGAAAATCCAGAATCTGCCGCTGTAAGTGACATGACAAATTACCTCATACTGCCCTGCCAGAACGCTTCAGCATTTACTTGCCAGGATAATGACCTCAGGGACTAAAATGGCCAAGTCAGTGATTGATACAGCTGTACACATAGGGACAGGATAGAAAGGGAAAAACAGGTGTGAGTGAGGAAAGGCAGAGTAATTTTTCGGCCCAAAAAGGACACTTAATGTGGCTGGGATTGTGTAACGAACACCTGGTGCTCCCTTCAAACAAGGGAGCTGATACCAACTGGGGTGGCTGAGCAAGGACCTGCTGGTCAGACTGGGGTGCAAGAAGGAAATGCACAGACAGGGGAAGCAGGGACACGTGGCCTGGGAAGAGCACAGGGATGCTGTCTGGGTGTGCAGGGATGGGGACAGGAAAGCCAAGGCATGGATACAGCTGAGCTTGGCAAGGGATGCAAAGAATGACAAGAAGGGGTTTTCTAGTTACGTTGGACGGAAAAGAAAGACCAAGGACAGTGCGCCCCCTGCGATGGATGAGAACGGTGAACTGGTAACGACAGACGTGGAGAAGGCTGAGGTACTCAGCAACTTCTTGGCCTCAGTCTTTGCTGCCAGTCAGGCTTCCCAAGTCTTTCATTTCCCTGAACCTGAGGGAGCAAAGTCCCTTCTACTGTTAAGTGAAGAGCAGGTTCAAGACCACCTGATGGAACTGAACAAGTACAAGTCTATGGGGCCCGATGCTGTGCATCCCAGGGTCCTGAAGGAACTGGCTGATGGAGCTGCCAAGCCTCTCTCTGTCATGCCTGAAAAGTCCTGACAGTCAGGTGAAGTCCCTGGTGACTAGAAAAATGCAAACCTCACTCCCATTTTTAGAAACGGTCGAAAGGAGGACCCAGGGAACTACAGACCAGTGAGCCTCACCTCTGTGCCTGGCAAGATTGTGGAAAAGATCCTCCTGGAAGCAGTGTCAAGGCACATGCAAGACAAGGAGGTGATCCAGGACAGCCAGCATGGCTTCACCAAGGGCAAATCATGCCTGACCAATCTGGTGGCTTTCTACGACTGCATCAGTTGACAAGGGAAGACCGACCAATGTCATCTACCTGGACTTCTGCAAGGCCTTTGACACAGTCCCACATGACATCCTGGTCTCCAAATTGGAGAGAGATGTGTTTGATGGGTGGGCCATTCAGTGGATAAAGAATTGACTTGAAGGCCAAACCCAGAGAAGGGTGGTCAACAACTCCACGTCCAGGTGTAGGCTGTTGATGAGTGGTGTCCCTCAGGGGTCTGTCTTGGACCAATGCTGTTTAATATCTTTATCAATGGTATAGACAGTAGGATTGAATGCAACCCCAGCAAGTTTGCAGATGACACCAAGCTGAGTGGTGCAGTCGATACAACAGAAGGAAGGGATGCTCCAGGTGTGGCTTCACCAGGACTGAGTAGAGGGGGAGAATCACCTCTCTTGACCTGCTGGCAACACTCTTTTGAATGCAGCCCAGGATACCATTTGCCTTCTTGGCCACAAGGGCACATGGCTCATGTGTTGGCTCATGGTCAGCCTGCTGTCCACCAGGACTGCCAGGTCTCTCTCTGCAGAGCTGCTCTCCAGTGGGTATGTCCCCAGCCTGTACTGATGCTTGGGGTTATTCCTCCCTGGGGGCAGGACCCTGCACTTGCCCTTTGTTGAACTTCATGAGGTTCCTCTCGGCCCAACCCTCCAGCCTGTCAAGGTCCCTCTGAATGGCAGCACAGCCCTCTGGGGTATCAGTCATTCCTCCGAGATCTGTGTCGTCAGCAAACTTGCGGAGGGTGCACGCAGTTCCATCATCCAGGTCGTTGAATAAGTTGAACACTGGACCCAGTACTGACCCCTGGGGGACACTGTTAGCTACAGGCCTCCAACTAGACTCCGCACCACTGAGCACAACCCTCTGAGCTCTGCTATCCAGCCTGTTCTCAATCCACCTCACTGTCCACTCATCCAGGCCACACTTCCTGAGCTTGTCTATGAGGATGTTATGGTAGACAGAGTCAAAAACTTTGCTGAAGTAGAGGTAGACAACATCCACCACTCTCCCCTCATCTATCCAGCTAGTCATCCCCTTATAGAAGGATATCAGATTGGTTAAGCACTTCCCCTTGTTGAACACATTCTGACTATTTCTGATCACTTTCTTATCCTCCAAATGCTTGGAGATGACCTCCAGGATGAGCTGTTCCATCACCTTTGCAGGGATAGAGGTGAGGCTGACTGGCCTGTAGTTGCCTGGATCCTTCTTGTGTGACACTGGCTTTCTTCCAGCCCTCAGGCACCCTTTCTGTTCTCCATGACATTTTAAAGATGATGGAGTGGCCTAGCAATAACATCAGTGCTGCTCAATGAGCTGCCACATTTTGCAGTGTATTGCACGTTTTCGTTTGCTATGGCCTGTAGACCTGAGGTAGGTTTTTGCTGGTTGTGACTACTGTAGTCAATATATGGGGATGGCAAAATCAAGTCAGTCATATGTTGGGTAGTCACTGTTCTTCACTATTGTGTTTTTCTAGAAATCTTCATTTGTCTTGTAGTTAAATGGTTTGAAACTTTGGGGTAATCAGAGTATATTTGTGGCGGTCTTTGGAGATTAGGTCTGGATTCATTGTTAAGCAGGTGTATTTTCATACGCTGCTTTTCTCATTGGAATCCGCACTTTTAGGTGGATCAGGATCTCCAGGACAGGTCTCACAGAGGAGTCGGTAGAACTTTTTCAAGGTTTAGATGAGTGCTTCTTACCCATACCGGTGATATCTTGACCTCTCCCTTCTCAGGTGCTTGAATATCCATCTGCAGAGGCATTTGTTCTCAGCCACCCCCCCATCTGTGGGTTGTGTTAGTCCTAATAGGACTGCATCATTCCCATCTGTATTCACAGTGGTCTCAGGTGGATGGTGGCAGATAATGCTACAATCCAAAATTAGCTTTTGAGGGCTGTTCTTCATGGCCAAACTTGGCACTGAAGAAAAAGATTTTCAGTCATCTCTCTGTATGCTAATCATTTAGGTGAAATGGAGAGGGAGAGAGCAAAGCGTTGTGTGCTCATGTCAGACATGAACATCCCTTTGTGATTAATTTCCTCAAACTTTTCATTAAGAATTACAAATGATGCCCACTCCATGAGTTCCCTTGATCTCTCTCCACTGATTAAAAGACACTCGACTGCTGGTACTGCAGGTATCTTTTGTAGCCTGTGCACCATTGCTGTAATGTGAAGAATGTCATGTGGCAAACAAGTACCAGCGAAAGTGTTAAAGCTTTTCACATAAAATTTTACAAGTCTTGTCTTCAAACACATGGCCTTGAGGTTTGCTTAATGCTCAGAGGAGCTCCTCAAACCATTCCTACCAGTGATTACAGAATAGCTGATGATACCCCATTAAGCAACCAGGGATTTCAAATTATTATTTGTCAGAAAGGGTGAGGAGGAAAGCCAGGCTTCCAGTGCAGCAGTTCTGTGCCCAGCTCTCATGGCCAGCATTTAGAGAGAGGCCTCAAACCGGGCCCTATCAGACCCAAACTTTGTTACAAGTGATTAAACCTCTAGTGAGGACCTCAGAAGTAGAAAGGGAAAAACTGCAAGGAGCAAAGGGCTTGGTTGTAACATCGAGGTGTGCAGTTAGTGTGGCTTCCTTGCCGGAGCCTGTAAGGAGCTCTGTGTGGAGTTTCCTACAAGAGGCCAGCATTGCGGGAGGGGTGGTTTGTGTCTCCTGCAGGATCACCAGGGGTTTTCTGACAAACCTGTCCGTCCAGCTCCACTGCTCTGTTACCTTGTGCCCTGGGGATCAGGTAGCCTCATGCTGTCTCACTGTGGCAACAATTTTTTCTCACAAAGTATAAAATGAATCTTTTTTTTTTTTTCTTTTTTTTTTTTTTTTTCTATTGTATTGATCAGTTTCTGTCTTTATATGAATTTTATTTGATGTCGGAAATCCTCAATGCTCAGGAGACCTCTGAGCCTTTGTCTCCTCTCCGGCCTATGATAAAGTGTGTTGGGAAGGGTTGAAAGTCTACTGAGTTCACCTTCACTTCTGCTGATGGTCACGCCTGCAGAAGTCCTCTTCTCAATGGATGCCCAGCTAGCATCCCTGCTTGTGCTTTTCTCACAGCTCTCCAGATCCAACACATTTCTGCGTTCAGCAAGATTCAGTTGACATTGCAGCACTCAGTCCTTACGGCAGGACTGGCCTGCTCCATTCCTCACCCTTTTCTCTGCCTCTTCTGTGAAGACCTCAGCAGCTCCAGCTGCTAATCTCTCAGAAGAGCAGCAGCTCTTTGATCCCCTTTCCCCTACAAAAACCCTCCCAAACTTTTAGTACACGAACAACAACTCACCACTGCCTTCCCTTCAGGCACTAAGATAATTAAATTAATATTTTGGGGTGAGAAGGGCTAAACACAGTGAGAGAGCTACCCAAAGTGCATGGGTGTGGGTTTTGACAAGCACCGATTCTGAATCTTGTCTTCCAGTGGAGGAACTGGTCCATCAGTAGTCTTCAAAGCTTCCATCTAAAGATAGCAGGAGTTTCCCTCATTTTCCTTATTATCTGTTTCGTACAAACTAAATCTCTTGCCCCAGCCATGACACACTGACATTGATTCACATCCACGGATATTCTACCTGACTATTTATTTCTTTAAGCCCCTAGATTTGGCAATGCCTTTCACTTTTCTGTCTTCTTTCCTGCTGCAAAATGTGCTTTTTAAACCTTTTAATTTTTCGTGCAGGAGGATGTTTGGGGTTTGGTGTTTTTGGTGAGTGTTGAGAGGGAGGAGAGAGGGACCAAGTCTCTGCAGACTTTGCAGACCATCATTATTGTAGTGGGTTAGATCTACTTCTCTTTGATAACTTTTTTCAGGATTTGCATTTATTATTGCTTTTTTTTTTTTCCATATTCTTTTATAGCTGATAGGCGGGAAGGAATTGGTGTCTGTGGCTGGATCCTGGTTTCAATTTCTTTCCTGTTGGTGCTTATTACCTTTCCTTTTTCCATCTGGGCATGTATCAAGGTAAGCTAGCGGGATTTGGGGCACAGAAAGAACAATCTATTGCCATCATTGTTACTTACATTTATTGATTTATTAAAACACACATTAGGTTTTTTGATATTGTAAGAGCTTGTGGTCTGGGACCAAGAGATGCACGGACTTCCACTGACTTTCTGTAGCACCACAACTTACTCATTTGATTCATTTGATTTCTTCCCATATCAGCTTCCATAATCAGTTAAACTTCCTTGTCTTCCTTGCTTTACAACACATTGGGAGAATAAATCTAAAAATGTTTTTGAAGAAGTCATTTGATGCTGCCAGCAATAGTCGTTAACATAGGTAATGAGAGAAAAAGGAGTCAAGTCCCGACAGTGAGGGATTATGCAACCTAAGCCCACAGTCCCTTCAAGACGTGGGCATAATATGATTCATTTAAAGCAGTTTTTAGGGGTGAGTTACCAGGGTGATTGCAGTGAACCCCAGAACATGAGTCACCCTACTATCTGAAGTAATTGGGTAGATTATCTGATGTTAGAGATGCTTTACTCTGCCTACAGCTAGCTCCTCTGAGTGGAGCACTGATGTTGAAAGAGTTGTGGATAGCCTCGTTAAATCAGTGGCATTTCTTGCATATTTGGTCTATTTTATGACTTATTCACAGGGCCAAGGTCTGAGCTTTTTTCCAGCAAAGGATGAGGTGAGAAAATATAAAAATCCTTTGCGACTTGCAGTTTTGTTAGTGTCTATACTAGCTGTATTTCTCACATAATATGGATGTCAAATATATATTTTTTAAAATATATATGCCAGAGAGGAGGAATAGGATTAGTTGTAAAATTCTAATTTTAAAATATTTTCCTAGGTTGTCAGAGAATATGAGCGTGCTGTTGTATTTCGGCTGGGACGTATACTGCCTAAGAAAGCGAAGGGACCAGGTGAATGCATGCAGTTTTATTCTATTAAGATGCACTGTAACCACACAGAGAACTGCAGAGGTCCATAGATTCTTCACAGCATAAGGGGGGGTGAGAAGGTCCTCTGTTGCAGTTTCTTTGCCTGCAAGCTGTTTTTTTCTGTTTTTTTTTTTTTTTTTTTTCCTGACTAGAAAGTAATGTCACCCGCTTGTCACAGCACAACACAGAAGGTCGAAGACCTTCTGGTTTAAGGTCTTCTGGGTAAAGACCAGGTATGGCTTTGCTGTTGTGTAGATTGGATGACAGAAGCTTGAACTCATGCTGCAGGCACTGGTGGGGGACCAAAGAGGTTTAAATGCAGTCTTCGTCTCTACAACAGAATTTTTTGGGTGACCATGGCCACTCTCCTTATTCCTCACTTCCAATGTTACTTTTTGTTGCCAGCTCTTTAGTTGTATTGTGCTCTGAAAATTGTAAACGTTTCAGCACAGGAGCCTTCCCACACTCTGCACCCACACAGAGTCTGTTACAGTCACCTAGGATCAGGATACAAACTGCAAATACAAAACAAACCCAACAACACAAAATAATTGCATAGGTACAGTTACCACCTTTCTGCAGTGGAACTGGGCAAACTGGAAGCTGAAATAAGAGGAAAAAGTCCTTTTCAGATGCTGTCTTTCCTCTTAAATAATAACCATGTGGTCCAAAATACAGCTAGGGCAGGTGCTGAACTCCTCTGCTTGGCTCTGGGCACCTAAGCAAGGTGCTGAGGTTAAAAAAAAGTCACGTCTCCCACTTTGCAGGATGGTTCAGATCTGAGGACAAAGTTCCTAATGTGAGCTTCTACACGTGGTAGAGGACTCTGGAGAAGGGAGGTGTCTTTTCTGGGGTCAAACACATTGTATGGCAATTGGTTATGACTGAAAGAGGAGAAAATAAGTAAAGGCATGGAAGGATTTTTTCCAAAAGCCTCATGACATATTTGAAACCAGAACTGAAGTCTGTCCATTCCCTGCCCAGAGCTCTAAGCCATTAATGTCTGGTAAGTTCACATCTTTGCAGATATCTGCATTCCCCTCTGTTGCTTGAAAATGCAGAACTTCACTGCTGTTACCTCCTGTAACAGAAGGACAGCTGCAGTAACAAATTGCTGCACAGCTCCCTGGCTCATTCCCATTCGTCTGCATCTCCATATTTCCATCTGCTTGCATTGTGCAGGTACCTGGCTCTAGACTTATCTCTCCAAAGTGTTTCATCTAATTATTTTTATTTTTCAGGTTTGATCCTCATACTTCCATGTACAGATACGTTTATCAGGGTTGATCTTAGAACTGTTACCTGTAACATTCCTCCACAAGAGGTAACTACTCTCTAGCGGCCATCTAAAAGAGAAGTAAAACACAGAGCTGGTTTGTGGCACGATCAAAAATAACGTGGGTGTTTTGTAGTCTTGCAGCTGTGAGCTATCATACACAGTTTAGCTTATTTTCTGTATCTTCTGACTTCCAAACAGCTTACAAAACTTCTTCTACTTATGAAAACCCACAGGTGAATCATTGCAGGCCAAGCAGACTCCTCTTGCTGATGTGTGAGATAAAAGATAAAGAAGGTGGGGTTGGAGCTCCAAATAGGAGATAGATGGGATGACAGAAGAGAGGTTGCAGGGGTGGCTCTCCCAAAATAGAAGGCAGGAAGGAAAATGGTTGCAGTACTTGTGCTGTATGAGGTTTAACAGCTTTTGGCAAGGTTTCTGCAGCTGTTGGCAGAGTTTCTGTGGAGCACTTAATTGCGGGAAAAGGTGCTGAGGAGGGAAGAAACAGTGGAGCATCGTCAGTGCTCTGCTGAGGCCAGCTGTCTGCTGAGGCACAGGGCATTTGCCTCTCCTTGCGCTGGCAAAAATAACTCCTTTATGAATACTGAAATAGCTTTCGGAGTTTCTTTTCACTGATTTTTGCACTTTGCTTTTCACCTTTGATTTAATTTGTGGGTGTTTGTTTCTTACAAATACATTGTTTAGTTAAAGGAGCAGTGGTCTTCCAAACTACATGCAATGTATGAAAATCAGTTCTGGCACTTTCTGCAAGAACGAAACAGGATAAGCATTCTTTATTATTGCAGAAGAAATTCATGCAGGTGATGAGATTCACCTAGCTTTTAAACAACTGTCTCAATAGTATATATAACATTTTGCCCTGGTTTAAACTGTTGGTGTTGCAAAATGACTTCCTTGAAGAGAAAACAAAGAAACCAAAATAAATTATTGTTTTCCTTGAATTACCAGGCTCCCTTCTTCACTAAAAGGAAAAGGAATAACAATAATTCCCCTTCCTTGTCAAGGGGTGCGTTATTGGACCCCTCTGTAATTCTGCATGTTTCTACGATGCAGATTCTGACAAAAGATGCTGTTACCACCCAAGTGGATGGGGTGGTGTACTACAGGATCCACAGTGCGGTCAGCGCCGTTGCCAACGTCAGCGATGTCCATTCAGCCACCTTCCTCTTGGCACAGACGACCCTGAGAAATGTGCTGGGTACAAAGAGCTTGGCTCAGCTCCTGGCTGGTCGAGAAGAGATTGCTCACGGTATCCAGGTAAATCTGGCTCTTGAATTCATTGCCAAGCAGGGAGATTTGTTCTGGGGAGAAGCGAATTAGAAATAATCTCCCTTATTTTCTTTAATAGTGATAGCAAAATTTTCTTGAATGGTCTTTTCAGTTATACTTCTCATTGCCTGAAGCAAGAAAGAATTATTGTACAGGCATTTCCCCAGATTCCTGTAGAAGAATTATTTCCCATCAAAAAGCAGTGAAGGTGCTGAAATTATCCAGTGAGTTGAATAAATCAGCACAAGCAGACTTTGCTCAGAGATTGCTGCAAGCAATGAGAAAGATGTCAGCTCTTTGTGGGAATCTCTATCTGCAGCAGACCCTTGATTGAGGTTTAAATTGTCAGGTCTTGTGCCATAATGGCTACAAGTACAGAATTGAGGCATTTTGTGGTTATGGTGCTCCAACACAGATCCTGAGTGCTGCAGGGCTGTGACGTGTCAGTCACCAATATGTTTGTAGAATGACTCTTGCTCTCAGAAGTTGCTATATTACTACTTTGTAAAAGAGAGAAGTGTGGTAAGTGTCTGCCTAAAGAAAGGGTGGGAATCATAGCTTAGGAGGCAGGAGGGAGCCGCTACAAAAGCCCTACGTAGGAGAGAAACTTCAGGTACCAACCAGCACCCTGTCTCAGACACAGGTGTTGATAAGGAAGAGTTTCGTAAGGCAGGGGTACCTGCCATGCTCACACCACCACGGGTGCTAGCACCCTGGGAGGGCTCCATCTTCCTGCTGTGCAGGTCTGCCCTCTGCCTTTCCTACTGTTAAGGCAGCAGGGTAAATCACACTGAGTTCTCTCTGCCACCGCTGTGCTCTTCATGTCGGTGTTTGTCTCTAAGGACATCCTTGACAGTGCTACGGAGCAGTGGGGAATCAAAGTGGCTCGTGTGGAGATCAAAGACATCAGGATTCCTGTGGCCATGCAGAGGACAATGGCAGCCGAAGCAGAAGCTGCACAAGAAGCAAGAGCTAAGGTGAGACCCATGGCTATGTCTACTCACAAGCTACAACGTCCCACAACTTTGTCCTGGGCATCCAAGTGTGTCTTTGTTTTCTCCTCGTCGTAAAGGTGGCTTTTCCTCACTACTGGCAGTGTTGCAATGCCATTTCCATTTCTCTTACGTTGCAGGTTGTGGCAGCAGAGGGAGAGAGGAATGCTTCTAAAGCCCTCAAGCAGGCCTCCGTGGTGCTGACCGAGTCCCCAGCAGGTCTTCAGCTGCGCTACCTGCAAACTTTAACAACTTTGGCAGCAGAGAATAACTCCACCATTGTCTTCCCTCTCCCTATTAATATGTTTGAAAAATTGGGACAGAAAAATAGAGGGGGATAGAGACTGTTCTTTGCTAGCTGCTTGGGCCGAGAGATTTAAAGGGTTTCTCAGAAAGCAAAGGGTTCCAGATTACCAAAGCTAGAGTAGAAATAGTTTAATAACCACTCATAATTCCCACATTAGGAGACTGCATTTGAGCACTGAAGGTTGCAAAATTCAGGCACCAAGCAGTTTCATCTTAGATTCATCTCCAGGTGAAATGGAAGAAAATATATAAAATTCATGTTAGACCTAATAAGAAATTTTAATGATGCTTTCACCATGTATTGCAAGTGCTTGGGCATAGCAATTATTTGGTGATCTGTCTGATAATTAAGAACCTATGGGCTCCTGATGAGGTTACAAAACTGCTCCACCCAGCAGAAGGGTCAGGTACTGGTGTATAACTTAAGTCTTCTGGAGTGGAAAGAAGGATTTGGTCCCAACCTTAGTATTCTTAGTATTCTTTTATAACTATCAACAGAATTATTGGATCATTGGTATGTCAGTGGAATAGCCTATTCTTTATCTTATGTGAGTAAAAATTAGCAGTTGCTTTACTGACCTAAACTGGATTTTGCTGTATCACCGACGTTTGTCTAAGGTTTGTAATGGGAAGAGAATATATGTCCATGTATTGCAGTCACATTTCTTGAATTTGAAAGCTGATGCAAGCCTCAAGGAAAACAAATTATCCTATGTTAATTTAAGTGTCTCTCTTTCATCCACAAGAGGTTTCTTATTCTGCCTTGCCGATACCATAAAGTGGTGGTGCAGGTTTTCATAAAATGAGCCTTCCCCACTCTCCATCCATGCAATTTTTTGCAGCTGAGTGGGGATATTGCTGATATCTGAGTTCAGCTATCCTAGCTGAGTTTACAGCCTTCAGAAGCAGCTGGGCTGTTCACATTGCTGCCACACAGCGATGGGCCGTCTGTACATGAATCTGAAGTCTCTCGTGGTGTAGCTGCTCTGGTAGATGCTGCTATGTAGCGTCTCTTCCACACAAGGCTCACTGCTGCCCCTCCTATATGGTAAGGTCATTTGACTCCAAATTCATGAGATCAGCATGGATTTGCTAATTATATTGTTGATACAGGCCCATCTCATTTTGGCTGCAAGGTAGCACAAGCAGTCCAGGTGACAAATTTTTGCACCCAGCAACTGCTGGCACAAAGACAGTGGTGTGAGCATCTGAGGATGGTGACCTGCTCAGCAAACGCAGCTTTTCATTGCAGCTCTCTTCTCTGCTTCAGACATGACTGCCAAATGGCATTGTTGTTGGCAAAGATATAAAACCAACATTCACAAATCATCCTTCTTAACATTTGGCAGAGAGGCTCCTATCCTAAGAAAAGAGATGTTTTGAATTTGGGTGTTATTTTTCATTCTCGATTTAGTTTGTCTTTTGTGGAAGCCTTTATAACTACGGCAGGAGAATTCCCCTGCCTCTCCCAGACAACTGTTTCATCTCCACTACAGAGCTGCTTGCGTAGCCACAGAAGCAGCAGTGTGTTACAGAAATGCACCCACAGATTGCATCATTACTTTAAAGCCGTGCAAATTAATTAAACTGTAGAAAGGAAAAGCTTGGAAGACATGTGACTACAGAGTGCAATTAGAAAATAACTCTGTGCCCTTGGTGAGCTACTAACTAGCCCGTGCAGGACTCCAGGGTCAGGCACAGGGCACATCCAGCCCAGTCATCCGTCCCTGATGCTGAGCCAGTTCCTGCTTCAGAAGTGTGTATGAGAATCCTGCTGTGGGTACAAGTGGGGTCATTTGTTCACCCACATGAGGTCCTACAATTAATATCAGAAATGAACCGATGTGCTGAAGTGTGAGTGCTATCTTTTGGCAGCATTGGATCGCAGGCTGTACTTGCTAAGCCCGTGAATGCAGTTTTCTTCCTGACCCATGCAAATTTCTTGGCCTCTTTATCATCCAGTGACAATGTTTAGGGAAATTAATCATCTCTGCAAGCACAGTGTTCTGCTTAAAAAAAAAAAAACTGCCCCTGCAGGATAATTGCCCTATTGAGTAATGGGTCAGGGAGATAGAAATTCCTTTTCCCTCTTCACCTGTGTCTGCGACAATAAACACAACAACCAATTAGTACAGTAACTGCAATTTTTGTCATATTAGCCCTGCACATACATCTACAGGAAGAAGTCCCACTCAACAAGTACGGAAGAAAAACAGCTAGCAACAGAAGCAGCTCTGCCATGTCTCAGGTGCCTCTTCAATGTACAGGATTTGCAAAAAAAAATTAGGAAGGAGCTGAGTTGCAGTAACACAGGTGGGATGTGAGGAGCGGAGCAGTCTTTCAGAAGAGGCAGAGGTTGTCATGCTTGCTCATGAAGTCCTGCAGGTGAGCACAGGCTTGCCGGTGCAGGGTGGTGCGGCACTCGTTGTCGTCTGGAATTTTCTCTACCCAGGCTTGTGAATCAAGGAAGTACTGCATCCTGAGTGCAAGAGGAAGAGGTAAATGAGGTGAGTTATCACTGCTGACATGGAGCAACTGGAAAGCATAAACCCTGTGAGGCTGCCTCCCTCTACCGAGGCACCTCTGAGGTCACGAGGTGCCATGCTAGCCGTGAAGCTTGCCTGAAACCTTCTTCCATCAGCAGGTTAACTGAGCTTTGGCTAGAGTTTAGGAAGAGTCACTGCCAAGCTGGGACAAACCTGGGTGTACTTGTGTTTTGTGTGACAACAGTAAAAGTTGGGATGAGTTTCTATTACAGCTTTGTGGAATGGCACAAAAAAAAAAAAAAGAGTGAACACCAATGAGACACAGTAAAGGGGCATTTAGTTTCAACAGAGTATATCTCAATGTTGCCTAATTTTCTGTGGTGAGAAGCCATGTAGCTTCTCACCTCTGCTGGGAGTCTTCAGTCTTTAGTAGGTATCGGTTGAAGCAGTCCCCCTAACTTAAGCACTCGTATTGGTGTTATTCAGAATTGAGGAGGGACCTTTTAAGATTTTAGGAAGTGGCACTTACAATTTGATTGGTTATGGTCTCCTTCCTTTCCTTCCTTGAAGTTTCCAAGGCACTATCTTTCTCCACTTTTGTGCAGGGAAATCAAACATTTAAGATGTTTTCCTCACTGAATACTTAATAGAGGCAGACTAAATTCCTCCTCAGATAAATTCCCTTTTTCTTCATTCAAGTGTGAAAATGAGAAAGAAGAATAATGAGCTGCATGCATGACGTAACAAACTTTGAGGGCTCCTTTTAGACATAGTCTCTAGATTTGGGTGGCTCAGCTGTTCCTTACAGCTGCCCTTTTGACTATGGAGTGGTACGCTGCATTTTAGTAAAGGCAGCAGAGTCAGTCCCTGAGAAATCTGTCCCTTCTTTTGCTTTCTGGAGGCATTCTGATAGTTTGAGTACCATTTCGATTCATGATCCAAGATAGCAGTCTCTTGTGGCTCAGGAACTATGCACTTACTTGTCGTTGCAATCAACAGTTTGCCCATCTTTCCCCATGAGAAGGTACCGTTTGCCAGGTACCATGTTTAGTTTGCAAGTGGAGCGTTTTAGGAACTGTCGATGGGCACCCACTTGGACGCTTTCATCAGCAGCTGTGACATGAGAAGAGAAAAATCCATAAAATTTCATGATAAAGAGCAGAGCCATAGCCCACAGGACACAAACCTTTGTGGTTATTTACTCCACTGCTAAGCCAAGATTATATCTCATTTGGCAGTAAATGGCCACGCTGTAGTAGGACATACTAACATTACCCAGCTAAAAGCAAGTCATTTTTTTCTTTGCTGGATGCCTTAAACTACTTAATAGTTATTGAAGCAGCTTTTGCTACAGAGATCTTTCAAATCTTATTGGGTTTCTTTAAATCTTAGAGATTCAAAAAAAAAGTCAAAGGAAAAAAGAAAACATACTGTATTATATTTCAGATTGCTCGGGTTTATAGTGGTCTTAAAAGCTAGCAAACTAAATTCAAGTGCCTTGTGGCTCAACAGTGCAGCAGGTAGTTTTAAAAACTCACGCTACTTAGTGTGCTTGAACTGAATTTCACTGTTTTACCCCCCTACGTTGTTCCTCCTGAAGCTGTTATATAGGACATGTGCTTAGTGATCTCCACATTAAAATGACTTAAAAGATTGTGGTCTGGATTCTGGCCCAGATGATTATTCATTCAAGAGCTGCACTGCCCATTGGTGCACTGACATGAGAACTGGAAAGATACTTCTTCAGCAAGCTAACACAGGTCATGAGGATACTGCATTTTTTGGCTAGAACACAGTTTACAAAGTCCATTTGAAAAAAAAAAAAGCAAAAAGCAAAAAAAAGCAGATAACATCAGTATGTTAATTTCTCACATTCTTTCTAACTATAATACAAAGCACTGTGCACAGTGGTGGTGACCAATCCAAAGACAAACCAAATTAGATTGCAGGTAAAACATCACAGTGTATCAACTAACAGAAACTTGTGCAGCCTCCTCTATCTGAAATACTGTATTACAGGTATGAAAAGTTTAGTATTCAAAATGAAATCCTAGGAATAGGATAAAAACCTGAAGAATAAAAAATTTTTTAACACTAACAAGATTTCAGAGAATTTGACATAGAATGTTAAACTGTCAAACCTAGCACTAAGAACCTTATCAATTTCCTAGTTAAAACTTGCATTAATTTTACATATGGTACTTACAGGCCAGAGAAAAGTCAGTTTTCAGTACTGTATGCTGTTTTACATTTGCATATATCTGAAGAATAATTCAGTACTGTAGATTTTCTCATATAATGACTTTCTGTTGTTCTGTGCTACATGATGAACTGAATTTTCATGTTGTTCAAAGAATATAAAGGGATGAAGAGATGGATCAGAAATACTTGAGAAAATTACAGTGTTTTGCCTCAGGTTCATTGTGTTTAAATTACCATGGTACTTCTCACCTCGTATGCTTCACAAGTGTCCTGACAGAGTTCAGTCTCTGGGGATTGTAGGCCTTTGAGCAGTTACTTTAACAGTTATGTAATTTGCAATTTTCAATCTCCAATTTAAAAACAAACAAACAAAAAACTTTCCAAGCAGAATGTATGGAAAAATTACTTCAAGCTTTAGAAAGCATAATGGTAAATAAAAAAATGGGAAAGAAAAAAAAAAGAATTCTGTGCTATTTTGTATTTGCCATACTGTTCCCATAAAGGATTCATAGGAAAGCATAAACATTAGAAATCCAAAACACATGCAGTTATTTTAATAATCAAAATAATCCAGGGAGTGCACATTCTCTTTTGCTGACTCCAAAACACAAATAAATTTTTCCATCTCTCTTCTGAACCAACTTCTATCTGCAAGGATTCTTACTGAAATAATGCCTGGAGTCCAGAAAATGAGAATTCATTCTGCTAATTCTCATCTGCCCTTGATGATGGCAGCAGTGACAAGCCTCACTCAAAACAGCCACAGAAAATACAGAAGATAACAATTCTAGTTCAGTGATTTGCTGATTTGAATGCAACATCTTGCTTTTTCGTCATATCATGGCTTAATGTCACTTCCCAGTCTTTCCCAACCCTGCTGAAAGCCTTCAAAACCTACTGATGCTCATAAGCTGCCTCCTACCACACAAACCAAAGAGTATTTTAAAGAAGGAAGTGGGAATGTGAGAAGTCACCTCTTCTGTTCAAATTGAGATTCAAAGAAAATCCCCTTTAAGTGCCAAGAAGCAAAATCTTTCCAGCGCTTGCCCATGAGTTGCAAGAACAAATGCAATGAGGGCCAGAACTCTAAATGCTTTAGAGTCTGTAGGTATTCTAGGGGGATTAATGAAATTTTCCATCATGGTATTGTAAATTCCCAAAGCCAGTGTTTTGATCCCTGAATTATATTGTGATTTCCCTGCATATGGAAAACCCTGGGCATCACCAATGCTGTCTCTGGACACATGAAGTACGGATCTGATTTTCTGATAGTAACTGGATGTGGTGCACAGATCACATTGTGTGCTGTAAAGTACTGGGTGATATCACCAACCCTCTGGGCAAAGATCAAGGGAGTGAGATAATAATTCTGTTCAAGGCACTGAAGATTTTGAAACCTTTAAAGTTGTTCTTTAAAGACAGTCTCTGTCTGCCAAACTCAAAACTGACAACCACATGATGGCCTGGTGGATGAAGTCTGAGAAATCATCTGACAGCCTTCTCAGAAACAGTTTTGAAGAATATCAGTGTTCACTGATGCTGCTGATAAAGTAACATTCACATAGAGACAGCTGGGAAGGCAGGTCTGCAAAAGGACATTTTCTGAGAGCTGTGTAAATATTTACACTGCAACCTAAGAAATAGAGAGAAAGGCTGCTTCTTTTGTTATCTCAACTATTAAATCAATGTCTTGGAAGTTTTCCTGTGTTCATTGATTTCAAGTCATCCAATACTGGCAAGTCGCTGTGGACAAGTCTTAGCCTGTTCTGCAAGGGTTGCAAGTGCTTAGTGATCAACTGAGTAACAAACTGAGTACTTCATACCTTCATCCCATATCAAAACAGAAGCTACTGGATACATCTACAGTAGAAAAAATGTGGATCAACAGTCTGCAGAATGAAATAGTTGATACAGAGGACCTAATATCCACACATTTCTTGTAGGGTTTACTATAGACTAGCTCCAATTTGGAGCCAGGGACTGAATGCAACTGTAATGTATCTTCTGGAATAGTTTCATTTGAAGGGAGTGAAGGTCATGTGCTCTGGGACTGCTGCACAATGTGAACCAAAGCAACCTTGGAGTTTTTCAAGAAATCAGTCTACTTTCAGGCTTAATGTATAAATATATTTGATTGTACTTCTGGCAGCACGAGAAGGCACCTGTATGGCTACTGCTGGCTAGCATTTAATCAACATTTCCTACAGGTGAACTAAAGGAGCCAAACATTTTAATACTTACTGACTTTAAGGATTCTCAGGATTTTGACCTCATAGTAATCAAAAACATTCTTCTGTGTACTGTTGAGGAGCTCCACCTCATACACTGAAACAGACAATAACTTTGTGAGGCTGGGTAGAAACATGAAGTTACATACAGAACTGAAAAATAGGTATGCTTTCACCAGATGTCAGTGTAGAGGTCAGTGTATCATCCATTCACAAATCATAAGATCATAAAAGACAACAAGATAATTATGCTGTGTACCTAATATGCTTTTAGAAAGAAAGCTACAAATCATCAACCTCTAGATTTGTATTCCCTTTGCCTATATACTTTTTAGAATAAGATCGTTTGTGATTCAGTTCTCACTTTTTTTCCCATCCTTCTGATCGTATCTAAATCACCAAAGCTGTTGAAAGTTTTCCTCCAGTAGCGTTTCCAACTTTCTACTCGAAGAAGAGTCCAGAAAGGCAATTTAACCAGAGAAAATATTCACCTAACTCGATAACACCTAGCCGAAGGAGCTGCTAAACTATGGAATGTTGTCTGTAAAAACTACTCTCTATCTCCATCCTGTGACATTACAGATCATGGGGTTGATGATACCCACACCACCGGTCTTTCCTAAACCCTGCAATGCAATGTAATCCACTCTTCCTTCTTCAACATACCACTACAGCTATTAGAGGTCTTTACTTTTCCCCTTCACACCTGGATGGCTTTACTTCATCTTCTCACCCCCCAGGCCAGATGCAGAAACTCTACTCATATCAGGAAAGGTCTAGGCATATAAGGCTTCAAAATTATTCATATTTTTTGAAATTAATTGTTTTTAAAACACATCAACAATTGTCTTTCATGCCTTACCATAATCTGCAATAGGTTGGTAGCACACAAAATTAAAACGTGTGTTTTCTGTTACAGTTTTACTGAAAGTTGATTTTTGTCTTGGGCAGGGACCTAGAATGAAGAAAATAAATGATATATCTGTTTCTGCAGGTATGGATATTTAGATAGATATAGCATACACTTACTCATCCATTCAACATTATAAGAGAGAACAAAATAAAACAGCAGAATGACTGTTAGAAGTGCGGCTCTTTTTTTTTTTATGTACATATACATATGTTTATATATATCAACTATCAAAACAATCATGGATGTCTTCAAAACAAAAGTTTTTAGTTTGGTACCAAGTATACTAGAGGACACTTTGTGTCCTGTGTTATGCATTAAGCTAAATGTAATGGTCCTTTCTGGGCATAACAATTCTCATATTAATGTTTCTTTTAAATTGGCGTATTTAGTTATTCCTTACCTTCTGCACACTGGCAAGCATCGGCATGACACACCTTGGAAAGCATGGCGCTGTGCTGGGGAGCACTGTAGAAGACACTGCACCTTCTGTCTGTGGAAAAGAAATAAAATGGATTGGCTTACAGATCTCATGTGGAAGAACTTAAGCAGTAGAAAGAACATTTGCAGCTCAGCTTTTCCCTGGTCCAGACAAGTCAGAGCGCTAAACGGTGAGATGTACCGTGTACCACAAAGACCTGTAGCCTAAACACCTACAGTAGAGGGATCACCTTGACTTTCAGCTGGACAAGAACCTGGGTTGCTTTTTCCTGTTGTTGTTCTTGTTGCTTTTTGTATTGTTGTTTTTTTTAAGTTGTGCTCTACCCCCCCCCCCCCCCCCCCCCTTCTTTTTCTTCTCTCTGAAAAACATCCATCCTAAAAAATCATGTTTTGGCAATAGTGCAGCAATAAGCGCTGCACTGTATCAGAGGAGGGAGATTAGATCACAAGTTTTACACCAGTTAATGGTTTAAACCTAGTATCCATAGCCAACAGATCAAAAAGTCAGCATGAACAAAACTTTAAGTAGTGTAAGCTATCAGGAATTCCTCAGCTTCAGGCAAAGCAGATGTTTGACCTAATTTTCAAATATTGTTTTAATGATTCTGGCAAATGGGGATGATTTGCATTTAATTTTCTTTGAATGGGGAATGAGACTGGTTCCCCAGCAAGCACAGTACATAAGACAAACCTCTGAGGCTGCCTATCTTACATGCATAGAAAGCTTGAGCGAAAAGATAGCTTGAATGTAACATACTTAATAATACCAAGAGAAATAAGATGTCACGAAACCTTATTTAAAAATCCATGAGTGTAGAAGTTTCTATTTCCAATCCATTTGCAATAACAGACCCTTCCTTAAAAGATCTCAATTTAGATAATCTTAAGCTGTGGTACTAATAATTCCAGGCAGGTTATTGTAACTCTCAGCAAAGTCAGAAGGTTTCACATTCTTAAAACACTAAAAGGCATTAAAAATACTTTTCAATAGACTGGAGTTTGCTCTTGAGAGTATCTCTTTCTGATCAGTTACGTATCATCTTTCTTTGCCCTTACCAGGATTGTAAAAATCATAAAGGATTGCATTTGCTGGCTGAACCAAGCCCATCGGATTAATTTGCTTTGCCCCGAATGATATACAGTCTGGGTCTGGTCCAGTTGTGAGCTGGAGAAAAAAAAAATAGTTGTGATGAGTGAACTATCCGCCGTCAGTTCCTTATTCATTTATTTATGCCTATACTAGCCACTGAATGCTTGTTTCTGATGGCACCGGTGAGTTAATCCTGATAGCTCTGCCTTCAATTTGAAGAAGCCATTTTCTTCTATGATTTTATTGGGAGATTTTGTGAATCATAAAATCATGGAATATCCTGAGTTGGAAGGAACCCACCAGGACCATTGAATCCAACACAGGACTACCTAAAAAGTAAACATATGTGTGAGAACATTGTCCAAATGCTTCTTGAACTCCGGCAGGCTCATTTCCATGACCACTGTCCTGGGGAGCCTGTCCCAGTGCCCGACCACCCTCTGGGTGCAGAACCTTTCCCTAACCCCCAGCCTGACCCTCCCCTGTCCCAGCTCCATGCCGTTCCCTCGGGTCCTGTCGCTGTCCCCAGAGAGCAGAGCTCAGCGCCTGCCCCTCCGCTCCCCTCGTGAGGGAGCTGCAGGCCGCCATGAGGCCTCCCCTCAGCCTGCTCTGCTCTGGGCTGAGCAAACCAAGGGGCCTCAGCCACTCCTCATGCATCTCGCCCTCCAGATCCTTCACCATCTTTGCAGCCCTCCTTTGGGCACTCTCCAATAGTTTCACATCCTTTTTGTACTGTGGCACCCAGAACTGCACACAGTGCTGGAGGCGAGGCCGCACAGCGCAGAGCAGAGCAGGACAATCCCTTCCCTCACCCGGCTGGCAGTGCTGGGCCTGATGCACCCCAGGGTACGGTTGGCCCTCCTGGCTGCCAGGGCACGCTGCTGGCTCGTGTTCAGCTTGCTGTGACCAGAACCCCCAGATCCCTTTCCTTGGGACTGCTCTCCAGCCTCTTGTCCTGCAATCTGTATGTGTATTCTGGAACTGTGGATGAGCTAAGCTTAGTAAAGAGAGTTATGTGAGATATGCACAGCAAAAGTCTTCCCTCTCTGAATGTGTCTGATCCTGATTCACATCATCAATAATTTGAAGTTTACTTTTCAACTTTTACCTAAAGCCACCTTGCACAGGCATGGGCATAACAAATGTTCACAGCCTATCCTGTACTGATGTCTGTTTTGTGCCAGTATGTACCCTTTCCTTAGTAAAATGCTAAGGTCGTAGACAACCTATCTATGATAACATAGATAACGTAGACAACATATCTATGATAAATATACAGCTTCTCTAGAGCAATCATAGCAGCAACAACATATAAAATTACTCATTTGTTTGTTGTCTTATATTTAAATAAATAATTGTTCTGTGTGTGCTTTCTACAGGGATCTCCCTGCTTTGGCTGTGGATGTGAAGTAACTCCAGTGGCTATAGAATCATAGAATCATACAATAACCTGAATTGGAAGGGACCCGCAAGGATCACTGAGTGTAGGATGGAGTCATAATTCAAAACATAGGGCAGTATACACAGAAACTAGGGGGTTTGATGATTACATCTGTTTGTTACTGAATGGCTCTTGATCCAGAAATATTGAACTTCACATGCCAGTCAAATTTGCAGGACCACCAAATAACACTTTGTTAATTTTAGATAAAAGGCAACTCTTCTGGTTAGAGAGGAGTTCTCATTTTGGGGACCGAAGCCCAAACCTGAAACAGACTGTATCTTCTATAACATGGAAATGGAGAGGATGAAGGTGCATCTTTCCCATTCCTACTCTCTCTGAACTGAACTGTTGAATAATAATATATGGAAAAAGTCACAGGAAGGTAATGCAGTATGAAAAACAATGATGGTAAGATTTAAAAAAAAAAAAAAAAATAAAAGCAAAACCATTGGGCTTGCTTACCTCACCAAAGTAGAGCAAAACCTTTCCTTCCTTGTACTCAAAGTGCTGAATGTATTTGTCTGAAGACGTTACCAACTGCAGGAAAACAACAAAGAAACAACATCGGAACAAAAACCTAACAGAACAGTAGCACCATTGCTGTCATCCTCTGTATTCTGTTTTGCTTTGTTCAAGTGTTTGTTTTATTCTGCCTTCTTTCTTCCACCCTAAAGGAAACAGTGTCTGAAAGGAGAAACCTGGGCAAACCTCCATCAAACCAGCAGGTCCCAGAAACAAACAAAAACAAACAAACAAACAAAAAACCACCTCTAGCTGCCTTCACAGAGAGATATGCTCCATTTCCCTGCTTCTTAAAGACGTTTTTACCATCCCTCCTGTAAGCACAGGACACACCATCCTGGTGTGCTGTATGAGATCATTGCCAGTGGGGATAGCAGTATGTGTAAAGACAGGAAAATATTTAAATGCCCTCCAAAGCCATGTCCTAATTTCTACTCCACAGAAATAAAGGCTGAACTCTGCTCATCACCAGCTTTTCATTTCTCGCACATATTCAGTGAATATTTTTCCAAAACAAGAATATCCCAAATCTGTTTTACTCTCATTATTCTATGGACTTTGGAAAGATTTATGAAGACAAAATTTGTATAGAAAAGGCTATAAAGGCTTGCACAAAAAAAGTGTGTTTCTCACCTGTTCAAGTTCCTTTGTGTCAGGCTCCAAGCCACTCAGCAGAGAGAGATCAACCAGGGACATCTTTGGTGGATTGGAACCTGTGGACCTTTATAAGGGAGACCAGCAGCAGTGAACATCTGCACAGAACTGCCAGCTTTGTTTGGAAAGTTTAGTTCTTCAGGTTTGCTAAGTGTGAGACAAAAACCCACTTAAGTGGATTTTTATTTTTGCCTCATTAAGAGTCATGAGGAAAAATTACTCACCTAAACTAGTCAAATGGTCATACAAAATACAGGTGTCTCACCTGAGCTTGTCATCTATGCTTTTTTTTTTTTTTTTTTTTATATATAGCTGATAGACAGAAACAATCACCTTCAAAGTACTGTTCATCCCACCATAAAAATATGGTTGAAGACAGGGAAGGTAAACAGCACTTGTAAAGTTTCTGTTCTTCATTATCTAAAGAGAAGAGCTAGGAAAGTGGCTTGTTAAATTTATTATTATAAGTTAAATTTATACTGCCCTTACTGTTCAAGGTCAAAATCTTCTTTTAAACTTTGCCCTAGCACTCAGTATCGTCTTGCTGAACCGTGGATTTGATAGCTGATAGATGTTTCATAATGACTAATGGGGAAAATAATGTTTCAACCAGCAGACAATTCACTGAATGCATGGTTAACCAAGAAGAGAGAAGCTTGGGAATTGGAGTAATTCCAGTCCTGCCCTTTTGGGGAAGTTCTTGTCACTGTCTGGGAAGAGGGATGAAAAACACTGCTTCTGAGGCTCTGCCAAAAGTCAATGGAAAAGCTAAATTCTCCTCGTGAGCAAAACGTTCTTCCACCACTCTGCTCCTCTCTAGAAGGGGAACTCAGGGCAGATACCACTTTGGGCTTCTGCAACCCCTGCCAAACTGTGAGAGGGAGCTCGTTCCAGTGTTACTCTGCACTGGAGAATTTCTTTCCAACAGCTCTGCCCTTGCCTTCTCTTGACTTCCACAACAACAGGATACCACTTCTGCCTTCTCTCCTCCCCCACATAATAGTAGATATCTTTTATTTTTTATGAAGCAAGAGTGCAACCATGAAGGAAATAATATCTCTCCAAAAAAACAATGAAACTCTGTAAATGTGTTATTACTGTTTTCCAATTTTATCCACTTTATTAATCACAGAATGGGTGAGGTTGGAAGGGACCACTAAAAGTCATCTGGTCTGACCCCCTTGCTCAAGCAGGGACATCTATAGCAAGTTGCCCAGGACCATATCCATATGAGTTTTGAAGACCTCCAAGAAAGGAGACTCCACAACCTCTCTGGAAAACCTATTCCAGTGCTTTATCACCTACACAGCAGAGAAATGCTTCTTGAAGTTTAGATGGAAACTCTTGCATTCCAGTTTGTGCCCATTGCCTCTTGACCTGTCACTGGGCACCACTGAAAAGAGCCTGGCTCTGTTCTCATAATAAATGGCTTCTTTCAAATGATTAGGTAGCCAGGCAATTCAGAGTCTCCCCAAAGAGCCAGACATCATCAGTGAGATAATGATGGGGCATAACCTGCAGCAAGTGTTTGAGGTCTACATAAACTATCTAAACCTACATTGTACGGAAACTGGAATTGAGGATGCAGATTCACCATGCATGTGTACCTGCAGAAGGTTGCCAGGTGGGATGCTGAGCTCATGGATATGAAGAGGGCAACCAAGAAGAACTGCAAACAAAAATGAATGTATCTCCTAATGAAGGGCTGATTTCCAGACCTACCTGACACAGACTTTGTATTGCAGAGATTCTGCTTTACTGGGAGAGACCACATCCCTTTTCGTTCTGCTGCGGATATCAAACCAGTCTATTTTAGACAGGGGCTCAGATGTACCATCGTCTGCAGCAGGAGAGTCTTCATAGTCATAGTTTTCCTCAGAGTATACAGAATCTGGAGGTGATAAACACAATCAGCCATGCATATATTTGACTGAGGAACTGCTAATTTGATTCCTTTTTGTATAATGATAAATTGCAGTCATGCAATCTCCATGGGCTTTATAAAAGTTTGTGGTACACTTCTCAGTATTCCTAATTGGTTCAAAGTTAAAATTTGAGGGATAATTATAGTAAGAACAAGCAGATCTAACTAAGAATGGAGTTTGGGCCATGCATTAATATATAAACTACAGTCCCTGCTTCAAAAAGTTACCTGTTCAAATAGAAAAAAATAAAAATAAAATGCAGACATAGGCAGAGGGGATGATTCTACACTTCAGGGGAAGGAAAATATAGCCTTGCTCATATGAAAATACCTAAAACAGATCTGTCCTAAAGAACATTTTAAGGCCACTTGGTAGGTCTCTATTAGCCAGGGAACTAAGCTGAACTTTCCCTGCATGGCAGCCAGGAACACCATGATGGGAGTTTATCCCCACTCTCCTTCCAGTAACAGAAGAGTTACTGATAGTACCAATATGTCTATTTAGGTACCCTCTGCACCCACAGTCACTTAGAGAGCTATTAAACTATTTAAATTTATTTCCAGTCTCTGAGTCTTTAAAACCATTGATTATTTTTAGCAGTTGACCAAACACGTCACCTGTGATACTCAACCACATCCCCTGTTCACTCACCAGCGTACTTAACCTTCCCTTCCATTTCCACCGTCAAAATCAGGTCGTTGCATATGTTGTTTTTCAGCTCAGATGACCAGTACATTTTCAATATCTAAGACAAAAGCACAACCATCAAACCCAAAAAAATGTCCTTTAAATGACAAGGGATTTACTCACCCAGGACTTCAGCAAATGTTGATGGGACATGGGAGTGTGGAGGGAAACACCAGTCTGTCAGAGGCACAGACTAGTCAGAGACAACTGCCATGGATATAAGCAGGAGAGTTCCATATGCAAACCCCAAATGGCCAGGGACCTTTAACACAACTCTCCATCCACACCAAAAAATGTTCTTTGAAACTCCAGCCACCTCTATCTGTGGTATTTTCTAATTAACTTTTCATGGATTTAATGGTGTTAAAAATAGGCAACAGTGAATGTTTATCAGTGCAGATGGTAGGCCGTGAATTTTAGAAGTTTGGTGGTAGGAGCAGAAAGGATGAAGCCGTGGGAAGTAATTTTTCACTTGGTTTTCAAAACAGGAATAAAAGAAGTCCAGCTGGACTTTTAACTTCTGATTTATGGCTTACACTCATTGTCCCATTTCCTCTGCCGTGTACAGACACTTCAAGTTTTCTCCCAAGGTCAAACTGCAAGCAAAAGTGAAAAAGTAGAGATTTAGTGTGTGCTCAGCATCTGGTCTATTACTTTCCTGAGATCTTAACAGTCTTGTATGGCTTTTCCCCTCACAACTGAGACATGGGAAATCTATTGCTATAGAAGGGGGTGTGAGACCCTAAGTCTAATGGGATTCTTAATGTGCTGGGCTGGAGCATCTTATTCTGCTATTCTGAGGCCCAGGAGAAAAAATTTTCCTTACTTCACTCTCCCTTCTGTACCCAGGATTTGACATTTCCACAGGTCCCAACACACTGAATAGCAGAATATTCCCCTGCTCCCTTCTTCTTCGCTCCTTATCAAGACTTCGAATGGGATCCTGGCTCCTCTCTACTGCTGGGGAATGTTCACATCACCAAAGTTCTTGAAGGGGCAGGGCAGGGCCTCTAAAGTTTTATGTTAAGCAGTTGTTGATTTCTGGTTCTTTGTCTTCTTCTTTTATTTTTTTATTTTTTTTTTTTTTTTTTTTTTTCTTTTTTTTTTTTTCTTTGAAAAGATTATTTGGTTGTTTTACAGATTAAATTATTGAAAACCACCATGACCCATCTATCATGATTGCTTAACATGAGGAAACCTAGAAAACCTATGCCAGTGTTTCTCCTGTTTCTGAAAAAAATATTGGAACAATGATTGGTTGTATACCTCCAGCTCCTTCTGAATTCCTTCATCACTATCAGTCAAAATAATAGTGTAGTCTTTTTGCCTTCCAGGTGTTCCCAGTTTTACAGTCAGATTGGTGGAACCAGTATTCTGTGTCTGTATGCTGTATGCTGACATTGCTTCCAGGGCCACCACTGTGTCCTAGGTGAGACAGAAATAAAAATAAAACTAAAAATTATACCAGGTTATTTCAACAGTACATAAGGTTGATTAGTTACCTGAAGCTATTCTTCAGTTCTAGCCTTTTTGCTGATTTGAAGTTCTCCTGTATCTGTCTGTTCCCATCTGCACAGACTATTTTTTTCATTACCCATCTTCTTCTGTTGTTAAAATCCCCAAAACACTGCAGGTCTGATCCTTGACTATTACAAATCTTCATAAAGACAAAGAATCTTTGCCAGCTCATAACACTGTCTATTAAGGGGCCAGAATCTTTGGTGTTTCATAAACCAAAGTTTGCAGAAGTTTAGGATTAATTGTTATGATGCTTTCAAACCTAAATAATAAAGTCATCACGGATCTACTATTTTCTTCCCACACCCCAAAACGCCATGCGGGCTGATGGTGAAGCACCTGTGTAGAGCAGTATCCTCCACCATAGTTCCTCTTTTCCATCAGCCACGTAGCAATAGGTGTTGCATACTCCAGGTCTCTCAGGAGCAATGCTTGAAGCAATGCATAGGCAGTGGTTTCCACCGAGACTGCATTGTTGCCATTTCCCCAGTAGCGCTGCTTCTTTTCTGCAAGAATAACTCAGTCTTGAATCCCCTTGGTAAAGGTCTACACAATAGATATTGCATGTCATAGCACTGAGGAACCACAAAAACCAGTTGCTGTCATGAGAGTAATGAATTAATAGGGAAGCAGAAATAATGGAAAGGAAAAATATGCCATTTTCAGTTTTGGCTTATGTAATCATCACAGTCTAATGACCCCATTGTACAGTGATGTCCATGTGATGGAGTGGTAGCACTGTGCAGTGGTAACCCAGAGATAAAAGTATTAATTATCCCTGTAACTCCCTACATTTAAGCTATGTCTATTAAACCGTAATTTATTTATCATAAATTGAGAAACTAATAGCTCGGCAGTGCAGCCATACAACCAACAGACTCAGCATTGATCCCAGCCATAAAATGAAGGGGAAGAGGTGATGTCCATGCGGAGCTGAAACAAAGCACTCAGAACTCAAGGAGAGCTCTGAAGATGGGAAAGGCATCTTCCATCTTCCTCACAAATTCTAGACTTTTCCCATATGTAGCTGCTCATTCCCACAACCCACCAAAAGTTTCTGCTTTTCCAGCTGACTTGGACTTATTTTTTGTGTGGTGGGTGGGGAAGGTTGGGAGGACAGGGTCAGAGAGAAAGATGCGCTTTAGAGGTGTAGAAACTTTGTAAGCAGCAAGGGAAGCAGAAAAGATGAGTTTCTATTTACTATGGTTTTGTTCCATCTCCAGTAACAGATAAGATCACAAGCAAAATACACAATGTTAAGTTATTATTTTGTAGTGATATCAATTACACAAATTACATATATGATTATGTAATTAAAATGCTTAAGTGTATTGCACATATACATACACATTTTTATAAAATTAAATGTCCTTCACTTACTTGATTTTGCTTTATTATTATACCAGAGTGCTCAAAGCACTTTAATTATGAGGAGCGCTTCTAGTTGAATTTTTAAGAATAGTTACTAGTACCTGGATTAAAAACAGAACAGCTCCTTAACTTTTCTTTCACCGACTGGGCTTCACTGCCATCAGACTGAACAAGCGTCAGAGCGTAAGCAGTGATGGCTGTAGAATAGCAGTTAGTATTCCTTGGAAGTTGAGTTTTCATGTAAGCCACAGCTCTTCTAACAGCTTGTACCTGTGAAAACAATAGGATCCATCTGAAAAGCTCATCGAGACCTACTAACTGTTAGTGAGTACTACTGCAGTCATCTTTAACACATTTTTAATATTTTTTGCTTTGTGATTAAAGCCATCAGTGATGGAATGTGTAGCTCAAAACACCTTGCTGTACATTAGGCAACTGCACCTTTTCCTATCCGCAGATGTATTAAACAGACTATTATTACCTTGCCATCCACAGTACTTTAAGACAGTGGGGTGGACATTCTATTGTGAAAACGCCTTCAAGGTTACAGATAAAAAGACAGGTTTCCTACCACATCAGGTGACTCTTTGTAAATCTGTAGAGTATGTTGCAATGCTATAGTTACAAAGGCTGTCAGTGCCAAATTCTCTTCTGCTGTCCCAATGCCACCCTGGAAGATGAAATGTGAAAAGGAAAAGTAAAACATACATGTTCTTGCTTATGATTAAACGTACAAAATTACTTTTCATGAAGATGAAGATCTTGTCAAAACATCTAACCACAAAACACGCAGTTTCACCCTTCAATTTTGTTCAATAACTTGTGTCCATCTCATAGCATATCTTCTACTATGGCAATGTTAAGAGATTGGGAACCCACCCCATTCTTCATCTGGTAATAAAAAATATAATTACCTCATTGTTAAAGATTTACAGTTTTTGTTTGAACTGGTCCTGGCTTCAACTGTTTTTGCTTCTCTGCTACTCCCTATAGATTCAAAAGCCCTTTAAAACCCAGAACTTTTCCCTTATAAAAGTATTTTTTCACCATTAATTTCCCATTCTGCTTTTTGATAAGATAAATACAGTAAACACAGTGCCCCCCCTAACTTTTATTCCCCTAAAGATGTGCATTTTCATTCCTGTTATTCTTTCTGTTTCTTTTGCTCATGCTCTTCTTTGACAATAGGATCATTATTACCCTTCTGTTTCACTCAGCCCCAAAACTTTGCTCTTTGGAGAAGAACAGATTGTTTTCTTGGAGAGACTTAAGTCTCTGTACAAAAGTATTATGAGCAGTTCCTGAAGCTAATGTGAAATCGAAGATAAGTATCTTAGCAAAAACAAGGGTTAAAAATCTTTTTGGCCAGTTCCTGAGCTGGTTCTTTTTAACGTCATTACATCAGCTGTGGAACTGGCTTTGAGGGTAAGAGCCACACTAGTGATTTTAAATATATAATTAATAAAATTAGGTTGGTTTTTTTCTTTTCTTTGTAAGGTCAATGCAAAGGTATCTTCATTTTCAATGGTTTCTGGAAGGTTCATATTGTATTTATACCCTAGATGCATAGAGAGTAACAATTTAGTTTTTCTAGATACTTATAGGAGATGTGTAGGCCAGCATATACTCTTGGAAATTCTGATTAAATATTAGGATTTTTGCTTTTCATGAGAGCCATTAAATAATGAAACAGGTTACGCAGAGAGGCTGCGGGATCTCCATCTTTGGAGGTGCTCAGGACTGAGCTAGACATGGCCCTGGGCAACCTGATCTAATTAGACCTGTCCTGAGTGGGGTCTGGACTAGATGACCTCTGGAGGTCCCTTCAAATATAAGTTATGATTGTTTGAATCTATAGCTTTTGCCAATAAAAAGCATGATTTTTATCAAGCAAAAAGATTTCAGGGCTAGTTTTCTACATCCTCTAGAGGTACAGGTCAGCTGAAAAATCACCCAAGATGGGATTAAAAGATAAAGGTGGTGACATACTAGCCATGTTTCTCTGATGGATCTATTAACAGATTCATTTTACTTTACAGATTTTGTACTTCTTACATTACAGTGAATCTTTTTTTTTTTAATATGTCTTGTTACTCAACATTTCAGAATATTCCTTTTGATCCCTAGCAGCCCTAAAGATGCAACAGAATCTTCTTAATACTAATGACCTACCTGCATAGTCCTGTCCAATACTGGATGATGGTCGTGGAATGAACCATCTGCCTGCTGTTGAATAAGCAAGTAGGCAATCGAGCTGTGTATATGATTGTCTTCGACACTAATGTATTCTTTGCACCTTGTGAGTACTTTAACAATGAAAGCAGTTAACCTGCACAAAAGAAAATGTTCCAAACTTGTGCTGACATATGTTTATAGATGAGTATATTAATGGGAAAAGAAACATTCTCAATCTGTACGTAGACTCATATTCAATACAATGTGCTTGCAATGATAGTGTGAACACTGTGGCAAATCCAAAATAATCTGGGGCTCAGTATAATCCTCTTTCATCAAGGACTAAACACTCACAGAGACTTACAAGACTCACTATCCATTGACAAAAGTATATAGGCAACACCACAATCACCAAATTTTGACCACCACCCCCAATAATTATGCATTAAATGATAGTAGTGGTATTTTAGGAAAAAAAAAAAAAGAACCAAAGCTGATTATGAAAAATACACTTACCATACACTACTGGGGGTTGATTTAAATGCTCCATAGGAACCATCGTTCTTCTGAAATTCAAGCAGTCTAGTATAACCTGTAGGAACAAGACACCATATAATTGCTCAGAAGATACACATGTTTCTTGGCCATTTTCATACATCATTTATATTAACATGGATGTATTCAGCATTGACTAGTGGAGATGTGCATGGAGATGTTCACCGGTACAGCAAAGACAAAATGCTTGTGTCAGCAGATTTTTTACACAGGAAAAAAAGGCAAGACTTAGAAGTTACTTCATCTTGATTGATTTAACAGAGCAATGAGAACTACCTGAAAATTGCAGGTATCTATAGATACAGAGCTACCAAGGCACTTTCTGCATGGTGAATCTTGTGAAGCTTATTCCCCATTATTGACAATTTGCCAAGCTGTTGTCTTTATGGTGCATGGAATCAAAAAACATAGAAAATACCTACCCATGTCAGATGAAGGCTCTAAAATCATGAGTTGTTGCCTCTGTTCTACACAACTCATTTTCTACCCCAGTGATCTTCTTCAATAAGAATCAATAAAAGCATAATCTAAAGACTAAATGTTGCTGTTTATATCATTATATGTATGTTACAACAAATAATCAGTAGCAAGACATAATGTCACTTTGGACAATCGTAGATAAATGGGCAAAGACTTCCATTCAGCAACTATTAGCATGTTTTTTTTTGATCTCCATTTTTACCTTTCTTCTTCAGTAGGCTTTATGCCATGTGCACACCACTACAATTAGAAAGATCCATGATACCTGAAACAATACTGATAGCAGTCAAGCTCTGTGTTAGTGCCTGTGAGCTGAGACATCTCCACTTCCAGATGCTGTGGCCCTGGCTTTGGTGTGCATTTAACATCATCTTTGGACTACGTCTTGCAGTGGGCTCTTGAAGAAGCAGCCCTTCAGCTGTCCTCTGTGCTAGGAGACTGCTTCCCTGGCTTTGTCCAAGGAGTTGGAGTTATTCTAGCTCATGTAATAAATACCCAGGTGTGGAAGAGAAAGTGTTAATAGTATGATTACCATTGGGAGTTTCCTTAGTGGTACTGCTCTTGCCAAAAACAGACATCTGCAGCAGAGATGCCTATATTTGAGATGGTCATCTTAAGCAGCATCTATGACCCAGGGGGAGAAAATAGCATTTTTAGAACATGATTCATCTTGATCTCTTTTGCACTTCTACATTACTCTGAAATGATTCATGTTCTGCAACTGCCCATTTACGTCCATTTGATCTGAGAAGAGTTAATGTTGATCAGCTCATATTTTACTTTCCGCTTCTAAATTAGGCAAGAGAGAGGGTGGACTGTGAATGCCAATACTCTGCAATGTCAGGTACAAGCAGACAACCACCTAAATCTTCCTCACTGGTTTTGTTTCTCATGTCTGTCTACAGGTTGTCAGTGGCATTTCTGCTTGACTGCGTTAAGACAATGCTCACTCCTTTTGCAAGCGGCAATGGTTAATGTGCAATGCAAGGAGATAAAGCCAATGTCAGTTGGTGTCTGTGTTTTTCCTGTGTACCTTTTTCAATCATCTTGATGGCTTCAACCTTCCGTTCAGGATTAAAGTTCTGCCACTGCTCGCTGGCATCCAAGTACTCAATAGCGTAGACCGTGGGGGCCATCTTCACCATCGTTTGCTCTGCACAGCCCGTGGGCACCTTAATAAGTTTCTCAATTCCATTGAGATTAAGACAGTTTTCAACAGAATCACCCATGGGATCTCCTGTTGTAAAAGACATAAGCCATAAGACATTCTATATTTCAAGCTGACTGATTTAACATGAATAAATGCAATACTAACCACAGTGACACTCCAGCACGCCCTGATTACACAGTTGCCTGATACTTCTCATTATTAAACAGTTTGCAGCCACTTATGTCTATAAGGTTGGAGAAGAACAAGGGTGAGCTCCCACGCCCTGGGAAAGCTGGAGGAAGGAGGCTGGGACAATGAAGGAGGATGGAAGAGAAAGAGTCCTGAGGCTGTTAGAGGCAGGCAAGCAAGGAGCAGGGGAAAGACTGGTGCCTCAGGTTCAGACTAGAAAGGTCTTGTCAAACCAGACTTGATCCTCCCACAGATGGGAAGAAAAAACAATAGAAATCATGCCTTAATCATGTCAAGCTTCTGGGGCATTTTTTTTTCCTCTACAGTTTTCTCCTTTAATGAGTTTAAGTATGCCCATACTTCAGAACAAGGATTTGAAATGGAATAGTCTTTGCGTCAAGGATGCATTATTGTACAGTTCCTGAGAAAAATATTTTTTATCTTTAATAAGAATATTAGATGTTTTTAAAATACATATGCATGAGCATATGTATGTATAAGATTATTTGATTAAATTAATATATGATTATATCTTCTCTTCAGAAAAACAGATCTTTCCAGAATTTATACATCAGAGTCTGGCATCCTTATTTCTGAAGAATAAAGAAAATTTCTACAGGGCTACACACAGTGTGGGGTTACTAAAGAAGGTGAACTCTTCTTTCTTCTCTGGCCTTCCCAGAAAGTTAGCCTCAGCGCAGTGAGGCAGGGTGGACCGCATAAAGGTATTATATCCAATACAAGAGAGAAGGAGTAATTAGAAAGAGGTGAACTACTGGATTAAGCTAGGGGCTGTTTTCTTTTGTGACTCAGGCATGTAAGGCAGACCATTTTGATCATGGTAAAAAAACTAGGAAGAAATGAAGCCTTGGTGTTCCAAAATGAACAACACAAGGTGTGTTTCTCTTCTCACCCACAGAAATTTATTGATGGAAAATAACATTTACCTTTCAGGTTAACAAATACATGACTGTCAGAACCTGGTACCATATTAGATGGTCTGTTCAGATCCAGTGTATGGGACTTTACTGCAAATAAATAATAAATAGAGATCTACATCAAAACTCTTCAAGCATAAAAAAGTACAGTACAATTTTAAAACACGCTTTTAATTAAATGTCTTACAGCTGATGAAAATTACAACAGAATTGTTATCAGAAATATTAAATGAAAGTTATGAAAGAAGATGCTTATCTTTCTTAAATTTATTTTTCAATCATCAACAATATTTTTTGCTTTAAAGAAAGATTTTTATTTCAATTCTTTATTTGATTCTTTTAAATCTATGTTAAGATCCATTACTGAATAAAATAGAGGCCTACTTAATATTTTAAAAATGCTACCTATAAACACAGATGTAATACAAATCAATTCCAAACATTTAGAATTAAATTATTTTTTTTCCTAAGTTTTTTACTATGTTTTGTTTGAAGAGTATTTTTACCTTATGAAATGCTTCACCACAGCTGTCAGATATTCACATCAGGCTTTACAACCCCTATTCCTATCCCAGACCTGATCTGTATCTAACCCCTAAGTGTAACTTACAGTCACTATTAATGCAAATTGTCTGTTCTTCTCGCTGTAATACACCTTCAGCCTGTATAAATGAAGAAAGAAAAGTCAAAACTTTTGCCACCACTCACACCTGAGATTAAGCTGCAAGACAATCATGATCTCTACCTTTTCATTATACCAGCAGATGGCAGAAATAGGTCATTTTGAAGTAAAATTTCTTTCCATGTAAAAACGAAGCTTGAAATCAGAATTTCAGTTTCCCAGTTGAAACACTAATGAACTGTACTGATTTTTTGTTATTACTGACATATTTCCCGATGAAATTATTTTAACCAAAGATAAACCAGAAAAATGAAATTTTGAAGTTTATTCTCAGCTTTGTGACTGTGCAAGTCAAGTTCACAGGTGCACTTACTTATATAAACCTTTCTTCTATGAAATCCACCGAGTTCTGAGTTTATCTTGTTGGTAAAGCTCAAAGTTTTTTCCCTTCTGATTTCCACACATTCATCATTAAAAAGCCTGTATTTTAATAAAGCTTCTTCTACAGACAATTTTATTGTTTTGGTGTACCACTGAACTATTAGACTGTGTCTATCTCTAGAACAGTTATGGTCTGTAACAACAGCAGGTCCCCAGCATCCCATGCATTATCTTTGCCCACATGGTTGCACCTTGGCACTAATGGCACCGAGATTCATATTCTGCACTTTTCGTGTGGATTGAAAATGGCTCTCAGTGTCCTACTTGGATTCTGTAATGAGTCTGTGCAGATCAGTGCTGACTTTTGAAAAGTAATTTTTTCTAAAAGGCTTAGAAGAAAAGGCTAAAGTTCAATTTTCAAACTGAAAAAAAAAAAGAACCAATTTATCAAATAACCAATACATTGCCTTTGTTTGCCTGTATGTGTTTTACCTCTGCAATTGTTAAGCTTGAAGATCCATTAAGTAGATATACAATAATAGGATTAAACTTTATGTTTAGCAGAAGCTACTTACTTCTCAAAGTATTACTAGATGAATATCTTCAATCTTGGCTTCATAAAAGAAAAAGAATATTTGCAAATGTTGATGAAGCAGGTGGAAGTTAAAGATTAAGAAATGAACACTGACTGTCTGAAGGATGTTGTTGCAATGCCACTGGTAGAAGGATGCCTTTTTGTCTTTCCATGTATACTACTTACAAGCTCGCCACAGATTTTCTTCCCCCATTTTTTTTTTTCTTCCCCCTGTTATAGCTCAGTCTTTGCTGAGAAACAGGTTTTATGAGATTGCTTCCAGCCTTGTGTTTCTTCAACCTCTCCACAAGAGCTCCACACATCGAGAACATTATATTTGAGGAGCAATAAATATTCATGAAGTGTCCACCCTCAACTAGCTCTACTTACCATAACATTGAGGTTCTTCCTAACACTATCGCCATGCCCTGAGGTTTGGTCAAAAGCAGAAATAGTAATTGGAATTTCTCCCACAATCAGAGGAACAACTGAGAAGTAGGCTGGTGTTGCAGAGTTCCCCTTAACCAGCAATTTCAGCTGCACTGACTTCTCTGTGGCCTCTGCAGTGCATAGCCCCTTCACGGCATCCATCGTCACTGTGACCTGTGGGGACAAGGCAAGGCCTGCAGTCAGGGCTCGTGAATCACCGCATGGGGAAATGCTCAGCTCCATCATGTCGAGATAAGAGTGGGAAATGAGAAACAGATATAACACAAGGCTTTTGCTTTTGCCTTTGCTTAAAAAGGAAACAGCAATACAGACATTTGGCAAGAGAGAAAGTGATTTCCATTCAGCTCCCTTGAATTTCCTCTGCTTGTATTGGGCTTGCGTGGCAGTTTTGGCAGCAGAAGGGCTGCAGGGGTGGCCTCTGTAAGAAAAGTCCAGAGGGTGCCCCATGTCAGATAAAAGCCAGCTCCAACCAGCTCCAAAGGGACCTGCCCCTGGCCAGAGCCAAGCCAGTGAGAGATGTTGGTTCTGCCTCCATGAGAGCAGAATTAATATGGCCTGAAGGAGGCTGCAGCCCATGGAGGGCCCCCGCAGGAGCAGGCCCCGGGCCGGAGCTGCAGCCCGTGGAGAGGAGCCCACGCAGGAGCAGGGGGCCTGGGGGGAGCTGCCGCCCGTGGGGGACCCGTGCTGGAGCAGTTTGCTCCTGGGGGATGGACCCCGTGGTACGGAGCCGTGTGGGAGCAGTTCTAGAAGAGCTGCTGCCTGTGGGCAGCCCCCGCAGGCTCAGTTCGGGAAGGACGGCATCCCGTGGGAGGGACCCCACGTGGAGCAGGGGCAGAGAGGGACCGTGAAGGAGCGGTGGAGACGAAGCGTCAGGGACTGACCGCAGCCCCCATTCCCTCTTCCCATGTGCTGCTTGGGGGCGGAACTAGAAGAGAGTAGATGGGAATGAAGGTGTTTTTAATTTGCTTTTAATTTCTCACTGCTCTGGTCTGTTAGCCATAGGTGGCAATATTCATGAATCACCCTATACTGAGTCTGTCTCTGATATTGATCTATCTATCTATCTATCTATCTATCTATCTATCTATCACACTAGTTGATGGTAATATTACCTGGAGATCATCAGGCAGATAGTTGTAAACCACTGCTTTTATTTCCAGCTGTTCATGTCGTTTAACTGAGTATGGTAATCTCAAGGACACAAAAAAGTCTTTGAAAACGTCAAAGGTGTGCGGGTCAGCTATGCAAAATCCTAGGATAGGAAAAAAACAACATACTTGAGAATTACACATTTAACATTAGTCAAATAAAAGTGTCTGGAAGTTTTTTGTCAGGTAAAAATTGGCAGTGATGTCAGTAGCTTTTGTGAATGAAATGTGGCCCAGCTTTCCCACAAAAGCTATGTTTAAAACATAATGACCTTTCTTCACGCTCTGTAAACAAACTCCGTGACCATTACTGAACCCTTGTTTGCAGATGGTCAGAAGTCACTCCCTCAAATATTAAAATACAAAGCAGTGTTATCACCACTACCTTTCTTGTGTAAGATAACAGCTGTGTGGAAAATAAATTAGAAGGTTTAGAGATTTGGAAGAAAAGAATACTGCTCTGAGTGTTCAGTACAACCTCCTTTGTAGCCCACTTCATCCCATTTTTGTAAACATGCATCTATCC
The DNA here is from genome assembly GCF_040182565.1 of Anser cygnoides. NCBI lineage: Eukaryota > Metazoa > Chordata > Aves > Anseriformes > Anatidae > Anser > Anser cygnoides. Next base: position 185,305,695 of record NC_089873.1, read on the forward strand.
TTTAAATTCCAGCTTTAGTATGGCACAAAAGAGAGGAGTAAACATCATGGTAAAAACCCTTAGTAGTTTTTCAGTATAGACTGTCTTGCTTTGTCAACTTGATATCTGTTTTGAAAATTACACATTCTCTATTCATCTGCATAGAATAACCCAATAGAATAACAATAGTGTACCTTTCTGGGGAGATATGCTTATTGCCTGGACTTCCCAGGTAGTTATAGAGTCAGGAGCAATGTTGTTTACACTAAGAAACACAAAATAAAATGTATTAAGAAGGATGTATATGTGTAAACATTGCTATTTGCTGAACGTTGAGTATTGTAAGGGAAAAAATAATCCCTCGGTTGTAGAGACAACACACTTGCAAATATTCTGAATTCCTCTGCATCAGATAACATATACAACTGATATTTATATACATTTTACTGTACAAACTTAGGTGCATTCATCTAGTCAAATAATACAGTACCTATGATTTCCAGGATTTTTCACTTCTTTAAAATTCCACCACCAGCTCTCAGGAAAATAACTGCGTAAATTGAGAGACATTTCATCAAATACTTCTTCTTGGTCATCAAAGTCTGTAAGACAAAAGTGGGGTTTCTCTTCTGAGGGTTTTGGCTGGTGACCTTCCCCTGTCTAGCAGGGCATCTGACAGAGAGAAGGTAGCGTGAAAAGTACTGAAAATGAAAAGACTTCATCTGGGTTTAATCCTGTGCATTAAAAACAGAACGAAACAAAACAAAACAGAAACCCCAACATCAATGACCAAAGATTTTCACTGGAAAAAATAAAAATAAAAATAAAAAAGATAATAATTCTAAGTTCAATAATTGTATGTTGCCAAACAAAGAAAATATTCCCCTATTCCCCTTAACTAATAAGTGGCAAAGATGTTCCCACCATCACATATTTGTGACAGGGAATAAGAACCATGGTAGCAGAGATCACTTTGAATATGGTCATTCTCAATGTGAAGGGTTTTTTTTGGTGACAGTAGCAGAGTAGACAACCCTTAGCCCTCCCTTGCTCCCCTGTGAAGGGTCATTTTCTTTAGACAGTTGCATGTCACCATTCTTTACATCGTGCCAAGCCCACTCTGATTTTCTTCTTCGCTGCCTCCTTCCTGAGGGCTGCGGCTTTTTCACAACAGGTCTTGAAAGCCTCTCTGCATCCAGGGGAGCCAGCCACCTTTGATAGTCTTTGCAGACAAGAAAACCTCATGGGAATTAATTTCATTCCATCTTCACAGCATTTTCGTAGACCAGGGTCTTGATATTTGCTGACTGCAATGTAAATAAAGCCCAGAATTAGTGCTGTGGAAGCAGCAGGAAGTGTAAAGGTGTTCATTGTGTTCATTCCTGTCATTACTAGCAGTTAATATTAAGTTTGTTAATATTGCAACAGTCTACCTGCAGCCAGGGACCTACTTTCCATTCTAAAAACAGTCCACAAACACAGGAGCAAAGCATGGATCCCACCCCATCTTAAATATTCTAGTGCATGCTTTCACTTCAAATTGAGACTGCAAATTAAAAATGTCCCCTTGATATGTTGGAATTAGAAATCATGATAGAAATAGTCAAGGCTGTGTGTTTCAAGCCCTGGTGTCTTCTGTCAAGGAAATACCAAAAATCACCTTGTGGAAATTGGTCTAAAGGAACACTTAAAAAAAAAAAATCATTTATTACATATTTTTTTAATTTAGGCCCAATATTGTACTGGCACTTCTCTTACTTGGAACACAAAGTACCAAAGCTGGCACAACTCTGACGCAGAATGTCAAGGAAAAAAAATGAGGGAGAGGCAATAAAACAACTTCTGTCTATAAAAATAATTTTGAAAAAATGTAAGGCCACAACTGATTCCATAACATGGTATCTAGTTGAAGTACCTCACATCTGGGTTTATTATAAAATGGTGAACTAGTTTTCATGCCCATCCAGGCTGATCTTTGCTTTTGTTTTTTGGGTTGTTTTGATAGATGATGCATCAGGTCACAAGGCATAGTATACACACATGTTCTAGGTTAAATCACGTAACACAAGAACTGGGACTATGACTATCTTGGTGTCCTTTACTTGGTTTCCCAGCAGATCCCCTCTACCAAGCCTTTCAGAAAACCTAGCTGAGTGAACATACCAATTCCTGAAATTTTCTGACGGAAATCCAAAGATCTCTTCTGTCTTCTGGCAGCTTGGAGGCATGTGTACCCTGAGAAAGCAGAACAGAAGAGCTTGGTTACGACACTATGGCAATAACAGCCTGACCATTCAGGTCACTTGTGGAAGGACCCACCTCATTCACAGAAGACCTGCCTTTTGCAGAGGCACCTTACAGCCCCAGTCAGCTTTGGCTGACACCAGGTGAGCTGGGTGTCAAAGGACCAGCAGCCAACATCTGGGCTGTCTCGGCTCTCATCACCCAGTGGAAGAAAAGGAAAAGAAAAATCCAGAGGGAAGGTGGTTCTTACAACAACAGCATGATGAAATGTTTTAATTTTCAAGCTATCAGCCGCCCCAGATGTATAGTGATTTGTACAAACAACTAAAGTAAAGGGCAGATTTCACTTACCTTCCCGAACATTGGATTTAATTGTATCTGATAAAAAGGCCAGACCAACATCAGTAAAAACTTGAGCACTATCTCTACCACCACCTGCAGAACATCCAAGATCATACGAATTCATTGCATTAAATACCTGCCAAATAAAATAGCATAGATAGATTGCACACATTTGCAAAAGTATTATTATTATTATCATTTATATTATAAAATTCTTACTACCTTTGACTTGCAAAGCTCATCTGGTGGTATGAGCTAAACTTGGAAAGTGAGATTAAAGCTGAGGGATGTTTTAGTTGGCACATAATTTCAATTAATGCTTTTTTTTTTTTTTTAATGTACAGTCTCATCTGATGTAGCATGGAAATTCCAAGACTGCTCATTTTAAATCTATCTTAACTTGCAAGAACAAAAACATTTTCAAGTTTAGCAAAGCATTTTTTTATGCTTAATTTTTTTATGCTTGATTAAGCATTTAATAGCCACTAATTTCATTTCATTCTCTCATTAGTCATGGAAAATTTTTCTTGACTAGTAGATCTGATATTTTCTTCTTAAAGTTTTCTTACCTTTTTGGCTGTAAGTTTATTTTTCTTGTTTAGAATAAAAACTGCTTTATCAACCACAGCTAAGGCAATTGTTCCCGCATGGTCCGTTTCAATCAATAATTTGACGTTGTCTGTTGGTTCATACATCTGATGTTCTGTTCTCACTTTAATCTAAACAGAAAATATTGAAACAAAAATGCCACATCTGTTAATAAAGTGCAAACACTCTTTGGGCAAGGGATACTATCAGCTGTGTCTGTCAGCAGCATGAGGCTGGGGGATGTTTCCATTATGCAGTGTTTCTGCATGGGATCCTGCCTTCTGAAAGAGGTGGAAGCAGATACCTCCCACTGGTGAACAAAGAGGAAGGTTTAAAGTTGTGTGTGTAGGATATTGGGCATTACCTTTCAATGGGACATAAGCACCAATGTGAATTAAAAGTATGTGTAAGGGCTTTGCTGAACCAGGGCTTTCAATATAAGTTTGAAGCAACTCTTTGTTATTTTCCGATGAAAACAAAAGTAATTTTGGATGGCTAACACTTCAGCAGTTGAGTTTCATGCTATAGTGAAAAATATTCTTTTGTTTTTGTTTTTGTTTTTACTTTATAATACCAAAAGGAGGAGAAAGGTGAAAGAAAAGTGTAGGACTCCTATTTTATCTGCATTTCTTTTTCTACTGGAAAGAATTGTTAAAAAGTGCTTTTGAAGTGCTACAAAAATTCAGAAAATAATTAAAAAAAGAAACTTGAAAATTACTTAAAATTCCTTTTTTTTCCTGAAAAGTTCACTTCACTTTCCTTCATTTGATGAATCTCACTGCAGAAAGACAAAGCTCTCAAGGGATTCTCTCAGGAGTCCTACTGGCATTTCCCTGTGGACTTCTATTATCTAGGCACTTACATTCTGAGATTTACCTTTATGAAACCATATTTTTTATCTTTTTGAGGCACAGCCTGTCCTATAGAAGAAGATTGTCTCTGACATCATCCCTGTGAGCCTTTCCCATCTCTACCTTTTAGCAAGAATCCTGATGATTTCATTTTTCAATAAAAAATGAAAATTTCCATCATGCCTTTCACTTTTCAGCAGCAGGTCTTCACTCTCTCTGATGATTTTTATTATCATTTTGGCATACAGAAGCAGAAGCTATTTGCTTTAAAAGTACCTTTCCTTCACAGACGTCCATAACATCTACCCATACAGAATCAGCAACAATCTCTTGACGGCCCTGGTTTTCAACGAAGTAGTAAGCTAAGAAGCGAAAGGTGGGCACCATCTTCTCAGTGATTTTGAGGTTTATTGCTTTGTTTGAGGAGGGAACCCTTCCCAAAAGCTCAGCTTGTCCCTTTGCCACAACCTGCAAAGTGGAAACAAACATAAGAGAGAGAACGAGCATAGTGAAAACACAATAGCTTGGGCAGTACATTGCATAATATATATATTTTTATATATATATTATGCAATATACATATACATATATATATATATATATATATGGGGCCATCTGAAATCCTCACAGACTTCATTTAGGGTACCAAAATTTGGCAGAGATCCTCACCGCCGAGCTCTGGCAGTGCCCGCATCACCCTGCCTGCCCAGTGCTACATCTTGCCGGAGCCCAGACGCAGCAACTCCAACCCTATGCTCAGCTCTCTAATTAAAACAGCCCCCTGCAAACCTAAATGTAACTCCTTGGGATACAATTATTCAAACGTATCAAAGTCCTATTAAAAATAAATGGGAACTGTTGCGCATGATGCTTAGCAGACTGGGAGATTTTAGCTGCCAAGGAAAATTATGAGGAAAAGAGAGAGAAAGGGAATTTAACACATTTGACATTCAACAGATTCACTCCTGGAATGTATCCATAAACATATTTGTCTCCTTCAGCACATTAAATAACTTTGCATGCCTGATCCTACTTGAGCGCAATTGTATCCTGGCTTCTGCATTTACAGAACTATCTTTGGATCCAATTTCAGGATGCTATCTATGACCCTAAAAGCCAATGACTTCTGTGGCCCTTCATGACATGTTCTGTTGGAGATGACAGTGACTTGCCTGTTAACTGATATCACCCACATAATTATGTAAACATGATGCGTATTGACCTATTTGCTCTAGACTATTAGAAACTACAGAACAAAATTCATGGTCATGTCTCCTTCTCCAGAAAAAAAAAAAAAAAAGATTATTATGAATCCAAAAATATATTTAAATATATATAAATAACAGAATTGTAGAAATACTTTTGGAAGGGACTGGTGGCAATCTCTGGTCTAAACGTCTGCTCAAAGATTGGCCAGTGTAAGTAGATCAGATGTTTTTTTTTCTAAGTGAGTGTTGAATGCTTCAGAGGGTGGCAATTCCCTAAACTCTCTGTGGAAATTATTTCAGTATTATATTCATCATTAGTGAAAAGATTTTTCCAAAATGAATCTTCCAAGCTACAGTTTTGCCCCTGGCTCAATTTTGTGCCTATCCATATTGGATGGCATGGCCATATTGCATGGCACCACCTAGGAAAGTGTGTCTATGTTATGTCTGTAATTCCTCCTCAAGTAACTTCAGGTTGTTAGTAACTCTCTCTTAGCCTCTTCTTCCCCAAACTGAAGAAGCCCAGCTGGCTCAGCCTCTCTTGGTAGGTATCATCTCAGCTGTCCTTCATTGGACTGGCTTCCCATATATTAGTAAATAAACAGATATTCCAGAGAATATCAGTTCCAAAAAAAAATTAATTATATGCTGCTATTCCATTTACCATATAATAGAAATAGTCAATCTTTCCACTGCCAGTCTGATGAATGTCGTTCAAAGTAACACGTAAGGTATCTCCAGGTGCCAAGACAGTATGTGGGATGCTGATGCTGAGGTAGTTGCTGTTAGCAGACTGGTATCTTTCAGCTCTGATACTGGCTTCTGGTGATTCTAATTTTTCTTTTCCTTCTTCAGCCTTTACCTGTCAGGGGAGAAAAGGACAGAGTAAGTGCCCCTTAAGAGACAATAAGCAGTGTCACTCAATTCTTATCTTGCTGGGTTATTTAGAAAAAGCTGGAAAATGAGATGAGTCCCTACTGAGACGTCATTAGCAGAACCTGGCATCAAAAAACCATGATTTTCATTACCTTATTTCCTGAGGCTACTTGGTCTTTTGCCATATTTGTGTTTGATAGTTTTCAGGTTTGTCTTTTTCTGAATCAGAATCTATGGTTTAAAATCACATAGTGGTATTTCAACAGCTTTTATCTCTTTTATATTGTGCACATAATTGAATTCTCTGATGTAGTCCAGATGTAGACTAGAGTCTGTATTGCACATGGGCTTTTCCTACATCCTCTTCTCATCATTTGTTGTCACTTCTCATGGTGTTATTATTTACAGTTCCATTCCCATCCCCCATGCCAAGAAAATGCACACCTGAACCACATAAAATCGAGCCACGACCCATACACGTATTCCCAAAGGTCTGATGTACAAGAGTGTCATTCACTTCAGTAAGGCATCCCTCAGGGCTCTGGTCTATGTATTATTTTATACAACCTTGACAAAGTTATGCAAAGTTGTGGTGTAAGAAATCATGTTCCATTCTCTGTGCTAACTTAATGAAAACCAAACATCTTCACAGTCACTTGCAACAGCCTTATGAGCTCTTCTCAACAACATGTTTTTAAACATGAATGTTTGGGTTTTCTTTACCGTTATTTGAAGTGTTTTGGCATCTGCAGGGATGTCGAATGTAAAGGGGATTAGGCCCTCTTTATTAGAAGGTGCAGTCTTCTTCATGGAGGACTTTCCAGGTGAGGTGACAGTAGCAGTTACAGACAGAGAGGCAGCAGGAGAGCCATCAACCAAAGTGACAGAGGCCTATTGCAAAAAAAAAAAAAAAAAAGTCTAAAAAGTCTTTTTCCATTATTTGAAGGACATTCCTGGGTTTAAAAAATGCCCACAAACAAGAAGCATTTTTTTTTAATAAACTGAAAAGAAATACAATACTCTATATATTAGCATGCGAAAATTGCAGCTCCAAGAGAAAAGGGTAGCGATTGACTCAGTCTGGATTCCATCTAAGATAAAAATCAATGAACACAGATTAACAGCTGCTCCATATTTTCATGTAGCATCTGTTGCAGATCTCATCAGATCCCAGAGATAGTTTACTTTAACAGATTTTAGATAAATTGCTAGCCTTAACTGCTTGTAGAAAATTTTGTAGGAAAACTTGAAGGTGTGAAGTTTAAAAACTCAAAAACTTAAATGCACTTTTAAAAAAGTCAACACCCTGTATTTCAGTTTTCAGAACTTTAATATGATACGGGATTGATCTAATGCAATGTGATTCTTTCAACCTTTCCATAATGAAAGAGGAAGAGACTGCTATGTGTTTTATAAACCATTGCAGTGCAACAGTGCACAGATGACTTCCAGAACAGAAACAGAATTTTCTGGCTTTGATTTCCCTGCTCAAGCTGAAGACAAACCAGAAACACCAACAGTAGCTCCTTGTTGGTCCTGTTCCTGAAGGTCTCTCCTACAAAGCTCCCACTGGATCAGATAAGGATTTTATAAACAGAACAGATATAAATCCCTTGCTGTGGAAGCACAGATAGCTAAATACTACATACCACAACAGAGAAGGCGGCTCCAGGCACAAAGTACTTTTTGGTGTTAGACAGATCAACCACATAAGGAGATTTCACAAACTTCACATTGCTGAGTTCCTCTTCCCTCATCTCTCCACCTGTTAATACCAAACAGTATGTGTTGCCGTGAGAGCAGTAACTATTTACTTGCTTATTATGGTTTTCCATTTTTATGATTCATCCCATTTTAAGCCCATTTTAAGCAGTGCATACAAAGCAAACTAGAATATGATCCACCCCCAAAGAGCTTCAGTCCTGAGAAGAGGAAGAGATGGATATGGACCAGCCACGGCAGGATCAATGCAATGGCAGTGCCAGGTGTCTGCTGCTCCAGCAGGATGGCACCGGCAGCTGCCTGCTCTCCGCAGCTTGGAAATGGAGAACTGCAAAGGGCTGTGTTCCTCACAGCACAAAAAATTCACCTCTTAACACATTAGTTGGTTCAAGGCGTTTGTAGACACACAATGCACTGATACAGCAGTTGGTGCTTAGGCTGTGCACCTACCGCTCTGATCAGCTCAGGCTTCATTACTGGGGGAAGGCTGTGTAAAATCTCATGAAAAAGTCATTCAGAATCAGTAGGGGGACTTGAATCTTAAATCTCTAGTTTTCTGAAAGTTTTTTTTTTTTTTTTTTTTCATTTTTGGCTACTGGTACCTGTTAACATTACCAAATATCATCTTCTGCAACTTCACACCTAGAAGATAGTTTCAGCATCTGCTTCTCATCTAAGACACTAATTTCTAGCTAAACCACTTCCTCCAGCTACTTCTGAAAATATGACTTGCTTTAAACTAAAAAAAAAAAAAAAGAAAAAGAAAAAAAAAGCATGCATTCAAAGTCCTTATTTTTTACTTTTAACACTCTGAGCTTGAAAGGTGCCAGTGGAGTCCACTGGCCTTGCCCTGTCAGGCATATAAGTAACTCTAAAGGCAGCAAGTATGCAAGTGTGGAGGCAACCTCTGTGTGGAGAGGAGAGGAAGTGTGCACCGAGTCATAGAGACCGTGTCACATCATGAGATCCATCATGCTGGTGTGGTAATGGGAGGGAAAGTCTTTCAGCCCCTTTTGCTATTGCAGTAGGTGCTGTAGTAATAGTACATGCAGGTACCTATAGTAAATTATAGTAAAAAGATGATCTCCGAGGCATCACATTTTCAATATAAATCTAGGGGGACTGTCGAAATGGTCAACTAATAATATAACACCAGAATATTTCTGTAGATGGCTTACTGTAACACTAGGTGTGGAAAGATACAGTCTGATAAAACTGTGGGAAGGAATAAGAGGACTAGCAGGAGTCATAAGGGCTAGATCCTTCTCTACATCATACTGTGGCTGTGGTATATGTCTCATCTTTCCACCAACAGCTCAGCCAGCTGAGGAGCAAAGCAAGTTAAGGCACAGAGCTCTACTAGTAACTTTGTAGGTAAGGAGTAGACCTGGCTGAAGCAAGTGCTCAAACAAGGTTTCAAGGGAAGCAGTTTAGTTGCTTCCATAGAGGTGGCTGGTGCTGTTTCAGATGGTCTAGAATATCTTAGATATCCTCACAAGGCTGCTTAATATGGGCCAAGATCTCCCACGTGAAGGATCATCCCAGAGAAAGAACAATGTAAATACTACGGGCTGGATCAGCCAAGGCATCGTATACTCACTTGCAGTTTCTACAGCAGTAACAGCAATGTATAAATGAAACCCTTCTAGAGTAGAAATACTCCTATTTATTTTTTCTTCCAAAAGTGGTGTATTTAAAGTAACTCTTCCTTTTCCATTTTGAATCTAAAACAGAAGTGGAAAAAAAAAAAGTGACAGTCCTTGCTGGTTTGTTGCCATTAGCACAAATTTGTTGCTCATAGCATGACTATGGTAATACAGGGATCTATATTTCAGTGATTTCTGACAATATTCAGCTCACCTGGGGTAAATCTGAATAATTCCACTGAACTCCAGTACTTACTGATAGCTGTTGTTCCAGGCCTGGAAGAAAGACTTTATTCTCAGTTTCGTCTATTATTCCAAATCGCACGTATGCAGCTCCTTGAATTCCTTTTCCATAAGAGTGCCTTTGGACGGAAGAAAAGAAGGGAGATGAATCAGTAAGTTGATAAAAAGCAAGCATAAATCAGACTAATCATTTTATGCTGCAATAAAATAGGGATATTTGTAGGTATTTTGTCTGTAACTAATAGCTTGTAAATGAAAAATAGTCCCACCCACTGATAATGAAGACATTCGTAAAAAATCCACATACAAAGCAGTGATTTCACGTGCAGACAAATATATGGAGTAAACCACATTGGCAGAATCACATCTGGAGACATCATCTGACAAAATTTATGCTGCAGTAATTTAAACATTTTATTTTATTTTGTTTTGTTTTAAAAATTAAGAAAAACTTTAGTTGTGCAGATATGTGAGGTCTCTTGAAACTCGTCCCCTTCACAGACAGCAAGGGAGGCATCTATTTAATTTGGAAGAAGAGCTAATTCCTGTTACATAACTCATGAGCAGAGCAATTGTATCAGGGACCGATGTGAAGTGTTTGTACCTCTGAAGACTTCCAGAGTCAGATCTCACCTGCTGAAGTTTTCATATCTGCACTAGGCAAAGTAGACACCTGCCACCCCATGCATCTTCTGTACATTTAGGCTGTGTAGCACAGAGACCCCTTGTAAGTGAACTATTTACCAGATATGCATCTGGTCAGAACACTCCCGAGCTCTCCCTACATGTGATGGAGAGAGAGAACAGGGCACATTGTTGGACCTGGCAGGCTCCTTTCCCAAAGAAACCCTGGCAGATGGCATCCTCTTGCAGCACAGCTGTACTGTGCCTGTACTCACGCCACAGAAACACAGAATGGTTTCAGTAAGGGACCTGTAATGATCACCTAGTCCAACCCCCAATGGTGTTGTCTCTTGCTTATGGAAATCCTGCTTCTTTTCAGTTCTATAATGGATTATTTTTGTTCAAATGGTGACTCTTTCGAACTGGCTTGATCAGCAGCACCGATCTACACCAGTGCTAAAATTCAAAACTGAAATTTCTCAGAGGTCTATGAAGCAATTGTTATGAAAACTGCTTAAAATGAAAGAGCTAGTAACTGAGGGAAACAACAATCAATATATCAAATAACTGCTCATTACACGCATGGCCAGTTCAGAGAAGTTCAGTTATCAGGAATTCTATCTGTTGATTTTGTTGAAAGTCAAGCAAGCCTGTTTAACCCCACTAGGACCTTTTCCAATTTAAAAAAAAAAAAAAAAAAAAAAGAACAGCAAGCAATTATTCAACCTCATTTTTCCTCTTAAAAATTGTAGTAATGTGGAGTGAAACATATATGAAGGAATTGTTCTGTCTGTAAACTCAAAATTGAGTGCTGCGATAGCATAAAGAGAAAAGTTTAGAACGGATCAAAATATTAAAGCCAGTTATCACTGATATTATCAGGTAATCATGATTAAAGTAAGTAATTATTCAATAGAATGAAACAAAGAAATAAAGGTGAGAAAGAGAAGAGCAATGAAGGTGATGAAGGGACTAGAAAACAAGAGTTGCATGGGGTGGCTGAGGGATTTGAGGTTATTTAGTCTTTAGAAGAAGAGGCTGTGGGGAGACATCATTGCTCTCTGAAAGGAGGTTGTAGTGAGGAGGTCTCTTATCTCAGGTGACAAGTAATAGGATGTGAGGAAACAGTTTGAGTTTGTGCCAGGGGAGGTTTAGGCTGGATATCAGGAAGAATTTCTTCATGAAGAGAGTGGTTGAGCATTGGGAAGGGCTGCCCAGGGAGGTGGTGGAGACCCTATCCCTGGAGGTATTTAGGATAGGTGTGGACGTGGCATCTTGCTCCATGCTGACCCCTGAACAGCTCCTGGGTGTTATCTGGGGAGCGCTCCATGGCTGAGGCCAGGCCTGTGCCAAGCACTGGCCAAAGGGCCAGTAGCCAAGCTCCAGGGCTCGGGAACCTTTCCTGGGGTAGTTGCACTGACTGCGCAAGTGCTTCAAAAGTGTCATGTTCAAGTACAACCAAAGCCCCTGATGTATGAGAATAATTCCTCATATAAGAGGAACACCTAAGAAATAATAACTCAAAAGATATTAAATAATGTTTGAGTATAATAATTTGTTCACTGCTCTCAAATTGGAGGGTTTTCTGATGTCAAAGGCAAGATGAAAAAGACGGTGTCAGGAGTGATGACGTTTAAGCCATGTGACACTCCTGTAGTTTAATGTTAATATTTAATGCCTATCTAACTAAAGGCTTCTTTAAGCAAAGTTACTTGAAAAGTCAGTTGCTGTCAGTGCTTGACAAAGTCACAAACTTTAGCTGTGTAGATGAGGCTTTTTGACTGTAATTTTTATACTATATTAGCAATTTTAATACCTGGATCTTTCCTCCTTTCTGTATTGACTATCTCCTCCTTGCCAATCCCATCAAATAATGAGATGATGCAAATTACTTCCCAACAGTGACTTATCAGGAGCATATTCTTAAACTATTCAATTACATGTATATTTGCAAAAAACAACACTCCAAGGGGCTTTGCCTAATAAGTTTAATGAAATACCTTGATACAATGAAAAAAAATGTTCTGTAGTAGTAAATTACCAGAACCTAAACTCACTGTCAAAACATATCCCAACATTAATTTTTATAAGTAGTTATTTTTGTATTATGCAAGAAAAAATTGCAAACCATTAATAATCGAAATATTAAACGTAAATAGATACATCTTTTATGGCTTAAAAAATAGGTACAGAGTATTTAATAAATTTTACACTGTACATTTTCCTGTGTCTTGGGTACCATTGCTGTGCATAAAATTTGCCTGCTCTTTAACACTAGATAAAATTTAACAATATAAACTACAAAAATTTAGTGTGATCCCCTTTTTGTTTTAAAGAATGTTAGGGAACATGATTAATCTCAAAAAGCCAGGAGGTGCTGATATTTTTAAAAGAGGTGTTTTTAGTGAAGATCTGGGGTTACTAACTGATAGATACTGTGTGTTCAACTCTCTTCTCACACATCAAAATTGTCCTGAAATATGACTGAGCTTTTGTCTAAATAGGGAGAAATAAGCAGGATAATTATTTCATTGTTACTAAAATAATGCAGAGTACCCTATTTCAAGATATATATTGATATATATTGCATCATATATATACATATCCTCAAAACCAAAGAAAATAAAAAGGTGAGCAGAAGCAGTAAAATGGTCCTTGCTTCTTTGAAACTGAAAAGATTCCTCCAACTATGAAAGAAAACCAGCTGCCTGTGCTCCTTCCACACAATTTATTCCTCTTCCAAAATAAAAACATTGTACCAGGTCCTAACTTAATCACCACAGAGACAGCAAGACATTAATTCAAAATTCTAACTTTTCACATAGAAAGTCTTGAACATTATAAAATGTGCACTTCTGATTATGTGCAGTATTTTGTTTGCTTTTCCCTATTTTTTGTTTATTGTTTTTCATTATGGAAATTTATATGCTTTCATCAAAATAATACCATCTTTGTACCATGATTTTTTTTTGCACTAACTGAATCTTTAAGACAGATCTTTCTTATGTCTTCCTTAAATCAGATTTATAACATCTGAATTAATGCAACACTCAGTCACTTCACTTAAATGTCTTGGATCTCAGTCTTACAAATCTCATATAAGTAAATCTTACCTAAGTCATTAACTCTGTTTGCATGAGTGGTGATTTCAGTGAACAGGAAATACATTGTTGAACCTCCAGAGAAAGGTTTAATTTCTCTTTCCATCTTTCCAATGTGGAAATTGGCCAATATATTTATAGTGATTTTGGATTTCAGCTGAGTGGTAAATAAGGCAAGAACATTCTCCTCACAGGCAGTGATTTAGTACTTCCTCTCCTAAAAATCTTGAAAATTCTTCAGCCAAGAAGTGTTGATTTTTGTTCATGAGGCTTAATATAGTTTATGAGCCACTGTTAGGTCATACAGCAAATTTAGATTTGGGTTTGTTGGTGTGGGATCAAAAATGTCAGAGCCACAAGATCAGGCATAGATTATTCTCCATTCTCCATAGAGCGCAGCTTCATGGTATGGCCAGTCTGAGAGCTTTGTCGCCATGTCCAACACAGGTTAGTGTTGCACTATGGTGCATTAATGCACACATCCATGGTGACCTAGAAGCATTTCTGTATGAAATCATTATTCTCAAATAAGCACTGGTTTATAACTTCCAAACTTCATTGGTCTTTTTGGAAATTTCATACCCCCAAATTTTCACATCCAAACTTTAATCCATCTCTGTTTGAATTGCATTAAATAGCAACATATGAGGTTTCAGATTGTTTCTAAATGTTTAAACCAAAAAGTATAAGGGAAAACAGCCTATCAGTTTGTCTGTATTCTTTTATATCAACACAAAGGAGAATTCTAAACCATCATCCTTTTTCTAAAAGTATAAAGCATTCAGAAAATCTTTTTCCATATTAGGTCACCACCACTTGGACCATGTAGTATTTTACACTGATGCCTCAAATGTCAGTAGAGAGGAAACAGAGAGTATGCAAGACTAAAGTCAGATTCAAGGAAAGCCTGAACGTGGTTAACTGTTAATGATGAGGAGAGGAGGAAGCAGCGAAGTTCATTATCTACTTATTTGCATCCTAAAATGACATCTATTTGAGCACACTTACTTTGCCTCAATATCAAATATAAAGTTCGCATTCCAGATGGAGTAGTATGGCTGAAGTGGGATGAGTTTGACTTCAAAAGATGGAAGCTCTGCACAAAAACAAAGACAACAAAATGTCATGGCATGTGCATTTGAAACGTATCATAAACTCCTGGCATGTTGCAATACCCCCTGAGTGGATGGAGCTGCCTTTTGGTTTGGATCAGTGTTCTGGAATAAATCTCCTGATCACATTCCCTTACTCTTATTTGCTTCACCTTGTGAAGCAGTCTTGGAGCACAAAAAAAAAAAAAATAAAAAAAAATTAATCCCATGACAATAAGCCAGAAAACACTAATTTTCCGATCTTATTATCTGATCCTGTATATAGGCATTTACAGGGGATGCAGTAGGATCCACTACTCTGTTACTAGCTACCTACTAGGTATTCACTAGCTAAAGCAAAAACATAGATTTATTAAGGTGACATTTTCTTTAAGTCCTGGGGTTTGTTTCTGTTTGTGTGTTTTAAAAGAAAAAAACATACTAAAAATTTCAAGAAAGCATAATTTGAGCACACATATCATTTATTCCTTCAAATTGTTGAATTTCTACATTTTTATTCTTTTACACTATGTCCTTATTTTTCCTTACAGAAAGATTTCCTGAATATGGGGACAACTCAAATCAACTTCTAAACTGTATTTTATTGTGAGAAAATTGTTAGATTCTTTTTTTTTTTTTTCATTCTAGTCTTTAATGAAAATTTTAGCCAGCATTTGAATGGTTTTAATAGCTCATCTCATTTTTTTTTTTTTTTTCTGCAGTAGGGGAGCCCTTCCAAAAAAATAGGGTTTGTGACAAATGTTAAGGTTGCTAAGTTTGTACAAAAATCAAATGTGTTTATTTTGTTGTTTGTTTGTTTGTTTTTCCAAATGTAAGTGTAAGACAACACAAAAGCAGAATTCTCCTTCCATAAATCAGACATAGCCATGAGGAACTGAGCACACTGAATCATGTCCTTAGTACCTAACTACAGCCAGGTTTTGTCACTGCAGTATATCTTGTAACCAATAGCGATGGCCTCATATATATAATCCAAATTAAATATTCGCTTACCATATTTTTTAACTTCAAATTCAGCCGAAACATTGGACATTTCATAACTATGAAACCAGGCTTTGATTTTCCAGCTTCCAGGCCTAAAGTTCCGATTCAGCAGAAAAGAGTTAAGTAAGATTCCTCAGATATTTTATGATTTTAATATATCTAAATTATTGCTAAATACTACTATTTTCCTTTCTTTTATCTGTTCCCAAACCAATTTATTAATGGATTTTTTTTTTTGCTTGAAGGAACCAGCAACGCACTGCCAAAAGTCCTAAGTAGCGCTCCAACAGACATCATGAGGAACTGCAAGACAGCATATTTGCTAACTGCGTGTAACATGCCCTGACTCTGAAAATCCCACAGAAATAGAGATCTCACCATGTATTTCCTATAGCTTATCTTAACTGTGATGTCAAAATCAGGCTAGCATGCAAAAACACGTTGAATATTAAGTAAAAGCTTAAGTCCGTTTCATATTCATAGAGGTATTACACTTCACAAACTAAGCCCTTACAGAAGCGTTCTCATGAGTGTAGTCATACGATGGGCGCAAATAGTTAAGCAGTTTGCTAAATTGTTCCTTAGCAGGGTAAAGGTTGCTAAGCATAGTGTATTAACATTAAAGCCAAGATGAGGTGCCTAAAGGCAGCCTGTAGAAACAGTCATTCGGACATGTGAATTGTTTTAATGAACAAGGTATAGTAACGTACTCGGCAATGTCAGGTATTTCAAAATTTTCACTGAACACTGTCTTTATTTTCCGTTCTGACTTTTTAACCACCATTCCTTTTGAATTCTGTTGAGAGAGATGAAACAAGCAAACATAAGCCAAGTCCCAAGCAAGAAGCTCAAGTTCCTGTACTGGTCCTAAGGAAGACATGCTCTATTTATTTCCTTACCTTAGTTTTCACGCTTTACACCTCCCTCCATGCACTGACATTGGCCAAAAATTAGTAGCTATGTCCCACAATATATACATATTGATGAGATGAGATGAGATGAGATGAGATGAGATGAGATGAGATGAGATGAGATGAGATGAGATGAGATGAGATGAGATGAGATGAGATGAGATGAGAGAAAATATAGTTTTAGACAGCTTTACTCTTGAACCTTTTGTGGAAGCCCCTCATAGTGCCTGTGCTGAATAAGCATTTATTAAAAGTAATTGTTTTTGTATACTCACTACCACAACAATTGTAACTGTGTCTTCTGCTGGCCTCATAGCATTGTCCAGAATGAAGATCCTGTATTTTACTGTTTAATAGAAGAAAAAAAAAAAGCGTTCACATTTTTTTTTCTAGATAGCAATTATTATAATCTCTTACATGAGTCCTGAATTTAGCAGGACTTCTTTTCAAGAAGAGAAATGTGACAATTTCTTTTTTTTTTAAGATTACATTGTTCCATATTCTTACAAGTTATATGATTGAACAAGTACCTTTTTGAAGCAGCTTCTGAAAAATATGCAGGGAGCTTCCCCCTCCCCCCCCCCCCCCCCCCCATTGTATTCCCTCTGCAGTCAAGGACTACAACCACAACCACAATTTTTCTTTTACCTCTCTCTTTTGTTACTTAATTAAATTAAGTAACAAAACCATTGTGGTCTTAAAGTGCAAAGGATGCTTAGTGCTGGCATTGCAAACAGGAGGAATAGTTTCTTGGAAGGTCCTTGCAATTTATTTTGTTTTCAGAAAGAAAGTCATTACTATGCTTTCTGAGCAAGAAGTGGATTATTTTATTAAATTTTATTTATTTCTCCCAATGGAAGGAGAGAAAGACTTTCTGACTCCTGTGTCATCTCCATGATGGTTGCTGTGATGCGCACTTGATGTGCACTTCAGACCCTGCAGAAGCCCTGGAGGCAGAGTGCAAGTCTAGAGTGGTGTTGTGCTATTCACAGAGATAGCTGGGGTTAAAAACAAGGATTTACATTAACTAGAATCAAGTCATTTTTACTTTTTAAAATCATGCCCTTGTAACATCTATATTCAACATCTGAAGTGCAGCATTTTTATGTTAACCTTTGGAATTTGGTGTGTATATAGGCTTGTCTGTCTGAATGAAAATATAGCCTTTCTTGGATGACAGGAGGATGCGGATGTTTTGAACAGCCTCCTTATAAAGGTCCCTGCTTTCGGTGACAAGCAGAATATACGGCCTTTTACTCTTCTTGAACACATCCTGCTGCAGAAATTCTGGCTTGACCTGAAGATAACAAAAAGAAGAACCCCACAGAATCAGACATGAACCTGGTAACCTCAGAGCCACACAGCTGGGGGCCAAAACTACCCAAAGGGCTTAAACCATTTCATTAGCACCATTCAACAGAAGATACTCAAGTCTTTCTTTGACATTTTCTTTGTAGGTTGAAATGCTATTCTTCCATTCTGTGCCATAGAAATAATCATTTTTATTGTTCAATGTCAATAACTCAAGCTCATTGACTTTTCTTTAGTCTACATGCATTTCAAATTTCAGTTACCATACCATTTGGTAGCTGCATCCTCTAATCCTTCTTTGCTAAAATCTTGTCCATGAGATCAGAACTTTAACTCATGCGAGATTCTAAACAACTTGTTCAAGAGGAACCTTATTTGACACCTCAGCTTTTAGCTTTGGTAGCAATCAGAGGTAAACCACGTCTTGCTGTGTGCTGTTTTCCAATCAAATAGCCCAAACCAGTACTCCTGAACTAAATGATGCTGGACTTCACACAGTCATGTCAGCTGCAAATGATGTAAAGCAGGGTGTAAAGTTGTATTAAACAACTTACAAGTTTTTCAAACTTTCCCCTCTTTTGTAGGATGGCCAAGAAAATAAGGCCAAGAATACAGTCCCAGGAATTAAACTGCTACACTCCCAAACAAACAAACAAAAATATATCTAGAAAAGAATGACAAAACATTTAAATGTTTTAAAAATATATTTCATTACTGATCTACAGTGATGAAAAGGCACTTCATAACCAAGTGACAAAACCTTGGGCTTAGTGGCTGGGCAGAAAACACCCACCATCACCACTGAAATTATTTTAGGCATTGCTTTATTAGCTGATTGGGTGAACTGGGTGCTGCTGTCACTGGTATTGACGTTTTGTCATTTCTCCCTAGGGATCAGTGTAGTGTCTGTTCCAACATATTGCTAGTTGGAGCAGATTAAGCAATTTATATCACCAGGTGATTAAAACATCACTATGATGGCAGACTTACCATCAGTTTTTTCATCTCTTGGTATTTATTCCCTTGGTTAAGGTTAAAGACGATCCTCTCTGATAGAAGCTGATTTTTCATCTCATCTTTGAAGTATGCGGTAACTTGCACGGGGCTGTTTGCTCCATGAACTTGAATGGTTATTGTCTCCTCTGTGCCCACGTGCACCACATTTGGGGCAGTGATGAGAAATCTAAAACAACATAGAAATACATTAACCAATATGATTCTGCATAGTACAAAGTCCAGCCAATGTGAATTTTAAAGAAAAAAGTGGACTTGTCAGTTCCACTGTCACAAAATAGCTGAGGTTGGAAGGGCCTTGTGGAGATCACCCAGCCCACTGCCTTTGCTAGTTAGAGTATGTGTTAAAAGGCAGTTTCTCTCTAATTGATCCCCAAATTCTGAATCATCACATTTAAGCCCTACAAAACATCAACCCTTATAGACAGGTAAAAACCAGAACGAAACAATAACAAAAACACATTATTATGTCACAGGGACTGCCTGTGCTATTCATAGCCTGGTTTAGATCCTAGAACTTTTAGAGAAAATTCTACAAACTTTGTCTTCTTTCAAACTTTGTCTTCTTTCTGAAGACAAAAAAAAAGCCATGGATTAAGAGCCAATGCATATGAATAGATATTTATAAGGACATACTTGATATTATGAATTCACATATCTTCATGTACTAGTAGCTACATTATGCCAGGTTATGCTTTAATATGTCAGGAGGTATCAATTTCATATAGAACTGTATGTATGGGATTTCAAGCAGCTGATCTTCCCTTAGATGATATAGTTTGTGAAAGGCTGGTAATGCAAGACCATGGAGGACCACAACCTTAACAAGACTAGGGAACAGGTTGAGATCTAGTTTTCTCTCTATTATTTCTCTTTTTCTTACCTCCATGGTATTTCTTAGTAATTACTTTCATGACCTTTAAAATGTAGATCATGACTCTTGACCTCTTTTTTTCAAGTATCCTTTACCCACAAAAATTAGACAACTATGGAAAGAGCTATGTATTAATGGTACTAATGGCACATACACGAAGAACACTTCTGGGCTCAGAAAGCCATTTTTTGACAATGATTATTTTGCAGAAGTTTTCTAAAAAGGTAAAAGGTAAATGATTGTACCATTATCAGAATGGCTTGACTGAACTTTCTTTCCTTCTTTCTTATTTATTTATTTATTTAATAATTTATTTTTACATTTTTATTGACATTTCTTCTTTCTTAAGTTTATAAAATGAAAGTATATAACAAGGAGGGATTAAAGGTGATATGATTTTTTCAACAGAAACTAAAATTGCTTCCATATGATTAATGAAATGCATCACATAACCTAAATCTTCACATAAACACAGGAAATTTGAGAAAGAAAGACACAGAGCAACCTTCAATAAACATTAAAAGGTTTTGTCATTTTTACCTGTACATTTATGAAACTACTTTCTAATGTTTCCAGTTTACAATGACTAATGACACTTGTCTTTCAGCTACATCTATCCTCACGCAACACTTGATTCCAATCTTTATTGTTTTCATTTGTTTTCTCTAATTCATTAGTCAGGCAAGTTTGACATCTCCGTGCATTCAAATGCTTGAATGACGAGGGGAAAGTTTTCACTTTCAGCTCTGTTCATTGTCATTTCCCACAGACTGAGGGGGATTTGTTCTGAAAGTGCCACTATGCCACCCACTTAGAGTCTGTTGGCTCTAGCAAAAGGGGAGTGAACTTACACACAACACCTGTCTTCACACAGAGAAAAGAGAATGCAACGTTTGCTCACTGCAATAGCCCAAAGACATCAGGGATCTTCCAAAGGGTCCTTTTTTTTTTTTTCTTTTTGGCAATACAGTTAGTTATTTAAAAGTTTATCTATACAATAGCTCAGACCGATATGGCCACTAGCCTACACTGCCCACAATCTCAGCTAGGCAGAGAAAAGCCAGCTCTGGTCTCGAAGCACCATGATGATATTTCCTGGCATGATGTTCACTTTCATATACCTAGATCATTCAACACCTTGTTTATCCCATACCCAATTACCTCGGAAAAAATTACCTTAGTCCCCGTTCCCACTACAATTTTTTTACGGAAGACAAAGCCTACGCTTTACTGAAGATGAAGCATGCATGCGGATACATCTCTAGCAATAGGTACCCCGACATAAACTTTCTATGGGGCTGTAGTTTTCATGGTGATGTGGACGCTGGAGGTCAATACCAGACTGCAGGCAGGAATCTGCTCCTCGATAAAGCCACGCAGGAAGAGAAGCATTTGGGGCAGGAGATAACTTCAAGTGTGGTCTGGCATGGAAGGGGAGGAGGGCTTGTCCCATCTGCCCCAGATATATCATCAAAGCTCTCCTCTAGCTATAGTAAGTGTCTGAATCTACTTGATCCTGGTGGGAACACAGTAACAGAGTCTTCTTCTGTTCCCCTGACCTACGGACCAGTTTGAGGGACCCTTACCATGCTGTGCAGGTTTTCTCAAGGAGCTGCATCTATTTCCCCAGAACTAGAAGAACCAGTGTCAATGTATGTAAATCTACTATACTAAAGAATAAGTACAGAAGAGCACCAAAGCTCTCCCAGATATGAAACCTTTGATTTCTGCAATGTATTAAATCAATTATAAAAAGGAGAGTGACTTCCGGCCCCCCCCCCGCCCCCCAGATTTGCTGATCCAGTAAATGTCAGAAGCTAAAGATGAACAAGCAGCAATAATATCATGAACATCATACTTTGATAGGATGTCTGAAATTATTTGTTACTGGGAGCAGATCTTTCCTGTTGGAAAACAAAACCACTTTCAGGCTTCTTCCTTTTACAGATACAGGGTACCTATTTAAGGTTACACAAATTTTCAGTGTTCCAATAAACAGGCTTTTTAATTCCCTGCCAAGATCATGAGCATATCCTATTGTCTGTTTCGAGGGATTTGTTAGGAATGAAAAGTTAATAATAAAATGTACTTACGATGGTGCTTGCTGTGCATCGGATAACAGCAAACAGAAGCTCATCAAAAATACCAGCCTTTCCATTGGAAAACTCTATAACATCTGAAAAACAGAAATACGAAAAAGCCACCGTTAATGTATCCTTTGTGTGCAGGTAGAAGGAAATGGCTGACGACACACTGCACCTAAGAGCATTACCTATCTTGGTTATTTATTAATAACTTTCAAAGCTGTACAACCAATAATGACAGACATGCTAATAATGCACAAATTAATAGCTCGTGAGAGAGACATTCTGGATAAGCCAGAATTTTACATTTGGTTATTCATTCATTCTCTTCCCAGCTTCAGTATAGTCACTTTCCAGTAACTAACAATCACATGCAGAGAGTTTCCACAAATACTAACAAGTCAATCCCCGAATCAAACAAGGCACCATGGCTAAAAGAGTGGTTTTAAAGCAATCAAAAATGGGGACAACTGCATGAGGCAGATCCCTTCTCTATGTTATTACTTAACTCCAGGCATCTCTATAGTCCAGCAAAGGTGAGAGAAAGCTCCTTCTGGCTTAGATAGCACAAAAGGAATTGTGGTGGAAATCTGCCTGTACAACTCAGTCCCACCTGTAGTGCTTAAAGGGAAGTGATCTGTTTTAACTTTAGTGGGATTAAAATGGATGTCTCCGAGCTAGTCAGCACAGTTTTCCTTCATGGTCAAGACCAAGGGCTTTCCCAGAGGGTCATTAGTCTCCTCTTAGCATAAACATGTAAGATGACACATCAGTGGAAGGCATTCCAAACTGTACAAAAGACACGCAATGCCCTAAATGCAGAATACTCAAAAACAGGAAAAAATGCGTCTGAAATGTAACTGTTTGTGCAAGAACCAGTTTTGATCAAAGCTAAATGAAAGAACAAATTGCAACTCTTGCATCGTGTCTCATTTTTGCAAGACTTGGATTGTTGTCTCCCAAACATAATCTTGTTGACTTGTGAAAATGGAAAAATGCCCATCTGATCTTCAGGCAGCTCACATCCCAGAAATGGTCATGTGGCTGCCCTCAAGGTCTGGGGTTAAACTGCACTTTAGTCTGCCACATTTAAGCTGGTGTCTTTAGCTATTGGCAACCGAAACCTTAAGGCAGCACACAGCTATTTGTAAGGGGACCTCACCCTCACAGCAAGGTCTCAGTGTGTTGTGCTGTGAGGGTGAAAGGACCCCACCTCACCCCATCCCTCGCCTAGGAGAAACCCCTTGCCTTGCTGACATAAGCAGCTTCTCAATTCTACATTTTCCAGCAAGAGATTTTACAAGACAAAGAGGCAGGGGAAGAGAAGAAGCTGTAAGACATCAACAAGGCATTTCACTATTTTACCCTGATTGTGCCACAAACATGATAGTTCCCTCTGCGACAAACATGGATGGATGGCAAGTGTGGTGGTCACAGAAAGTACCAGAGGCAGTAGCAACAAGAATATTTCTGGCTTCAAATTCAGGTCAGCAAAGGCTATGCCAAGACATTGAAATTTAGCCCATGCAAGGACTGACTTGAAAACAAAACAAAAGAAACAACAACAACAACAAAAGACAATTTAGGACATAGACAATTTATGGTAACAGGTATCTACTTATGGTTTGAACAGGTAAAATTATTCCACTTTTGATTAATGCTTTGGTTCTTGAGACAAATTATGAGGTCAGTGCAAGAGCACAATGAGAACTGAAATTATATTAGTGGGTGGTAGGAATTGTCCTGCAGTTCAGCGGAGCGAGAATTATTATGCCCATCAATAATAAATGTGTAAAATATCACGAAACAAAAAAGTAGAATTGAGCTTGTGAAAATGTGAATGATCATACTTTTATTATGGCTTATTTGTTACTTCCAGAGGTTTAACATAATTATAAAACTGTTGATTCAGGGAGTTCTTCTGACCAAGCCCATCTAGGCTTCCCTTGTTGTCACTAGTGTCCCAAAGTGCTGCAGCAAAAAGGAGTCAGATGATCTCCATAAGACTCACTCTTGAAGAACAGAACATGCAGTAATTCAATAGTTAATAAACACAGCAAGGCAAATATAGGGCTCTCTCTGTCATCACAGAGAGCTAAGGCTGTGTGAGAGCTTTGTTGAGGAATAAAGGAGACTCTTTAATTCACTCAGCTGACTGCTCTAAAGGGACTCACTTCTCGTCACCATGCCAATCAATTTATACATAAAATACTGTTATGTTAGAAATGTTACCAGCTATCTCAGACTTTCTGACCATTTTCTAGGAGCCTCTGCTTGACTCTTGTTGGCAGGGAGGGACAATGCTCCAATTGTACATGGGGACTTAGCTGGGACAGCCAAATTTCGGTAGCATAGAAGTGATATCTGAACTAAGGAGCCACAGGAACGGTCTGCAGCCTTGGATTGTTCTCTGTATAAAATTAGGAAATGTGGAAATACTTGCTTTATAAGAGATGTTCACTGATGTTCTGTAATGCTGGAAAGACTGTTGGACAGAAACCTGTCCAAATGTTTGTTCCACATTTCTTTTGGTTTCTTTCTAGCAAAATGATGCCTTATTAGCCCCATTGCAATAACATTTGGTTGGATCAGCTGAATACTCTCCCAGTATTTAATATAGGAGAAAATTCAACCAGGCCAGCAAGTGATACACTTATGGCATTGGTAACTTCAGTAGGCTTAATTGAGCTATCTTGCAATGGAAAAATAAAATTCATGTCCCATATTATAATAATAATAATAATAAAGACAGAAAACATTTATTAAGGTGAGCACCAATGAGGAACTGCCATCAGAGTCAGCAATCCTGAAGAAATTAGAGGAAATTGTTATTTTTTTCTGCGCCTTCAAAATGAGTTCTCCAGTAGTCTTCATCCTCCTCTTCTGGCTTCTACTTCCACTCCTTTTAGCTGTCAGCCAGGAGGGAGAAGGTGAGGGAAGGTACTTGAGTGTCCCCAGCGCCCAAATTTGTGCTCTATGGGAGATGTTCAGGACATAAGAAACAGGAACTGTCAAACCAGTTATTTTCACTTTGCTCTCTCTCCCCTCCCTCTCATTCTCACTGCAGTTACGCACTGACAAAACTGATTCAGTTGTAAGACAAATATCACAACTTTCCTCAGGGCCTCTGGACTCCCAAACCCAAGCAGACTGGTGAAGAAGAGCAGAGATTTCCACCACAAAGACAGTCTGTGCTCAGGAGAAGGCGGAGGTTTTGGGGAAGAAGATCTCTTGGGAACAGGGTTTCTGTTCTCCCCGGGGGGCAGAAGGGGCTTGTTAAGATAGCAGCTGGCAAAATATGTACTTCTCACTACTGCATGAACAAAGGGAAGATAATGGGTGAGGTTAGCTTAGAGCAGCAGTAGCTGTGGAGCATGGCAAGGCTGTTTTCAGAGACAGTTCCACTGCTTGGTCTACACAGCTGCCATCCATGGTCAGGGCTAATTCAACTACAGATCAGTCTCAGTTTATAAAATAGAACATGAAATGGGTATGAATGGGTTATTATTATTATTTTTTTGGCTCCAGAAATTATTGTTATTGTTATTTATTGTTATTGTTATTGTTATTAATAATAAAAAAAAACCAACATCCTCAATCTTAGTGACTTTTCCTTGAGAAACCCATAAGGATGTCTCCCAGTTGAAAAGACACCACTTTGCAGATGTCTGCAACATGAAGTCAAACGAAAAGAAACTCTGCACTGTGGGGTCACACCAAACTCTTGCTGTTGTGCCTGTCTTTATCAGGGAAGGTTTCCTTTGTCTGGTCTGGCTTGCTTGTCAGGGGACTGAGGTCTGTTTATACAGCTATACAAATAGCTCTTTGGATTGGCAGCTGTTACACTCTGCCACATATGAACTCACACTGAGACATTTTCATGGATCAATTTTTAAAGGGAACCTTGCAAAAGCTATTTATTTTGCTTTCACTTTTTTTTTTTTTTTAATTGGATATGCACACATGCTTCTCTGTGAGGTATGACTCTTAATGTAGTTAGTAAATTGTTTGGTCCATAATATAAACTATATATATATAAATTATAAGCTACTATAATTAAATAAGTATTTTCTCACTCTGTCTCATAAACACAGAAGAGCAAGTGTATACAGTCCCATAATTATTTATACAACTAATCTTAAAATTCTTTATGCTTTATTTGTCCTTCTTGGGGTATGTATAAACAATCATTTCACTGCTTCTCTTGTACCACAAATTCTTCAGACTGACTAGGACTGTAATTTCTAATGTAACACCAAATAGTGCAGTCCAAAGCCATGCTAAAATATAACATAGTAAGATAAAATTAAACTCTCATTTGAAAGCCTCTGACACATGCTTATAAGAGAGACCACAGAAAACTCACCCTAAAATAATTATTCTGCCTGTCCTTTGTCTAAAGGCAAAGTCCTTTCATATTTACTCATCAGGTATGCTA
This sequence comes from Anser cygnoides, assembly GCF_040182565.1. Lineage (NCBI taxonomy): Eukaryota > Metazoa > Chordata > Aves > Anseriformes > Anatidae > Anser > Anser cygnoides. The sequence goes on from NC_089873.1 coordinate 185,331,847, forward strand.
TTGATTCTCCTGCTGACCCAGAGTTCAGTCCAGCTGTCTGGGATTGAGATACGTGCTTGAGGAAACTAGTCAACCTTAACTCAGGGAGATAGACTTGATTTATTCTGAATGTACGCTCTGTGCCCTTTCAGTAACTTCATCTGGAAAACCTTCATCTGTAGGTGTTCACCATGTTGTGAGCACCAGCAGTAGTTTTTGTTCTCTGGCTTGAAGTTCTTCCAAAAAAACTTTTCCCCCATTAATCTGTCTAAATGCTAACAAGACCAAACTCTTCTTTCAGTTTCCCCCGGCCTCTTTCACCTCTGCCTGGCAGGAAGGTACAAAGGACAACTTCACAAAGCACACTTCACAAACCAGCGCTGCAGTGATGCCCTCTTTGCTGCATTACAGAGAATTGTGACAAACACAAAAGGCAATATTTCACTCCTGACATTACAGAAAATTAGATTTTCAAATCCTTTTTCAACAGCAGACCATGAAGTGTGCGTCTAATTTGAAAAGCTCTTAACCAGGAGGGTAATTTCTCCCTAGCACCAATGTGAATGGAAATTATTCTTTTTTAATTTACCATAATCTAAGTCATGAATTAAAAAGTGAATATAGGCTCTAGTTGCTATTGTCATGAAAAACTGGCCTTTTTGCCTATAGTTTCTTTAAATGTTCTGCATTTAGCCCTCCTAGGTGTGTCTACTGCACTATATATATATATATATTATATGTATATATATAAAGTCTCTGTAAAAGAGGAAAACCAATGTATCCAAGAGTTTTCTGTTGTCACTAAGGAGCCTGGATTTTGGGGAGGTTAAACAACCAGTTTACACATCCTGTTCTGTGGATTTGGGAGCATGTAATGAAATGAAGGAAAGCCAGCCATTTTTAAAGGCAGAATTTAGAGAACTAATTTAAAAACATCACTGACCCTCATTCCTTGCATTTCCTGACTTACTGTTATATTCAAAAATGTTTCACAACAAAAGGAGGAAAAAAACCCTATAATATCCCCAACTACAGCTCGTTGGGTGCCTGTCTGTCAGAGGCAGTTTCCTTTCATTTGCTCGGATCTGCTAATTAAATCTAAAACATTCAGTTCACGCAGTAACGCTGAGAAACACGAGGAACAAGGGCTTCTCTTCCAAGCCTGGGAAAAGGCTCTGCTCCAACCTCCATCACACCCGAGTCAGCTCAGGCCAACTCCACTGATGGATCAGAAGCTGTCCCGCTTATTTTGATCCCTTGGTTTTAAAGTTCAGAGATGAAATTCAAAGAGAAAGGGGGAATGGGGGCAGGATACCAGTGTTGGGAGAGTTGTGTTGTTGTTGTAAATGAGAAGCTGCTCAGTTATAACACATTTCAGGGCCACGAGTTGTGATACTTCCCCAGGGAGTGGGCAGAGCACCTCCTGTTCTTGCTGAAACAGAGGAAAATCAGAATGACTTGTGTAGGAGCTCAGGGGGGCAGTTGCTCAGGTGAGGCATGCTGATCTCTTCTTTTTGCAGAGATTTACCCATGCAGCTCTGACCCTTTGCAGCTATTTGGATGATCAACGTGCCTTTTGGTATTGTCAGATGGGTTTTGCCTGTCTGGGCACAGCCATCATAGCAGAAATCTTCCCTCTTGCCAACACAATTCTGCAGAAAACTGCCTCCCACAAAATGATACAGAAGACACTGAAAGCTGCCCTTTCAGTGGCTTAGGTGCAGCAGGGAATACTGACGTCTTCAGAAGGGGACTGGGTGGATATCCCCAAAGCCCTGCTGGCAGCAATTGGGCCAGTAACACCCTGCCCAGATTATGTGGGTTGCACATTGCACCTAGAGATAAAAGATGTAGCTGTGACAAACTGTGAGCACAAATGATGTTTGTATTTATTTTGTAAACATATCTTGGAGGGAGCCTGGATCTGCCCTTGATAATATGTGAGCATGTGTCCTGCTACATATTTATGGCACCAAGGGGCAGGCAGGAGGCTCCCTCTGAGCACCAGGCAGCACTTGTGTGCTGGGCGGGCGGCTGAGCACTGGCCCAGGCTGCCCAGAGAGGCTGTGGGGTCTCCTCCTGGGAGAGCGGCACAAGGCGCCTGGACGGGGTCCTGGGCACCCTGCGCTGGGTGGTGCTGTGTGGAGCCAGGAGCTGGACTTGATGATCCTTGTGGGTCCCTTCCAACTCAGGATATTCTGATTCTGTGATTATTCTAGAAATGTCTGCCATAGGTTATCTGTATGCATTTTCCAATGAGATACTGAAATGTGTTGACTCAGGGTGGCAGCATCAGTGCCTCTGACCAGGTCACACATGGGATGTTAATATACTCTGAGACAGACAATGTTGCAAGAAGAATCCTCTAATCCGCCCAGTAACCATACACTGATGGTGCTGTAGCTTGAAGCAGCATTGAGAAAGCTTTGAAAAACCACACTCTGAAAAAATAAAAATATTTTCCCTGAAATCCTATGGGTAGAAAAGGCCAGGTGTGTAATACATGTGTGCTCTGTGTAACTGAAGCCTGCATGGAAAGGAAACCAAACTACTCTGCAGAATATTCCCATCTCTTTAACGTGCCACATCATGTGCATAGATCATCATGCTCCCCTTTAACAACATTATCTGTGACAGCATTGTGTGTCTTCACTGACAGCATTCACATCTGAAATTTCTGTCTTTTTGCTCCCAGGGCCTTGCTGTGTCTGTTTGCAAAGCACCGCCTGGTCTGATGATGGAGCAGAGCCCGCACGCTGAAGGAAATTGTGCGTGTGCGTACAGAGCCCTGGTGCCATCCAGCGGGCAGTGTGCTGCCCACTGTGGAAATAAGTTTTCCCAAAGAGCTGTGAAGTTGCTGGTCCTGCTTTCAGAGATCCCCTTTTATTTCCCAAGCCAGGCAGTAGGGGTGGCAGGGTTCGGCTCTGGGTTGGTAGGTGCACGGGTGTGTGAGCTGTGTGCTCGAGCTCCATGGTACTCAGCGCAATTTGTCAAGGGTAATTTTGGGTTACCCTAAGGGTAACCTCTCTTCATCTGAGGCAAGGAGTGCTAAACTCCTGCATGTACAAAAGAAGAGCAAAAAAGACTAGTACCCCCTTCCAAACATGCCCAGGTGATCCCCTGGCAGTTCAGCATCAAACACACGTCATCTTCTGAGACACCCCTGGAGGGATTTGCTTTGGGATGCTGAGATCAGCTCACCGCTTGACATCACATATCCACAGCCTTTACTTGGCTGCCTCCAAAACCATCTCATCTGGATGCAAGTCCAAGTTTCTGGCCAGCTTTTTAACCTCCTGCCCTGTCTGTCACTTTGTGAGAAAATGCCATAGCAGGAGCTATGGTGTTCAGGATATTTTTAGGGTATTTTTTTTTTTTTTTAATATAAAGTCAGTGTGTCCTCAGTTGGCAGAACAGCTCAGAGCTGGTCAGAAACACCTTGTTCTTCCCAGCCATATCTGCCTCATGGCATTAGACCCCATAAGGCATGATGAAATGCTCTGTGCTGACCACTACTTTTAATGCCAAGAATAGGGTTTATCTCATTTGCATCCTTTCAGAAATGTGATTGCAGTCAGGAAGCCTGACCCAACTCCGTACCTTATGGACTTTCTGATTTACTGCAACACGCTCGTCTCTTCCCACTCCTTGTGAGTCAAGAGCTTATCTGGGAAAACAGATGCCTTGAAAATGCGGGGCGCCCGTTCTCTGTTCCAGCTAAATTCCACTTATGGGGGGTGTGGGGGGATTACTTTAAATCATCTTTAAGCTCCCTATATTTCATGGTAGGCAGAGGGCTAGTTTTACTTCTCACAGATGTTAAAGCACATTAAGGTATTGTGATATAAGGCCGCCTATTTAGGAAAGCTAACACGTTTCTGGCACACAGCAATAGGCAGAGAAGGTCCTAGCTCCTCTGCCATAACAAATATCACTGAGGTTAGAAGAACAGAGAGGAAAAATACACCTAGTAGAAGATATTTATCTTACTTTCATTACTTATTCCTCTTTACAGCCTGCAGCTAGCCTTTCTGCCGCAGGGGTTATAGTAGAAATAATGTCTGGCTTAAATGTATTTACAGTGCTCTTAAAGAATAAATAACCAGATCTACAACTCAAATACCTGAAAGTGACCTCTCTAAGGAGCCAGACAGGCAGGATGCTCTACACAGAGCAGTGCGAGACCACATTGAAGTGAGATAATGTGGATAAGGCGCAGAAGAATGCAGCTATGAGCTGAGCAAAACACTCCTCATGCAAATGCAGGTAAGGAATAAGGCATCCCCCCTTCTACTGCAGCTGATGATGCGTTTGAGAGATGTGCCTTGAGCACCTCCCTGTCTGCCTTCAAAGGCAACCCCCAAGCACCATTCCTACGGCTGAATACGCCCCCTGCCAACTCTCCCGTGCTACTTTTTGCCCCTACCACTGAAAGCAGAAATGCCTCCTGCCAAATCATTTTCCAACAGAAAGCCCTCAGTGAAAAAGGACTAAGATCCCTGCACACAGCCCCAGCTTCTTAGAAAGAAGCACACTAGTTATTCATGGTCAGAGAAAAGAAAATAAAACATTTCCCATGCTTTGGGGTTTGGGGAGCCAGGCAGGCCTTGCCGAGGTCCAAGTTTATCTGCAGTTATGGTGACCCCTTTAAAGGGCAGTAGAGAAAATACGGGCAGGGTCAATATTTGCAGACCAGTCTGCTCATATCCATAATGTGCTTTATTTGGGATAAATGAAGACTGAGCTACTGGGATAAACTGGTGGAGGGGTACTGGTGTAAGAAATGCTCCTTATGTTTTTTTAATGCCCCTTAATTTTTTTTCCTTCTTTTTTTTTTTTTTTTTTTTTTTTTTTTGGGGGGGGTGGGGTTGGGGAGGAGAAGGGATCACTCACAATACAAAAACTCTGGCGGAAAGTCATGAGACAGAAAGGGTAAAATTTGGGACCAGAGCTGTGCTAAGATCTCCTCACCCCACTGCTTGCATCTCTGCATCGAGGAGAGGAGAGGAGAGGAGAGGAGAGGAGAGGAGAGGAGAGGAGAGGAGAGGAGAGGAGAGGAGAGGAGAGGAGAGGAGAGGAGGAGAGGAGAGGAGAGGAGAGGAGAGGAGAGGAGAGGAGAGGAGAGGAGAGGAGAGAGAGAGAGAGGAGAGGAGAGGAGAGGAGAGGAGAGGAGAGGAGAGGAGAGGAGAGGAGAGGAGAGGAGAGGAGAGGAGAGGAGAGGAGAGGAGAGGAGAGGAGAGGAGAGGAGAGGAGAGGAGAGGAGAGGAGAGGAGAGGAGAGGAGAGGAGAGGGACTGCATCCGGCATCGCCCTGCATCCCCCTCCACTTGGAGTAGCAGTGGTTGGAGGTGCCCTACTTTTGGTTTCCTTGGACACCCTGCTGTCAGCACGCTTGTTGTCCTGTCCTGTGACCAAAGAAAGGCCTGTGCGTGAGGAGAACTTGATAGCTCAGAGGGATTTAGGAGATGTGTGCCTGTATAGGCTTACACTCGTGTGCATGTGCCTGCATGTACCTGTGCGCGCACACATGCTCGTTTTTGGGAGATTTCTGGGGGTCAGCTCTTCGGGGACTGTGCAATTGCTGAAAAGAACAGAAGGTGGCATGTTTTCTGCATTTTCAGGCGGCAAAAGTGCAGTAAAAGAAATACAGGAAGGAGCTAAAGGAGGCGAAAAGGAGGAAGGCAATAAAGTAAAGGAATACAGAAGGAAGTGGCTAAGCCCAGACCATATCCAATTCTGTATGTTTCTGCTGTTAACAATTGTATTAGCATTGAATGCTATTTTTGCCCATTTCTGTAATGTAACTCATTGATGCCACGAGAGCTGAGTTTACTAGACTCTGAACAAAAACATGGTCTGTTGTGATGCATTTCATTTCCAGTACTTAAACATCTTCTGAAAACTGTAAAATGAAAATGTGGTCCCCTTCCCCTTCCCCTTCCCCTTCCCCTTCCCCTTCCCCTTCCCCTTCCAGTTCCCCCTTCCCCTTCCCCTTCCCCTTCCCCTTCCCCTTCCCCTTCCCCTTCCCCTTCCCCTTCCCCCTTCCCTTCCCTTCCCTTCCCTTCCCTTCCCTTCCCTTCCCTTCCCCCTTCCCTTCCCTTCCCCTCCCTTCCCTTCCCTTCCCTTCCCTTCCCTTCCCTTCCCTTCCCTTCCCCCCTTCCCTTCCCTTCCCTTCCCTTCCCCCCTTCCCCTTCCCTTCCCTTCCCTTCCCCTTCCCTTCCCTTCCCTTCCCTTCCCTTCCCTTCCCTTCCCTTCCCTTCCCTTCCCCCCTTCCCCCCTTCCCTTCCCTTCCCTTCCCTTCCCTTCCCTTCCCTTCCCTTCCCTTCCCTTCCCTTCCCTTCCCTTCCCTTCCCTTCCCTTCCCTTCCCTTCCCTTCCCCCCTTCCCTTCCCTTCCCTTCCTGTTTAACCAACAGATTCACCCAACACTGCATGACAGGGGCATGAAACACCCGTTTGCCACAGAAGCCCCCAGCTCACCAGGCGGGATGTCCCTTGCATCTCAGGCTCACCCGTTCGCTTCAGGAGCAGATGCCCCGCCTGTTTGGTGAGGGGCAGGCTGAAGGTTAGGTCTGATGGCAGCAGGGGGATGGCGAGGGCTCAGATGGACCAAAGACACCCTTCCCTCCCCAGCTGCGGGTGCTGGGAGCCACCGAGTCACAGCTGGTGGGCACTTGGGAGTAAAGCCGCACCTCTGCTGCCCCTGTGAGGAGCCTTGGGCTGCTTCCCACAGCAGGCACCTCTGCTCAGCAGCCAGCTTCCCTCACTCCCTGGGCAGCTGAATAGATTTTAGTTTTGTACCTTCTCCAAATGAAGGAAGCTTAAAATGTCTGGGGACCTGGCAGCAAGGACTCGCGTGGCCCAGACGCTGGCAGCATCATGCTGTCCCTGGCCCTGCTCACTGACTGGGCCTTTCTCTCCGCTTGGGGTCATTTCCAGGCTAGTGAGCGACCACAAACAGCTCGCAGCAGTCACAGAAGGGGAGCCAAGAGAGCGGCAGTCCAGGAGGAGAGCTCAAGGACAAAGTTGCCATGGGTAATGCTTTCCTGTCCCCAGGCTGTAAGCACTCGGGATAGGGAAATCCTGCTGCTGCAGCATCTTGATGGAAGGTGGATAGACGAGGCACTGACACACGATTTGGAGCACTTCTGTCATTCAGCTTCTCTTGTTCTCAGTACATTCACTTGCACCTTTCCAGGCATGAGGCATTTGGGGGAAGGGCTGTGCCTCTCCTGAGCATCCTGCAGCAGACCATGCCTGAGGAGCACAAGCTAGAAGCAGACACTGCAGCTGCCAGTCCCAGAGCTGCGACTGCTGCAGTCAGCATCTGGAGGACGGTCCTGGTGCCACCAGTCTGATTAGTTTTTGGCTTCAACAGAGCATATCAAACCAGCCCTCCCACCCCCAAGCACTGGGACGTGTGTTCTCAGGTTTTGGCCTTGGGTCCCTTGGATCCCTTCCAGGCAAACACACCTTGAATTCTGCTTCCCAGATTGCAGCACTTCACCCTTGCGATATTGTCTTGAGAAATTACATGACATAAAAATGTGTATTATCTAATGCAAAAATATAACCAATAAGTAAAATCTACACTATATACCTACCTACGTCAATATATATCGTATACTATATAAAATACACAATATACTAAATATGCCTACACATAAATTTAAATATATATTACATAACAAAATCTATATAAAATTTATACAGTAATAAAAGCATGTTCTTTGCGTGCATATGTGTTGTTACAGTCATGTTTTGAAACCAGTCCTTTTGCTGGAGAATAAAAATTCTCAGCCACTTCATGAGGAGGCGAGGATAAGGCACATTACCACAGCTGACGGCTCCAGATGGGAACTACAGGCGATGCCTGAAGGCTGCAAGTGTTTTTTTGAATTATTGGCATCACCCCTAGCAGTCGTAATGTTACAGATGTCCAATGCCTTTCCTGGGGAAACTGAAATTTCTTAGGGGAGAAATACCTCCCCCTAAACTTCATTCTGAGAGCCAAACTGGACAGGAATAATCCAAGCTGCAGTGCGCCAGGCCAAGGGAGCTCAGACAGAAGTGGTGGCCCTGTTCTCTGACTGCAGTGGTGCCGGGTAGGGAAACCACCACAATCGAGGACATAGTAATGAGCTAAGCTGTAGGAGGTGTGCACATGAACTTCTTCATGCTAATGTGGAGTAACAGAATTTGCATTTCCTGGGCAAGCTCTGTAAGACACTAGTATGGAAAAATCCTGACATTAAGAGAAAGCAGCTATTGGATTGCCCACATTTAGCCTGGCTACAGAAAAGCAGAAAGTGGGTTCTGCCTCTGAAAATCATCTTTTTGGAAAAGCCAGCCTGGTTAAAAGCATTTAAGTTAGCAGAGACAGTTGTGGTCACACACCACACTTGGGTTGGTTTAGGTCCCAGATCACAGCCTGCACCTTGGCAGGAACCACTGGTGATGAACCAAGCTTTTCCCACTACCAAACACGGCATGGAGACCCGTAATCTGCAGTGAGATTTGCACTCCTCTCTTGCACATCTTCTGTTAGGCAGCTTCTAATGGTTTGTGCCTATTATGACACTGTGCATTACTGTGGTGGGTGGGTTTTTTTGGACGTAGTTATTCAAGTTCATCCATGTTAGTATCTGAGCAGCGTTTAGGTGATGTGAACATGGTCTGGTATGGCTTTAGCCTCTGGAGTCTTTTAAGACATGACATAACTGAGCACATCTCCTGAGCAGCAGGGTGAGCTAGTGGTCAGCCTTATGTTTCTCTCCAGCTGATGCTCTTTGAGGGTAGATCTTTCCCTTCCTCTTACTGGGAGGGCCCACTCCTGTTCATCAGGGCAAATGTCACCTACGCTAAATTTGCAGAGTTTCAAGATCCTGACAAGACTGTGCAAGGTGTGCCACTGAAGCTATGGTCTGTGGTGCTGCTCAGTGATGTCACAGGGTGATGGTAGGACATGTCCTGTGAAGCCAACCTCCTGACATAGCGCCATCATTTTGTCCCCAAGGTCAGAGGATTGTGTTGCTGTGAACAATCAGCTAGATGCTGCTCCGGCATGTTTCATGAATGTGACAATACTGGGGAGCAGTCCCTGCAGGCCACAGCATAGTTTGCTGTACTGAAATTCAAGTCTCACCAAGAAATGGAAGAAAAGCCCAGCTGCATCCCCATGAGCTCCTTCTTTTACAGAATTGGGTATTTATGTTTCTTTCTTGCCAGGATCATATAAGGAGCATATTTATAAGGCAAATACAATCTTCAGCAGCACCTTCAACTGGTGCTCCCACCTCCCTCTCCCCAGATGCTTTATCTCATTCTGTCCAGATCTCATGCCTTCATAGAATATGTGCCAGGAAAAAGCTATTGACTCATAAATCTGTTTCAAGCAGTCCTCAGCAGGAGATCTAGGTAGACGTGAGGTGCAGGTAAGTCAGCTGTTAGAGACCTAGGGTGCTGACAAATGAAAAATTTAATTCCCTCTCATCCCAAGAAGAAAAACATGGTTTTTGTACTTTATACACTTTATGTACTTTTAGTTCCAAGCCTGGGACTGGGGACTCTGTACAACTGTTAGGGCACGAGAGTGGCTTTTCTGGGTGGGGTGATGTGCCTCCGTGCCCAGGAGTGGAGTTGCAGGGAAGAGAAGGGCAAGAGAAGATGAACAGCCTGATCCTTCTCCTGAATCCTCCCAGCTTTTTCTAGCCGGGCCTTTCTTACATGGCTGCTGAAACACATAGATGATTTTAATGGACCTTTCTTTTATGGGTTTCACTCCTTTTTCAGTTTGGCCTGCATAACATCCAGCAGTCAAAAGCCTTGCAATTTTAATTTTGTGTCAAGCCAAGGTATTGTCTACTTTGTTTCATTCTTGTACACAGCAAATTTTGTTAGGTGGAATCTCTCTAAAATAGTGAGAAATAGTAATTCACTGTTCACTGTCTCTGTAACCTTCAGGATTTAATGCACCTCCGTAATATTCTCCCTTGAGAATATTACATTTCTAGCATTTCTTCCCTAGGCTGAAGAGTAGAAGGGAGTCTTACCCATTTAATCTCTCCTCATGGAGAAGACATTCCTTCTGTGATGAGTGTACTTATCCAGAAAACCTCCTCTTGACTTCCACGGTAACTGATTTAGGGCTTTTGCTACAAAATACGGTCAAAACCAACTAGAGATGACAATCATTACACTTGCTACTTCAGTTCCACTAGTTTAACTGGAGCACTTCAACTTGTGCAACTGCAGATTCATGCTTTACATGTAAACTTACATTCAGGAAAACTTGTATCATGAAAATGCAAGTAATAGGAGATAGCAGGAATTCAATGCATGCTTGAACATCGGCCATTAAATAAAACAAGATGCTTTGTTTCAAGATCTTCTAGCTGTTCCCTTCATTTTTACTGGAAGTCGATGGATACTCACCAAAGTGCAAGGTAAATTCTAAATGGATCATCTCTTGAGATAAAAAATGAGAAAAAGAAAAATCAATGAGCCAATCGCTTTAGAGCAATTTTCTGAAGAGCTTTCAAAATTAAGGCACTAATTTGCTGAATTTGAAGAGTCATTATTTCAAAAGACAGTGAGGATGCATCAAAAAAACAAACAAACAAAAAAAACCCAACTCCTACAAATGCTGGAATAATGCACTCATGTTTGGGCTGTGAAGGGAAAGACATCCTGGACTTTCTGGAACATGCTCGGACACCTGAGTAGCATTATAACTGCACTAAGTGCTGGAATCAACGAACGTTGACTTAACTGCTGTGGACAATCACCAAGTGAGATATGAATGCCCTTTGATCTATTGACAGTGCTATAGCCTTGTGACCAGATTCTTTGCTGATTTACATCATTTGTAGCTATTTGCATTGAAGCAGGACAGAAACACATTCAGTCTGATTTGCAGTGGCAGAAATCACAACACAGAGCTCACAGACATTACACTGGAGGGTCCAGCTTAGTCTAAGGAACTGAGTGCAAGTATAAGCACACAATCCATATAAGCAAGTCTAGGTAGTAGAAGGGGACAGACATGGAAATGCACAGGAACATGACATTCAAGACTTGCAGACTAACTGCCGATATCTACCTGTCTAGAAATTTCTGATGCTCTGTAATTGGAAGAAAAATCCCTCTCTGAGACATGAGCACAACTCCAGTGATTAAAAAGCAACCCCTGTGCTGCGCACTTCATGACCAGAAAGCAACCGCTTCAGGAACAAAGCAGTGAGATTTATTATAAACACAGCAGTAAGTTTATGTCCTTCTGTCGATGTGAGAAATTAATTTTTCTTAATACTGCACTACTGACCAGTCTCCACTATGTGACATTTTTACACAAATTTTAGATTAGTAACCAAAACAGAAGTAGTTTTATTTTTTTCCTGATACAAATGCCAAATATCACAGCCATAGACATGCACAAGAAATTGTTCCAAATAAATATGCATGGAAAGATTTCTGACAACTTGATAACAAATTTAAACACAGTAGGTATTGTATAAAGGGTTTAACAAATGGTATTACTGCTAGCAGAATATGTATCTTCAGGGAAAAGAAGATTGAATACATAATCTGGAAATAGATTAAATATATATATATAATATATTCAGTTTATTGCATGGATAGATAAATATTAACATATTTGTGCACATAACTGGGAACGAGGCACTTATTCAGGTTAGTATAAACAAGGCCACTTGTTAAGTAGAAAGAAAAATGTTAATAAGCCTCCAAAACATCTTGCTGAAATCCAAAACCTTGAAGCCATAATAACAAAGGCATGCTGTTACAGATGTACTTATAGTTCACTGAATTGTAAGAAATCCAATTTCTTAAGAATGGGACAAATCCGGCAGGCCTTACTGAAAACATTGGGATTTTTTTCCCAGGCAGAGGACTTTGATATCTGATTCAAGACTCTCACTCATTCGTGTCCAGCTTTTCAGTGTTTGTGTTGTGTTTTTCTCTGTTATCAGCAGTTTGCACTATTTTTATATATTGTTTGAAAAACGTTTGTCTGATAATCCCCATCAATCTGAACGTTTTGCAGAGCAATTAGACACTATTCAAAGCAGTGATCAGTTGTCTACCAGGCTCAATATTTGGCTTGTAGAACACATGCTTTTTTGATATGGTTTAATTAAAAGAAATAATAATAACTAAAAAAAAAAAAAAAAGATTTTGCCTGCAAGAAACTTTAATGATATTTCTGTCTGTTAAAATTCAAAAGCAGAAAAATAGCTCTACTGATAAACACCTAATTTATGTATTTATTATATATATATTTTAAAAGATCTTCTCTGCTTACACAAAACAGGCATTTTATAAATATTAAAATGTTCTATTATTTACATGTGTCCCATTTTACTGTAGAATCATTGACTGCTACTATCCAAACACATAGGTTCTAGGAGACAAATTCTGCATTTCTCATTATCGTAGTGGTTTCATATACAGGCACAAAGGCAAATTTGATCCTAAGGTTACAATCACGACTTAGTTCTAAGCTTTACATATAAAACATATCCGTGGGTTAAGTCTTTGATCAATCTTGCAAACATAATACATGGCTCACAAAACCAGGAACTGCATTAGAAGACCAAATTAATGTCAGGTGACTAGGGGAAAGGTCTAATGCACTGGGCACATCTTAATGATAATTGTTTCAGGCTAGAACTCAGATTAATTAAAATAAAAGATGACTGCATGACTTTAATAATGTAGTTTGACCCTTAGGTTGCTGAAAACATCTTTCAATTAAGCAGTCTGAATAACAGTCTTCAGAAAAAAAACACAGAAAAAGATAGTACAGATTCTGCCCTGATTCACTTGATGAAAAAATGATGGAATCTTGTGAAATGAGTGAAGTCATAACAATATAAATCCAGAGCAAGAAATATAAGCGTAAGTCCCTCTGTGGGCATATTCACACCATACCATGAACCATGGCCCAGACCTTCCCAGGAGAGTTGACCTCCACATTTCTGAGCCTTATGGCTCGGAGGTCGGGTCTAACTGTGTTTGCAGAGCGCCGCAGGCAGGCTAGGAAGCCTTTCAGACAGATTTTTAGCTCAGTGGCAGCATTGTGTGCTGGCTGCCAGGCTGCTTGCAAGCTGGATCCTGGTAACTCAGATCTCTACAACACGGTCCCCAGAATCCCAAATTCCGGAGGTACTGCGGCTTGAAGATTGGTGGCTGCCTGCACTCAGCAGCACAGGCGGTGGAAAGGAGCAGGTTTTTCAGCAACAATCTCAACAGCCTGCTTCTGGTTTTATATAGTTTATATAGTTGAACTCCATTGACTGGAAAAGATTTATTCATATTAAATGCTAGTGGGAAAAATGGGACGACCTATCTTGAAGGTTATATAATTTCCATGACCAAGCATTAGGCAGGATATCTTTGGGGCAGAAAAGGTCTTGTTTGGATAAGAACTGACATGGGACACTGCTGATCCAAACTTTTGTGAGACATCAAGCTGTCAAATGATCTAAATCAGGAAGGCTGAATAAAAATTAGAATGACTCTTTTGAAAGCAGTCACTTGTTAAAAAAACAGCCCAACAATGACCCAGCATGTTTGTCAAGATGTGTTATGATTATACAGTAATAAATACTACTTGATTCAGTCATGGTTTTTTTTTTCTTTTTTTTTTTTTCTTCACTTTGTTGCCATTTAATATAGCAACTGACAATCACACACTGGATTCAGTATCATGATTCCTAGGCTCAGTTCAGGCAGAACCTTGTCCTCTGCATTTTGAATCTAACACTATCATCTTCTCTAGGGACTGAAACACTAATGCTTGCATTTCCCAGCAGTGGATATGCACTAGAAAATATAATTTACCTTACAAAACTTCCATGATCTGTTATAAACTTAAGAAGACATAAGTGTCCAGTTCCTGCGAAAAACAAAATTCCTTCTGGATTTGGTGTATTCTTTGGCTTTATATAAACATAAATAAGGAAAACATAAGGGAAAAAAGATCAGATTAAATAGCTGAATAAGAATTTGCAGAAAAGAGTATGTATTGCTTTCTGTGACATGCAACTGATTATAATGTTATGCTGTCTAATCTAGCTGTCTTTTGAAAAAGTTCATTTAAACACAAGGAAAAAAATAATCACCGGTATAGCTTAAATGAAGTAAAAGGCTTACAGGAGGGAGGATTCATGCCTGAAGCATTTTATCACCTTTCAGTCTAACTGTAGACATTGAGTTGTTTGTTAGAAACAGTACAAAATTAACTGAAGAGTGTAAGGATTCTACCTCTCAAGTATTCTGTGTTTCTAAAGAAACAGATTTCCTCTCTTATCACAGACAGGATCTATAGCACCTTTGGATAGTTTCTTCTACTTTTTTGAAACGTCAGCAAATAAAAAACCAAAACACAAATCTCTCCCTTACGATGCAGCTCCTTGAATTCCTGCTAAAGATTAGTGCATGATATAAGGACGTCATGATAACCTTTCGTGCAAAGTGGGAGAGTCAGTATAGATTCTTCTATCGTTGCTAAAGGCAGCAAGAGTTCAGGATAAAAAATTTCAAGTACACCTAGAAGCACTTTTTACTCTTTATGAGTCACCATGATCTGCTGCTAACAAAGTGCAGTTCAAGTTTGTTTTGAGGCACCCTGGAGACTCTGGCTTGAATCCTGTGGTCTTGGGATCAAACCTCAGAGCTGTCGCTGGTATAATTGTCTGGTAGCATCATTGGTTCATTGCTGCCTGACTTCTTTGCTGCTTCCTTCTTCTCAGAATTCTGTCTCCGTTTTAGCAGCAAAACGATGATTGCAATTAAGCAGATGGCAAGGAAAATGGCAGCAGCTCCACCAACGATTGTGACTATGCTGACCCCTGAGTTCTGGCTATTCAGTTCTCTGGGGAGTACACCACTGACCACAACCTCCCTTTGAGGAACCTGTTTCTTGCTGGTGCGATCTAGTGCTATGTGCTGTATGTTTGTTCCTCGGTTGTTTTCTACTCCAATGTCTTTTGCAAGCTCTGGAGCTCCCGCAACTCCTCTCTTCTGACGTCTCTGTGTGGATGCTGCTGGGCCTCCTCCACTAAAGAGCGAGTGGTACTGGTGCTCTACGCTTCTTTTGCCAATTCCACGGTTAGCATTCTCTTTTGAACGTACAGTGTAGATTGTATGGACATACCACTCCCTACCCAAAGACACCTAGAAAGACATGTATTTTGTTTTTTAAACACAAACATGCATAATCTGGACAGTGCTATAAACAGAGAAAATAAATCACCACTTTGTATTGATTTTCTGGACAGTACTTTCAAAATCATGCACAGATAAAAACCACTATGTGCCAGTCAGTCCCAGAGAAGACATGTTTTCTGCCAAAATTTTAAGAGGGTGTAGAAGGGATAGTGTCCATTCCTTTTCGTAGCCAGACTCTATGGCTACCAGTGGTTGCTCCCAAGCTCTGTTATTGTGAAAAAACTGAACATATTTTCTATTTTACTCATTTCTCCAAGAGTTTTTCAGGACATGCCATTGTTTCTTCATATTCTCACTCTTTTGACAGAATGAGGGCAAAAAATTACTACATTATTGGAAATGGATTCTTTACATAGAAAATGAGATAACAATTTCATAGGGACAGGTTATGAAACCCTTTTTATGCTGTTAAGAAGACTCAACACTGAATGGCCAGGAGTAGGATTAAAGTCTCCTCGGTAATTTTTCTAACATACTTTTCAGTTTTGCATGTAGTTTTGCAAATACTAAAGAGAAGACAAATACTAAAGAGACAACTGCTGGCTGGATCATATAGATCTAAAGGATGAAAGCAAACTGCTGAATGATTATATGGAATTAAGAATTAGGTGTACCCTTTAGTTTTCAATTTCATGATTTCCAGTGCTTAGATATTTTGCAGTGTGCAGGTTTGTGAGAATGACTTGCACAGAAAATGCTGAATATCAATCAGATTTTGGTGAAGCTCACTATAAATGCTTACGATTTTTTATTTTTTGTCTTAGACAAGCGATGTGAAGGAATAAAACAATGCTGTGTAACAAGAAACTTATGCTTTTAGAGGAAATGTTTAACAATCATTGGTGTCATTTCTTGTTAGCTTATGGAATTAAACAGAAGAAAAACATATTATCCCTATAGGAATCTTTTAAAAAGTAGTCCAGATTTTTCATCTAGAAATTTGTAAGCATTTATAATCCTGTTTAACTGTACTGAAATCACAATAAATCTTTCTGTTGACTTCAACATGACTTACACTTAAAAACACTTCTTTTGCAAGTGTTTCTTTTTGGTTTAGTGTTCTTGCTACTAAGGTACAGAAAACATACCTGAAACAGGGGAGTTGAGTCCACTTTAAATCCATCAGAGCCTGGTTGTTTAACTAAAGAAATTGCTTCAGGATCATCTATGGCAAGTTTTGCATTAAAAAGCACATTTCCAAAGCTTGAGGCTTGTGTCTCTGGTTGAGCTTTGTCCTACGTGGTCATACAGGAAAAAAAAATAAAAAAATAATAATTGTAAAACACAGATTTATTTCTTCCAAGTTGTTTTTAGATAAAAAAGAAGTGAGAAATATCTATCTATCTATATATATAGATAGATATGTGCATTCTCCCAGAATTAGAACACTTACCACAATCTTAAATCTGTACAGAAGGGATGGAGAATCAGCAAGGCACCCATATTCAGTGTTGGATGGATTATACTTGGGAACATATCCATCAGCTCCCGTGCACAGGAAAACCTTCTCAATGCTGCAGTAGAAGGAATCACCAAGGTTCTGCACTGGATCCACCATCACCCGACCATAAATGATATCACCTGTAAAGAGTGCATGCAGTTCACATCCTATTACACTGGAACATTTAGCACAATACTGAGGCTAAATAAAAAAGCCTAGTCAAGAAGCTTAGCGCAGTGTAATTTGAATGCAGTTTCTGGTCACCTCGAAGGTCCAAGCTGAAGATTTCCAGTCTGCCTACAGCTATACCCAGAGTCTACTTGAGACACCTGGCTACCCAACTTCCACCACAGGGTGTTGTCAAAGGTTGTGATTAGAGCAGACACTCTTCCACACACTCTGGGCCACATAACAGCAGTAGGTGGTCATTTGCTGTTGCTGTAACTTGAACCAGTTCAGAGGCTGCTTTAAATACTGGGCTATATTCAGGTCTTCATTCAAAAAATGGCTTAAAGAAACATGTACTACTCTGCAGCAAACTGGGATGGAGGTTTTTGTCTCCCAGCAATGCAATTCATTGAAGAGATGTTCTTTATTATGTCAGCAGAATTCTGTTTAGGCTGGATAAGAGTTTATTTATACTTGGTCAGACTGGCAGCATTTAATACTGTACAAGTGACATGAACATTATGAAAAGCAACAGAGACATTTTCAGAGACTCGGCTCCCTACTGTGTAATTGCATTTCAGCTGTCTGATAAGATTTAAGATAAAACATACTTGCAAGGCCTGTACAAATAACCTGAGCTGTTACTATGCAGGCAAGAAAAGTGTACTATGTACAGTGGTCAGTACATGTGACAGAAAGTGATTAGGCAGGACAAGAATTTGGAGAAGGAAAGGAGAAGTGGTGCATTTTTTTAACACAACTTGTAGTAACTGTAGACTTTGAGAGAGGACAGATACCTGCTGTTCAAGAGACTGTGCAAACTTATCAGAAAAGACAGACTTGGATTCAAGATGTTGGCATTCTGATCAATCAGCAAAAGAGGCACAGAAAGAAAGGAGAAAAATGGAGTAACTGCTTAGGTCATAGAACAATTCACCAATAGATGTACTGAGTGAAGCCCAGTTTTGGTCTATTGTTTCACACAAGGTTTTTCAAAACCTCTCTCTTCTAGAGGGTCTGGACACAGTATTAGGTGAGCAGGAATTCTGAGTGTTCATCTTAGCTATGACTTTGATTTCTGTTCTGTTATCTACCTCACTGCACTGGGTGGACCCTGGCCAACCCCCACTCAGCCTACCCCTCCCACAGGACACATAGAAAATAGATGGAAAGTGAGAAGACTCATGAATTGAGCTAATGACAGCTTAATAGGGAGAATAAAAGCTGCACATGCAAGCAAAACAATAGGAAGAATCCATTCATTGTCAGATGCTTAGCCATTTCCTGGAAAGCAGGTACTCAGCATGTGTAATGGTTACTTGGGAAGAAAAACACCATAAACATGAATGTCCCCCTAGCTTTCTCCTCCTTTCCCTGAGCTTTTATTGCTCAGCATTACTTCATATGGTATAGGATATCACTTTGGTCAGTTTGGGTCAGTTGTCCCACCTATGTCACGATCCATCCTCTTCCAATCCCTGGCCTACTTGGTGGAGGGCAGGGGGGAAGTAGAAAGCACTGACACTGTGCTAGCAATAGACAAAACATTTGAGTGTTATCAACACTGTTTTAGGCATAAATGCAAAGTACAGCACCATATGGGCTGCTTTGAAGAAAGTTAGCTCCATCTCAGCCAGACCCAGTATGTTAACCCACAACAAAAAGATTGTGTAACATTCACTTATCAAGTAGGAATGTTCTTAATATTAGCCAATGTTTATAAAGTGCTCAGTATATGAAAAATGGCATCAGTACTGTTACCCTCAGACATAACAATTTCAGTGCAGATTGGCCAATAGCTCTTATGTAAAGTGCCAGGTGGGAAAGGCAAATGAAAAAGAACACAAGTGGCAAGTT
This sequence comes from Anser cygnoides, assembly GCF_040182565.1. Taxonomy (NCBI): domain Eukaryota; kingdom Metazoa; phylum Chordata; class Aves; order Anseriformes; family Anatidae; genus Anser; species Anser cygnoides. The sequence continues at coordinate 185,350,541 of NC_089873.1, forward strand.
AAACCCTTACTCCTAGTTTGTTTTGACTGAAACAGGATCCTGATAGTGTGGATTACATATTAGAAGTCTATGAACTGTGCACAGTTTTACCTTCTGAGAAAGCAACATCACTTTCTTGCCCAAAGCCCATTGAGCCATCAGATAGCCATAGTGTCTTTTTGGAGAGGAGGAACATCTGGGTATTCAAGCTGAACTCAGCAGCCACTGGATCACTGACCTAAAACACAACAGCATAAAGCTATTCAACAAGCATTCTTTAATCACTTTTAAAACACAACCTAGTCTTCTCTCAGTGTACATGATTCATCAGCTCTGCATATCTACGTAAAAGGAAACAGTTTAACCATAAAGATTTCTTTGCACTAGAAATATATTGCTATGTATTTTACACACATATAATCTTTGGGTTATACATCTCTGTGATGTTTGATTAGATTCTAGGTTAATTTCTTCTCACCACATTTTTCCAAATCCCAGACAAGAAGGTGCCCAGAGCAACTTCTGTGTGTGGATAACACTAGGAAAATATTTCCCTCAATATCTAGTCTCCCTTTAACTCAGCCTATTTTCTGTATCCCATTTTCATCCTTACAGCTGAGTCCCACCTCTGACTCTCTACCAGTTATTTGAAAGTTTTAGTTCTTCTGATGTGCCATAGGATATCTGTACATTTATCTCAGATCATATATGTGAAAATGTACCAAATCATTTGAGCATCTTTAATGATAATGTTTGTCTTCATATATTCAACACTGTTATCTATGATTTTTCTTGATTACACTACAAGAAAACAATAAAACAATGCTATCAGAAGCAGGTTCTCATTGGGCCATATAATTCATAAACATAAATTAGAAGGCAACCTATACAGAGACAAGCCATAACAAAAAAGTAAAGAACATAATGAACAGAAACACTGGGGAGAATCCACAGTTCAAAAAGATGCATTGCATGCATTCAAGAAACAAAACAAAGAAAACAAACAAACAAAAACCAAAAGCCCATTAAACAAATAAGAAAAATGCTCAAAAATGCTCACATATATATGCATATAAATGTGGAAAGGAAGGAAGGAAAACACAAATGAAAACATTCTTGCCAGCCCATGGTGTTGATGGAATGAGATGTAACAATATCAATAGAAACTACTGCCACAAGTTATGCGTGCGTATTCTTCTTCAAATCCCTTTCCCACAATATAGTCCCAGAACTGTCAAAGCAGCAGGATTTGGCAAGAAGAATATACAGCTGAAACATTTTTATAAACTCACTGCCACTCTTCGTAAAGATGAACCCTACCCCAATAGCCTTTTCACAGAAATAATAATAATTAAAAAATCATTTCCAATCTCTTTGGAATGAGTCTTCTGAATGCCTGGATTCAGGCTATTGGGTTGCAATTCCACAGCTTCAAATACCTGACTGACAGCTGTTTTGCAGCTGTGGATCTGAAAAAGAATCAAGCATTGCCTCACCAAGATCTTCCTTGGCAGAATAAATGTCTACTGAGTTGGAAACAAAAAGTTTCCAGCTAAAGGCACTGGGCTTCAGCCACACAGTTTACAACAATGTTAACAGCAATGGCCTGGGTAAATATTATGCATGTGACTGCAAATACATTTCTTAGGCATCCTTTTTTAAGTTACCATTTTTGTTTCAGCTTTACATGTAAGTCTCAGGGCTGCCAGTGGCAAACCCACAGCTGCAATTTATAGCAGTAGTTTAAATGCAATTATTTTCATTATAAATATTTTTTTTTTAAACAAACGAGCTCTTAAAAAGATAATCTGAGAGGTTCTGCTGGTTGAAAAAAATACTGTCAATTTATTTTTTTTTATTTGCCATGCCCATCAACTCTGCATATGGATGAGTTGGTGACCAGATACAAATGATACAGATCACTGATGATACAAATCCCAATCTCCATGGGTCAAAAGCTCATGGAATACTCGCTACTTCAAGAAACAGATTGCTCTTTAGAGATTGCTTGAGCAGGGGAGTTGGGCAAGATGATCTCCAGAAGTCCCTTGCAACCACAACCATTCTGTGATTCTGTGATAGGTACATCTCAGGGCAGCAAATACCTTGATTATGGAAGTGCTTCTGTCAGGAACTAGTCATTCACATTTAAAGAAAGGAGAAGTTGAAAGGAGTGGGATAAAACAGAGACTGCAGGTTGGATCCTTTTCATGTACAGGACATCCCAGAATGAGGTAGTGGTAATACAATACTCAGTGTTATGGGCTACCTGCTTCCCTCTTCAGGGGCCACAGAAAGAAGAAAAAAGGAAATGGGCAGATACGTGATAAAGAAGGAAATGTTGAACCAAAATCTTCAGAGGAAGAACACCAAAATATCTTTTCTACTTCATGTTTGCATCTTAAAATGGCCTTTCACTCATGAACAGTGAAACCAATAGTGAAAGAAATTAGATTACAAAGATTCCAAGAAGATGGAAAGTTTCATATTAAAAATACCAAGAAGATAATTCAGTAGAACAGCTGGGGCGCTAGAATGAAAACTGGGAGAAACAACTCCAGGGGAGGCTTAGGTTGAGTATTAGGAAAAATTTCTTCACTGAAAGCATTGTGAAGTATCGGAACAGGCTGCCCAGGGAAGCAGCTGAGTCACCACCCCCGGAGGTCTTCAAAAAACATGTAGATGTTGTGCTCAGGGACATCGTTTAATAGTGGACTTGGAAGTACTAGGTTAAAGGTTGGACCAGATGATCTTAGAGGTCTTTTCCAACCTAAATGATTCTATGATTCTATGATTTCATCATTTGATTTTACAGTCAAAATAATTTTGATCTGGTTTTGAGACCTGCATGCACTGACTTCAGCGGGCCTGTGCCAGGTAGCATGTGTCTCCTAGTCTAAGAACCAGCATCACAGTGTGAACTTTCATGCTCACTTCTCTGTCTTATGTTTCCTATTTCTAAAACATGGATACTAATACTTATTCATTTACGCAGAATGCCTAAAAATCTTATTGGAACCTGCTTTAAGTCCATATATTCTTTCAATCTGTGATCAAAGGGAACAATATGAAGGGCAGCAAAATCTCCTGAATTCCTTTTGGTGTGAGTATCTCAAGAAAAAGAGTTGGTCTTGATGAAAATTACTGGCGATGGGGACTAACTGGTCACGGTTCCTTGGCAATTATGCACCTGATTTTAATTTATGTACATGAAACTTGCATATACTATATTATTAAAGCTTTATTTGATATTATAAGCCCTATAGTAACCATTTTATTTTCCCAAGGAAGTTCTCACAACTTCAAAAAATTGCTCCTTAGGCTTCTTTTAGGTAATATAGGTCTCCAGCCCTATCTACACTTTAGATAGAATTAGGTCTCTCCCTAAGCTACTTTGCCATTTTTTGCAATTATTATTTTTTTGCTGTTCTTTTCAGTTTTCTCCACATTATCAACATCTTCCTTGTTTTTATGAGGACCAGACACAAGGTATGGTTCAACACTGCTGTGAATAGCTTTAGAGCTCCTGGAAGCAGATTAGAAATGCCAAACAAAAGCCAAAGTGATGAACTAATATAAACCCCTTCTCTTCAACCCCACCCCAGCCATTCACTTTTTTTTTTCCAAAATGCTTTGCTGGTTTAATTCTGAAAAGGCAGGTTTCATGTCAGATCATGTATCGTCTCTCTGTTTCACCAGGACTTAATGCCATATCAGTAATCATCTGTTCTCCCATAGCTGGCATAATGCCAAATAAAAGCATAAAGACTGCACACATTCTCTTGTGTACTCTGGCTAATTCAACAGGAAAGTGATTGTGTATCCCTGACTGATCCGGGTTGTATTTATACTGTAAGATGATCTAATAGCATACATCTATACTATTAATGAGCATGAAACCACAGCCACATTGTATTGGTTGTATTGGCTCCAAATACAGAAGTGACAAAACTTCCTCCTTACATGTCCCAAGGTCATGCTTACCCTTTTGATAACATGTAAAATGGTAGTTTATGTTCTGCTAACTATCCAACATGACCCCCAGACATTTTTCAGTCATTGCTTTCCACAGCAGTGTCCAATTACTCTATACTTTATTAGAGAAATGTGAAATGTATGCTGTTTGCCTGTCCGTAGGTTACCATGCGATCCATATTGCTGTGGGTGGGATTTTTCTCACTCACTTTCATGACTGAGTCTTAAAGCTAAGCATTTATCCAGTGTAGGTTATTTACACCTCCTGCACAGTCCTAAGACCTTCCTTAGGATTGGATGGATCTTCCTCTGAAGGCTCCACTTGCAATACTAGAGACCTATCTCTGATCTTTGTGACAGGTGAAATTTTTCTGATAACAGCATATTTTCTTAATTATCTGATAAAACTATTTCACAGCAAAAGTCAACACATAAGTAAAGAATTCCAATAGGTTAGCTGATATTACAGTATTACCCAAATCAATGTCAATGAACTTTCTACTGGCTATTACAGAGGAACGGCCAAAGGTTATCGTTGCATTGAGGTCAAAAAAACATTTGTGCTCCTACATTAGCTTTTCCAAGTTCCATAAGATTAGTTAAATAGCAGGAGAGGGTATGTACTGTCCCACTGGTTTAGGAACAGGTTTGTTGGTAAGCAAGTAAACTCAATTTCTAGCACTATTACAATTTGAGAATTAAAATAAAAAGGAAACATGAAGAAGGCATCACTGGGAAGCTACCTGTTGGAATCGGATATCCAGATCAAATGTGATCGGCTCTCTAGGATTACAGATCACTGGTAGGCTGTACTCCTGGTGTGGAGCAGTGGTACAAGCTATCAGCTTCACAGTGTACGTTCCAGAATAGTCTCGAACCTTAGGGAGGAAAGAGAGAGAGGTGTTGCACCAACATCCTAACCAATAGGCTGGGGCAGGAGAAGACACAGCAAAGGATAAGGTTTTACCGCAAAATCTGAAACGAAGCTCCACTGCTGTACTGGCTGGTTGTAGGTTGGCTCGCTTCGGATGAGGCTGAGGCTGAATGTCAGGCCTGGGTGATCAGCTGACATAACCATGGAAGTTAGAGATGAAGCTAGAAACACGCCAAGAGACGGATTTGTCACCTTTAGCGTTTCACTTTAGACTCTCAGAGCCTGACAAGCATTCCCCATAATTCATAAACTATAATGCCATGGTTGATGTTAATGCTTTTACAGGGTACTGAATTTTACTAACTGAAAGTAACACAATCAATTACAGTCAACGCGGTTGGGCCCCCTTGACTCTTGTTCCAGTGTCCATCAACAGTTGTTTTTGGGCTACACAACCAGAACTGTATAAAGATTAAATCTAACAGAAAGGCAAAACACTGAGAGTGGAATGGCAAGGACCTATAATCCCTCCTGTTTTTAACTTGGAATGTCATCCCAGAGAACAAAACATAATTTCTCTTAGCAGTGTAACTCTTTCAGCTCTACCAGTTTTAGCGCAAAAGCTAAAACTCTAGAGGACAGCTGAAAAAAAGCAGAATCACTATGAAGGAGTTCTATAGGTTAATAAAACTGAGTTAAACTAAAAGAGATTTCTTAAAATGATTTTTCCCTTCCCATTATTGTTTGGCAGATTTAATTTAGTTAGATAATCTTTTCCATTGCCAGCATTCATGCTCAGACTTATGTCTGGACAGAGAGGCTTACACCTGTGATTATTCTGAATAAAGGCAGTGGGGTTTAAACAGATTAAATTGCAGGATCAGGTCCTCAGTAATAACTAATTGAATGGCAGTGAGAATGTTTTATTAACAGAGCGATACAACACTTTTACAAGACCTTTTCTTACTCTTTGCAAAAAGGTCTAAATAACATAGAAAGGTTGTGAATTAGAAAATAAATTTTAATCCTAAATCCCTAGGGCAACATACATAGATAGTTAATCTTAGCTTTTGGATTAAAAACATGTATTCATAGATCCCTAGTGGACAGAACTTCACCTTTCATAAATCAGCCTTTTCATCAAGTGGAACTACTTGCTTTCTATCAAATTCAGGCATATTTCACTAAATTTTAAAGTCTGAATGCAGTCATCAATAATAAGTAAAAAATCCCAAGCAAAGAATGAATCGTTAGCTGGACAGCATATTAAAAATTCAGATTTCAGCAGCAGGAATAACAAAGATGAAAAATACAAAATTTCGGAGAGGTGTCTGCCTTTTTTTTTACAGCACTGCTAAACTGTAGATTAATCTTACCCGGATGGGACATCACAAACAGACCACGAAACCGGGCTTCAGTCTTGAAGTTGACAACCAAGCGTCCCTCTTCACTAATACGCATGCTGGTTGGGTACAGAGAACCTGGCAGGAGAAGCCAATCAGTACAGGTCATTCCACTTGCAGATGACAAAATCACACTTCTACAAAACACCAGCTACACTCTTTTCCTTTTCTCTTGTTTTATCAGCTGTTTGGGAGGGCTGGTATCATTTGGGCTCACTCAAGAGTCTTAAACAAGAATTACATTGTGGGGCCTAGAGTTTTCACAATGCTTCAGTTTTCCAAAGTACATACTTCCCTGCAAAGCCATGGTTTTACATATGTTATCATTGTTAGAGTATGTTATGCTATCATTACTAGAACATCATCACACTGATGCTCTAGTAGGCTGAGGAAAGTCCACAGGATAGATGGCATTCGTATTTAGGAACAACATGCCCAGAGGTTCTGTAGAAGGAATAATACTTTTGTTCTCACCAGACATTCAAGCTGGTTCCTACCAATAAAAGCTGTGTCAGGGATGCTCTTTATCAGTGCCTCCCTGCCTATTGTCCCAAGGCAGCACCTATCAGCACTGTGGCAGTAGTAGTAGTTGTGGCTTCCATGGTAGTCTACTTGTGGGTACCTGCATCTGTGAAACTCATTCTGATGGGCTTTGTATTACTGGAGATTTCTGGCATGAATCTGGCCCCAAACAGATGCATAACGTTTCCTTATTTCAGGTTTACAAAGTCTTGTTTATATGTCAGAAGTGTTTTATTTCTGTAGCCTGAATTCCAGTCTATTTTTCTCTAGCATTCTGCAAAGTTTCAAAAAGTTCAGGCATTTCCTACAGCACTCCCTTACAGAGAGACAGTGATGTGGTACCATCCTGTTTGCCAGCAGCAAGAAGAAAACAGGAGTGTTCCTCCATGAATGGGTCAGGAAGCTAACATGTTCACCAATGTGAACATATACCATCTGAACAAAATCATCTGTACCAAATACTTTCATTTATACATTAGAAATATATCTATGTATATATAAATTATACTTTAGAAAACCTTGACTGCTTTACAATTTTACACAGAATTTGTGTAGAACAATTAAATGCATACAGAGGTATGGAAACAAACTGAGAAACAGTTAACCCCTGTCTGCCCAGAAATACACCTGCTTATAGCGCAAGGCTGGGCAGTGCAAAGTAGTAACTCTCAGTAATCCTGCCCAAATCAGATTGGTAAATGTTGGGCATCTGCCCTCCACCACCTCAGTGTGTTTATCACGTGTTTTGTGCTTCCTGTTTTCAAAGGGTCTGCTGATGTTCAGTATCTCCACAGACAGGGCCATCAGCTTCTTAAACAGAAAATAAAAAATTGAGGCATCAAAGGCAGGAAAATAGTGGCATATATGAACCACATAACTGCTGAGACTGAGGATTAGATTTGGCTCTTATTAGGCGACTAGTAAGATTTGTGGCATGTGGCTTATTCTTTAGGCATGGCCTGGTGCGTGCTTCATTCTGCATGCACTGCAGATTACCCTTGTCACTGCATTTCCTGCTCTTACCATGAGGACAGAAATTGACTAGCAATTACTTCTGCAGTTTAGATACAGAGTTTACAGAAACAAAAAAGTTTCATGTTCAAACCCGGGTCCTGAGATTGTGGGAGTGTGCATACATACTTATAGTTGGCGCCTGTGTTCTACCTGCAGAAGGGACAGATATGGAACACCAGAAGCTTATTTCTGGGCACTGCTAAGTAAATTTGCATATGAAGAACAAAGCAGCATATACGTGCAACTATACATGTTAATCTTCCACAGATATCTGTATGTCGTTTAAAAAAAATAAATCAACTTTCTGCAAAGATAAATTCTCTAATGATAGATTTGACATGTTCACTAACTATAATCACATAGTTTATCATCAGTTTCTATCAAATTTAAAGAATGTTTTACTTATACAGTTTACTACTCTAAAGCATTGGACAGGTCATTAAACCCATTATGCATTTCTGTTTCTTTTGAATGTTTCACAATAAATGCTTTTGAAATATCAAAACCAAACCAAACCAAAACAAACTGAAATTGTATGTTCAGGGCCAGAAAAAAAAATTGTTATCGCAGAAAAGTTTCAACTTTTCTCATTAAAACACATACATCTTGCATACTTAAAGAATACAAATACATGTCAAACCTCGAGGTTCTGAGTAGAAATAAAAGTTAATTTTGTGTACTTGAGACACAACAAAGCAGTTATTTTCCCTTGGAATAAAAAAATTGATATCAGCTTAACATGGCTTTCATAAACAACCCAACAGAGAATTTGGAGTGCTAGGCAACAACTGACTGTTTGCAACTGATAATAAAAGCAATTTTTTAATTTTTTTTTTAGTATTAGAATGATTGAAAACTGGCACCCACCTTGGAGCTCTGCTTCAGGTGGGCTCCCAATCCCATCCTTCCACAGGATGGCAGTGTCATACACAAAAGTGAGCCGTAGCTCAGACTGCAGATCAAAATGCTGCCAGCCTCCTACACCCACCGGAGAGTGGAAAACATAAGAGACATACAAGGGGACTCTCAATGTGACATAGGACTGTACTAGGTTGAGAACCTACGAAAAGAAAAATGATTTCTTTAGGTTAGAGGTGAGGAAAGGCAGTATTGTACAGGTAATTCTAATGCAAGAAAAAGAGAAAGCATAACTTGAAATAAATATTGTGGCTGAATCATATTTCAATAGGTTTCAGCTGAGCTTAGAGCCTTTGAAGTTCCCTTTTTGTATTTCAAACTGAGTATGAATTCTGATACATAACCCCTAAATTCTGACTGTTCGTTTTTATTTTTATAAGTACATAAATAACATGACTACAACTTAACTCTTCAGAAATTTTTAAAATATTCTTTTGCGTTTGCTCTATCCTTCCCCCATAACCAACTCTTTGCTTACACTCTTTTGTTACCCTCCTGTAATGAGCTCTACTGGAAGACCCTGAATTTGCTCAGAGGTCATTGCAAGACTAAGTCCTTGGACTGTACTTACTCAGCTCTGGAACTATTTCTTCCTTTGTGTATGGATAGCAGTGAGCATACTGCATGCAAATGCACAGATTTGTTTATCACTATCTGGAGGAACTAAAAATGATGTGCAATTTAACACAGATTTATAAGTAGGCCTTCTATGCATATGCTGTACAAAACAGTAGCATTGATTATCAATTAATTATTATCAGAGAATCAAAAAATCTCTCTATATAGCATACTTTGATCAAAACAAAACAAAACAAAAACAGTGTCAGTGAACTGTCAATTCTTAAGACAGCTCTTATGTGATATATGAATCCATCCATTTCTGGAGCAACTTACAAATATTTTTCTATTCACATCTAATTGAAAATGTGCAATACAGATCCTTTTAGAACACTCTGGATTGTCTTACAAAGAGAAAGAAGGGAAAGCATTGGGATCACCTCCCAAAGGGAGAATTTTCAAAAGCACAAGTGGTGTTAAACTCCCATTTACTTACAGTACAAATTGTGTACCTATCTGACATTTGTAATTTGAACATTTCCCCAGAGTGTTTTTAAAGTGTTTTTGCACTATTGATTAAAAAAAATAAAAATAAAAATAAAAAATCAAAGATCTTTACAAGCTGTGTAAAAAACAAACAATTTCTGGGTTCACCCAGTGGCACATCAGGGGGCTGAATGTCCGTTACCTTACAGCTGTTTTACAAATGCTGGACAAAACTTTTAATAATACTACGCAATGACAAATTTACTGCCTTAACTGACTAACTACTCTGAACTAATAAAGGAGATCATTATAGCAAATGTTCATAGCTGCAGCAGCTTACTTTTTTACACATGACACTTCTTGATTTACACACTATACTACCAAAACACTATCCACTTACAATGTTTGCATCATTCCATAAGATGTGTTAGCATTTAGACACTAAGCAGTCTGGAAACACACAATACCATGCAGTAAAACAGCCTGGCTGGTAATATGAGACATTGCAGTTGCAGATGATTTTATATTAATTCTTCTTTGTTGGTTTTACACAAACACAATCAAGACTTTCTATTTGGACTTTCTATATTAAAAGAAAGAGTTTTATTTTCTCTATTTGTATGAATGACAAATTGAAGTTAGAAAATATTACCCTTCAGTCCTATTTAAATTGCACAGACAGGGACAACTTTATCTTTGGGAACCTATGTGGATATCCAAACAATTATTTCAGATATGAATTTGCTAAATTATTTCAAATAACAACATAGAATGCTCATTTCTATCAAGAAAAATGCAGCTATGATGCAAATCTACAATACATTTTGGCTTGTCTTTGATTCAGGAGTAACCTTGAACTTTTGTCATTTCCTGGAATGGTATCAAGAGCTAAATACATTTGCTTGCATAAGAAACGTGTCGCTATTGAAAAGTCATCCCAGAAAACTACATTACCTTTTCTCTGTGCATTTGCTCCACATCCGTATGTTGTACAGTAAGAATTAGAAATTAAAGCTAAAGATCTGAAATTCAGTTTGCTTACAAGGAAGAGGCAAAGCTACATGGAAGAAGAGTTAATATATGATCCTCTTGAAAAGAAGCATACATAATGCTTAGTGATAATGTAGAGGAGGACTGGAATATCACCCAGAGAGAATGTAATGACCTTGACGACTAAAATAGAAGAACTGAGATTAAATTTTATAGTATGAAGTATATGGTAATAGAAACTAGTGACAAGGATTTCTGGCTGAAATGAAAGACATTGGTTAGAAAGAAAAGAAGAGAAAAAAATTTGGTATGTGAGTTGATCACATCATAACTATGACCTTCCTACCCTGTCCAAGTGATATGATCCTAAGATAAAATGAGGAATGGAGTGGAAATTAGAAGCATGCATGCCATTATTCAGAGTACTAGTGAGAGCTTATCTGGTACAGCTTTGATCATCCATGCTTGAAAAAGCCTAATTTGCATTGTAGACTGTAGAAAAAGTATCAACATAATCACAGGAATGGAAAAAAATATTTTATGAGAAGAGACTAAAATAGCTGTGTTGTTTAGCCTAGTACAACAGAGGTTAAGAGGGACTAAAAAATCTGTCTATATGCATGCCAGGAGATGAACAGGAAAGGGCTTCTGATGATGAAAAATGGTGCTGACATGGGCACAAGATGGCCACGACAAACACAGCTTAGAAATCAGAAGAATTTCTAACCCTCAGTGTGGTGGTACTCAACAAGAATAGTGAAGCCATGAAGTCCTATTAGTTTTTAGATTAAGTTTACCAGTTTGGAACCTCACTTATATAAAGAGTTAAGGCCTCTGACAGTAGTGACCTGAACAATGTGACCCACAAAACCTCTTCTAGTTCAGCATCTTATGCCACCTTGAGTAAAAAAAAGCTTCTTTCAAAGCTCTTCTTGATTATCCGATATGAGGTATCACTGTTCGTGTACTCTGTACATAGAGAAATCCATTAATGGGGTTGTAAGCCACAGTTTACGCTTGTTTTGCCTCCATTCAGTGTGAGCACACTGTTAGTGAGCTCAGCTCGTTTGTACCGGTGGAAATCTAGTAGGATACCTTCTGGTGAAAGTCTGTCTGAAACACTGCTCCTTTGCCATACGTTACCACTGCTCTTCAAAAAAATCTGAAATTATAGTGCTATATAATTGACCATAGAATTTAGAAGACTCCCCCCCTTTTTTTTTTTAATTTTTTTTTTTAGCAAAACTCATATGAGATGTCTGGGAAGTGGAGTTTCTTGCCCCAACCAAGGAACTTATTCATATGGATAGCATGGCTATCCTTTATGTGTCATTCATGGCACATAGGGAGAGGAAGGAGCTCTTGTTAAACCAGCTGATTACGTTTTTATGCACTCAGGCCCTTCTTGAGGCATTCATGGATTTATAGGTGTAGAGGAAAACCTATATACTGATAGCCAGACAGTTATTGAATAAATAGTTTACTTATATTAACAGTAATTTAAAGCTTACAAGGCCATCTCATTTCTTGCTGAAAAGCAAAATGCCACAAGGGCAAAATTACTTTCCAGTGTGCAGAACAGAAAAAATCTCAAGACAGTACATGAAACACAAAGAACCTTTTGATATAATAAAAATAAAAAAAATAAGGAAATTAACTGCAGAGGAGATCTGCCAGAGTGAGAAGAAGCCCCCAATAAATGAATCAATGGAATGTGTCAGGCAGATGGAGAAGCCTTGCTTCTCTAACCCTCTTAATAATGCTGTTTAGGCGAACACGAGAAAACATTCTTTCCATTGAGTTATCTTTATTTTCCAGCACTGCCTGCAAAGCCTATTGAGAGTAGGCAGCTGTTCATATTTTATCTCGATGTGACACTGATGAAACCAAAACGGCACTTAGCACTGTTTAAGTGTAGGAAAAGCTTAACTGCTGTGAAGAGACAGAACAGGTGCACTGTGTATCTATGCATTCAATGCACAGAAGATTTTAGAAATTGCGTTGACAAACTTTTATTTATTAACATTAGTTTTATCCAAGTGGGTGTGACATTTAGCCTTGTGATACTAGGAGAGAAATAGAGATTACAGCCACACCTGAGCTGGTTTGGGAAAATTGTGTCTCTCATTCTGTGGCAATGCCAGGTCTGGAGAACCTGAGAAGACAGAAGGTAAAAAGTGTTCCAAGCATGGAACAGACTCTTACAATTACTATCTCAAAAGAAAAAAAAAAATAGATCGAAAGTCATTCAAATAGATTATCTTAAAATTTGTTTGTGTGAGGGAAGAACATGATTTATACTGGATATCAATATAAGAAGTAGACATGCATACATGTTCTTTGCAAGATAAATTATCACAAACCACAAAGTCTATTTTTGAACACTGACTATTCCCATTTAAGACTTAGAAAATACGAATGGTGCTTCTATAGGTGTTCTTCTTTTGTTCCCCTTTCTGATGCAAACTGTCAAACTTCATTAAGTAAAAAAAAAAACACAAACCAAACACATAATTAGTTTGAGCATCTGTTATGTAACAAGCAAGAATATTCAAAACAAAAACACACTGTCAGGTTTGGGGGCATGTACTCTGTCTTACATTTATACAGACTTTTATTTATCTGGCTTACACTTCTAGAGGGCAGAACTTGGCTGAGGAAAATGATTTTATAGCTCTGGTATGTGATTAGTAGCAGTAAGAGACTGTGTGTGTGTATGTGCACACACATGCTGTATTAGTACTGATAAGATCAGAATTAGAAATTAGAAATAACACAGTTTCACATTTTATATTGTATGTTGCAATGAAACAAACTTAATGAGAACTGTGTTTTTCCTTCAAATTACTCTACGCCTGATTTTCTCTTACATTTACTTGCTGTCTGCAAATCTGAGTCACACAAGCTTAACAATGTTATCAGCTAGCTGTTTACACAATAACAATATGGCAAAGCTAAGATTTGGCCCCACGATGGCAGATAGCCAGGTAGGTCACAGGTAAAATGCAAAGCAGGTTTGTTTAAAGAAGTCTGAATGGAGAGGAGAATGCAACCCAGCATGGAAATGCCAGCTCCTTGAAATGTTTAACCTCTGGCTTTGTTACACAGCTGGTGTGTTAACTTTGTAACAGTTTTTTCTTCACAGCCCTTACTAAATGCATGTGTTTGCAGCTGGGGAAGAAAAACAGATTGAATGTTAGTGAGCTTCCATGTCAAGGGAATACAAACTGCAGGGTTTTCTAAAACTTGATTGTGGTGGCTTATCTGAGCATAAAAATCTGAAAATACACACTTCGGTCCATCTGCATTTTAGAGCATCTAGTTGAGAATTTCAGAAAACCTGGCCTTTCCCCTTAAAATATTATTTTGGTAAAGCTGGAAATAGACTGTTTCTGTGCAATAAAATACTGTCTGCAAGCTGCCTCATATAAGTTGAGGCAATATATTAGTAATTTTAAAATCTGTTTTCAGACGGGATTTCCAGACACCTCAGTACCATCATAACACGTGTAACATAAATATGAACTGAACATATTGGAAGAGAAACATTTTCGGTTTTGTCCAGAAATATCTGGTTTTGTCAGAAAGCAAAACAAACTATTCAGCTATACTCAATTACAGTAGCTTCAAGGTATTAATCTGTATGTTCAAATATTTTAGTGCATGCTTTTCATCTTTGTGTTTCTGTTAAAGACTTGTTTAATTAGTTGTTAATCAAATCTGAATTGTAATTTCCTTGCATTCCTGTGCCAAGTCTAGCAATGGACTGGAACCAGTGGAAGCAATATCCACATGTAAATACTTGGCCAGAAACACACAGAAGCCTTTGAATGCCAAACTGTCTGGTTACAGCAAACAGTTGTAAATGCAGGAAATGAGATCAAATGATACTTCACACTCTATCAAATAAGACTAGGCCTACCCTTCAATATGCACCTCATTAAACAATATTAAACAATAGTCACTTCCTTGGTTTTCACTGTTTCATTTTTTAATTTCCTTTCAAGGATATCTGGCATTGTTCTAGCACCTGTGCCTTGAGAATCAGAGATAATTGTAGTGCTTGTCTCTTACGATGTCCCCATGAAATAAGGTCCAATCTCTATTGATTACCTGAAGATACAGGCAGATAACACTCACATAGGTGAGCTCCACCTATTTACAGCCCCAGCATACCCAAATACAGACCTTGGATTTCAAGTTGTGACTGCAGGTTATCCAAAAGAAAGCTGTTGCTAGTTAAGTCACCTTAACTTTAACCAGAACAGAGCTATTATCCAAATGAATTAGTTCAATTTAAAGAGTCTTTATTTTTAAATATAAGTTCCTTAAGCTGCACATCTAAATCCATATATAGATATACAGACACTTGATTTTTCAGATGTGGTGAATATGGGCAGAACCCAGGAACAAAGCATCTAGCTGTATTCTGAAAGAAGTGCTGCATCTAACTCACACAAGGTTTGCTCATGCACAGAGTAATTGCAAAAGAGAGTGGGTCACAAGCAAAAGGCCTCAAAGACAAAAAAAAAAAAAAAAAAAAAGGGAAGAAAGAAAAGAAACTGAAACCTTCCCTGTATGTATTATGACAGTTCATGAGTTCATGGGAACTGGCTAAGACAGCTGCACTCTGTGGCAAACACCAGGAGCACTGCCAGAAGAACTACGCCAGCTGCAGGTCTCCCACCTCACTTTTTGTTGACAGAAGCTCATCTTCTTCCCCTACTATTGGAGGAGTTCCCATAAAGTGAAGGTCCACATCACACAAGATATTGCCACTTGCTTTTGTGAAATATCTCTGTCTGAACCATGAGCGCAATCTTTGACCATATAGATACAGGAGCACTAGAACTGAAAAGCAGAATTTTGAGTTTAAAGATCCAGCCAAATATCTGGTAAATTCAAGCTAGTAAATCTGTAGCGGCAGCAGGATGTGGTAGGAGAATTTAATATTTATTTATCTGTTCTGTCTGTATAATGGAAATTAAGCTTCCTTTGTGTGCTAAGAAAACATGGTGAAAACCATAGCTGCCAGCTTCCCTCTCACGGAGGAGGATTATTAATTGTTCACTGAAGGAGAAAAAACCAACAATGGTAACAACCACAGAGATAGGGCACTGACTGCCACCCCTCTCAGCTGGAGGGGGTCATGTGAAGATAAAGACCAAACTTGGAGAAGAATTAAATGGAGGTGGGGGAAACAGGGAGGGCAGTGAAGCGCATACTGGCTGCGGGGCAATGTTTCACTGCTAGAAGTAATTCAGCTTGATATTTCACTTACCACTCTAACCTTTTAGCCACACCCTACGGAGCACTACAGGCTGACTTCAGCTGCAGTTTCATGGCTCTATAGCTCATGTTCATCCCTCTCTGCCTTGAAATGAGGGATCTTACCTAAAGTACATAATGCTTCTGGAGCTTAAAGCAAGTACACCTCTCTTCCTAAGATATATTACCATTTATGCATATTCTCCACAACCAACCATACAGGTTCTTTAAATTTGCCAAAATAAAGGGATGCTTCTTATTTTCTCCTCTGCTTATACCCATATGAACATACATAGGTTTTATTTAGACACACATTTGTCTAAACCAAGTGCTCAGCCTTTTCTCTATAGGACACAGAGTATTAGAAAAGATTCAAATCAGGCCTTCCCTTTCACTGTGGGAGAAGTGGCTTGCGTAGGTGGCAGGATTGACAGACAGCTGTGTGGCAGCTCTGTGAGCCTGTGTGCTGATTGTGGTTGTGTGGGAAATAAGAATATATGGCTGTGTATTGAATGTCTTCAGGGGCATAAAGAGATAGTGAAAGGAATAATGAGTTGAAGCAATGAAATCATTCTAAGAACAGTGAAGAGTGCTGTCATTTTTATCTTGTGGGAATGTGAAAGGTTTACATCCCACACTCGCATGCCTTCCCCTCCCCTCTGACAGGTTCATGGTTATAGTGGAATGCACCTGTAGGAGGATCTGCTTGTAGCAGAGGGGCAACTCCAAGCAGATGCACCAACAGTGAGCTCCTAGCATCAAGGCAGATACCTTGAACTGGTCTCTGAAACAGACAAGGAACCAGGAGAGACAACAGAGCACTGAGATGCCATAACCATCAAGGTCTTCATGTCTAAGAAGGGGAGAAGCTCCACTTTGTTCTGGTCTTATATTTTATAGAGTACATAACATCTAGTTAAAAGGAGCAGGATTTTAGGATGTTAACCAAGGGCTAGAGAGAATCAGGTGTAATTTCTTGTCCAGCATATTGACTGTATGATCACCCACAGAGTAAGGTGGACTTTAAGAATGTAAATATTAAAAAAAGGGGGAGAAAATTCAGCTTGTCTGATTAGATATTTATATGCCCTTTAGCACCTATGCTTTTAGTAGTAAAGAAGTTTTGCTACACATGCCTGTAGGTTTCTTTGGGCAACGGCACACTTTTCTCATCTGTAAGAATTCATGCTGTTTGGGATTGTCAAAGTAAGAATTTGTGCTTGTAAGTCTACTGAGGCTCCTAGGCAAATTGAACACCTGCTAAAAAGCAGAGCAGTTATGGCTGTTTCACACAGTGGCTTCATCCTTTTCACAGTGGCTCAACAGGTGATGCTAGTGAGCCCAGTAAGTGAGCTGGCTGTACCACACAACTATTGTGTTTAGAATGGAATGAGGTACTGCATTTCCAACCCTTCTACCAGCCTATAGCCCTTCTACCAGCCTAATTCCCCAAAGGGACATTTCCATGTCATAAAGGATTGATCTTCATAGGTACGGATTTTGTACTCCAGAGCCTGAGTGGGATCAGGCAGGCTTGTGCAGCAATTGCATAAGGAAGACCTAGGGATTACCCTTTGCTGTCACTGTGCCAGAAGAAATGCTACACCCTTTTATTTCCACATTACTATGGATTTCTAGAAATCATTTGTCAAAGAACACCTGAAGGTCTCTCCAATTCTCTTCTTTATAACCCCCAAACCACTTTCACAGCTCTGTTCTTCAGCCACATTGACAGCTTCTCTGCTTAGTGACCACAGAATTTTCTGCTGGGTAATGCAAGACCATTATGCTGTCTGCACTGGTGGGTCTTGTTACACAGTGAGCAAGAGATTGGCAGTGCCAAGCAGCTGATAGGACAGTGCAGTTAATTGTTATCAGCAGGAAGACTCTTCACAAGTTTTGTAAACTCTATTTTAAGGTACACAATGACTGATACTAAATAGTCCAGCACTGTCAGTGTGCTAAAAGCAATCCTCGAGAAGGCTTTCATTCTAAGAAAAGACTAACGTGGTTCACTGTACAATAAAAGCGGGATAGGTTGGTCCTAAAATATTTCAAAACTACATTGGGTGAAAATCATAGCAAATTTAATTCAATCTAAGTCATTCTCTTAATTTCAATCGGACAAAGATTTCACTTATAGCCTATTAGTGTTTAACGGACACTGACAGCTTTAAGAAACAAGCTGGTCTTACGTGAAGTCTTTATCTTGTTAAGAAAAAAAAAAGAACTTTTCTTTTTAAAATACGTACAAATAAGTAAATCAATATATTATCTTATAGATACTTTCCAAGAGAAGTCTTCCTTTTTAAGAATACAGTACAAAGTCAAGTTATAGGTTGGTACCTGTCCATCTGTCCCAATGGTGCCTCCACAATCTGTGAGGAGCTCGGACATGTCATAGTAGCTAACAAACTCCCATAAACAGGCTTCTAGATTCAAATTTCGGTAGAAGCGTAAGGTATTGAAGCCTCTAATTGTTGGGCTGTACTGGTATGGAATGGTATCTCCAATCACATCTGGATTTTTGGTAGCATCAGTCAGGAAACCATGGTGGGTCTTCACTTCTGTGTAATCCAACAAGTTGGAGCACTTATGGTTTCCAACTCTAGTTCCATCAGGGCTAAGTGTCAGCTCAAAATTGGAGAGCTCTCTTGTAGAAATAACAGGCAGCATGCCTAAAAAACATTAATTTATAGAACTATCACTATATTTCAGTAGTCAGAGTTGGTTAATCTAGCCCCAAACTCTCAAACACCAAAGATCTTATGAAGTACTTCTGTATTTGGAACACACAGTAATAAATGTACTTCAGAATTCAAAGAACGATGATATGCTGTGTATGAGAATATCATATCTTTGTATATGAAATACCAAATAGAATATTTCTAAATCTCCAATATATTTCTCATTCAGAATTTTGAGTGAATTTTACAGAAGCATGTAGTAATTAAATGGCTTTGTATGTTTTTTTAATAATTATTTTTGGTATAAGTATGGGCTTCAAAGGAATTTTACTAATTATAGGTCTATCTCAATTTATGTAAACCATGAAATTAATACGAAAACACTTAATTGTCACATCAAAGACTATGAATCAATACGGTGTCTTATGCACCTTGTTGCAAACTATACTTGTACATTGATGACACTTTTCTCTGTTCCAAGTGTTAAAAGATTATATCATGATTTTAGCTATCTAAAATAATATGACTGATAAGTTAGCTCAAATAACAGCATGTTGTATGACTTCTCTCAACTCCACAGCTGACTTTATCATACCGTCGATATGTGGCATCGTGACTGTCAGTTTGATGAGATTGGCATAAGCTGGATCCTCTGGGCCAGTATAGCGCAATTTGGCAGAGAATGGTTCTGCTCCAACTACTCCTGACATACGAGGTTGACAAAGACCTAATGAAAAAAAAAAAAAAAGAGAAAGTAACTTTACTTTAAGTCCAGAGGAAATAATCCATACTTTCCCTTGCATTAATTTTAGACACAATTTTTTCCAAACATACATGTTTCCAAAACAAGAAGAATTTTCTGGAATGACAGGTAAATGTTTTGGGCAGCATTTGTCAGAGATTCAAACAGGAATTTATGCAAAAGAATTAAAACAGAAATCATACATGATCAACTAGATCACATTTCTAGAATCTGGTGATGACTCTGCACCTGAAAATTTTCAGTTGCGTATTACAACCACATCTGCAGAGTAAGTGTCAGGTGCCATACAAAGGTCCTCAGAGGCATATGCATATTCCTTCCTTCCCCACATACATAGCTTTATGGAGGATACCTGATCAGGATTCACCTGCTTTTGGCACAAGATTGGGGTCTGGACATATTCATGACTTCACAGGACTCTACAAGCCTCCCATTCCATTACTGACCCAAAAGTAGTTAGAACAATAGTGTCTTAACCTAATTTTAGTTAGAAATGATCTCTAGAAATACTGTGCTCAAAATGGAGCCAGCTTCAAAGACAGATCAGGTTGCTCAGGGCCTTTTTCAGTAGATTTTGAATTTCTCCAATGCTGTAGAATCTGCAACTTTTGTCAGCCCTTTTCCAGGCTTAGTTCAACCTGTTCCAGTATTAGTCCTGGTTTGTAGAACCAACAGATTAAGTTTGCAATTGTACGATCAGAGATAAATGAAAGTTCCAGATCATGTTGTACATGATCTTCAAAATTCTTGACTTTCTCATCATAAGTTAGATAAGATACTGGAAGTAATATATGCATGACAGTTCACTGCTGGGCCTGTGCTAATTAGCTCTGCTAATTTGTCATGTGTAATTCAAGCCACTGATTATAAGGCTAATGTAGCCAGACTGTTTTACATAACCAAACTAGCTCACCCAGCACGAGGTTGTCTGTCTTTAAAATCACTACACTGCATCTTGTAGACAATACCCTTACTTAGACAGAGTTCTTTTTAGTGTGTAGGTTTCCTGATAATGCAAACAAAGGTGACTTTAACCTACAGCCAAAAAGTGAAATAAAGGAAGGAGGTAAATAGCAATTCCATTCAATAAGCTCCCTAAAGGCCTAATTTAGGAGAAAATAAAATGTTTTAACTAAAATATTTAGTTGGAAATGCCAGGGAAATTAAAATGATATTACAAATGAACACTCATGTAATTTATTATCTACTGTAAGATCTTACAGTAAACAGAGGACTTATTACAGCTACAAAAGCAGCAGAGATGACACAAAGAATACGTAGGGCCTGCAGAGAGGTAATAAAATACAGTGATTCGTAATTCACCTTGATTATTGACAATTAAGCACTCACCAGATTCTACAGTAAAAAAAGTATCTGAGATTTCTACGACAAAACAGCATATGCTATCAGACTAGCCATGTCCTTATCAGTTCCACACCTCTGCTTCACAACCTTATTTAGTACAAGTTTCATGGAAAGTGCTGGCTGGACAAAGGAGGTAGTTGACAGTACCTCTGCTGGCTGAGAGGACGCAGCATTAATTCAATTTTTATTAGGTATCAGAGAATCAGATAGAGAGAGACAAAGTGAGTATTAAAGAAAGAAGGTTGAATATTATGAATATATCAACCACAGAAAAAGTTCGTCTAGGTCTTGTTATTGGACACCAGTTGTTTTAGTCCTTAGTCAAGGAATAAACTAATTCTCAGGTGTCCAGTGAGGCTTGAATGCCAAATAAAGCTTTTCTTCTGGCTAGGCATTCAAAGTAGTGCTCACATGTGGATTCTTCAATGTCTAATAGGAAATGAGATGTACTGCAAGATTACTACAGTTGCATTCAAAAGACAACAAAACCCAGCTTTCATGGATTCCAATGCCTGGTATATACTGTTCTTCAGAATATAAAAATTCATTAAGTGAATAAATATTTAAAGGTTACTAGCAAAGATTAAAACCATTTCCTTCTATGCATTTTTTTTGCTGCGCTAAGATACTTTTTGCATTGCTTCTACAAACAACAAAAGAAAAGGTGAGGCTGTAGTGTTAAAACACCTTATCATGCAATTTGATTTTGTTAGGATGGAATTTGAGATCCAAAAGTGTCCTAGGGATTTTGCAATAGGTGATGATATCTTACCTTCTGATGTGCTTATAGTTACAATAGGGCTCATAAGTTCAAGACCCTCATTTCCATCTGAATTCACAGCACGAGCAGCACACTGGACACGAGAACCAGCTTGAAAGTAAATGGAGTCGAGTGTGATCATCTTGGAGGAAGTGAAGAAGGTATCAAAGTCGACCTCCTTCATAGGACTAGTCACACCATCAGGACCAGTGGGTGCACTCACAAGCCACCGGTATTGTGTCAGGGTGTTATTGATGTTCTCACTGGCACATATTGAACCAGTCTTATCAAAGTCTTCATATTTAGGATTGCAAGCCTGCAGAACAAGGCAGATAATGATTTATTTGCTTCACGGGAAAGGAATTTTAATTTATCAAGAGTCACAAAACTCAGCAACATGGAACTGATAACCCCAGTAAATCTCTTGAGTAATTAACTTATTTTGACAGTGATGCTTTTCGCACTGTTAAGGTAGATTAAAAGGCAGGTCTAACTATGCTTATTGAAATAAAAAACTATTATTTTATATTACAGTTTATGGGTGAAAACTTAATACAGTTATGAAAGCTCAAACTACACTTCACCTACTACTTTAACTTGAATGTCATCCTTTGATCTAATTCTGCAAATACAGATGGACCCAAAACTTCCTCAATGCATCTGAATATTCATGACAACACTTTGATTGCAAAATTGTGATGAAAGAAGCCTGTAGTATTCCAACAAACAGTATTCATTTTCCATTTTGTGACACTTACTGAAAACTGTGGCTCACTGGTTATCTCCTGTGATTTTAACCTTACAAATTAATGTTTTAATTTTATTTAATTTGTTTTAAGGTAAACAGGAAAGTAGGATGATACAATCATAGACATTGTGCAAGTATCTAATTTGTTCTTAGTGAGGAACAAGTGAAACATTTTTCTATGCTTTTTGTTCCCCTAAAAATTGATTTGCTATCCAGACAAATTATATTAGCTTTTAGGACTGTCCTAGCTTAAACTCATGTGTGACTCACAACGTGATTGATAAAGACTGCCTAAAATTCAACTGCACCTTTAAACAAAATCCATACACTTATTTTGATCCATCTTTCCACAGAGATACTCACTGTAATACAGATGACAGGATAGCCAGCTACAGGACTTGTTCTGTCTTTGGCTCTAGAAGTATCGTCATATATCAAAAGGGATGCAACTTGAGGGACGGAGGGAAAGGTGACATCTGCCATGCTGTTCATTTCTTCAATATAAACAATGGCCTTGGCTGCCTGATAATGAAAAGGCAGAAAAAGTTCTCTGTGAGCTTTTAAGCAAATAAGAGAATTCAAGCTGGACCTTGAGAAGAAAAAAAGATCATTCTTAGCTTTTGAAACACTCTCAAGGTAAGTTCTAAAACCTCAGCTGGATGAGTTATTGTGAAAGGGTCAAGGCACTGCAAAGTATATTGCAGACTATAAAACCAAGAGCTAAAATGATTTTTTTTATTTTCCAGAACACTGAGGATAGCAGACCATTTAACCTCTTGTGTTGCAGCTTTCTTGAATCACTTCAGTATTCTGGTAGAACTCTGATGTACGCTGTTGTTCTTCAACTGCCTGCTGAAAACATGGTGTTTGACATCAGCAAAGGTGTCTGTTGACAGCAATCTGTGCTGTCTGGCTGCCTGGAGTCAGACTATGTATGTGATACAGATGAAGGGACTAAAGAGTTAGAAGAACACTTTTTGCAGAATCGGAGGAATATGCTGTTTATATTAAAAGCATGTATGATATAATGCTAACTAACAAGAATGTGTGGCTACTTTATTTCACACAGCAACAACATAGCTTTGACAGCAGAAGTTATATTTCACCTGACTGCTCTTTTTACAGCATAGGGGATATATTTTATTGCCAGCCAGTGTTTCCAAGAGGACATCAGGTTTTAGGGCCAATTTGAAGAAGAGAATGTATCTGGAAAGATGTCTTAAAGACTTCTGTTCCACATAGGCTCTTGTCTCTGTATTCCCATGAACCTTATTGCCATGGCAAAAAAACGTTTTGGGTAGGTGCTACAATGTCACCCAGAATGATCCTCTTTGACTTCTAAACTACAAGCCAAGATGGCATGCATAAATATTAAAAGAAGAATAAAGCTATAGGGCAGAAAGCAAGGAGGTCTTTTTACCAGATTTTGCTGTTGAGGACTTTGCATCAGTTTGTTACCTGTATTTCAGCGACCATGTTCTCATCAGGCTTCAGGTGAACAGTGAAGGCTTCTCTCATCTCCCTAACTCCATCATAGAGAACTTCAATTTCCACAAAGTGCTGCGTTTCGCCCTCCTTAAACTCAATTTCTAAAAACATAATGAGACACCTAAAAATAAATCTGACGTTCATAACAAACAGTAATTTTAGGTCCAGCCATGAGAGACAGCAGTTAATACCCACTACTCGAATTAAAGACGTTTATTTTACCTTAAACCCAGAGATGTTCCAAGACCTATGTGGAAATCCTGCCCATAACAGATCTTTATCAAAGGCTTCTGGGCAGAGACACAGAGCCTTTTGTTCTGCAGTAGCACATTTCCCTTCAAATCTTTGCTCCCATGCACTGTTGGTGCACAGTACAGAGAGGGGAAGGAAGATATAGGGTAGTGCTTATAGGGTTAGTATCAACTGACTGTTCAACAAGGCCAAGTGCAAGGTTCTGCATCTGTTCTGGGGCAATATCAAGCACAAACACAGGCTGGCGGGAAAATGCGTTGAGAGCAGCCCTGAAGAGAAAGACACGGGGGTATTTGTGAATGAGAAGCTCAACACGAGCCAGCAACATGCACTTGCAGCCCAGAAAGCCAACTATATCCTGGGCTTCACCAAAGAAGAGTGGTCAGCAGTTCGAGGGAGGTGATTCTCCCCATCTGCTCTGCCCTTGTGAGACCCCATGTGGAGCACTTGTTCAGCTCTGGGGCCCCCAGCACAAGAAGGACATGGAAGTATTAGAAAGAGCCCAGAGGACTGCCACAAAGACAATCAAAGGGCTGGAGCACCTCTCCTACAAAGACAGGCTGAGGGAATTGGGGTTGTTCAGCCTGCAGAAGAGAAGGTTTCAGGGAGACCTTATAGTGGCCTTCTAGTAACCAAGGGCTGCCTACAGGAAAGTTGGGGAGGGATTCTTTGTCAGAGAGTGTGGTGATAGAACAAGGAGTAATGGCTTTAAACTAAAAGAGGGTAGATTTAGATTAGATATTAGGAAGAAATGCCTTACTCTGAGGGTGGTGAGGCACTGGCACAGGTTGCCCAGAGAAGTTGTGGATGCTCCATCCTTGGAAGTGTTCAAAACCAGGTTGGATGGAACTTTGAGCAACCTGGTCTGGTGGGAAGTGTCCCTGCCAATGTCAGGGGGTTGGAATTACATGATCTTTTGAGGTCCCTTCCAATCCAAACCATTCTATGACATTAAAAATTCCTGTGTCTTTCAGGAGGAAAGAGCAAGACTTTGAAATGATGGAGACAAAGTGATGGGAGTTAGCAAGATCCAGGCTGATAATTTTCTAGTTGCTCACAATTTTTCTCTGCAAATATCAGTAGTGGGAAATGCCTCTCCTGTGGAATTTGGAGATGGCCCAGTGTTGTTGCTGGATGTTCAGAAATGAGTCCTATCCTTCAGCTGGGTTGGACACCAAAATAGCTTATCCAAAACTGTGAAAACACTCCAGCAATGAAAGATTGGTCTTAAAACACAGATTAGTATCATGTATTATCATAAACTTCAAAAGACAAAAAATCTGTAGTGCTATGAACTCTATTAATCATTCACCAAACCACGTGGGTGGGCTACTAACAGAATTTTATCAGCTAAGAAATTTCTCATTCTCTTTCACAGCTTTTCTCCTCATTCATCACTATTGAGGAGCAGCGGGCAGTGAATTGCAGAGATATAGGAAGAAAGTTTAATTATTATGAAAGTTGAACAATAAACAGAAAGAGATATTTATTCCTAGATTGAGCAGTAAGCCATTAACTTATTGAGTTGCTTGAAACAACTCCACAATCATATCCTATAATAGATGCTTCTGCAGAGTAATGGTAATACACTTTGCAAATGTTCCTAAGATGGCACTCACACATTTCTCCCACAGTTACTCAGCTACAGATGTTTTCAAAGGAGTGGCAATTATTTTGTAAATATCTCCATGGATATCTAGCCTCCCAAGAGCAATTTGACAGTTGCTTACCACATGGGATCACATCCATATTTAATCATGAATAGTATCCTGTTCATGGAATTATTTCATCCTTCAAGCATTATACCATAATGTTAATAATAATAACTAATAATCATATAATCATAAAAATAACAATCCTACAAATAGCAGGATGTATCTGAGTGACCCTACCTTCTGATATAGGATGATAGTCTTCTCCAGAAGTAGCAGATCCATCCTTTGTATGAACTCTCACAACAGAAACCTTGGAAGTGTCTCCCAGACGAAGCACTGGGATTTTTACAACTGCTACTTGTCTTGTGTCCTTTGGTTCACTCACACTAAATTTGGTCTCACCAAACTTAATAATAGCTTCTGTAATTAGAGTAAAAATATGTTTAGAACACGCTAATGGGCTTCCAAAAGGCAATAATAACAAAATAATTTCTTACTGTCTGCATCATCCTGAATCTTTATCAGGGTCTCATTTTGTTCACCAACAGAGGCACCAAAGGAAGAATCACTTCTTGGAGTGCCAAGAACCAGGCGTAGTTCTTCATCTTCTTCATGGAAAGTATCATCCGTAAGCACCAGTGTGCAAGGCTTCTCAGTCTCACCTGCAATCATTCTGAAGGTAATATCATGCAGAACTTAGGTGTTCTTTGCTCTATTACAGCACTTTTCTTCAAGCTCAAGGAACAATGGGATGCTTCTGTTGGCCAAGGCATCTACCTCACTATCTTGGCACAATACAAATTAATGAATGACGACAATAATAGAGAAAGCAGAATGAGTATTCATTATGTGTCTATGGAAGCTCACTATTTAAACGGAATCTTCTGTTTTGAGATTTCTCTGTTTATATTTGGTATATCCACTTCACATGTATTGTTCCTTTTGTTTTATCTTCATACTCGTTTTCAGTGACCTCCACACTGTGTGAAATACACAGTGTATGTTTCAAAATTAAATACTTGCACAAGGTAACCGAGTAATCGAAACTTTCAGTAATACTAATGGTAATTTTGTCCTGGAGTTTTTGAATTTCCAGAATTACTGACATTTTTGAGATAGTCTCCAATCTTGTGCACCTTCACTTTTATTATTCCATTTAATGTCTTTAAAACTCCCACTGGTCCAAATGACAATGAGTATCTCCTTAAAAATTCTCTGGAGTTGTAAAATGCTCAATTTGAGTAGTCACAAACCCATGTGTATAAACTTACTAGATATTCTGAGACTCTAGGAATAAGGCTTTGTCTTAAGCCTTCTACAAGAACACCAAGAGCTGTAACTGGTATGCAGGCTATCTGGCTCCCAGCATCAGACTCAGTGGGCTCATCATCAGGAGAATGATTTCTACATCCCTGACAAAAGGAACAGCACAGGATGTGAGAGAAATGAGGCCAATTTACAGTCATTTTATATATTGCATGAAAAAGTTATCAAGGTTCTTTAAGATGAAAAAACAGATTAGGACGCTGACTGCCTTCATTTTCTGAGGTGTTTTTACCCCTACAGAAAATAAATTATCCATTCAGAGAAAGAAGGAAATACAAAATATTCATCTGGCTCATTGTTTCAAGGGAAGCATGGATAAATACTGTACTGAAACTGCTGCATTGTAAACAGGCCTAAGGAGCTTATGGAAACAAGATATGATGTTACCAGACCTCTTTGCTACTTGTCTTCATTGAGAAATAGTAGGGTGACACTCAAAAGAGAAGGTAAAAAGAAGGGGCCTGAATCCATCAATCTTAACAAGTTGGTCTCTTTCCTGGTTTCACAGAAGCAATGGCAAAGGCATGGAGTACATGCCAGCACTAACAGCCGAGGTCCGTTCTAAATGAATGACTGAACAACCCACTTTTCTGAAAAGCTAAGATACATGAAATATAAGCTTGTCATTCCTGTGATAAGGGCATACAGAGGATTTCATACTGATAACAGAACTTGTTTAGAGCTTGTAAAAAATATGTGTGTAGACTTAGAAGACTAGAAGTCTAAACTGTCTTCTGCACAAATAGAGGGAATCAGGCAGTATTTTTTCAAGGTAGTAACACATGATTTATCTGTGTTTCGTATCTGATGTGAGATATTAAGCATGTGATGCTGGCAAACTAGCACAGGAAAGCCTCCCTAAAAAAAAAAAAAAAAAACCCACCACCACCACCACCACCAACAAAAAACAACCACACACAACAACAAAAAATCTCAAACACAAATAAGAGAGTTATATCCCAGCTGAAAGGTCTGCCACTCATTTCAGTGCAAGTCAAGTGTATTTATCAGAAATCTGTCTAATGAATAGCAGAGCTTCTGAAGTTTTCTGTAGGGCAGCAGGTCTGTGCTTTTATCACTGTATTACTCTGAACTGCTTTTGCTACAGTGGATCAAAAAGACCCACATGCTTGATCTATACATATATATGCCACTTTGGTCCCTATTGATGATCCCTCTGGATCAGAAGTGACACAAAAAGAGACTATTAACATCATCTGTGCACGCTCTACCCACTGTGTATGGAAAGATTTTGGTTTTCCAGAGTAGCCTTTTTGGCATTACTTTATAAGACACTTAAAATTAAAACAGAACAAAACAAAACAAAGCAAAACAAAATATAGTAGACTAAAGGCTTCTAAAATAAGATCAAGAGCTTACCAGGAAGGAAGGTGATGATGGAACTGTCAGTATTAGGACGCTCCTCAAAGTCAATCATTACCTGAGCTGAACCTTGCCTTGTATAGCATCTCACAGTGGATGTGTATCGGATATCCCCACTCCTGTATATCATGGCAGAAATCTGTCCATCATTTTCATTGCCTACATATAAAGATTCTTTAAACTGCATCTTAGGCACTAGACAGAAAAACATAAAAAGCACATGTAAAGTATAGTTGCAGAAGTTAACACATCTTTGCTCCACTACTTCAAATTTTGTTGTGCTATATTGCACTAGCAGCTATTGCATAAGCATCTAGCAAGCAACTGACGTAACAAACTCAAAGGTGTAGATTCATTGGCTTTGGTGTGATACAAAAGGACAAGTGCTATTTGTGTATCGCAGTCATCCATCTCTTGTAAAAATGTGAAAAGGTCCAAGAAATCAACTCACAATCAGAGACTGAGTCATTAATGAAGATGGTTGCCTTGCTGGGTTCTCCAAGGGCAGCATTCATAGGCATCCTTAGCACAAGCTCAAACTTCTCAGTTCCTTCTAACACCGGCTGTCCAAGGTCATCCAGAATTACCACACGAAACGTCTGCATACTGACTCCAGGGGCAAAATCCAAATTACGACTGATGCCTACATAATCTACACCAGCTACCAGTGGAAAAGGGATTAAAAAACATCAAATACATAAATAGCATTACGTGCAATTAAAAATAAAAATATACATAAATATCTCTTGACCATCTAAGTTGTACTACACAATTTAACAGGTTGATATTAAGTCATTTTTTGTTTAGTGATACAAGTCACAAACCAGGCCTGATTCTGTTCTCTAAATACCAAAATATTCTCTAAATGTTCTCTAAATAACCAAAAGTTATTCCACTAAAATCAATAAAGTTTTTTGGAAGTAAGAACTGAAAGTAAGCGTAAAGATTTGAGAAAGACTCTGGAGATGAAGTGGTCTTTTGGAAAGAAAATTTGTATTATTCTATAATGAAGTTGGCAATTTTGAGACTAGTGTAAATAGAGAAGGAAAAAGGTCAGTGAGCTAAATGTAAGGAAGAAGTGCTATTCAAAGGAGAATGTGCTGTTCAAAACAGAATGAATGGAAACCAAAAGAATCAAATTCTGCCCAGACTGTGTCAGGTGGTGTTTGGCACCTTGTACAGTTAAAAGACAGACTGATCCGGTTTGGCTTGCTTTTATGTTTTGTTTTGTTTTCATAGAATCATAGAATCATTGAGGTTGGAAGAGACCTTCAAGAACACCAAGTCCAGCCATTGCTTTGTTCTAAGCAAAGCAAGCCAACACATAACAAACCAATGCGAAGGAATGAAACTAAACAAGATCCTTACTAAAACGTGACACTGTATATAAAAACAGAGCATTAACGGTGTCTAGAGCTTTAGTAAAAGACTGAGTTTTAACGTTCATTTTTAGGGTGATTAAGTGGCAGCAGAGCTGTTGAGTCAAAGCTTTGGGGAAAACAGTTTCATCGAAATTAAAATAGGGTTTAGAATTATGTGAATTTGACATAATTTGGTGAGATCAAAGGTCATCATTAGACGGACACTTGCTTAGAGTCCTAGATGCTCTATCCAGGCCTAAAGCTGTAAGGCAGGATGTCAGGACTGGTAGCTGAGAGCAGCAGATTCACTGCTTGACACTGCTGTGCTGTGTCAAGATCAAGGACCGGGTTCATGGCTTAAAAGGCAGTCAACTATGTCAGATCTTTCAGGCTGTCACCAACAGACTAGAGAGTCTGAGGGCTGTGCCAGCCTCAGTTTTCAGGTTTGTTTACCTGCTGCAGTCAGGCTAAAATCCCCGAGGCCCTGGCACAATGAATTAAGATTCTTACTATAAGGCAGTATTTCCCCTCCTTCCCTGGAAATAACTTCAATAGTCAGGGTGAAACAAAGACAGAAGATCATATAAAACAAGTTCATAAATGAAGTAATCATGTATTCTTAGACTTTATCATTTCCTTTTTCATGAGAAAGCATGCAGAAAGACTTGCTACAGGTGAATGTTTGGATTTCCCACATTGCTCAAGTAACAGTAAAGTTTTACACAACTTTACCTCATTGAAAATTAGTTGAATAGATGAACTCTACTGTCCACTTACACTTGGGATAAGCATCTAAGGAAGATTACTGGTCTTTTTGTGATGCCTATATACGACCGTCTTACACCGTGGTTTGTGAAAATACTCTAACATTTGTATTTGTATGTACTCTAACATTTGATTCTGCAAAGGTTCTGTCAAATCATCACTGAGCCACACAGCTGTAGCAATCCTCTTGCTGTACAGGATACTAGATAATTTCTCACTGTCTACAGTAAGAGGAGCAAAGTCTGTGTGCTGCCAGGGGTTAGAAGTCTGTGCCCAGAGTATGCTGTTGTGGCAACAATCAACTGCCTTTGTGGAACAGTGTTTTATATGAATATTTGAAGAGATTTCTGTCAGTGCTGGACCTCATGGTTGCTCCTGTTTCAGTTTCTTGCAGAGCAAACTCTGTAAGTACCTAGTTTGTTCTAAGAAGAAAGATCTAAGAGAAAGACACATATAAATTTCAGCTTATGTAGCTGAATCTATATCAAGTAAGACCAAATGTACTAGCATTTGCTGCTGAGATGTATTATGAAACTAGACCAAAACAATAACTTACCTTCTGCAGTTATTGGTTCAGATTTGCGAGACCTTACTGTAACAGAGGCAGCTTTAGACAGATCGGTTCCAGTCCTCCAGACACGTACCTCAACATAGCCAGCACTCTCGTCAACATAGTATTCATCATTTCCAAAGTAGAATGCTGGTTCTGGTGAAAAAATAATAATATCTATCAGTGTTCCTTTACCATATCTTGAAGGTAACAAAGGGGCATAACATTACAGAATGGAGAGACCTTCACTCTTTTCAGTAGTTAAAAAAAAAAAAAAAAAGCCTTTGTTTTAAGTTTTAGACTTTTTCTTATGTACTTTTAGCTTAATTTAAAGTATTGGTTTGCCCATTTTGGGGTGGCAATTGTTATATCAGCACTGTGCTCTTTTTCTTGCCTCCTACACTTTCAATTTTGTGTGGCAGAAGGTAGGAATTTGTGTGCAAAAACAAATGCATTATCTCATTAAACTTACTTGATCTGGGTCCTGTGCACAAGCCAGAAAATTCCTTGCATTTTTCACTTTGGTGCAAACAGACAAAGGTGAATATAGATAATGAAAGCTTAACTAGAATGTTCTCTCAGATTCCTGATTTTAAAACCAGACTAAAACATGATATATAACTGGAGCTGCTTTTGGAAATGTTTTCCAGCTAACCAAAGGGGCAATGCTTAATTTTAGTTCCCCCACATCTAACATTTAAAACAAAATCAATCTTATTCCATGTAGACTGGAATGTGAATAGTCTTTTATCTTAATATTTAAGTTCTAGAGTTTATAAAGAAAGAAGAGCAAAAAGCAAAGGAGATTAAGCTTTATCCCACTTAACAGACATGTTTTTTTATCTTCATTTTTCCTCCCTTCTTCAACTTTTCCACCCACAGCAATTTTACAAAGTAAACAGGTTTGAAAACATAGACCAACTGCATCCTGGATGTAGCTCCCCTTTGCTAGACTCTCCATTTCTGTTTCAAACATATAGAAGTAATGGCACACACAGCCAGTGCCTCAGCTTTTCTGTTGCACAGCAGAAACCATACCCACCTTCCCCAATGTTTGGTATGTAGTTTGAAGACCTACACAAATTCTCCTATCTCATCATAATTTTGTTATCCTGCTTAGTGGGAATTTGTTACAAATATAAGGTTACAATACCACAAATTTGCTTGAAAACACCATACAGCATATGGCCAACTAGATTTGAGTTGACAGAGGTCATAGCAACTTAACCAGTGCTCTATCAGTGGCACTATGACACACATTTCCCCTTCATAAAGGATAGAAAAACGGGATAAATTCAAAGGAAATGACAGGAAAAGTTTATGGATCTACAGAGCTATGCTGAGCATACAGAAAAGGTACAGGTTACCCAAAGGAGGAGATACAAAAACTTATTAATGGTAAGGGAAAATTTGGCCCATCACCTCCTTGACTCAGTCAAATTTCCCTATTATAAGCATGTTGCAAAACCTGTGACTTCTACTACAGCAGAACAAACACTTTGGAACTGAGGAACCTACTTCTGCCTACAACTGAGCTCAATAAAATGAAATATTGTGAACACATTTTGTCATGAAAGTTTTGGAGAGGCCTATCAGATAATCAGAGAGAAAAAATACCTAAGTTTTTCTGAAGTGCTTGAGGACAATCTGACTGACTACACAGCATACGACAACAATTTATTCTGTGATAGACTGCTTATTTCTTTTTATACAAAACTGAATAATGTAGGATAGGATTTTAATTAAAACTAACCAGAAATAATACAAAGCAGTTACTAAATTGTTAGTAAGCCAGAGCTTCATCTGAGAAGGCAACAGTTCCTAAGTATTTTGTAATTGCAAATGAGAATTAAACTAGAAATTTTGAAGAACATATTTTTTTCTTCTGATTGCAAGATTTTTCCTGTATTTCACAACCAACAAAATAAATTATTAGAAACCAACCAAACAAATAAAACCCTTAATAGTCCACATTAGTGAAAACAAATGCAGCTGCTTCTCTACTTATCTGGGAAAACTAAAACCATGGGTTGCAACAAATTGATGGAATTAAATGTATTTACTGAACGATAGTGCAGATTCATCGACTTGTTTGAGCATTATCAAGGTCATCAACCTTTGCAGGATGAAAGACAAACTTGACAAATGTCTAGTTTTGGCAAATGAAAAGGCTTTCATTTCCACTTCAGACTTTTTATTCAGGATGATATATATTCAACAGTGTGTGTGTTTGTACGCACAGACACACACACATTCATCTTACATTATTTGCCTATAGAGATTGAGTTGTCAGTGATTGCATTTATATTTGGGACTGTGAAGCTCTCATCTGAAACCTTTTGAATATTCAGGTGAATAGAATACACTCTCTGGATCTTCCCCTCTAACTGTTATTAACTTTGACAAGAGTTCTACTTACAGGGATATTTCAGACATACACTGACCTTCTGTAATTCTCAAGATGGACAAAGACTCATCCAACCTCTAGAGGTTTAAAAATACAGAACACCTACTAAGATCAAACAGTTATGAATATGCTAACAGTTGGAAAAGGTACTTAAAAGATCATCACATCTAATACATGTCATATCTTACACAGCTATTTTTAAAGATTAGCACATTTGAGTCTAATAATCCTCTTCTTTCTATAATGATGTCCTGGTAATTCCAGAATTGATCTAGACTCAGCCCCACCTCATTCTAAGCACCTAAGTGAGAGGTACTCACATTCACAGCCTTCTTGCTCTCAGTTTTCAAGGACAAAGACAGGCAATTCCAGAAGGTTTGCCAGCATAATAAGCACACAGGAGGAGAGGTGGAATGGAACACCCACCACAGTGAGTACAACCTGAGATCTAGAAGCATTGCCTTCTACTCACTGATTATTCAGGAAGCCTATGTGACCTAACTCAAACCAGATGGAAGATGTAAAAGAAAATGTTTTTGGTTTATTTTAATGTTATCTTAATGATTTTTTTTTTTTTTTTACTGCTGCTGAAAAAGAATCCTTGTGCACTGTTTATTCATGTAGTCACAGACAAACATAAAAATGCCTAAATCCTAAATTAGCTAGCCTCATATTCCAGTGTGTTTTTCACACTTTTTGAGGCATGTATCTTCAATGAAAGACACATTCTGTATGGTTACTCATCCTAGGAAACAAATCCTTACAAATGTTTTGAAAGCTCATTTCCTGTAAGCTGTGTTAGTAGCTCCCCAGGGGAAGTAGCAAAGCCAGGCTACTAACAGGGAAAGCATTGTATTTCGCAGGTCATGGCTGGAAAACACAGCTCTTTGACTGGGGCTCACTTACAGCAGATCTTTAATCTGGTAATCACTCTGGAGAGAGACCACTGCAAATTTAATGGTTCCTCTTTTGGAAATAAGAGGAGTTTCTTAAAGAGTTTTTTTGTTCAGACCCACAGATTTCAATGGCGTGAAGTTACAATAATCGGAGGAGAAAGGTTAGAAGCTTTAGTCCTAGGTTTCTTGCACAGAAATGAAATCTTTGTCTTGCTTTTGTACTTAGACAGTCAGGAGCGTATATCAACTACAGCACTAGGCAGTAATCAAACAGGAAAACAAACACACTTCTCACGCTGTTAGAAATAGGTCTATCAGAAAATCAATGAGATAGCATGAAAATGTTTATTTCCAAGGGGGCTTTTGTTTTTAAAATGATATCTTTACAAACTACTTTAGATCAACATGGTAGAAGAGTATAGTGTTTGCAAGATATGCAAAGTGCCACAATCCATTTGGGTTGCCAGTGCAAATAATGTGGAAGACAGGGTAGGTAGGAAAAAACATAGAAGAGGACAGTCTTTTGTGCTGACACCAGCATAAGCCTCAATACTGAAGTGATTTTCAGTGATTAGTATTTTCAGTGAGACATACATGTATTCCCAGGACAGAAATAACAGAAAAACAAAACAAACAAACAAAAAAAAAACCACCAAAAACATGACCCGCCACTCTGCCACATAGATATTGAAGTTAGGAGAAGCAGTTGTTAAAGCTGAACATATGCGTGATCTTTTCCAGTGGTGTTTAACTTCTTCTCTCTAAAAACTTTTTCCTTCTTGGTTTCCATGCCCAGTACAAACAAGGCAACAATGTGAACATTTTGAGTTGCCAGAGCTATTAGAAGTCTATAGTTGTAATACTGAAGCTCCAAAACAATGCTTTGTAAGTTAACCAGCTTGTTCTGGTGCAGTCTAGACATGCTAGTGAGTTCAAAGGAATGAGCCCTGTTTGCTGACACAGATAATTAGCTTAGACCTAACAACAGACAAACAGGGCCACATTTCCTCTGGACTTGATCTGGTTCAACCCAGATAATCCACATGCCGCTAGACAATGCTTACTTGCATTTCAGTATCACAGTTAGCATTAATTGATGGCGCTGGGGTTAGTCTGTATTTAGCATGGGAGACTCCACCCTTCAGAATGTGAAGTAGGTGAGCTGCAGATAGATTAGTTAAGAACAAGAGTTCCATTAGCCAGAAGAAACATCCATTTACTGTTTAATAGAAGCAAAGATTAACCTCTGTAGTCTCTCCCATATATTCATGTTAATGGCAGCAAAAGAAAAGCTTAGAAGAACTGTTCAATTTAAATAGTTTATATTATTATGAAAGAGGACTTCAACATTTGAAACTTGGTAGCACCACTCTACAGCTATTTACACATACTTGAAGCTATGCAATCAACTGAGTTTGCATTTAGCACAATGAATTTAATTTGCCAAGTCATTTATTTTTGTGGAATGCTGTAGAAGCAGGGGTCAAGATTACAGTCAAAGCTCAATTCTAGATCAGGTACCTACTGTGCAAATGCCAATAGCTTTTTATTTGATGTGGTCAAAACAGATTACTTTTCAAACTCAGATGTTGTAATCTTAAGAGCTTTCATCCTCTTAGCACTGTTGTCATAACTATTGTAATCAAAAAGTAAATTAACCTCAGAATCAAAATTACCAGTCACAGACAAATTGCCACAAACATTATCTCAAGGAAATAATGTCTGCATTTCCATTTATCTCAACAGACCATTTCTGCCCAGCATCTTAGAATATTTTTTTAAAGGATACTGAAAACATTATAATATCTAAAATGAAAAACTTTAATGAAGGCAAGCTTTACCAGATCCAGTTCTATTTTCCAAGAAAAACACATATAATTTTTTAATCCACAAAGATAATGCCATACATTGACTGTACTGTTTCATTCATGAATTACTCTCATTTTATACAACTTAATCCAGTAATTCCAGAAAAGTCTGTATCAAGATCAATATCTGCTATGAACAACATTATATATGATTCATTTTTAATTAATTTATGATATATGCTACTTCATTGTAGCAAACATGAACTTTCTCTTTCTGCATCCAGGTTTCAGTTTCTCTACACACAGTCACAAGACTGCCTTACTGCCTTAGGAGGCCTGGAATCCACATCTAATCCCCCTGCCACATGAATGAGCTAAAAACAAGTGTGAACATAGAAGCACAGTGGAGGAAGTAGACTACAGCTCTGGCTGCAGGACTGAGGGCTGCATAAAGGTGTCTATAGCGATACACCATCTCTGGTCATGTACTCTACTTTTCTTGGCAGTCCCACACCTGCTGCAAGGACATACTGCAGTATACTTTGAAGCTGGAAGAACTGAGCTAATTCTGATTTTCCTTGATGTCAAGTTGCAATTGTAATGGTTCAATAACAATTAGATGAGCTAGAGTATACATGAATTGGGGACAATAAGTACATCTGAGACTGTTAAGACATGCCACAGCTCAACTCTTTCAACATGTGCACCTTTAACCTGAAGATGAAAATTTCAATAATTATTTAACTACTGTGTACAAGATAGTAATGAACAGTCTTAAGTTGTCTCTCAGCTATAACTGGCATTCCAGGAGAAAAGCTTACCATTGCAAGTGACCTTCTCTTGGAAGCAATTCATCTACCTTGGTTGGTTTGCTGAGAAACACTTACCCTTCCAAAATACTGAATTCGTGTGTATGTGAAAAATGTAATAGTAGTAGAAGTATTGTTACGCTCATTGCATACATCACCTAAAGGCCTTAATATCAGGACTTCGGGGTCACACCCAAAAATGATTGTATTGACTGCAGCAAACATCTGACTTTTACACACATTTTTTCTACTATTAGACCTCCTACAGAGCACGAAACCAGTTCAGATTCTTCTGCATGTTTTATTTTCAGAAAGAGAGATTATTTTTGCATAAGAGGTCTGGGAAATGGTATCACTAACAAATTCTCAGCAAACTGATGCAACAGAGACAGACAGATAAATGGGAAGGCTTGGCAGTAGTATTTAAATATGCCACACACAAGGTACCTCGCAGCTAGGCCAAGCGAGAATGAGCTCAGAGTCTGTGATGATTCTTATGCGAAATAACAAATAAGGACTCCTACAAATAGAAATGGAAGGAGAAGCCAAGCAGCATTTTAGAAATCAACTGAGAAAGATACAGTATGTAGCTATTTCTAAATATGTTTTTCCTATTTTAATCAAGTAATTAATTTACTTCTGGGTCTTGCAGAAAAAGCAAGCTGTAAAAAAGGTTTGAGTGTAACAAGTATGTTTACAAAAACAGAGGTCTTACAAGAAGAATATTTTGAATTTTGTTCTTCCAAGGCATGTTCCCACACCTACACTCATATCAAGAAACATAACCACAAAATTGCAATAGCTCATTCTACAAATGCTTTCTTTGTAATATCTTGTAACATCATCCACCTAAATCATGATCATGATTTTAAAGCTCAAAACCATAGCAATGACAATTATGTTTTCTCCCTAGCTGAGATTTCAACTAGTTAGCAAGTAGTAGTAGTCTAGCTTTTGAATGATATACCTGCATTCTATTGCTTAGTAATGAAAGCTGATAAGAGGATGGCAAGGAAACTGTGGCCATTCAATAGCAAAGACAGAATTTCTGGCCTCTTAAAAGTAATTGCATGCTGAATATGGGTGAGGTCCTACACAATGAAAACAATTAACCTTTGCGAAAAAGAATGTATCAATATCCTAAACACCAAAATAAAGCCAAATTATGCATTTTCTGAGACAAATTTTTAACCAAATGAATTACAAACATGAATCCTATTGAAGTAGCAAATGTGTATGGTTTCATTGAAGAACAAATGAAGAAGGGAGGTATTATTATTAGAATTACTTTTATTACAAATGGTGCACAGAAGAGGAATATCATAACCAAGAAATGTAAAAGGCACTGTTTACCACATGGCTGTTGTTATTTGACTATCACTTCAGGCACAGCTTGTACCACATTTTAAAAAGAAAGTTATAATTCTCTCCATTCTTGTGGATAGCTATTACATTTGTTCTTCTGCATATATATATACACAGATTTTTCTGAATTGGAGACAGTTTCACCATATTAGAAGACAGCCTAATAAAGACTGTCCCAATTGCACCTTTATCATTCAGTCACAATCCTAGCTTGCTTAACTGGCAGAAACAATTCCTTCCAGGCTTTTCTGCCCAAATACAATGAAAACACATTAGAGAAGAAAAATATAACAGAGACCTTCCATGCTCTGTGTATCGGAGCTAACACTAAGGATGGGACTCAGCAGAGAAGACATAACAGAAATGAATATAAAACAACAGCCAGAGCTGTAATGACAAAAAATGGACCCTGCTGTTAAAAGTTCTTAAATTCTCTCCTTTGGACTTCTGACCCTGTATGTATGGGAGAGAGGAGAAAAGAGTGGCCTGATGGACGGTACTCTGAGATAATTTGAGTTAATCCCTTGAGAATTTACACATTCAAAAGGAGAACTGGTTACTGTGTTACTCAGCATCCTTTGGGTCTTCAAAGACTAATGAGTAAAATGGCAAAGTCTCAATACAAGGAACGTCAGAGAAAGCAAGATGATCTGAAGAAACCTTAGGAAAACTGAATTCATCAAGATATCCTACACAACTTGATTACCCAAATCTTAAACACACTAAGCACTTACCAGGACACTAAATTAACTCCTTGCAATTGCAAGCAACTAAGAAAAAATGCTTAATTTAGACTGATTTTCTAGGCATTCAATATATTTTCAGTCTATAATAAATAAAAGATCTGCAATATGAAGACCAAAGCCATAAAAATAAAACATGCTACACGAAGACAGAATGAGATTTTCAAAGTACTCCTGAGTGAACTGTTATAACACAACAATCCATTAGCCTCCCTGGAAAACAACAGCATGTGTAAGAACATCAGCTCATTTAACTCATTCTAGATTTAACATAAAGTATAATTTTCTACAGTTCATACAATTTTTAACTTTCTGCTTATTAACTATTTTATGTGCTTTCAGTACACAACTTAAAAGCTGTCCTCTATTTCAACACTCTCCTAGGAAAAAATACTGTAATTCACATAAAATTGTAGTAACACATATATAATCTAATCATTTAAGAACCTACAGCAGCGAAGGCTTAAATATATGCTTCTCTAGCAGCTGAGTCCTCTGTCCTAAAGGAACCATCTGAAATAGATCACAGAATCATTTGGTTTGGAAGGGACCTTAAAGATTACCCAATTCCAACCCCTCTGCCATGGGCAGGGACACCTCCCACCAGACCAGGTTGCCCAAAGCCCCATCCAGCCTGGCCTTGAACACCTCCAGGGATGGGGCATCCACAGCTTCTCTGGGAAACCTCTGTCAATGCCTCAGCATCTTCAGAGTAAAGACTCTCTTCCCTGTATCTAGTCCAAATCTACCCTCTTTTAGTTTAAAGCTGTTACGGCTTGTCCTATCACTACACTCCCTGACAAAGAGTCCCTCCCTATCTCTCCTGCAGCCCCCTTTAGGTACTGGAAGGCCGCTGTAAGGTCTCCCCAGAGCCTTCTCTTCTCTAGGCTGAACAACCACAACTCCCTCAGCCTCCCTTCATAGGAGAGGTGCTCCAGTCCTCTGACCATCTTTGGGGCTGTGACATCTGAAGATACGACAAAGTACTGTCTGGAGGTCATGCTTTATCCTCCTTACCTATCAAAGGAACCTAAATCTTAAGGTTAGACTATATACATAGTTGTTAAGCAGCTAAGTGAAGATGATATTAATTCAACATCTGTAGTTCATATATGTATAATGCATGACTGTGTGCCTGCATACACAGATATAATAAACTGTCAGCATCAGATGATGTTAGAAAAATATCAGTGTGCCTCGTTCCCTCTTTAAAATGTCCTACTCTAAGATATGAAACTAATTTATTTCTGTGATAGAGAGCAAACAGACTAAAATTTTAAGGCTGTCACTGTAAATTAAACATTTTTTACTCTGTTGAACTGGTAATAGTAAAAAACTAGAAGTAGACAAAACTGGGAGTATAACATGTCATAAATAGGCTGTCTTCCACTCTTCCCCTCGATTAGTTGCCAATTTGGCCATTTTCCACAGATTGAGGAAAGAGGAGAGGTCACATAGAGATTTTACCTAATGAGAGGACAAAAGAAATTGAAAGCTGCTCAGAAGTTCCAGAAGCATCAGACCCAGGGGCACCGTAAAAATAGAAAAGGAAGTAGTCAAAAATATCTGTACAGAGCACAAATAATAACTAATTTGTAATTTTAGTCATCTCTGGAAACAGGTGAAGGATACTTGGCCAAATCATGAGTCCAGTCCATAAAATAAGATTAGGCATGCTCTGCCAATAGTGTTTGGGTTGTAATTAAATTGGACAAATAGACTGGAAGATATTGACTGTGAAGATCAACCAGCCACTTGTTCAATTTAAGGTTAGGGCATACCTATGGTCAATGAGAAAAAGACACACTTGAATGCTTGCCTTGAAGACCAGTGGAAGTAAGGAGATTCTAGATAATCTTGTGAGATAAGGATGTCCCTCAGAAAAAAAAATGTTAATAATAGAATATTGAATTATCATCAGCTGGAAATTTGGCTCAGTGCACACTGAAAATCAGCTTACACTGTTTGCCTACCAGGACACTTAATACAAAACATAGATTTATAATGTAGCATTGCACTGCTGACTTTTTGCCTCTTTTCAGGCTACTGACAGTAAATATCAACGTGACCTCTACTGTCCGGCAAGTTGGACAAGTGCTAGTGGCTATCAATTTCCATAACGTGGTGTATGGCACCGATCTCCACAACGTGGTGTAAGGATTTCCAGTGTTCATTTATCTGTAGGGGGAGTGACAGCAAGAAAGAAATCCCCAGAAGACTAAAGAATTTATCTGTTCTGTTTGACCTCTAACACTGGCCTTCTGCATTGTCATGACTGGGTCATATCATCATCCAGTCTTCTCAGCTATAAAATGTTCCCATATAGTGCTATCCTCTACCACATGGATGATATAAATGATCACTTCAGCCGAGTAGGTATAAAGAAAATGGAAAGCAAATCTCTGACATAAATCTGAGTCCCTTGCCTTCCCAGCCTTGATGTAGAAATGTCAAGAAGAAATATGAATGGCTGCTTGCCCATCTAATGTGAATGAAGTGGAACAAATGTATTTAATGTACTTCCTGCTGTGAACAGCATGAGGCTTCAACAATTCCACTAAGGAAAGAAGACTGTTT
This sequence comes from Anser cygnoides, assembly GCF_040182565.1. Taxonomy (NCBI): domain Eukaryota; kingdom Metazoa; phylum Chordata; class Aves; order Anseriformes; family Anatidae; genus Anser; species Anser cygnoides. The sequence goes on from NC_089873.1 coordinate 185,392,236, forward strand.
CTCAGCCCGGCAATAAGACTGTGTGCTCTCATGGCAACACTAAATACAGTAGCATGGAATTAAAATCACTTGGGAAGACAGCCACTGATAAAAAACTTGAAACAAACAAAATAATTGCAAGTATTCTCCTCTTAGCTGTAAACTTTGAGTTCTGCATTCATTACACCTTTTCTGGTTTCAAAATGTGATTACAAACCAAAAGTTTAAAATTAGTACACAATCAAAAAAAAAAAAAAAAGAGAAAGTAAGAAAAAGTCCAAATCAGCAACCCAGAAATCAAACATTTGACTAGGAGACAGAAGAACTTTTGATGACAAGCCTTTCTGCAGGGACTAAGGCATTTTGCATCAGAGTAGTTGCACACCATACAGCAACACTCTCAGTGTTGCTGTCTGTTTAAGAGATTTCATTTCAATAGTGGATTTTTTTTAAAATCAGAATTATTTTATGAATCACAAATAATGGTGTATCACTGTTGTTTAATGGTATTTCATAGTAGAAGCTGTTTTAAGACAAAAGTAGGAAAAAAAACCTGCTTTCATACCCATCAGCATTTATGACATTGTTATAAATAGAAAATTAGATTTCTAAAGGTAGGTTTATATCTACTGTCAGAAATTCTTGTACTCAGATGCACCATGTACCCGAGGTGATTGATCTCAAAAGCTGATATACTTCTCCCAGGATGAGATGGTTCCTGGGAGTACAGCTCTCTTTTCATTAACCATAGAAGGAACCTAACATAACCTGCTTGCATGAGATGTCTCAATGGATAGATAGATAACTAACATCAAATGAGCTTACTAACCCCCCCCCCCGCCCAGAAGTGGATGATTTACATAGGTCTTTCCCCTCAGTGTTTTTCTTTCAGTGCTTCGTAATCTCTGACTCCAACAGATCTATGTTTTTATTTTTAGTGCGTAACCTGTAGCAACACATGTAACTTTGAGTCTATTTCCATGCACAACTTACTTTGTTGTGTACTCCATTGACTTAATCTTTTGACATTTTTACCTGGACCTAGACAAGCTTGAGAAGTGGGCCACGTGAACATAATGAGGTTCAAGTCTAAGTGTAAGTATTTGAAGAAATCACAACTTAATAATATGCTGTCACATTTGTCCAAAGAAACTTTGTTAATTAGAAAATTAATTTAAACAAACAAACAATAATATATCAGCAGATGTGAAGTAAAAAGACTAATGTGGACTACAGAATTTATTAGTTATAATGTTATAATAATAAAATTACTATAGCTTATACACATACTATACGTGCTATAGCTTTTGTTCACCTCTATCTTACACTTTTTCTAAATTAAGTTTGCATTTGGTACGTGATCTGTTACTTTACATGAACTGTTACTTCAAACTGTTGTATTCATTAATGTTATCTGATTACTCAAATAGGCTACAGAGAAAACAAAGTCACCTCTGTTATAACAGAGGATTACATGTGAGAAGTTTCAGGTAGACTGAGTATGATGCAATTAGATGGGTGTCAACTTCCTGCCTTTAAGAGCTACCTTTTATATCCTTAACAAGGGAGAAATCACTGTGCTGATAATAACAGTCTCATTTGGCACCACACTTTCCAGAGAGTACTGTACGACATAATTTCTCACATCAGTCTTTAGGAAATATGACAGCTTAACAATAGATGATTTATGGCCTCAAAGAGAGGACTAAAACAGATCCTTGGTTTTCCTTTCACAGAAATTACAGTTGAGATGTCACCATCTGACCTCCATGCATAAATAAGGGCAACTGTCACAGGAAACATTTTTGCTACCACTCCTAGAGCTGCCACACCAGTGCTGGAGACACTGAAGGACAGGCTTAAGGCTGTAATAATATTTATGCATGCTTTCCGAAGAAGTTGATGAATCAGTAGTGTGCTGATTCTATTCTTCCTTAGCCACAGAACTCTAATTCACCATGAGAAATGTCTCTTCCAAAGCAACACTACTGTCTTTTGATTATTTTTTTTAAAGACATAGGAAGTATACGTGGATACTTCTAGGCAGAATATGAATGCAGCATCAAATACAAAGGAATATAACCTGCCTCTTATCAGCTGCTACGTGGTTTCTGGTTCAGCACTTCTAATCTGGCCCTTTAGAGCATAACAATCAATGGGCCTGATGGCTTTGTAGACACAACCTCAAAATCACACGTATAAGGGTGCCCATGCCACATGATATTTTGTGTTACACCTGTTACTGTGGTAGAATGGAAAGGCACATCTCCTCACTCCCAGTTTGCTCATGTGACTTTTTTCAAATCATAAAAATTCAATACTAAATAATACAAAAACAAACTAGCTCTCTAATACTATTTTCACATATCTTGATGGAAGCAGCATGTGTTTTAACCACCAGGAGTGAGTACAAAAATCCAAATTCTACATGACGTTTTGAGTGTGAATCTACTTTTAGGTCCTGTCCTGGAATACGAATAAATATCACTTTACTACATTATGTCTTACCATCATCCTTGTCAGGTACAATTGTAATTCGAGTGCTTGCAAATTCTGTACCAATTCTTCCACCCATCGGCATGCTCAGCAGAACATCAAAGGTCTCAGCCTCTTCATACAAGGAATCATCTATGATGACTACCCGACACATTTTTTCTCGTTCATCTTTGTCAAAACGTAGAACACTGTTGTGATCCTCAGGTCTGGATATGTAGTCGGAGTATGAAAGTACAGAGGTTGGGGCAGTGCCAGATGCTGTTCCTGTGGCATAAAAGGAAAACGGTCACTACACAAACCCTGGCTATTATAATCAGCTGAGCAATATTATTTTATACCCATTTTTTCAAGCAAGTAAGGGCATGGACAACCACTGCAGTGCTTTTAATTCTCACCACTTTCAAATATTAGAAGTCACATATAAAAATCTTGCAAAAAGATTAAAAACAGATCTCTTTAGCCTCATAATAACAGGCAGGTATTTGGAACATGATCACTTTTTGTCTATATTTAATAAGTCTGTAAGACAGATTGCAAAGATGAATACATTTCCAATTGAGACTGAAGATGAAGTCATTAACATAATTTCATTATGCAATATATGGACCAATTCTTTTTGCTTTTCTGTCTCTTTTCCACTTTCACTTCTTTTTCTATTGTAGATTCTGTTACCTTGTTGGGTGTAACAGATAACCATCAGTTCCTGGCTCACGTCTCCACTTCTTCTGACTGGAATAAATAACTCACCAACATCTTCTTCAATAGTATACGTGGACTGAGGAATAAAAACAGTTGATTCTGCAAAGGACAAACACATTTATTTATGTAGATTTATGGCCTCAGAAAGTCACCTGTGAAATAGCTAGAAGCATTTTAGCGTAAGCTTTGCAATCCACTGCTACTCGTGGCATTTCCCCTCCAGTTAATCTTTTGGCGTATGAACATATTGCCAATACAGTTCTGGAACAGTTCTTACCATCTCCTGGATCAATAATCTCCACTGTGGATACATCTGGAAATTCCAGAACTGCCATGACAGGCTCAGAAAGAACAATTTGAAAAGACTCAGACTGTTCATGTTCACCATCACTCAAAATCCGTACTCGCCATGTAGCTAAGGTTTGGCCAGGATTAAACTGCACCTGCTTCTGTGCTTTTCCTCTGAAGTCTTTATCTTTCTTGGCAGTACCATCTCTGGTGCTAATACCTGCCAAAATCAAAGATTCAGGTCATTAAAAACACCACTTGTATTTTTCTCTCACTACATCATCTTAAAACAAAAAGAAAAAAAAAAAAGCTTATTTTTTTCACAACAATTCTTTTTGTTGCTGAATCAATTTTATATTGGTGTCACACATAGCGGAGAAAGCCTCAATTAATATTATGAAGACAGAGTTAGCCAAACCAAAACTAACTCCTAGAAAAGCTAAATTCTCTAAGCAGATTATCAAGTTTCCATTTTTCAGTAATTCACCTATGCATGACCAAAAATACCAACAGATTTTGTTTCTGCCTTTACCGTTTTGGGTTCTCTTCTGTTCCATATTATCTAAATAACATGTTACCTGAAACCCACGATAATATTTATTTCTCTTAGAAAAAATAAAACACACCTGGGAAGTCCAGCCTTCAAGGGGAAAGCTAAGGAAAACACAAAGACACAAAGAGGTAAACCATAGGGAACACAGATGATAGAAGATGTAAAATTTGAGCCATTGTGGTCATGGTCATTTCCACTACAGTAAGCACTTTTCCTTTTTTTTTTTTTTTTAATGATTATCCATTGTAATTAATTTATAATTATCCTGTGTAATTATAATATTTATGAATTTTCAGTGTTTGCATAATGATGATCATTAAACTCAAACTTTTCAACTCAAGTCAAGTTGAAAATGCAAAGCCACGGGATAAAATCCAGTACAGCTCCTCCCACCTAGACCTTACAGCCTCAGGATCCAGGCTGCTCTGAAATGGCTTTTTGTTGGTGTTTCCCTCCCAGTTTAAGGCTGTCTGACAGCCTTTTGTGTTCTTTCTGCTTAGTAATTCCATTTTGCAGGATTAAGGTAGTCAACCAGAGGCAAGTTATTTCAACTGTCTTGTCAGATCTTCTGCTCTGAGTCAGTTCAGTTCAGAAACTGAATTTGAATCCGTAGGTAGAAAATTATGTAAACTCTTTAAAAGGCAAAAGTCAAACCAGTATCTGTTAATCGGTAACAGTAGTTAATTTAAACCACACATCCTTAACTTTGTGTTTCATTCATCTCTCTTATTCTTTTACTTTCTCTTAAAGAAATATCTATCAAATGTGATAATGCAATCTTTTTTCACCTTTTCACTCCCCAGACACTGCAAACAGCTTTCAACACCTCCTGTATCAGCCTGAACTGACTGCCAACATTGACTGAAGAAAATGAGCCTACTGCTTTTAGCTGCTAACCAGACCAGCTCACAGTGCCCTGAAAATGATGTATGTTTATTGCTGCCTTTCTGGTTGCTACAGCCGTATTTTCTCATTACAGGGAAAATAAAATCTGGATGGGAACTGTAGTCTATGAAAAAAATACAACAACAGTATCAACCTTAGATATCTGATCATAAAATAATCCTTGATTGTACACGTGATGAGTAAATATTGCCATTCATTAAAACTTACCACTTTACTCATGGATTAGTTAAAATCTGTACTAGTCTTCTAATTAACCTGTGTGCTACAGGTTAATTGCTGTTTATAGATGATGTACATATATGTATACACATAAATACATACACAAGTGTATGAAAGGTGGCATGGAAGGATGTTCAGTCCTTTTAGAATACCTCTTGGCAAGAAGCAGACATCAACATCTCAGCCTTTTTATGTTAGTTTGTGGGAAAATACTGGCCTTGTCATCTATTTATAGGAGACCCTTTAGGCTGTGAAGCTAACGAGATTTCTGAAGACACAAAAGTACTTTGGAAATTAGGATTATAGATGTATTTGCTTCTTTAAAAATATGCTTTAAAATCTTTATCATTCCAGTATTTTTAATATTGGGCTTGGACAATAAAAATGACAATATTCAGTAGTGTCAAATGCATTCCTTTAAGAGATCTATTTCATGAAGAATTCCTGAATTTATCTTACAAAAAAAAAAAAAAGGGAGTAAAGATTCCACACTGAGAAACCTGTCCAATTTAAGTTCTGTGATATTTCTTATGCGTTTTCTCATAAACTATTTTTAATTGTAAATATTTTAATTTTCTTCCAATTAATTAAAAGCATTCCACAGGCTGCTGACTTTCTTCAGTGCTTGCTGTTTTCCACGGCATGGAGGTAAATCAGCTAGAGGAACTCTGACTTAAATTTTTATATAGGACAATCACTTCTTTGTTCTGATATAATTTCATGCTAATTTGGGATATATACAACATTGCCAGCATTTCAAACTACTGCACGTTGAGAAGGCATATAGCAAGACTACATTTCACTCTTTTCTGTTTTAAGGATGTCCTCCTGAGTAACAGACCCTTGTGTATCTTCCAAATTGGGTCCACAAACATTTCATTACCTGAAGTCACAAACTTGTTCTGCTAGCGAATAAATAGTTTGTTACAAACACAGACTAAAGCATGAGATGTGAAGATATGATTGTACCATAAAAACACTTATATTTCTAAACACTTCTAAGTGTATACATGAATAAAAGAATAACTTGTTGCACTATTCTTATTTCATTATGTTTTATGATTTTAATTTTACATTTTTATATTTATAATCAACTAAATACTTAAAATCTAAGTTACTAAAATACTTTCAAAAATTCAGTCCAAACAGCAAAATTATTTCCAGGGAAGAAGCATTCTGGAGAACTAATTAGAATAACGTGCTGTGGTGAACTTCAGTTTCATATTAATTAACCAGTCTTGCTTACATGATCCTCTTCTGATATTGAAGCCAACAGAAATTTTCATGTTTCAAATCAAAGAAGGAAGGACCAGGTCTTGGATTTTTAATTTGTAAGTAATTGACAAGACTAAAATTGAACTTACTTATAAAAGAGGTTTCTCCCAGGTAACCTCTCCGTTTAAGAACAACATCAAGATATTTGGAATCTTCATTTACCAAATAATACGCCTTTTCTAAGGAGATCCATGCCCAGTTTAGACGAAAATGTTGATTCCTTAGCTTATTGCCTCCTACAAAATAAAAAATAAATTTATTCATTTTCATATTCATTAAAGAGTACTTTGTCTGTTGAGGTTAATGTAACCTGTATCCTGGGTAAAATATGTATCTTAGCTGGACATTAGAATTCCAGCATAGGTTTAAAACAAAGAAATAACAAGTAAAGAACTCAATCATGATACATTTGGTGCATGCAGAATACATTTACCTTAGATGCATACAACCTAGTCCCATTCATTCCAAAGTATGCTATTTTTTATTTTTATTTTTCCCAAGGGAAAATAACAAGAATTCATTAAATTGTATTTGGAATCCCTTTTTCAGAAATTACAAAAACTGTGGATGATACAAGCTTCTGCAGAACTGTATTTGCATTTCCAAATGACAGACTCAAAGGACATCACATGGAACTTCCTTGATATGATAAGACTGCCAGAAGCACTGAAAGGTCCTTATTATCCTGAGACCCTGGAAATGGCACCTACCATCTGCCTGCCTTTACCCACACAGCCTGCTTTCCAAATTCAATACTTTGTTCACTAAATCTAACAATTTTCGGTCTTCCTGGTTTAGAATGTATGGCTCAGAACTGTACGATTTAGGAAGAGCTTTACATGTCACTAAGAAATGGTTTCAATAAAATTAAGTATCCCTGATCCACGCCACAGTTTATACCTCTGCTGATGCTCTCCTCAGTTTACAAGCTTGGAATTGTTTTGGTTAACCACAGTTACGATTGCCTGTGTCACCTAAGGAGATTTAGGGAGAAACAAATGCTCACTGGCATTCTTTTAAACTATTTATACTGGGATTCTTTTAAACTATTTTGTAATGACCTACCTTAGCAGTACTATGAGTACCCCAAACTGTGTAAGCTGTTGAAATCGATTTGAGAGTTAAGCTTTCAAAAGACCAAAAGATGTCCTCACCAGCTGTCACTCAGGCACAGCAGCAGTACTACACTCCGGGAAAGAAAGCAGACCCCAGAGATCCCTTCCAAGGTCTCTAACATAGCAATCGCACAACAGCTTCCCTGAGACCTTGCTGAACATGGATTGAGTGTCTGAGTTTCTGTGCACTCAGACAATGAGAAGTGAAAGCCCTGTATGGTAAGTAGTACGTTCAGCTAGGGGACCTAAATGGCTAATGCAGACCAAGTCAGCATCTCTGGGTGGCACCTGTTGATGTCCATGGCGTCATCTTTAAGCTAAAGATCATACTTTTCTTACAATAATATAAAGAACCTTCTCAGTCCTCCTCTAACAAAAATGCCCAAATCAGCAAAAGTAGGCTCTATTTTTCAAGCCAAAGCAATACCGGAATACAGGAAGCATCACTCAGAGTTTTAGAGGGGATGATTTGGAAGGCATTTAACTCCAGCTGCAAAACACTAAGCACCAGCCTGCAATGTGAGCATGTCTCAGCCTAATTTCTCATTTCCAGCAGAAATTAAGCTGATGTGTCTACAATTAATAGGATTTGCACAACTGTGAACCCAATAGGAAGTGGTCATTGGCAGACTACACGGGGCTTCTTTTAGTCTAAAAAAACAATCCAGAAGCAACAACTGTAAACAGATGGTACAGCCCAGCTAAAAATCCTGCATTTCTTTTCATCTGGAAATATAAGAGCTGAAAAGAACTAGCAGCTATTTCACTGTCTGTAAACTAAGCATTTGTGCAACAGACTGAATATATCAAATTAGATTAACACATTTCTGATAAAATACAGCGTAGCTTTACTTTGTCATGTACAGTTTACCTCCATCTGTTCACTAATTTTCCACAGCAAAAAGGCATTTCTTGTCAGTGCAGGGATTCTGGGTGTCACAGATTAAAAAGCAGGACAAATCAAGTTCCGTATATCATCCTATAGGGTACGTTTGCTATTACTCAGGGGAATCATGTCAACTTCCACTGCAAGACTAAAACAACCTGTTGAGCTCAGCAAAGACAGATGCTCACTCAGCAACTATCTTCTGGGAATGCTGGCTGGTGCGAGAGGCTGTAGTCTGATCTCCTTCCCACAAGGTGCTGCTACAGAACAAGATTAGCTCAGGTAACATCGGTCTCAAGTGTTCAAAGAAACCCGTTTAGAATTAAACACTTCTGTGCAAAAGCCAGGGAATAAAATAACTTCCCCTGAACAGCAGAGACACACACGTATGTATTTCAGTTCACTCATGGCTTAACTATTGGAGGAAGAGCCAGAGGCTGGTTTTCCCCTTCCAGTTTCTTCCAGTCTGTTCCCTTGAACAAATAGGCAACCCTTCATTTGCTTCCACTCTACTTCAAATATATGCCTCCATATTTCCTTATTGACCTGTCTGCTAGAAAACAAACCACAACACAACATGACACAACACAACACAGCTAACCATGTAATCTCTCTAACATAAAAACAATGGTACTACGTAAATGAAAGGAGGGAAATGGTCATGAAAGTGACTCCTTGCCCTTCCAGTCTTTTCATCTCAGCTGTTACAAAGGGAAGGCCACAAATGCACATACCAAAAACTGCAATAAGTAACCAAGAGCTGTAATAAGCATCATTATAAATCCAGTAACTACAGTGTTAGCTAAACTCAGCAAGTATCTTCCCATTAGTTTCTTGGGACAAATTGAAGAGAATATGTTTTGTGAGAAAAACTGTCTAAGTGTGCCACCTTTGAACACTCTGACCAATTTAAATATAATTTGACAGAGGTATAAAAATTTCTAGGATATAAAAGAAACAAAACAGTACCTATAGGCATCATTGCTGAGAAAAAAACACTGCTGCATGAGCTCATTTCTTATTAGCAATGCAAGCGTCACACTGTATAAACCCCCCAGCTGAAGGAAAAGCTTCTACCAGGGTTTGCATCATTTTAGATGGAAGATATTCCGACTAGGAGACAGAAAGCAATAGGAAATCTGGCATCACTTGTTCTACTGCCCACTGAAAATGGTTCAAATATCTTGTGGGAACAGGCACACACAATCTACAATGCACAGGTCTCTTACATTTCATCTTTAGTGTCTTAAATAGGTCAAACTTAAATCTAATCTATATTCGCACATAATTAGTGAACATATCAAGTTTATTATACAAGAGAAAAAGTCCCTGCTGCTAAGAAGGAACAGTCATGTGGAGAAATTCCAACAGCCAGCTACCAAATCAGTTCATTCCTGTCATCAATGCTATGGAAAATGCTGAAATACAGTGAGCTAAGAACCTAAAGAAAGCATGAAACTTAGGAAGCAGAAAGCACAAGAAAGGCAACATAAAAGATTTAAGTTTCTCTCAGATTTAATACTGTCTTTTTTCCATCTATTTCTTGCTTTCAGCATTTTTTTTTCTATTTTTCTTGGAGTAAAAACCAAACCAAACCAACCAACCAAAAAAACAAACAAAAAACACCATTATTTCTAGGGCCTCCACTTCTACAGGCCTACTTCTGCCTCTGAAATATCTACTGTTTGCCTTTTCAAATGTGCAGTACAAAGTGTCAGGTTTAGAGATTTACAGAAAGAATACGTTTTTTTTTAATCTTTTTTTTTTTTTTTTAAAGTTTCCCTTCTTCAACTTGTGTTTTTTGAGTTTAGAAGTCTTTCCTCTAAATTAATGGCCTTTCTACAACATGGTAGCAGCACCAGCCAAACAGATGACCTGTAAAGAATACTAAGAGTATATAGCTTTCAGAAATTATAAGGTATCAGATTGCATATGCCATCTTTATTTGGTTCCCTATTAAATTAAATCTGTCTTACTTTTAACCATAATATTTCTATAGGCAAATGAATTTTGCATTTCTCACTAGCACTTTTCTTTGGCTTAATCAAACTCTTAGCTGATAGGCAAATAATTAAGGTACTATGCATCAGTGACAGCTTTGGTTTTGTTCCTCTTCCAGGTATGTGCTTGTACTACAAATACATCAGAAATTTGGAGAGGAAAGCCATTACCACCGCACTTTTTAAACTAAACAAAAGAAAGGAGGGCCAAGTTACAATGAGGTAAATTGAGAGTAACTTTGCTTTGTATCAGTGAGATGTGTTGGCAGAATGTTGCTATAGTGATGCATGAAAGCTGGTTTCTTGAATTTTGCCAGAGATCAGAGTGCAGCAGTGCTAAAAGAGAAGATGCGAATGTGCAGATAGATAGGACATGGTGCAGGGAGGCATTCACGGGAACGGAGCTGGCAGGAGTTGAGACACAATCAAAGCTTTGTAAGGAGGTAAAGCTAAGTATCTAGAGCAAGGCAGGCCACACAGTGACTTCATGACTGACTGAGGCTGATGAGGAACACCTTCCTCTGAAAAGCTGTGCCTGAATATGACACGTCAAAGAAGGATGCAACCTAGAACAGGTCTTCATAGGAGTCTTGTCAGAAAATTGGTCAGCTCTCAGAAAACAGTGGTACATTATTTTTGCAAAGGTCATCAAACTATAAATTTATGGAAAGATCTGGGATCTTCAGTTCCTGTTACTGACCATGAATAAAAGAGGAGGGGGAAGAGAGCTTGGTCAGCACAATTGGTTAAAGGGAAAAAAATATTAAAATGAATATTCACATTTAAGCATTTATCTTTCTAGCTGTTCCGTTCAGATATCTTTAAAAAGATATAAAACCTCTATGAGAAATACAAATTAGATTGTCAGAATCTTCTATCATGATGCAGAGAGCTCAGAGAAGGAAAGAATCACTTCCAGTTCTCTCTGCAGACCACTGGGCTCCATGAAGACAGTATAAAAAAAAAAAAAAAAAAAAAAAAAACTGCATTAAATCTTGTCTCTTGAGCACTGGTGGCCTGAAGGGGCATTCCATAAAGAAGGCCTGATTGTGGCTTTGCTCTCCCTAGGAGCTACCCCAGAGCCATAATTCAGCAACAAAAGCATACAGCTACACCACAGGTTTCGCTTATTGACACAAATAGAAATTGATGTATCTTGATATAGATACTGGCTTCCCTGCATTGTAGCCATGGTGTAATCAGGCATAGATGAATCAACTAAAGAGTGCCTGACCCGTGTAAGTGTAGCCACACAGACTCACTGTGTCCACAAGATATGAGTCTGAACAAACACAGCTGACTTGTACTTGTAGAGCTTTATGGTACAACATATCTACTCTCTTTGGTCATTAGGGGAGGTTGTTTATTGGAAAAAAAACCTTCTATAAATTCTTCCAGGGCACAAAACATGAATCAATCACAAGAAAGACAGGGGAAGAAAAAGACAAAATGAAGAAAATCAGTCAGAATACATAAAAAAGGCAATAAATTATAAAACAGTCGTCATTATCTTCACGATCTGACTAGTAAAGCAAGCACCATGAAAGGAGTGTACCTTTAAAATTTTTAACTCTTGGTCTTTCCTCGTTTCCCTTCTTATCTGTCTTCCTGAACAGACCGCAATAGGAGGTTAATAAAGGAGAACCAGACCAGCAGTGAAACATTAACAGCCTGCCTATAGTTCAGGAATCATTGTATGGCATAACTAGAACAACAGCAAGGCATTTTAACAAAACACGTTTCCTCCCTCTCCGTCCAGCTCTCTCCAGTTCCTGCTACTGTTTGGTGATTTGTTTGCATGCCTGCGAGAGCTGCAGTCTTTCTTCCTTGGTTCAAAACATTTGACCCTGCTGGGTGTCCCATTCAGACAGGGTTACTGAAGTTGGCACTATGCTATCCCTTCTCTGTCCTATGGATCTCCTCATAGCAGCAGGTACAAAAAGAAACATCAGAAAAAGGAAAGCCACTCCTGAACTCGAGTTCAACCTTCAGGGAAAACAAAGCCACAGAGGCAGAAGAAAGAAAACATAATCTTCCATCTTTAGACATCTGTTCCATTTTTTTATCCTCTGATAAAAAACCTTTCTTCTGTGCCAAGAGCGAGCCTCTTTCTTCTGTGCCCAGTCAACTTATTTAATATATACCAGGATAAAGTTACTTTACCAGTTTTATTAGAAGGAAAATCTGATGTGAAACACAGAAATCTTTGTCCCCAACATCATGATTCCCTGTTTATCCATGAAGCTCCCTGTCTCCAACCTTAGCACTTCCCAAGTTTTTTGATCCCCACACTATTTGCTATGCATGATTCGTAGTTTGTATAAATGTTTTTTTTTTTTTTTTTCCCCCTCCAGACTACAGAAGGAACATATAATTTTAGGTTCTTAGGTGATTCTACTCCTGACTAATATAGTTAGAAAAAATACTGAGAAGATATGAACGCTCAGATCAAGACACGTTGTTTCAACAACTCTGATTTGCCACACTGAGTTATAGTTCCAGTACATTACAGCTCCAGGTTAAAAAAGCAAAGGTCTCAAGTACACCTTTTGTCTGCCAGGCTTCAAAAAGAACACTTAAAAAATAGTTAATAAATGTTCTTTGTTCAATCTATCAGGGCAGCACATCATATGCTGTTCTCTCTGCTACGAAGGATCATCAGAAATAGCATATCCTGTAAAACTGCCTTGATTTCATATAGAAAAAAATATTTGCAGAAGTGAAACATGTAAGTAAGCCCAGCACTTAAAATACATCCTTAGAATGTTTTGAAATTACTTCAACAATGTATAAACTAATCTAATAATTTTATCCAATTACAAACCCATTGAAATGCTCCACCTTTATAGGTCTTTCTCAAATGTAATACAACTGACTCCAATCACTAAAAAAACCCGCTGAACTCTGCACCCTTCTGCACTCTGTCTGCCACTGTAACTGAATATATTTGTAGTACAACCAAAACCAACCCCCAAAACTAGCCCCGAGTGATTAGGGACTAAAACAATGCTTTCTCTGACTTCCCATGAGAAAACACACACTTCCCAGCAGTATGGACTTGGCTTGCCTGGAGTGTAATTGCTGGTATCCAATGAGCTGCAGACAGTTTCCATCTTTCAGTAGCTTCTGTAACTCTTTTTTTGCTTCTGTTTTATGTCTACCCCCAAGTAACGAGTTGGAATGGCTGCATTTGTCACGGCTCAGACTAAGCAAATGATTGAAGTCACGTTTCAGAAAAAAATATTTGAAGAATACTGTACAGTGGCTTTGTTAAAAAAAGAGAAGGGAAGGCCAGAGAAGAGACCTGAATGTGAAAGATAGCTAGAGCATATTAAATTTTGACTCTAGTAAAATTCAACTAAGCGTAACTAAGGACGTCTCTAAGCACAGTCTGAGATTCATGCTGGGTTAATTTAAGGAATTCCCAGTTCAAGGCTATGCACAGTTCTTCTGAGGCAGATTAACCAGATTCTGATTAAGAGATTAACCAGATTTTCTTTTAGAGAAACTGTAGAAGCAAACGTGTACTGGGTTCAGCCACTGCATTTCATAGCTTTAAATTAATTTCAGTTTAAATCAGGTCTATATAAATTAGTTCACTAAAAGCCAGGAAACCTTCAACTCTATTGGCTATACTGAGAGGGTGTGAGATTTTGAAGAAGGAAAAAACAAAGCAGATAAAGAGAAGCCCAGTTTGATTCATCCAAGATAGATGCTGGAATACCACGTGTGGATGAAAGGCTTTAAGGATATTAGGTGGTTAGCTTTGTAACTGAATTCCAGGGGATTCAAAAGATCCACTTTCTGGTTTGGGATTTTGTGCTGTAAATAGGAGACTAGCTCTGCAAGATGCTGACTGCTTCCCATTTCTATGGTTCCAATTGTGTAAATTCATGAATTCAGTGCACTACCAAAATGCTTCTATTTGAAATGCTTAAGCACATAACTATATGCACTGATGAATCTTTGTCCTCAATGGAAGTGACAAGTAGCACCTTTTACCCTAAAAAGTTCAAGCTACCCTAAAAGTTCTTCAAAAGACTGAACAAAGTACAACTGGAGAAAAAATTATTCAAATTATTCCTCTTCTCCCTCAAAATACAAATCGATCAAAGTTTTTTTATTTTTCACAAAAAGATGGCCTTTCATTAATCTCTTTACTGAAAATATTGGCAGAGAAGGAATGTTGAATTTTTTATTTTTTATTTTTTTTTTCTACAGTCTGCCTTAAGTCGTTAAGGTATACAGCTCAATCCACCCACAGGCTGGGTGGATTTAGAGCAGCTCTGAGGAGAAGGACTTGAGGGGTACTGGTTGATGAGAAGCTCAACATGTGCTGGCAATGTGCACTTGCAGCCCAGAATGCCAACTGTATCCTGGCTGAATTCAAAGAAGCAAGGCCAGCAGGTCAAGGGAGGTGATTCTCCCCCTCTGCTCTCATCAGACCCCAGCTGGAGTCCTGCATTCAGCCCTTGGGGCCCCCAGCACAAGAAGGACTTGGACCTTAGCAAGTCCAGAGGAGGGCCATGAGGATGATCAGAGGGCTGGAAGCCATCTCATAGACTTCTCCAGTGAAGATAGGCTGAGAGATATGGGGTTATTCAAGCTGGAGAAGAGAAGGTTCCAGGGAGACCTTACAGTGGCCTTCCAGTAACCAAAGGGGGCTTACAGGAAAGCTGGAGATGGTCTCTTTATTAGGGAGTGTAGTAATAGGACAAGGAGTAACGGTTTTAAACTAACAAAGGGTAGATTTAGATTAGACATTAGGACGAAGTTCTTTACTCTGAGGGTGATGAGGCACTGGCACAGGCTGCCAGGGAAGCTGTGGATGCCCCATCCTGGAAGTGTTCAAGGCAAGTTGCATGAGGCTTTGGGTGGCCAGGTCTAGAGGAAGGTGTCCATGCACATTGCAGGGGGGTTGAAACTAGATGATCTTTAAGGTCCCTTCCAACCCAAACCATTCTATGATTCTATAAAATATCTGAAAACATTTTCACAGGATACAAACACTTCTTATCGTTCTACTCAAAGTCTTAGCAACTCATGAGTTTTTTATTGCTGGAGGATAGATACAGAATAGGATTCACAGAATCACTTTAGCTAATACTTTCTCCCGAAAGTCACAATCTAGAATTTGATTTATCTCATTTTAAAGTAGACATTTAAAATATATCACATGCAGACTAGATTTTACTCTAACAGAGCATTGAGTATTCACAAAAGAATGTATATGTAATACTTGATCTATGTATATATGTGCAATAAAATATTACATAACTTTAAGATATAGCAGCATTCACAGTGCAGCCAGACAGGTTACTAGGATGACAAAGGCCAAAAGATCTGATCTAAATCCCATTGATAAAATGGAAAGATCATCATACACTTCTTACATAAAGATTGCTTTGGCAGTTGAAGTACCAGAAGTATCAGTTCCACATAAAGTATATTTACTAATTAATACAAGCCTGTTCTCAACACAAATCAGAATTCCCAATTTTTTCATTCTAGAAACACTTTCTGTCATTGAATGTCAACACGAGTGAGGCATTCATCACAGAATCTTCTCAACACAACTCGTAATCAGGCCCTAACCTCTCAGCCTGCATGCAAAAATCCCCACAGCCTGCATTGAAACAAACAAACAAAAAAACAAAACAAAGCAAAGCAAACAAAAATACATAGGGTATCTAAAAAAGGTGAACGTGAGCATGTTATGGGATTAAGGTACACTACAAAAATAACATGAAGCTATGCTGTGTGCACCTGATCTTGGCCAATATTTGACATCAAGCAGTTCCTGACAGGCTGGTGTTTGGAAGGAAGACCTCTAAAAAACACCAGGTGTTGCAGGCTCATGCCAAAACTCATATTATACTGTACTTATCACACAGCAGAAAGTGAGGCAGAAGAAAAAACTTATTTTGCCCTGTCAGCATTTCTAGGGTGATGAACAGGGAAAAAAAAAAAAAAAGAAAGAGAATTGCATCCTCAGGAACAGCAGGTACATCTGATGCAATCAGCTGGATTATGATCTGGCAAGATCTGACCCACTCCCCACTCCACTGAAAATAGAGAGTATTCAACCAATCAGCCCAGCTGGCTAACTTTCAGATGCCTAAAGTCTGATGATGTGATTTTCATAGGTGAATGAAGAAGAGTTCTAAGAAAGGTCAGGATACAAGTACTCCTGAACCATACAGTAAACTTGAAAATTCAAACACTTTGAAAGTCTTCTTTGGAATATTTAAAAATAACAACCCCCAAAAATCTATTTGGTATAGAAGAATTATTCTCTTACTAAACAACTATTCCTGTGTTGTCATTAAACTAATTAGCATTTTGTATAGTCATAAACAAAATCACATCAGGAAAAGAATTTAAACTTCCTTGTGACTAGTAACAGAAAAAATACAAACATACCACTGAAGCTGTCATGTCTATCATTAAACAATGCCCACATTACCTAAAGCAGAATATCTTTTTTTTTTTTTTTCCTAAGGATCCCCACCCTGCACCTCCCTCTGAAGGAAAAAAAACACACCACCTGGATTAGTAAAGTTTCATGCATGCATGGCCTGCAGCAATAAGTAAATTTATTAGATTTCTGGCAACACATTCTTAAAATAAACCTAATACTCTTCAGGTCTCTGCTCACTAATTCCTTTTGTGGCGCCAGACAACTTCTCCCAAAAAGCAGACTCCAGCTGAACTGAAGCAAGGTTCACTTCATTGTATCACATTATAATGGGTTTAGCTCCACTTGCTTATCTAATGTCCCATATAGGACTTCATGTTTGTACCTTTAAAGCAGTGCCACACACACATTAGCTCATAGGAAAACTATTGTCATTAGAAGTCTAATCAGAGCAAGCATTAAATTCAAGAGTCACAGGGTATCCTCAGCCTCAGACTTGAAACTAATTAATAATATCAGCAAAGTGCCCTGTGAGAAGTATACTTAAGAAAAAAAAATAGATAATAACACTATTTTAAGAATTTCCCGTATTTATGGAAAAAGACTCTACTAATTTCCCTTTCTTTAAAACATATTTTAATTTAAACCCCACTACTGCAAACTCCTTTACATGTGCCTAATACCTCAGTGCTTGCGATGTCATTCCCTTGCTTAAAGCTAGGGTAGGTGACTGGGTGCCATCTGAAACTGAGGCCTTTAATTTGTCATAATGACTTTGAAATTGGTATGTGTGTCAAATTAACTGTCAAATTTCTCTTGAAGAAGTAGTTTAACTTTTTAACTCCAATGAATGCTGTCTTTGCAGAGATTTCCTCTCCATTTCAGACGACAATACAGTCTCATAATCTCAAATTTTACAGCCCTAAGAGGAAAATGTATACGAGAGGGATTAAAGTGGTTGTTGTTATTTGCAAAACCTACTCTAAATAAAATGCAACGGCTTTTCCGTTTCATCAGCTGGATTTTTCTTCTGTAATTGACTGAGCACCTATAGGAAAAGTATTCCTTTAACTCCCTCTCAAAGTGATTGAACTATGTTTTTTTTTTTTGTTTTTTTTTTTTTTTTTTAATTAAGACTTCACTTTCACAGATTTGAATTTTGTCTCCTTTTCTGTTCTGGCAGGGCAACAAATAAAATGCCCGACTGACTGCAGGAGAACAAATGTCAGGTGGGTTCATTCACTTTTAATTCATGTCGGAGTCATTGCACCAGGCAATCTCAAATACTTTTAACATTATTTGACCAGAGAAACTCCTTTGTGGTACCTTGATCCGTTTTAAGCTGTGCCAACCCTATAACCTTTGGCAGGTGATTTAGTCCTGCCCAGGAACAGCAGAGTAAAAAACTGAAAACATACAAAATAAAAACCAACCATTGTTGATGCAGACAAAGACAGGAAAAGCATTGTAACTTAGCCTTTAGACAAGTCTTGTATTGAGGTGTTCAAAGATATTAGTGCTTCTGAGAAAGGAAATTTATTAATATAATTTTATTAATATATTTTTATTAATTAATATATATATTTTATATTATGAAGAGTTTTTCAGTGTTACTTGAGGAATATATTACAAAACAGGATAGCATATTCCTAAGGCAGCAATTACATTCCTATATTTTTATTTTACATCAAATTCCTATGGCCCTAACGCCGCAGTCACAGTGTGTATGAATGACAAGATGAGAAAAAAAGAAAATGTGGGAGAAGCCAAAAATTCTTTCAAATAAGATTCAAATCAAGATGTAAGAAATCTATTTAAACATCGAAATTAAGTACAGGAGGGGAAGTACTTCAGAACTGAAGAGCAGAATCAAAACTCCAGAGCAGTATGACCTCTATGAGTCTCCCAAGGGAGCAGCCCAGACTCAGTTGAAACACAGCAGAGGGGCAGGGGACAGAAGTGACTGTGAAATTATGACAATTCAACCTTGATAGGACATGCTTCTAACACACCCTTTATCTCTCTTTTTCCCTGCATATGCATGTAATCTTTACTCATGCTTTAAGATAAGTAGTTAAATTAAATGAAAATGATCTGTAGAAAACTGTATCTTAAAAATAGCATTGAATTTATGGTGTTACTAAAACAGTTTTACGTTTTTAGCACAGTTTTAGCAACTAATTTATATAGTATTCTCCTTTTACTCAGCTTGAAAAGAGACAACAGATTTAGATGTTATCCTCTTTCTTAATATACTACTAGAATACTACAATGTCTTGATAAGTGAACAAGCATGTTTACTTAAAAATCCCTGTTTATAGCAGGTTTGGTAAGCTTCTTTTACAAAATTACATACTGACCTTCAAATACCTACGTATGTTTTTTTATGTGCCAAGCTGAAATATATTTGGCATCACTCAGGCTTTTGGAAAATCCTTGATCAAGATTTCCACCACCATTCTCCCACAAGTATTCAGAAATTAAAATTCTTCAGCTTTTCTCCAAAGGCAAGGGAGGAAATGTTTTTGTCAACTCCAAGTCCACCTCCCACTGAAATTGCTGGCTATCGCACACAGGCATGGGTACCTCTGGGCTCAAGTTTACATTTTTTGACTTAGATTTTTTACTGAGGTGTGGGGAGGGGTGACCACAGCGGTTTTAACATGGCAACTAGCAGAAACATTTCTCAGATTGGAAGATGATGCTTCTCACCTTTTCTTGAAAAGGAGATGCACAGCACTCACCTGTCAGCATATGACCTCCGGCTCCTGTGTGTCACTGCTGTGGGTGACAACATCGCTGACACGTGAACCAGAGCAGTTCCCTGGGCTGGAGCACTGCTGGGGGCACTTGCCATGTCACTGGGAAAAATCCTCTTGCCTCAGCCGCAGAAACAGAGGCAGCAGCAATTCAAAGCATATTGATGAGGCAATACCGAGCTATCATCACCTCCATCCTCCTTTTGGCTGGGGTTGTTAAACTTGTTATTGCTAAATGATTTCATGGCCATTCAAAAATTTATTTTCTTTCCCCCAGGAAATACGCAGTGCGCCAGTGACCTAGTAGGATCCCTACTACCTGTAAGATGCAGTAACATGCAGGGGACTGGGCCTGCACAGGGATGCTCACTATGCTGAGAAGTCCCAGTACGGGTAAGGCTGTGAAGAACAGAGGGTACAACAACAACAAGGCAGAAGTGACGAGATGACAAAGTTCACCAGTTGCTCAGTGAGATTAAAGGACATCCCAGACTGAATCAGTCTGGGCAGCCCTCCTGCCAGATAATTATAGATGGCTACTGAAATCCTTCTAACTCATAATTGCTTGGAGCTACCCGTGAAAGCCTCATTGTTTAGGCAATTGGTCCTCCCCTGGATGTCTTGCAAGGATATTTTTCTCTCTTCTTCTCTTGATTATAGAGGAAAATTAAGGACTTAGGAGGATTGATTCATGAGAGAGTCTAAGTTAGATGATAAATTATATTGAGTGGATTTCTTGCTCTGTTCTACAGGACTGAACAGGCGTGGTTGATTTAATAGGAGAAGATGAGATGGCAGAAGTATTCATTTTCACACAGGTAATTATACAATATATAAAATTGCACTGATTGTTGGACCACTCTGACACCTCTGGAAAGGCGTACACCTGAGCTTGCCTATGAAAGCTGTGTGACCAGTTGGTCAGGCTGAAAGCAATTCACTGCTGATCCCTCTGTGCAAAACAGTCTACTCCACATAAATGGACACATAAAGGAAGACATGGCAATTATTCCTTATCTGTTTAGAGATAAATCTGAAAAATTATATGATACATAAGAATGTTTCAATCATTCTAATATTTGCACATGCAACTTTAGTCATACTAATGCCCATACCCTTACTGAATCACATCCTCAGCTTGCTACCTGTCAAAGGCTTCTCTGTGCTAGGAAAGCTTTCCTGCTTTAACCCTTTCAAAGAAGCAAAATGACCTACTGGTCAGTCTCATCTTGCCACGTGGAAGGCTGGATCCCATTCCTAAGCTCTCCAAAGAAGTGTCTATCTTGTTATTCATTTAAGAAAACCATTTGTCCACCTCAGCCTCAGCCTCCTGCCTTTTCAAAGAAGGAAAAATAATATTAACTTTGTTTGTAAAGTCTATCTAATAAAAATGATATAAAATCTCAATACATAAAACCTGGCCATTATTTTTTAACTGCAACTCCATCCTGCTCCATGCCCTGAGCTAGTAAGTGCAGTTGTATCAGCTGCTTATCAGTTCAGATGATTGACAGAAATAGTTCCACCTATTCTTGTATAACCATTTATCTCTTATTTTTTCCGGTTATTCTTTAGGTATCTTTCATATCAGAAGAGAAGGTAATATAAGTAAAGAAACCACATTGCATCTCACCTTGCTTAAAAGCTTCTCTAGCCCAAACTCAGGTCTTCTCCAGCAAGTTTCACCCCAGCAATGATCTGGGATCTCTATTCCACTGTTTATGTATGTGGGAAATCTAACTGAAGGTTTCCTTTAACACTGTTCAACACCTACAAACAAGGAATGGTGCTAGAAATATGTGTCAGACAATTTTCACTGCCAGTTTTCACACTAGAGGGTGTCCTCACAGGATCTGATTTTCTGGACTGCATTTTGATAAGCAGAAGAACAGCAGTATTTAAAAGTTTTGTAGAACAGGGTAGAAAATCTCCCTGTGTGAAGAAGGGCCAGGAACTCTGGACTATGGTTAAGCTTTTTCTTCTTAAGTAATTTCAGAACACAGCCACTCAAAAATTGCTGGAGATTGAGACTTTTACAGTATACTGTATGGAAAAGTTATAACCTTTTAGGTTAATTCTTTGCTCCCTTCTTAAGTATACATCAAGATCTGAGTAAAAGAAATGTTACGTATAAGCTCAAGGAAGCTCAGCACAACAACATATTGATTTCCACTACACTTACACAGAGACAGATAGATAGATAGATAGACAGACAGGTAGATATAATTCTTGAAATATTCCAGAATAAGATTTAAAGTTTGAGCATATCCATAAAAGGTTATACTATATTTCAACTTTAACGTAAAAATGGTCTTTTCTTAAATCCTGTATAGCTGAGCAAGGCTGGCTTTGTAACATCAACTTTCCACTGTCTGAGAACTAATACAACACTTGGCTGTAAAAGCTTCTGCAAGGAAAAGCCTAGATACCTAGAGAAGAGTACTCTGGAGACATAACATCTGAAACCAGGCTCAGCTTGGGAAGTCCCTGAGCAGGTAGACTAGAATGTATCAGCAGGGAAGTCCTTACGCCTTGGGTGATTCTGCCATCAATGCGACACTTAATGCTAAAAGAGATAGTGAAAAGAAGCTATGGTGAAATCAAGAATCAAGGACAAAATAATTAAGGAATTTCATTAAGTATACTGATTTGGCATATCAAGAATTTTTCAGGAGTTCTGAAATTGAATTATTTTTTCTCCAACTTGGCAGCCATTTGACATTCAGCATCTGAAAAGCAGGAAGGTCAATTTCACTTCATCAAGGGAAAATGATTATATCTTTCAGATATAACCAAATCCTTAAATCTATGATTTCTCTGCTCTATGTTTCCCTAAGATGACGTAGTTTGATGTTACGCTGAAAATAATGTATTTTCACTGATGGTCCTACCTACTGTTTTTCAAAATAAAACTACTACTCTGCAAGGTGGTACTTAGTGGCAAGGAACTATTCAGGCCATTCACCTCTTTTGTGCTTGTATTGTACCATACTTGCAGTTTTAATACTTGCTTTCTATAGAAATCTTTTACACCTCATATATTTCACTGCCCTTCAGACTTTATCTAAACTTTACTTTGCTCCATAATTCTGTGTCTTAGTGTCAATCTGATGGAATTGATTTAGACTTGATTTAAAATGCAGCCTCCTCGGTAGCTTTCAACATGATGTCAGAAGATCATTTTGTTCAGAGCAGTAAATCACAATAAAATGCAACACAAGAAAGTGTGCAAGGGGTGAAAAAAAAAACATTTGGGGAAAAAAAAAAAGAATAAGTTTGAACAGGAATTAACCTAGAGGTTTTCAGTATCAGCTTGGTATCAAAAGAAAATAAGAAAGAGTAATTAATATACTTTTGCCAAATCCCTATTTGTTTACACCAAATCAAGTTTGTTGATAGAACATGCCCCTTCACTTAGTGTGCTAGCAAAAACACTGTTTACAGTATAAAAAACCAAAGAACTGATATTAATTCAAACTGTGCAAAACTTACTGTGAAATCTAGAATGTTCTCTGCCATTTCATATTTAACATATTGGGCAAGAATTTTTTGTCTGTGGTTGGAATACATATCAACACTTATAACCATCTATTAAGTGATCAGTAACCAAGCATTCTCTGGAAATGTTGTAAAGAAACAAGAAAGAATTATAATGTAGTAAGTATAATGGAAAGAGAATTAAGTCTGATATAACGGGTAGATAACAAGAAATACACTTTAATGATGTTTTGAATGCAGTATCATCTAAAGATAATTTTATAGCATACGTACACAGACCTGAAGTATTTCTGATATCAAAATGAAAAAATAAAAATATGCTATGATCAGCTTTCCCAAAACAGTATAAGATTACCAAAACAAAAAATTAAATAAATGTGGATATTTAAGTACACATCACGTATCAGTGAAAAACCACAAGATGTAGGGAGCTGGTGGTTGGCCTCTTCTCACATATAACTAGTGATAGGACTAGAGGGAATGGCCTCAAGTTGTGCCAGGGGAGGTTTAGGATGGAGATTAGGAGACATTTCTTCTCAGAAAGAGTGGTCAGGCATTGGAACGGGTTGTCCAGGGAAGTGGTGGAGTCACCGTCCCTGGGGTGTTCAAGGAAAGGTTGGACGTGGTGCTTAGGGACATGGTTTAGCGGGTGACATTGGTGGTAGGGGGACGGTTGGACCAGATGATCTTGGAGGTCTTTTCCAACCTTAACAATTCTATGGTTCCATGATAACATCTAAAAGGTTATATAACTCAGTTTTATAGCTTCAAGTACCCATAACATTTTTCAGTGAAACACTTTGTATGAAATGTGAAGTCCAGATAGCAAGTATTATGTATTAAATATACTGAATTCAAAATGACCCACTTCTCAGAATGTGAAAAATATTATGTGCCCCATTCTATCTCTTAAGAGCTGTGCCAAACATTCAATCCCTCTCTCCACCAAACACCATAAAAACACAACATTGGTGAGAGGCAGTGGGAGATCAACTGCCAAGGGATTATTTTGACTATTCTTCCTGTTGCTGTAGATTTTGAGCTCAGGCATGTTTAGGAAAGTTTTATGTGAGTCAATACAAAACAAAATTTGACCTTTTAGAGTTAAGCAGAATATTGGGGTCAATAAGAGAACAGTACGTGAAAACTTTCATTATCTCCCTAAGAAATCAAAATGGTCTGTCAAGCAAACAGCTTAGAAGTCTTTCAGAGATACGCCCAACAAGATATAAATATTCTTACTGTAGTAAGCATAATATTTATAAGCTTTAACCTTTGCCAGAGTATTATTAATAACAAGAGATGAAAAATTATAAGCATTTATGGTTTTAGTGAATATAATCTCTACAGCTCCTTCCATACTTAGGGCTTCAGCCTAATATTTCAAACACCAGCCATGAACTCAGGTTCAGTTTTCATTTCTGTGGTTTGAATCTGCCCAACAGGCAGTGTAAAGTGCAATTATCAGTAAACAATACGACTACTAATGTTAACATCAGTGCATGAAGGATGACCTTTATGGAACACCAAGAATATTATTAGTGCTAAAGAACATTACACCTGATATGTACAAATGATTGACATGAAGTTTTTTGACCACTCAGATTTACATTACCCATGTCACCTTGGGAAAAATGTAGATTTCTTCCCAACATCTATGTATCCTGTATTTTTAACAAGACACATGCATTTCACCTGATAAACTTAGGACAGATTTCTTTGTACACTGTAAGATTTATAAAGAAAATTGAGATACTCTACTTTCACTGAATACTCTTTAATACAAGATCCAACATACATGAGGCATAAATACGTTCCTACACTGCAAGTTCCTTTCTCTCACTGTCTCCCTGTATAAATATACATATACAGAGAGAATCACAGAATGGTTCTCTCTCTATATATAATATATATATGTATATATCTTCAAAAAAAGAA
The DNA here is from genome assembly GCF_040182565.1 of Anser cygnoides. Classification (NCBI taxonomy): domain Eukaryota; kingdom Metazoa; phylum Chordata; class Aves; order Anseriformes; family Anatidae; genus Anser; species Anser cygnoides. The sequence goes on from NC_089873.1 coordinate 185,417,265, forward strand.
TTATATATGTATATGTAACTCCCTATATACACACACAGACTTAGGTAGGAATGGACATGCCTGAATGCTTAAGTTAAACAGTTGATTGAGTACAGTGTATTCACTCCATAGTCAAAATCAATCTAATTCTGTGTAAATTATCACAGCTTAGCTGAAACAAATGGATAAATAACTATTCATAAAGATGAAGACCTGGTCCATATTTTTGTGCTGTTCTGCCTCTGCCACCACAAAAAAGAAAGGATATCTATACCAGATGCTCACCAATAAAATGCACAAATCTGTGCACAGTACCATACCCACAGTCACTTATCTTTTTTTTTTTTTGTGTGTGTGTTCACATTATGCATCAGCATTTATTTTTCATCATAGAAAAAAATCAACTCTTTATTCAGAACTGGTGGAATTTATGTAACAGGCTGAGGATTAATTCTGTTTAGCTGTCAGAAAAAACAAAACAAAACAAAACAAAAAAAAACCAGTAACATGGATAATAGTTGTATTGTCAGTGACCATGTGTCCTGCGATGAACAAAATACAGAATCACAGAATCATCTAGGTTGGACCTCCAAGATCACCTAGTCCAACCTCTGACCTAACACTAACAAGTCCTCCACTAAACCAGATCACTAAGCTCAACATCTAAACGTCTCTTAAAGACCTTCAGGGATGGTGACTCGACCGCTTCCCTGGGCAGCCCATTCCAATGCCTAACAACCCTTTCAGTAAGGAAGTTCTTCCTAATATCCAACCTAAACCTCCCCTGGTGCAACTTTAGTCCATTCCCCGTCGTCCTGCCACCAGGCAAGTGGGTGAATAGACCAACCCCCACCTCACTACAGCCTCCTTGAACGTACCTGTAGAGTGCAAGTGTGTTAAGGTCGCCCACCCCGAGCCTCCTCTTCTCCAGGCTGTGACAGCCGCTCCCCGTAAGACTTGTTCTCCAAACCCCTCACCAGCTTCATTGCCCTCCTCTGGACTTGCTTGAGCACCTCGATATCCTTCTTCTCCAGACCCCTCACCAGCTTCTATCCTTCTTCTCCAGACCCCTCACCAGCTTCGTTGCCCTCCTCTGGACTTGCTTGAGCACCTCGATATCCTTCTTGTAGCGAGGGACCCAAAACTGAACACAGTACTCAAAGTACTGCCTCATATTCAGACGACTATCAACCAAACATGGTGTTTCCGCCCGGTTTCGAACCGGGGACCTTTCGCGTGTGAGGCGAATGTGATAACCACTACACTACGGAAACTCCCGTTTGAGGCTGTGGAAACTCCCGATGAATACTATAATACTATTATGGATAATAATAATAGTAATAATATGGATAATAAAAATATTTCACTTAATGAAGCACAGTGAAATACACCACAGATCTCCAGAGTCATGTCTCCTTTACTAATACATTCCACTCTATCAGCCCCCGACTGTAGGGAGCAGTTCCATGACCCCCCTGAACCTCAACCTGGACTGCAGCAGACTCCCACAGCCTACAGAGGAGAAATCAGTTCATACAGCTTCCCAAGGTATGCAAATAAAACTTCCCATTCTGCCAGTAAATCAAGACTGAGCAGCCTGTTCTTGGGTGAAAAATATCTACTGTTCCCTTCCCAACAGAGTAGTGTCAGGCAATCTCTCCTACCTTCAGTACTGCAGTTTAGGTTGGTATAGCACACACAGCTGTTATCAATATCATCTCCCATTACTCCCATTTTCACTTGGAGAATGTTAAGCCTTTGGGCTGGAGAGTATTTAGCCCTTGCTGGTTTCACATGGCTTGACCCACTTGCTAGAATCAGTAAGAAGATTGTGGAGAGCAATGTTCTGTTAAAAATGTGATGGTTATTAGGTGAGTAATGCCACAAGCAGAAATCTCTTTTGGGTACCTATGGAATTCCTTCACCCTTTCTCTCCACCAACCATATAGCTCACTTTTGTAATCTCAGTCCAAATTGTTGCCCTGTTACAAATGATCCAGGTTGTAGACCTGCTGGTTTCAGTAACTGCAGCTCCTCTTCTGATCTTGCCAGCAGCAGCTGGAAGCTTTCTTCCACTTTCTCTACAGGACTCCCTATGTAAGGAGACATTACTGCATTGAATTACACTCATGCTTTTGAAAAGCATTTGTTGGGATTTGTTTCACCTAACTTTGGACACTGTAGATATCTGTATCCTAAGATAGTTATCCTAAGCATCCATTATAGTCAGTAAAGGTCTAGTCACTGGATTAGGATTCTGTTGCCTAAAGATAGGTATTCAGGGCCATTTGAGATGCTTTAAGGTATCTGGGCCATCTGCACAGGGCTGGCAAATGTAACACAGGATCGACAAGAAACCCATGCCCTTCTGCAGGGTTAGACAAAGGTCAGGCAGGTTGCCTGGAGCTCCTCAAACTGCACTCAGTGCTTATGCTGAGACACGTTCAGAAACCTGCATTTAGACATCTAACTTTGGTTGTCTTCATTTTAGCACAAACTCCCACATTTAAACTTTTTTTTTTTTTTTTCCCCTTACTGGAAGGGTATGCAGTTTGAAAAACAAATCTCATGTTACATGGCAGCTGACTTTACTGCTAAAAAAGAGATTTGCAAGCCCTGCCTCTTGGTGCTATATCTTTGAGACGAATGTGTGGACGTTTGCCTGCACCAAACAGGCAGCCTTAAACAAAATGGAAACAGGGTAGGGGAGGAATGTGTTGTTCAGGGCACGGAAGGGAAGGAGGGAGCATCCATCCAGTGCCAGCCTGAGATTGGCTCAAACTGACTGTCAAACTACAGTCTTGAGACATAGCTTCATATATGCATTCAGCAAGCATAGACTAAACACTGCCTATGAAATCAGGAACTCCCTCTTCCCCCGTGGTCTCTCAGTCCCAGACTCTGCTCTGTCCCTTCCCTGGCGCTGGCACAAGCACTTGTGTGGCCATGTAAGTGCCACACAAGTGCCCTGCTCTAGGGAATGGAGCTGTAGTAGAAATAAATGCAGAAAGAAAACATTTAATTTTAATTTGGGTGATTTCCCTGACCCAGAGTTCATGACATAGTGGTTAAGTACGCCTGTGTCAGTGTAAGGGAGGCAGCAGCACAGTGGCAAGTAGCAGGGGTGGAGAGAGAGAGCAGGACTGATGTGTTTGGCAACAATGCTGGCTCTTGATGCTACAAGTAATCCTCTAGGCAGTCATTCCTTTCTGGTCAGTATGTTAGAGTGTAAATCTAATGTAATTATTAATTCCAAAAAGTGGGGTTTCCATATTATTTCCATTAAGAAACAAGCTCACCTCCCAGTATTATACCTGATATGGGGTGTAACTAAAGAACACATGCTTTCATGCTGGCACCAACCACATCAATTTCAACATGAAAATAATTCCCAGCAGAAGCCCGGAGTTGTGTGGCAACCATTTGAAGAGGCCATGAAGGTTCGAGGCTTACAATGCTTTCCATGAAAAACAAAGGGCTACAGATAGCCAAGCTTTCTGGTAAGGCTCCTTTCCCTCAGCCCCACAGGCCAGGACAGTAACGTGACAGGACAGAGCTTCCTGAAATGTTGCTATTGCTACTTTTGCTCATTTGTGAGACACTGCATTGCATCTAATTGCCAGGAAAAAAAAAAATCTAAACGTTTAAAAATTAATTCCTTTAACCTCAGTCTTTACATACATACCCACAGATACTTACCTACAACACACACACACGTAAAATGTATGGCATCCACCAGAATGTCTAATGAGAGTGTATGGTTAAAACATAAAATGAAATGAACAAAAGAAGCCCAGTTTGTTTGCTCTGCAGAAGACCAAAACAAAGGAATTTCTCTTTGATAACCATGCATCACTTATAGCAATGTGCTAAATACCAAAATCTCAGAAAGTATTAGGAAATTTAAAAAAAAATACTTTGTTTTTGTAGACCTCAATAGCTTGTGGAATATGTTAAAGGAGTCACTTCTGAATGCTTCTCTAACTGCATACTACTTACCAAACAATTCAGCATCATCAACTGCCAAAAGAAAGAAAGATGAAGAATGCAGAGCTCATCTGAAAATCACAATCTGTGTATTAGTGGCTACCTTCTGGAATGTTTCTGGTGAGTGCCCCGTACATACAGATTCACCCTGGAAACACTTGTGCAAATGACTTTTTTCAGCCTAATATACTTATTAAAGCTACTCATCCAGGCAAGTTGTGAATGACTGAACCAGTAACAGATACTTGATAAAAAATCCTTTCATTGTTTACCTACACATCAGAGAATAAACAGATCTGTATGACTGTGTGACAGACTTCATGGCGAAAGCAGTGAAGAAACTGCATTGTCTGAGTAAAATGAATTTGAACAAGTTCTTTAGTTTTCTTTGTTCCTCTTGGTCACATTACCGTAAATGTAAGTAACACACACACACACAAAATAAACTTCACATTAACCTCTGGCACCGGTTAAACTATCTCAGCATTTCATGTTTGTTCAAGTTCACTTTAAATATAGTGATGTTTTAATAGTACATGACAGTGCATGCAAAAGAATCGCCATACTCTCTTGCAGGAAGGTCACAGGGAGTACAGAAAGAACCTCAGACCTGACTCAATTTCACTGTTTTTTACATTAATCTGAGCCTACAGTAAAGTTAAGTCTTGCTTCCTGCTTACACAGTAACAGTACGAGCACATACAAATCCATCTTTAAAGCATGCTCAATCTGCATGCAAAAGGTGACGGTAATTATCCCAGACACATAGAAAAATAAGTCTATAAATGAAAAAAGAGCAATAAAAACTGAAGCATATTTATGCATGCACTACATATGAAGTCCCAGCACGACATTTCAGTGCATTCTCTATAAGAAATATAATAATTAACACCTAGATCTCAGACTTTATTATTATATCATCTCACTGGTTGTGATATCATCTCAATGGTTGCAAGAACTTTATCAGAAATTTATCAGTTTATCTATTCACTAATTACAGAGTGATTTTATGAAATCTAGCAAAGTAGCTTTCAGTACCATTTTTAGCTTTTTGGCTTCTTCCATACATACTAAAATTAACAAGTTTGTATTTTTAAATATAAGAAATCCTGTGAATTTTTTTCCATTTTATATTAAAAATCCACATATTTAACACAAAATACCATTAGCTAACAAGGCCAACCACTGTGAAAAGGCTTCTGTTTGTTCCCTCTCTTCTTTAAATTGCGGATTTTCTCGTAGTAGTACTAGTAGTAGACCACTTTGTAATTTTTAGGGTGATACAGGAACATCCAGAGAAAAATCATCTTGTTCATCTTTTCTTAGATACTTACATTACTGGATGTCTAGTTTTTAGATGCACAAAGTTCAAGGAGATGAATCAACCATGGATGATGCAACAGCCATTAACAAGCACAGCACAGCACATGAGGATCAGCTTTCCCCAGCTAACTACAGCCAAGCCAGTCAGTGAATGGGAAGAGGACAACTAATTCCTCAAGTCTGGTCTGTTTCTCTTATTCATTAGATACGATGTAGGTAGCTAAATTAAGGCTTCCATACTACCGTCCCATTACAAGCTATTGTAGCTGAGATGTCAGTGTTTTCAATGTAGGCAATATATCTGATGTTCATAGAAAGAAATTTGAGCACAGATAGAAAACATTATTTTATGTACTACTATGGTAAAACGTTCTAGTATTTCACAGTTGATAAAACAATACACTTTTTAGCTTTCTAGTCTGCATTTTGTATAAGAATAGCACTGTACTGCAGAGCTCTTTTAAAGGAGGTTAGTAGCTAGCATGAACCTTGTGTTCTTTAATCAGAGTATTTCTTGAAATGAATCTTACTCTCATGACACAGAAATTTAAAAAGACACAAAGCCATCTTCTCAATGTAAAGGACAAAATGCTATTGTTAAATACAAAAGCATTTAACCATTAAGAAATAGGTAGGAAGAAAACATTTGCCAAATTGGCTACAAAATAGAAGATCTGAAGGTACTCTGAAAAAAATGTGTTTTCTCGTAGATAGAATAGCTACATTATTAATAACTTCTAGACTAGTAAGAAGTAACCAGCTTCCCCTGAGCCATGCCATGCATCCAGATATTTGTATTAAGTATGACTGAGTAGGAAGGACTATATTTAAACAGCAGGTATTAAAAATCACCTACATCTTTTGCTAGCCTGTAACTATAAGGTCACTTTAGAACTACCTATTTCTTTATATTTTGGATTTTCTTGGTAAAACAAACCTGATGAAAATATAATGAATAAAAATAGGAAAATCAAAAATTGTGGTTAAAGATCAATGCAAAACTCAAAAGACTCTGAGTTTTTTGTAGGACTTTTTTTCTTATTTGATATTTATGTATGTAAGATTCTCAACACAAACAGAACATTCTCAAAGTGAAATCTGACAAATGCTTCCTGAAATTGCAGAAGTGGGTAAGACTGAACAAGTAAGGTTGGAAATGATAAAGAATTACCCGTTCTACAGGTGCATGAAGCCAATGTTGCTAACCTATCTTTCACTCTAAAATTTTACAGAAGACAAAGAATAAGTTACAATAAATTTAAATTCTCATGAAGTACTGATTGTTTAGAAGTACTTATAGCTGCACAAGAATGTCAGAATCTTTTGTAATTTATCTCAGCATAAGCGTTTAATAGCCCCAATAAAAAATGAAAAGAAAAAAAAAAAGAAAAAAAAAAGAGGCTTACTTTTTTTTGTTCATTTTGTGGTCAAGCATCACGTGAGATACTTTAAGTTGCTAAATTGACAGAGAATGGTATCAGGAACGATTGTACACAATCCCTTTATCTTCAGTGGAATTAGGGAGAAAGCTCCTTTCTAGAAATATGACTGCTCTTTACGTTACTTTGCGAAGAAATATTCAAACTGTTCTCTAATTCAGTACTATATTAATCTAAAAAACATTTGACAAGCTTATGCCAAGAAGAGCCTGCTAACATAATTGCTGTCAGACCAGTGCATTTTTGGCCATGAAATAATGACCACAAGGTCAGGCGAAGTTCAGGATTCTTATCATATATAGTAAAGTTGGTAGTTCAGGTAAATGTGTTGATATGCAGAGCCCTTGAATCTTTTCAAACCCCAGGAAAAAGAAATAGCAACATACACCAAAAACACAAAGAAGATGACCTTCTCACAAATTTTCCAACTGAACACAACACTTTTTTTTCTTTTTTAAAGAAAATTAAGATTAGTCAAAATTGATTCACTGTGGAAATGTAACCTTTCAGCACATCTGATTAAACAAGGGTTGTTGCAAACTGGTATGTTGCCATGACTTTCAGCATCACAAGTCTCTAAGTAGTCATGGGGATGGGGACTCCAGCACATTTATAACCCTAAACCAGTTGCAATTTCAGGCTCCTTAAAAAGGGTAGTGAGCCAACCTGGGAATCAGGGAATGTAATGAACTGATTAGACTAGAAATCAAGGATTCCTCAGAAAGCCCGGATCTGAGCAAACAACAAGGCAATAATACTTTAAAGCTGCACATCATGGCAGTGGACACATCACAGAGACCTGAGGCTTGTACATGTCCTTGCGAGTTTCAGAGCTGCTGGTTATGGGGTAGAAATATCAATTTTGCCACTACTGTTCTGCAAGTCATAGGCCACAAGCAGCACATTAGTTGCACTCTCAGATGCAAAATCTTAGAAAGCATTCTTCTTGTTAGGAAAGCAGTACAATAGTGTTTCCAATATGAAGGAAAAAAATAGATTTTTCCCCATATATAGGAGTAAAACAAATTTGACTTATCAAATTCCCAGCAAAGAGCAATCGTAATCTTAATGGTTTACAGTGGACACAGTGAAAATGCAATTCTAACAGAAGACACAGGGACCTTCTGTAAGCTCCTTAAAAATGTTCTATATACTAGAAAACTACTAAAAACCTAGGACCAGAAGTCTTCTTCCTTGCATGACTAAAGATGGCACCAAAATTAATTACCCATTATTAAAGTCATATACTTACAGCTACTTACTCACTTAATCTAGCTTTAATGAATCAGACCTTTGAAATCCACAAAAAGGAGGGGAGTTATTATCTTCAATCCTAATTACTTATGAGAATTTAATCTTGTAAAACATTTTGATGTCACATTGCTGAATGCAGTGGAAATGACTAGAGTAACACGCTATATAGTTATGGTCAAGGGAAGAGAGATCTGACATCCCTACTGCTACGAAAGTTATCAGTGAGGAAATCAGAAGAATAAAGGTTGCCTAACATACAGAGCTTTTTTTATATATAGATAAAACAATACCAAATCAAAAATGTGTGGGTGAAACTAATCTCTTAGAAGTTTGGCGACCTGAAAGCTAGATCTCTAAACTGAAACAATCCTTCTGCAGTCAAAAGAGCGAATAGAATATCCAAGACAAGCTTGCCCTTCCTTCTCTTGAACACTCTTGCTCTCTGCAGTCACCTCAGGATGCTTTCTGAGGAAGCTTGGGTGGTTAGTGTAGATGACAGAACTAATTTTGAGTGACTGAATTGAATGAGGTTAACCTGGATTGTCTGCCAGACATGAAAACATAAGATCTCTGATATTTGCTAGAAATATGATGATTTTTTGAATTTAATAGGGAAAGCCAAAGACAGTCGTATATTTGCATGTATATCAAACATACGGTGATTAAACTTTACTTTTTCATAAAGGCCAGATACAGGCTTTAGGAATGCTTCTTTCATGAAGTGAAAAATATATAGATAGATACTGATAAGAGTATCTAAATATATTGGGTGTTTTATTGTTAAAAAATTAAATGCCTCTGAAGTACGATTAAAGTCAACAAAATTTCAGACATACATGCAAAGTTCACAATTTCCAGTCAACCTTTTTCTCAAGCAAACACAACACTATGGAAAAAAAAAAACACCCACAAAAAAAAAAACAGACTTACTTCCTTTTCCAGTAAGTGGAGTTTTAAGTAAAAGTTTACCTAGCCACTAACTTTTTGACCTATACATTTGTACTAAGAATAATTTCAACAGAGAACTTTGATTACAAGTTACTCCTATAGTGGAGATTGAAAACACATATTAGTTTTAGTTTTCATTAAGAAAAAGAATTACTGCCCTGTCTTTATTTCAGTCTAAATGTGAATAAAGGAAATGTCTCTATTGGCTCCTGTTCTGAACACTTAGAAGATAAAGAACACTTGCTGTGCTAATGTGGAGCAAAGTATTAACGATTTTGTACTTCCATACATTGGTAACAAGATAAATGAGGGGAGAAGGATTATTTGCAACTTTCATAATTCAGTCTGGTAAGCAATACAAACCATCTCTAATCTTTTTTTAACCACTGACTAATGGGTAAGAAACATAAAGATGTTAAAGCACTGGAGGTAAACATGTCAATTCCTGGAAAAATGGAACAAGTAGGGTGATTGGCTAGCCAAAACTTCTGTTCTTACACACTTATAAAATGTGTTTTCTCTCCAATGACATCCCTTTTGCAACTAAATATCAACAGAAAAGAAAAAATATATTTCCTGTTGTGGTTTCTACTGAAACGGTCTGTCTACAATGAAGGCAAGCTTAATCTCTGCAAAATACAACAGACTTACCTCAAAACTGCAAATGGATAACAGAAATGAAACGTTTTGCACTTGAAATACTTTTGAGTATACTCCCCAATGTGGTTTGTGTTCCTGAATGTCTGCTTTACGGGAATAGGTTGCATGTGCAAAATAGCTGTCCTTGCATACTCTGTGAGTAGGAAATCATTTAATTTCATCCTTTTTAATTTTATGGATATCATCCTTGACAAACATCCACAGTCAAGACAGAAAATTGGGCCCTTTGCAGTGGTAAATAACAGATTACCTTATGACTATGAAATCATGAACGGGAATCTCCTCACCTAGATCAGAGTTAAAATCTCTACATTAATCCACCTTCTCTTCATTGTCAGCAGAAAAAGATAGGTCTATCTAACATGTGGTACAACCTACCTGCCTTAAACCTTCATTTTAAACTCAGTTGATAGTTTGTCATGCTAACTAAATAGATGTGAGAGAAATCTTAAGAGAAAGAAGGTGGCAGGAAGCACTGTTTGTAGATACTGCGTGAGAGGTGACAACTCTAAAGAAAGTGGAAGGAAGTCCATGTTGCAGTGAACAGTTGTGAGCAAGTTCTTCAGCCGTAGAAGCTATGGTGTGACTGAAAGCTTTAAACAAGCTTTTTTGTTTGGCCAGAACTGAATCTACGTTGCATCATGTCTAATATACTAGCTTCAAAAAGCTAGTGGTGATGATGGTAACTTGGGTACAGAAGGCTAATTGGGTAGTGGTTGGCTTGAACTGATGTATCAAGAATAGGTTTCTTCAGAAACAGCTTGGATTGTTTTATGTTTGAAGACAGAAGGAAGTATTATGCCATGGAGTGAAGCTTTTATCAATCAGTAATTACAGAAGAAACTGATATACTTGTTTTTGGCATTTCTCTCATGGTCACAGTGATGTGATCTATCTTTACCATGTGGCCTTCAGCCCAGAGGAAATGCCAAATGATACCGAAAACTCCCATTCATCTGACCAACACAGAATTTCATGGATCCAGGCAGTCGTTTTGTTAGCCACTGTTGTTGATGACTTCCCATTGAACTCTGACTTAAGTTCAAAACAAAAAAATGTTTCTTACCTTCAAGGAGCTCATTATTCTGGACCAAACATATTTAAAACACTTTTTAAAGCTTCAGTTCAACTAGCTGTTCAACACTCCTCAGGCACAATAGATTTTTTTCCTCCTGAAGGTAAAGCCTGTCTGCGCAGGAAATACAACTTGCTTGGGAGCTGGTCTGAGTATGTGAAATGAACTCCCCCAGGAATGAAGAACCATCACAAATCTTCCAATCTGAGTCAGAGTATATGCTTTTGATTTGTCTTTAACAAATGCATAACATACATTAAAAAAAAAAAAAAAAGAAAAAGAAACAAAACACCAAAAACACGCTAGGCTACACTGCACACACAATTCTGCCCCGAGGAAAGGATGAAAGAAAGAACATTTTGTGACAGCAGCTAATCGTGTTTGTTCATGTACTATTGAAAGGTGTTTGGATACTAAAGGAGCGGGGTGGGGGAAGTGCAGTAAGAACCAACACAGAAGAGAATAGCCTCACCAGCACTCATGTTCCAACACGCGCCATAGGGCTGCTTCCCTGTCGCAGTGCACTGCTCTGTGCTTTAGCAGGAACACATTTTCTTTGCCACTTCCATAAACCCACATCTTAGGGAAATGAAGCTGACAGTTTATCCATCAACCAGCTTCCTAAATATTATAACACTACAATAAACGTTGTAAATGTTAACTTTGATTTTCGATAAACAAGAAATCTGATTGTGAAATAACACTGTCAGCATGGTGTGCTACGGATAGTCTTAAACATGAAGTTCCACAAATTTCTGCATGCACTTGCTATTAAGCATCTGTGGTTTTCAAGCTCTGTTTCCTAGTCCAGAATACACTTCTGTAGCCTTTTCAATTCCTCCATTCTTATTTCAAGTCGGCTGAATATCATATTGAACATCTGCTCAGATATAAATCTTTTTAATGCTCCTGATGGGTTTTCAAATTCATATAATATGTAAAACTTTGAGATACCCATTCCTAGTAAATAGTAGATTACAGCATTAATCCTCAGCCAGAAAACTGATCCTAAAATGCATTCTCCATTCTAAATTGCCTTGTGCTGACAGTTGCATGTTTTTATCACAAGCAACATCTGTGTACTCCTTATCCAACTGCAGGCATAAAATAAGGGAAAGAAGAGACCAGTTGACTTGATTTGATCAATGAGTGAAATCTGAAGACAGTGTGTAAATACTGTGTGCCCTGCAAAATGGTCATGAAGCAGTTTTACACACTGAATAAACTGACAATAAAATTTTATGCTGGATGCTTTATTGTGTCACCTATGTTTTCTTCTAGCAAAGCATATTGTCATGATTGACTTTGTAATCTTTTCACATTTCTCAAAGTGACAGTTTCAATAGCAATAAGCTGCACTTTAAAGAAATTTGTTGCTGATAGTACGTGTAGAACCAAATTCTGAAGTCTTTACCAAATTGTCTACTCAGACTACTCGGTTATGATGTCAGTAAGTGGTCCCTAGTAATAAAACTGAAATCCCTGGAGAAAAATAAGGGGGGAGGGGGGGGCAGGAATATGACACAAAACATATATGAGAAAGAATTTTCTCCTGTAGGTTATAATCAAGCAGCCTGAAAAGTCTGGAAGAATACTGTAAGTAACCTGTAAGTCTGTGGTTTACAGCAGCAATTATATAAGCTGTGCTCTCTACTGGTATAATAGATTCCCTTTTGCAGTTCATACTTTCCTGTTACCAGGATACTTTCCTTCCTTTTGCTAGCTTGTCCTTAGTGCAACACAGGTCTTAGCCCATTCGCAGGTTGCCTCAGACCACAAAAGCAGTACACAAGCAGTCATCTCACACCGTGGAGTGTATGGCCTTTCAGTCTTGCCCTCTTATGTAGGGAAGAGCTAACGAGCACTGCAGAGCAGAGTAGTAGGAAACAAACATGGAGAAAAGATCCATAACCATGCTGTGGCTCCTGCCTGCCCTCCCCAGTGCTGGCAAAGCTGGCCAGATGAGCATTCGTGTCAGGAAGCTATAGGAGGGGTTTTCTCTCTTATGCCAGAATCTCTCTGGCAGCTCTCCATGAGCCCTGCTGTTTTGCACGGGACTTACAATGGACAAATGTCAGTGAGTAAAAGGCTGCACACTCCAAAGGGAACTGAATTAAGATGCTGTAGGCAACTCCCAAATTACTACAGACAGGTGGACTTCCATAGCAGGTGCAGCTATGCATAAGAAATCGGAAGGGGTTCATGAGTTCAAGTAAACTCTACTGGGAATCAATAAATTCCTGTTTTATAAGGCTATGATGTAAACTGCAGAGTATTTAATGTTGCCTCCACATTTTTGGCTACAGGGGACTAAAGTAATGCTCTAGTATACTTGTATTTATCATACAGAGGAAGCTGAGATTGCTGAGAGGTAAGCAAGGTATTTTTGTGTTTAGTTAGTCTTGGATAGGGGGAATACTGTAAAATGCTGGAGTGAGCATACAAAGGAGATTAGCTGTATCATTGCAGCTATTGAAACTGTTATTTTTAGTTTTAGTTTGCAGCCAGACATCCACTAGGCAAATGAATGAGATGGTATTAAAAGCTAATATACCTTGTCTGCTTATTTCTGCCCATCTGCTGGAGGCTATCATTTTTCATGAATAGATCTTGTGAGCACCTCTCATCTATGGCAGTGCAAATTAGCCAGGTTAGTTAAACCCCTTTCATCAGCAAGTTAAGGTAGCTCAGATGGCATAAAGCTGAAGCAGAGAAAGGCGAAGCATTCTGTTGTCTCTTCTGCAGCCTTTATCAGAGGTTTAGTAATGAACAGCTGAAGGACAATAATATCTTAAACCAGCACAGCTGCTTCTGCAATGATTGTCTGAGAGGGCCTCAGTGTTAACTTACTGAGATGCACACATGGAGCAGGTCATACATATGCTAACTGCTTTGGCATGCTTGCAGAATCTCAAAGAAAGAATAACATTGGTGGGATTCAGATGCCTAAACACTGGCATCTAGTGCAATGTAAGATGACTACTGAAGCCAGACATGAGCGTAGACTGGCAGGCAGGACCTGCAGAAAGTCTGCATTGGTCTGAAGTGGCAGCTAGAGGCCTGAAGGCTTCCTCATAGTTCTACTCTACTTGGGCTATTACAAAGTGTACATTTAGACAACTCATTCTTAAAACAATTTTTGGTTTCTTGGTTTAAGGACAGGGAACTTTTTTTTTTTTAAATTAAAAATGCAGGAAAGTATTTTTTTTTTTCTGTTTAGATCAGCAGTAAACTTCCTATTGCCATTCAGCCAGGACAGAATTAGGTTAACACCGGATGCTTTTTAGATCTTCCCCTCCATACGGAGCAGGCTGGATTCCGCAGCTGTGGATGCTTGGAATATCTGGAGTCTTGCCTGTAAGACACTAGTGAGCCCTTACATTACTAAGTATATTGTCATTACCATTTCCTAATTTGCACAGGCATTGTCGTTACCCTCCTCTGTTGAAAACACTCTCACATGCTTCTGGCAGCAGATCCCAAGCAGAATCAGTTCTTCATTATAAAGGTGTCTCAGCAAGTGGCACTTCCCACACAACAGTGACTTACACTTTGAACTACTTTGTTAGCCTACATGTGCTGCCAGCCAGAAAAAACAAGCTCAAGTGCTGCAGTGTAGTTTCTGCCAGTCATGAGCTGGCAAGGGCGTGAAGGATTAGGGAAGGGTGCTACAGAGCTTCTGGACAAGGAGGCTCAGTGTTGTGATGACATCTGCTGGCTAACCAGAAAGGCACTAATCCACTGTTAGGGAGGCTCAGTCCAATGTTTTCCATTCCTGAACCTTTAATGTTCATGATGCATTCAAACTCAAAAAGCAGAGGTGATGAGAGCAAAGAAAATAACTGCCCATTGAGACAGCTCCTCTTGTACCTCTGCCGCTGATGCTTGTTGAGACAATGCATCTTGTCTTCTCCCACAGAATAGCAGTGTAAAAGAGATGCATTTGCTAAGTAGTATTTAGAAGGCATTACAGGTAAAGATTTCCCTACTGCAGTGGTCTTCCACCTTTGCATTTTTTCAGTCCTGTGTTCTGTAAGCATGGCCCCCTTCTAAAGTGTCTGTTGCTAACCCTTCTCCGTGAATGCTTACATATTAACTTCTCTCTCTAACCTGCCAAATGCATATGAGACAAGCTCTCTTTCTCTTATCTGAGTTGATAGAAAAGTACACTTACACATTTCTTTTTCATCCAAGTCCTCATCTGCTAAACTATTTACACATCCCTCCACAGTCTAGCCACTCCTTCCCTCAAGTCACTCCCAGACTTTTCATCTTAGCTCCCGGCCTGTGTTTTGCAACAGCCTCCTCCTACCTGTCCTGTCAGCTAAAAGCATTATGAAGCAGATTCAATACTCAGTGCGACTCTGGCACAAAGAAGGAAACTGCTTCTTTCAGCTTTGCCCCTTGCAGTGAAGTTGCTCTCTCCTCCTTACCAGTCCCACACTAAAAGAGCACAGCCTGCTCTCAGTCTTGGTGCAGACAATGGTGCAAGCCCTGGCTCAGTTCAGTTTCTTCTGTATGAGGATGCAGAAAGTCAGCACCGTACTGGAACTTAAGATTTCAACCCCTCTTGGTTCCAGTTCTGAGTCGATTCAGCAGGCATGACACGCTGCAGAGGAGGTGCGGTAAAAACTCTCTGGGCTTTTTCTGTGTAGCATTAACTAAAGACGTTGTTCACGGCTTTTATCCTAGCCTTTTCACTACAGCAGAGGGAATTTGGAAACAATAGCATCAAGGACAGTAAGGAAGCAAAAAAAGGCTATATACATGAGAGGCAAATATATATATATATATAAATCTGTTTTTGCATTTTGCTAATCAAGCTTTGTGAGGAATAAAATACAAACAATTTACACAAAGGAAAAACAGCTATGATTTTTACAGTGCTCTAATTTCTTCTTACCTTGGAGTTTACTAACTTCAGAGGAGCAATACAAAAATGCCATTCAAAGAATCTATCAAACATCCCTTTTCAAACACACGTATTAAACCTCCCCAAACCATCCTTCCTTACCGTTGTATGGTTATTTTCTCCCTTGATATACCATTCACATTATAATTGAGTTCACTCCATTCAAGTCAGTTTAGGCTAAGTGAAAATGGACAAAAACAAAGGGGCTCTAGAAGGACAAAGGCATTGTGTTAGTAGCTGATGAGCTGCACTAAATGGAGCTGGAATGCACTCCCCTGCCAAGGCAGCCTGCTCAAGGTAAACGCACCAACCTGCTGCATTTAGCAGATTTTGTACACAGGCAAGACTCAGACTAAAGACTACCCTGGAGTCCTAACTTGCAGAAAAAAAAGTATTTAAGTAATTTTCCTTTAAATAAAAGGCAAAGATTGCCATTTTTAGGCAGGTGTACCTGTAGCTACAAAAGTTCAGAAAATTGACAGACTCCCCTGTTTTCATACACGGACAGTCCTTTAACAGTTTTTGGCAGCAACATTAAACACCAAGATTTAAGATTCAGCCCACTAATGAAGCAATATTGCTGCTTTTCAGTAATGACCTATTAAAGGCTGAAGGTAGGAGACGTTCCTGGGTGACACAAAAGCTATTTCAAACTGTCACATGAACAGGAGCATTGCCAGAAGCCAACCATTACTCTGGAAGCACCCTTCAGCGGTCATTCAGTCGGTTTGTGTGGTTTCATTCTTCTTTTTTCCCCCTAGGTAGAACCAATTATTGGACACAGATCTGAAGGCACAGAGGCAGTCCTCTCTGAGGTCAGGAAATAACTACTTAATGCATCCTGCTTTCAGCTTTGCTAATGAATGGGTAACTCCTAGGTTAAAAATTATCTTTCAAGGTTTATGTACTTCATGCCAGAAAGGGCAGTGGAAAAAGAAAAAAAAAAAAAGAGTGAATTAAAACTACAGCTTCTTGTATGATTAACTTATGTTCATCACAATGAATGTGTGAAATGATGGTAATCACAAAATATCTGTCAGACTGCTAACAAATATTTTGAGGCTTACGTTACTGTCATCACCTAGGAAGAAAGTGTGGTAATGTAGCTTCTATGAGGATCTTTACATATAATTTTTATTATGAAGTCTGAAAGCTTTCATGTAATTTCTGTTTCAAAGCTTTACAAGATTCACTCTACATTTCTGACTCTGAGAAAAAAAAAAAAAAAAGTGGCAATCTTCAGGTTTTTAAAAGCCAGGTGATTATCTCCTTCATTTTACCAACTTGCACAGTGCTGTGCCTTTTGAGTTCCCTTTTCTGGTGGCCACAGACATAAAACACCAAATAAAACAAAATATGGGGATGGGGAAGAGACAATACGAAAGCATATCACTAATGTGCTAGATACGGTGCAAAAATAACACAGTCTCTTATAGTGCAGCATCACTTTAGGATGCCATTGGGAGCTTCCTAGCTATCTGGGAAGGCAATGCTTTCCTGCGGGTGCAGGCTTGTCAAGCAAGCAGAAAACAAATACACATACATCCCATTCCACGATCTCCATGGCTGAGCCTGGACCTTGAATACCTGCAGTGCCATGCCCAGGCTCTCTTTAACTTCACGTCCCAGAGGTGAGTTGCACCCAAGGGCTGAATTTGACTTGTTTTCTCAGAGCAAGAGGCTGTTATGTTATGTAGTCACAGGGATACAACCTACAGGGGAGCCCTGCTAATATGTATGTTCTCCAGCAAGAGCTCAGTGTCACAGCCTGGCTTTTATCATGGGATTTGGCATGTCCCATCAGGTGACATGACGGGGCCCGCCGGCAAACAGCCTGTTAGGCTGTGAGTGTGCACGGTGAGCACTCGGCATACCTCCGAGCTTTGCAGGTATTAACCCTCTGCCAGTTCCCCCAACCACTCCTGGATTCCAAATAACATGAGAATTCCTTTGCGAGGCCTGCCAGTAATAAATGGCACAAATGTGTTCACTGCAGCCCTTAAGAGTTCCACTCAGCAAATCAAGCACGTATTCCTGACACAGCTCCTCAAGGCAGTCCCGCAGGAGTACAAAGGTGAGGTTTCCCTGGCTCAGTGCCACGTATACTCCCCTCTGGATTCAGTAGAGCCCCGGTCTGCAGGTCTCCTGCACAGAGCTCACTCCGTTTTGGTCATCTCTGAACCCTTCCGTGCAGCTCACCTGTTTGGCACGGCCGCCCATTTCCCCTTCAGGATGTACTGATAACCCTAGATCTCAATAAAACAAACAAAAAAGACAATTTCCTAAAGTTGCTGTAATATCCCTAAAGACACTGAAGACATGGTACAGCAGTCTAGTCAGAATGTAAGGCATAGTAGCCTGAGCGCTGAAGAATATTGTGCTAAATTTTACAGTCATTATTTTGGGGCTTAACTTCCCCCCCATTGGATTACTTTATTGCCACATGCCCAGCAAGTCCAAGAAAAGAAAAGCTCATCTTTTATTCATGTGAATATTGTTTACATACATGCTATCAGTCTCTATTTCTGATGTAATTATTAGGCATACTCCAAAACCCAAGTCATTTTACTCTTGGATATGTCAGGATGTTCCCGGAAATATTAAGGGTGAG
The DNA here is from genome assembly GCF_040182565.1 of Anser cygnoides. Lineage (NCBI taxonomy): Eukaryota > Metazoa > Chordata > Aves > Anseriformes > Anatidae > Anser > Anser cygnoides. Next base: position 185,435,453 of record NC_089873.1, read on the forward strand.
AACCAAGGCAGAAATCTGCAGTATAAGCATCACGCTTCAGTTCCTTAAAGCAGTTCCTTCTCTTTAGTCAGCAGAGAGAAAGGTAGGATACATCTCATCACAAATAGATAACTAAAACAAATATAAGTTTTAAGTTAGATTAAATAAATTCCCTCCTTGAAAGACAGTTTAAAGACATTGTATGCTACATAAGGACAATGAAAAAGAGATAGGGAATTATTTCTACCAGTGTGAACTGAGACAAAGAGTCTATGGGGTATACCCAACTTTATCAGCCAGCTGAGATATGACTGAAAAACTGAAGAGATTTCAATCTCAGCCTGGTCTAATGCCTTACTCCAACCTGATTTTCTCCTCAAGCACAGTAGATAAAGATCTTCTGAAGTGAAGACAGAGTGAGATTAAAAGAGAGGCTTGCAACAAAATATTTCTATATGTGTCTCTGTGACTACATTTAAGGGACTTGAAAAGAAATTCTCAGGATAAGTTATTTTGATTCCATTTCTTTTTAAAGTAGTATCAGTTTTCAATTAAAATGAAAAAAATATTTTAAAATACATCCTTAATGGGGTCACTGAAAAAATCCTGTCCTATGACAAAGGACATATTAGATATCCATGTAACTGTATACACTCCCGTGACAAAAGGCCGGTCAGCTGACATTTCTCTCACTAGGATAAAAATCAGATGGCATAAAGTTTTAAAACTTAGGAATGGATGTAACCAGCATTATATTCTGTCTTGTAAATTTTAAAGTGCAGTTCTAGCAATACAGAATTACACTTAACCCTGTATTTTCCAGAGTTAAGGTTAAGGGGCCTGGGAAAACCCAGAAAACAGAAAAATAACAACAAGGGAATTACAAGAGGAGGGAGGATTACTGGGGAGGATGATGTGGAGGTAGGCAAGCAACTCTGTAGGGCATCAGGTCAAGTTTATCACAGGGTAGAAGCAATTAGTTCAGCCTGCAAATAACTGAGTTTGCTTATATAATTAATCCTGAATTCTTCTCTGAAGTTCTCTCTTGCCAGATAATATTTTCAAAAGCATCTGAATGACTCAGGAGCTACAGCTTTTTGGTGAAACGTCACATGCACCTGCAGTGTACATTGACTAGGAGAATGGTACAGAGATCTCCAGTCCCACAGTCAGTGGGTTATACAGCAAGGTGTCAGTTCCACTTTATGAGGCACAGAGGTGACAAACCCAGAAGAGATGACTGCTTCAGTGACGGAACTCAAGTGGCGTGAAAATGAAAGAATATTGTATCTCTCTGGGACAATGAAAAACTTATTTGTCTTGTGAAGGGATACACTATTCCCATATTTTACTTCTGCTTTTACATTTACTTTCCCCAGCTTGATTGCATAATTTCTGCGTAGCACTTTTAATCTTTTTTTTTTCCCTAGCAAAACTTGTTGGGCTTTTTTTTTTCCTTGAGTTGCTTTTTTTATACGGATGTGATATAAGTAAAGAAACAAGAGGATTTTATTTAAAGGTTTCATGAATTATCACAGTTTCTTCTAATCCTGTAAAACCAGTAACACCTAAATGATCAGGTGTGTAACAGCATCATACATCTCCATCGCAGCACCTTCTGTTCCTCTTGCCATGCAGAGATGTGGAGGCACAAAGCATTCCCTTTTTTTTGCTTGCTTGCTTGGAAGTAGCCTAAGTGATGACAGCAGTACTTTCCTAACCCTCTGTAATGGCCATAGAAATCAGCAGTACCCTTGCAAGTGCATAGTAAAAGCTCTAGGGCTCACGCTCAGCGACTGCAGCACGTGACAAACAACACAGCATCAAAAAGAGCAGACATCTCCCAAACCCCCAGCTCTGTACAGAACACCTATGTAATAACAATCTTGGTGATAACAATCTGATCAGCCACAGCTTTTAGCAACCTAATGTAAACTAGTATTCATGGCATACTCTCAAAAAGCTCCAGTTGGATCTCCTTCTTCATGCACAATTTCTATTGATTATAGTTTATTTGTTCCAGGGATGCCTAATACTATAATAATCATTTGGCAGAGCACAAACAAAAGGATAATCCTGGGAACTGACACGGTAAAGTAGCCATCCAGCTGAATACATACAAACCTTAAATCTCTTCAGGAAGAGGTATGTGGTATATTCATGCAATATGTCTCCACTTTGCTGCATATATACCCAAACTGTGTGTTATCTTGCTAAAACTTACTTCATCTTCTGAGGATCCTGTACCACTAAGCTGCTAAGTCTTTCTCAAGTAACAGGATGGCCAAAAGCAGAGAGCAGTCATTGACTGTGTTGGACGCTGGCACAGCAGGAGTGGACAGACACTAGCACGCTCCAGTGTAAGGCAAGGACACCACTGCAACAGAAGTTTGTTTGGAGTCGCTCATAACATTGGTAAAAATCTCATCCCAAAGCAGCTCAGTTCAGCAGCGCCATACGAACACACATCTGCGCATCAGAAATGCCATTGCAAACCCATCTCAGGCAGCCTCAGCGTGGATGGCCGCATGATGAGTTGGCTGCAGCACTACAACATGAACTCTACCAGCAGACCTGGACCTACTTGCCTGCTGAGCTCAGGCCTTTGAACCCTGGTTCACAGCTGGAATGGTAACATATTTCACAGATTTTTAATGGCTGGTCTCTGTTTTGGCAAATCTTCCAATTGACTTCTTGGAAGCCCTGCTAGGTTCATTTAATGAAGGACTTCTGATACACCAAGCAACCACAAAACAGAAGGTATTCAGGGCTGCCTAGATTCTTATGTGTGACATACTTCTGATGATGAAAGCAGGAGGCAAAGGATAGTCTCAGCTAGAGAATATCATTTTGTGTGTACTAGACAGATTTGTTTTCAAGACCCCATGGAAAGACACTTTTAAAGTGAAACTGTCAGGAACATGTTTCTGCCCAAGCTCAGAGATCTCTCATTAAAATACACAAGGAGAAACAAAAGAAACATATCAAAACTAACCAAATCATAAAGAATGACATTTCACCCCAATATTTCAAAGTAAGCCTCTATGTTTAAAGAAAAAAGAATGCCCATTTTAGCACACAATTTAAGTTATGGAGGAGATATCTGTATATAACTTAGAGCTCCAATTGTCAAAGAAAGAACAGCACAAGAAGGCAAATTATATAGAAATCCTTACATCAGATTCACTTCCCATTTTGATTACTGTAATTTTGTAGACTTCCTAATCGTCACCCTTTTTCCTGCAGGGCCACAGAAAGCTCTGCAATTTCATATTGCTCCAGGGATAATTCCTTCAATTAATTTCATAACAGTCTTAAAAAAACATTTTTCCAAGTGGCCTCTGGATGTATGGTGCATTCCTTTCAGTCTCTCTTTATTTCTATATTAGTATCCTTCTTTGTCTTTGTTTTTTCTCTACAACTGTCCAAAATTGAAAGTTACATTTTTTTACCTGTACAGTTACCCCTACATTGATACATTTTCTCTTTTTCTCCAAATGTCTGGCTTGCAACTACCATATTTTATGCTGCATTTTACTTCATATTGTACTTCCACTTCATCTTCACAATTTTACCTGACAATTACTATGTACAAATTTTAATTCTCTTTTAACAAAGCATTCCATGATTGCTCACATGTTAGCATGTGAGATATAAATATACTTTAATATGTTTATTTAATATCACAGATCTAATAAAAATACTTCTGCAATAAAAAGAATTGTTAGTGCTGTAATGCTTATGCTATTATAACCTTTAAAGCTCTATTTCTTTAAAGTACTAAAGTCTACCTGCATCTACATCAAGCCCAGGGACTAAAGGCAGCAGACTTGAGAATGATACATTTGTAAGTGAACCTAAACCCGTTTTAGTTTGTCACTACCATATATGTTTTAAAATCAGGTTGAAAAAATGAATTTCTCTGTGTATGTCTATTAAGTCACAGAATTGCTTTTCATAACATGTTATTCATGATCTGTATTGTACCAACATGCAAACTCCCATAATTACAATGAAAAATGCAGAAACAGGGCAATTAAGAGGGGGGTAGTTTCAATGACAATTAGACTGTCAATGTGGTGTTTTAAATATGTGCAATCAGGATTGCTTTCTAGGCAACATCTACTAACTTGGACATGCCAGACACACCAACATATACTTCAAATGAGCAGTAAATAAGAGTTATTAATGCATTGCATCATACTGTAAACTCTGATACAAATCTTGACTGCACAACTGTATCTGACAGGGAAGCTCCACGAAATTTTGCAGCAGCTTTAAGACACTACCCCAAGGCTGACCACCTCCATCCCACATTACTGGCAGCCCTCTAGCAGAGTTAGAGAAGGAGGGGACGTGTTCCTGCCTCTACAGCCCCGTTCACAGTGCAGCATCTGAGCTTAAACTGCCACAGAGCTGGACTAACACTGAGTGCTAACATATGCATACCACTCTGCTGACTCTGTAAAAAGGCAGCTACCTCTGGCAGAGGGAGAATTAGTAACATATTAAAACACCACACCTGCTTCTTCAGTAAATGACAGTCAAAATGTGTTTTTCTTTTCTAAATGCGGTCATTACTCCAGCAATCCTCCCACTGTCTTCAAGAAGGGCTTAGGGGCAAAACTTGTGACAACTAGAGTCAGCAAGCTTAGATATTTTGATTAAAAGGCAAAAACATCAGCTTTTAACCAGAGAAGCAGCTAATCTAAGCAAATAATATCCAGTAACCCTCTCTAGAGGTAGAAAAATAAATAATTTTATTTCCAAGATAAAATAACCTGGTTAACTTTGACAGTGATGCAATATTTCCAAATATACTCTGTTCATCAAAATCATCAGGCCATAAGATATCTCATTACTACACTATCTGGGAAATTAAAAACACCTCATCACTGTTGCATATTAAAATGTAAAGTACACTGACTTACTGTATAGCATGAGATTTTGTTAGATTGAAACAAGGGCAACACGAGGCACAAACACAAACAGGAAATCAGGCATGCACCTGCACGCACCATCTCTAAACAGAGGCGTCTTTAGAAAGAAATCTCTGGAGGCAACATTTTTTTTCTTACCCAAAAGGGATAGTAAAATGTCAGAGTTAAGTTGGCATCTCTACAGACACTGCATGTCTGAACAAACATGCTGCAATTTCTTGTTTTATTATAGCAACAAGTCTAGGTTTTTCATGTAGCATCAGAGATGGCAACATACAGTTACTAGTTGAAAAGGAGATCACATGAGAACAACAGTTCCAGCTTCTATATCAACTGTTTTCTGTGCGAATTGAATCCTTTAAGATAAAAAATGTATTTTGATAATCTGAGTAGCATTGATTCCCTTAATTCTGCTAACCTGGATCTCTGGGACAGGAGTAACATCCCACTCTGTGGGGCTATTTTCACAGCCCAACCCTGGCAGTGAAACTCAGGTGCCTTGGTTTAGAGTCTCCTCTCCCTGCATTCACTAGAAGCCCTCTCCCGGGCACAGGCCGACCAGAGAGGACTTCTGACTGCAGCCCCAGCAGCAGAACGCCACCGACTCAGTGCTGCACAGGAGGCTTCCTTGTCTCGACACACACAATACCAATAGTTATGCACTGTTATCAAAGCATATTTTATTAAGACTGTGTAAGAATTCCAGAATTCACAAGACCTTTTCTCTTGAAGAAAAGAAGAATATGCACCATTTTTTCTATTAAAAGAAGAAGCAAAGGTGAAAGAACCAACTTTTGAAAAATCCAGTGATGTTCTAGTTCTCCACTAGCCTTTGCTCAATCAAACACTGAATCAGTTGCCTGATGACCTTGGTTCATCATTTGTTGTATATTTTAAGATCTCAAAAGCAGACACTGCTTCAATGATCTATTCAATGCATAAGTGCCACATTCAACCTGTTAAGCAACTGGCTGATGGAAGGGATGACATTTAGTATGGTAGAACACAAAACAGAGTTAGCTGGATCTTTCCATTGCACAAGTATTGAAGTGTTATAATGCCTAAACATAAAAACACCAACTAAACTAATAATATAAAGTAAACAATGTAAAGCCCACTAATTAAAACTAACCTGAAAGGAAATGACTGATTTTCACTCCAAATTCTATATATTTAATACATATGATGTAAATTTGTTAAAATAAACCTTAATTTCCCTCTGTTAAGAAAAAAAAAATACAAAGTTATCTTAAAAAATCACTTCTAATTTTAATAAATAGATAAAATAGCTGAGTCATGTCACACTTCCAGAGACTTGATGATGTATCACTATGAGTGGCTGGACATAGTGAGAAATCAAGGTTGGAGAACAAATGAGACTAATGGATCTAACTAGGCTACAATAATACAGCAAAATACAGTGATACATGGTGAGAAATAATATACCTATTCATTTAGATATGTGATCCATCACCTCAATAATCAAACTGCATGCTTCCTACAACACACAAATCACCATCTTGCACAATATATTTAAGATGTTTAATTCACTTCTGGTCTAGTGATCATCAATATGCAGCGCAATGTTCCTTTAACAAAAGCAATTAAGTTATATTTTCCTCTCGTTATGTTTTTTTTTTCTTTTTCCTTTTTTATTCACTATTTTAATATTTTCCTTTTTATATTATTTTTAAAAATATATAACCTTCTATGACATATTCAAATCTCTAATAAAAGCACTCCTAGGTGCTACTGGAGACATCATTCTGGAATATCTCTCTCCAAGCTAAATGAATTCAGAACATTTTATAGCTGTTTCACTTAACTATGAAATCTTCTTAGCCTGAGGAGTCCAAGAGTGTGGTTGCAAGATTGTCTTACACTGATTAATTATGGCATGCTACGGATAGGGGGAGTCCATCCCTTTGTGTGTGTGGCTGCATCACCACCCGTGCCAGCACAAAGACAAGTACAGCCAGGCCAACCAGGGGGTGGGACTTTCCCTTAGGTAGGCAGCACAGTTTTAGGTTGCCTCAAGCAGTCTGTGAAGCCCCAGCTGAACTGAGGCATGAAGCCACGCAGACAAGACAACTGAGCCAAACCAATCTAACAGCTCAAAGCCCTCGAATCGGGAAATCCCTCTCCCCTCTCACCAGCTCCAGTCTCACCGTTCCTAGCTGTGTGGTCTCCCTGCTGCTCATCACTGCCTGACCGGTAAACAAATTCAGCTCCTGAACACTCACTTACTTCATCCTAAAAGGTTACTAGCTTTCCGCCAGGACACTTAGTTGAATCAGTCTAGCATGGTATAAACTGGTGTAAGACAAGATCATAAAGGATGAAAGAAGAGGAACTCTGTTCGCAGCAGCAAGTCACCAAGTCAATTTGCTTGTCATTGAATCACATTTTAAGGGAGGAACCCCATTGCTTTAAACCTCATAAACAGATGATAGAGAGAATCAAGTAACCCCAGTGGGCTACTTGGGCTGCATAAGATCTGAAATGCCTTCTGGAGGATCTACACTTCCCAAAACAATAAGGCTCTGGGGGCATCACTTAAAAGTGTTAGCAGCTAGGTGGTATGGATCATGGATTCCCTCTTCCCCTCCCACTCCTCCCAGCAAACAGAATCTGAATCATTAATCTAAATTAAAAGTTAGGGATGGAATTCATTCCAGCTATAAAGCAGTACAGTTTTATCATCATTCAAACACTTCCAGAGTATCCTTTCATACTCCCTGTGTGATTTTTTTGATGTCTACAAAGTTTAGATAGTTAAACTGAAAGAAAAATTAACACTTCCAAGTTTCCCTCCCAACTCTAATTCTTCTAATTGTCTAACCACTGTGGATAGGAATGCCTGTGCTCGAGCATTTGATACTCATACAAAGAAGAGAGAGAGAAAAAGACAGCTTGCAGCTGCTTCTCTAAGAGCCATGGTACTAAGTGGAAATAAATCATATGAGTTGCTGAAGCAGCCTTTTATGTGATTTCCCCCCAGTCCCACTATGAGATGTACTTCTTAGAACTGGTGTTTACTAACCATGCTCCATTTTCACGTTGAGAAAGGGAACCAGTTGCTAGCCACAACTCAGCTGTCATGATTCATGCTAATTTGGAAATGCTTCTTGCAGATATTGTAAGCGACTCACATCCATGATGGTTTATTATACTTGAAGTATAATAGCTTCTTTACAGCTGAATGATCTAACTGGAAACTGATTATTTTTCTTGCCACCATGTAGAGCTTGGTTTTATCTAGACTGATTCATGATGGCGTGAACGTCAGCAGCATCCTGGGCTGCATTAGGAAGACTGCTGCCAGCAGGTCAAAGTAGGTGATCCTTCTCTTCTGCTCAGCACTGGTGAGATGCATGTGGAGTACTGGGACCAGTTCGGGGTTCCCCAGTACAGGAGAGACATGGACATACTGGAGAAAGTCCAGTGAAGTGCCACAAAGACAATTAACATATCTGATGTTGGGAGAGGCTGAGAGAGCTGGGACTCTTCAGCCTGGAGAAAAGGGGTGCAGGTGGGAAACATATCAATGCATATAAATACTTGAAGAGAGGATGCAATGAAGAGGTAGCTGGGCTCACTGCAGAGGTGCACAGTGACAGGACAAGAAATAATGGAGACAAATTGAATTACAAGATGTATTTAAACATAAGGAAAAACTGTTTTACTGTAAGGAGCAAGGGCATTGGAATATACGGTCTCCAGAGGTTCCTTCAAACCACAAGTATTCTATGATTGTATGGTTTGCATGAGATCACATTAAAAAAGTGTGAAGAATTAAGAATAAAATGCATTTTAACAATTTCATCTCAAAACCATCCTTTCTCCACTTAGAGACACACAAAAAAACTGGGAAAGTACTAGAATCTTTTCTAATTGCATTATTTATTTCTACCTAAAAGCTGTGAATATTAAATATAAACATGTCTTTGTTTCCTTAACTTCAGAGCTATTAGTTTCATTCCACGGCTTGTACATACATGTGCATAAACATACATTATCAGGACACTCCATCCTCACACCATTATTTAGAAAAATGTAGCTAACTATTTAAAAAGAGGTGTTTTCAGTATTTTGGTTTCATTTTTGTAATCTTCAGTGCTCAACTCCCTATTTTCTCTAATCACTTGGTGTATTAAAGGATTATATATAGTAGATAAAAATTTTACTTGGATCTCTAAGCATTTTATTTTATCTAAATAACAACTTCTTGGTATTTCACTCCACCAACAATTATCTCTGTATTCTTTCTCAGCTGTTTAGATAAAAGGAATGGCCACTGCAAATGAAAATGGTTTGTCAAATTTACAGTGAAGAAGCAGATAACACAATCTCATTTTTATTTAATCCAGCAGCTCATTAAAACTTTTCTCAGTATCTACTGCATATACTGCAGTAATTAACTTTATAGATAAATAAAGTGGAACCACGACCATATCTAGACCCTAAGAAAGTTGAAAAACAAAACCTGAATTTTTGCTTTATGAATAACATACATTTAAACTGTAAATAAATGCACTGAAATTACTGTCTAAACAGATTAGTCAGGAGCAATTTAGAAAACACATCAGATTAACTGCAAAGTCCTCAGTCTTTGATAAAAGACTGTATTCAGTAGATACTTCTCATATGGTCTGAAATTCAGAGAATACCATGATAAAATACCATGAAGGTGAAAAGAGTTGTATAGCTTTCTTAGCTAGGGAAAGGCTATAGAATTTTACAGAAGCCCTGGCATGCACAACTCTAACTTACCCAGTGCAAAAATCAGACAAGGCTGCACATCTACTTTTAGCTCCATTGAATTTTATTCCCCTCTTTAAATAAGGGAATAAAATGAATATAAATTAAAACAATTGAAAAATTTTTCAATTACTGGTCCTGATCCTTTTTTTTTTTTTTTTTGGATGTGATTCATGCTTAAATCTCTCCATAACATTACTTTCAACAAATGAAGCTCTACGTGGGAGATATGAGATAGTGCACATAGAAGCATTTTTTTTCTAACTTCCACCAGAGACTGAGATTTACAATGAGATTTACATGAAGGGATCCTATCTTTACACCATATTTATAAACAAGAAAAGAACTATTCTAGAGAATTGCTTTTAGATTAACTTCCTTATAAATTCCAGAATTTTAAACACATTTAATGACTTCACTACGTAAAACAGTGCTGCTTTCACAATTTTAAAATATTTTTTTTAATTTATTTGTACTTGCAAAACAAGAGCTGGTATGTAAGGATCTCTAGTAGATCTCAACAGCAATGACTATTCTTTACAGCTACCCCATTTCTTCTTTTCCTCTCTCATAAAACAAATGGCTCAATGACAGTGCTCACAGATATGTTCAGGAGCTATATAATTTTCAGGAACTACGCAATTCAGGTGAATAACTCCTAGCACATCTAGGCAGCCTGTATACTTATTCCATGAAGGCCACTGTGATGTTGCAGTCCTCCTCCATCCTTGACCAAGGACACATTCACAAGAAGCTGCACTTCCCTTATCTGGATATCACCCCAATATCTGCAGGTTCCTTGCTATGATGCTCAACAAGGTCTGATACTCATGGTGTAAAACATGCGCACAAGGTACCTGGCAGATTGTAAATGAATGATACCAGCTATCATGGATGTTCATTCTGGTGTGGTCTCTTTTTGGTCCCTCTGCAGTTCCTTAGTTTTCTCTAGGCCTAACAACTGTGTGTGTTGTCATCTGTAATGCTGCCTCCTTGCTGCACATTCATGCTTAAAGGTTGTCACAAATTCCTCATGAAAGAAGCTAAAATCCTGTTAACAACAGTTAATTAAAAGTTAATCTCTACTGTTCTTTGTATCCAATATAGAGAATATTCTATAGAATATGCTTTTTCCTAATCTACTTCTGAAGCACATTATCTGATCTCAGTGATGTCCAGTAGCTATGTAGCTACTAGAGCAACTACTTGGAAAGGGCTTTGAGGAAGGTAGGTTTTGATATACCTGATTTGGACTCTAATTCAATATCTTTTCTAATATCATGAGTATCCTGGTGGATTAAGGAATTTCTGATGCTTTAGATTAACACAATATACAAAGATTCAATGTCTTAAACATTCTATTTTAACTAATGATTCAACCACAATACCTGTTGCAGTAAACTTTACTGGTCCTTGTCTTCAGAGAACACAAAGAACAGCAACGTGCCTTCCCCCAGTCAAAGGATAGTTTTAACATTTAACAGTTTCTTGGTTGTTTTCTGCTAATTTAAGTAAGTATCTACACGGGAGAGAAGTTCAGCCACTTGCTCTTTTCTAATGTCCACTTTTGTTTTATTTCAATTTTAAATTATCAGTACAATTCATGAGACTTGCTGCTTCAGTGATCTTTGCTTTGGAACTTTTTATTGTGATGGGTTAATTTTTCATAGTGTGACAATTCCTTTATTTAATCTGAGTGAAGATCACCTAAACCATGCTTCCCTTCCATCTTTGCCTTCTGCATCTGTTTTTTGATGCTTCAGAGTTTCTCACTCTAATTAAGAATTTAACTGAAGGCTAGCATCTACAGCGTCAAAAATCTAAAGCTGCATTAGCACAACAGTGTATTTGAGCTGGGGAAAAAAACACGCATGCTTTTAAGAACTACACAATGTTGTACCACAGGAAATAAAAACTTGGGGAGGGGAAAGGATTTGAGTTATTTAGTCATATCTTTGATAAACAAATGCCAGGAACTAGATCCTAACTTAAGACAAGTTAAAGACCTCATGAGTTAATTTCTGAGAGGTTCAATGAAATGACACAAACTAGGAATCATCAAAGACACACCTTTATAGACCCAGACTACAGAATTATAAAGTTAGTTTTTCACAATGCCCAGGACCAAGAGCACTGACCAATCCTAAAACCAAATTAGAAATTACCATTAATGTGTAGGCAAGATAGCAAGTATTGCTGTGCTAGCTGGGATATTCTTGTAAGGAATAAGGTCACATTGATATTAATGTAAACAGATACTTATTTAAAATAAAATGAACAGATACAAATATTTGGTAAAGGAAAAGTACTACGGAGATCCTAATATACACCAAGAGAAATTTCAGCAAGTGCTTCAAATATTTAAAACTAGATGGCTCCAACTATATATACTCCATAGCTAAACATAATTAAATAGCTTCTCCTTTTATATTTTTATCCAAATTCAGATGATAACTTTAGAAATTATTTTTAAATGTTACTTTAATGACCTTCACCCACTAAATAAAACTGATGAGCAATGGGATTCATCTTCTCCACCTTCAGATGTCTAAGTTCTTTCTATTTGTATCCTGCCTGCCTTACTGTAAATGGAGAAATGAGCATCCCAGGAAAGAAATTCAACTAATCTATTAGAACTTCACTTAGACTGAGATGAATCACCCTTGCTTAATCTGATAACTCCATTAACTAAAAAAGGATCCCACGATTATCATTAGATTTGGAAGCACGTGTTTTGGACATTCATGTTAAAACAAATTACTCCCATCATTCTTATACTCTCCCTGAATCTGAAAGCAGAATTTGTACATTGAGGAGAATCATTTCTTGTTATGATGTAATAAATGGGCAGACTACTAAACTATATTGCCCCTTTACATAATGACCTTCCAAAACAAAACTAAATAAAACAAAACCATAACTGCAAAGCTGCCTATGTAAGCATGCTGCAAAGCCCCTCCAAACTTGGCCAAATCTTATTAAATAGAAGACAAGTCTACCGAGCAAAATTAAGATATGTGTGTAAGTACATGCTAGTGTACTTGTGCTAGCTTGATCTAGTTAGAACCCAAATATTAGCAATGAAGTGACTGTAATGTGAATTTTAGCAATACTAGTTATTTATTTAGCATGTATATCAAGAACCTCTAGAGAGTTTGTCCTCGGATTAACATGCTAGAATTCATGTTGTGACTTTTGCTATTACTGTAAGCCATGAGGCTAGTTTGAAATAAAACAAATATGTTAGAACATACAATTAATCATCCTTTGCTCCTCTTGTGTATTCTATTCAACATCATTTAGCACACAGCCCTCTGTTTTGGAATGGAGTTGAACAACACTGCCAAAGGGGGAATTCTTAGAAGGACTTTATGTATAGAGGGGAAAGAGTGTTTTTTTTTTTTTTTTTTTATCTTAGCTAGAATAATGAATGACTACTAAACTGCAGAGTAAGTAATTGAAGGATTTCAAAAGCGCAGTGAAAGAGTTACTTAAAGAAAAAAGGCCTGAATTTACTCATTGACACCACTTTGCACTAAAAGCCCACACCAAATATTTCATTTTACTCTTAACCTCAAGCATGTGTTTATCAGCTTCTTGATGATCTCTTATCAATTCTACAGTGGAGAGGTGGGTTGGGCCTGAGAGCTGCAGTTTTGTGAACATGAGAGCTGAAAGTGGATCTAAAAACTATTGTGTAGAAGTGCGAAAATATCTTCTGGCCATCTTACCCCCCCCTCCACCCCCATCCAAATTCACTAAAATTGGAGTCTTTCCTATGTAGAAGAAGTGTACATTTTTTATGCATCTTAAAACTGACTGCAGCTTGAAACAGTATGCTCTGTCTTCTTCCAGTGCAGCTAGCTGACTGGATAACAATATCTATAAGCAAAGGTCAGGGTAAAGACCTGTTTATGCACAGCTAAGCACTGACAGAGGAATACTTGCTTTTCTTCAGGTAGAAAGCCAGTTCAGGCATGTCAAGAATTCAAAGTTCAAGACTTAACTGTGAACCATGCTACTTACCAAAGCAACCTCAGACTAATATGAGAAACTTGCTATATAAACTCCAAGATTCTAGCTGGCTCAAAGGAGTGTTGTCTGATTATAAAACATTTAGCTTACAGACCATCAGTTCAAGACAGCACCGTTAAGCAAAAGTGAAGTAACTGTGCATAGGGTACTGTAACCATCTAATCACAGCAGAAAGCCATCACGCTTTGTACCATGTGAGATCATGTCCACAGAGAAGCCTGCAGTGTGATGAAGATAAAATCTCATTCTGATCTGCTGAAGTTGAGCAATACTCTCATCAGGCAGGACGCATGTTGGATAAACTCCACTGGAAACACTTTGTAGAGGGGGTTAAAAAAAAAAAAAGCTGGCTAGTCTTGTTCTACTTTCATTTATGTAAGTATGGAGGTATTTTGCTGGATTATGTAGAACAAACAGAACACACTAGTGCTAAAAAGAACAGAATAAACAATGCGATTCTAAAAAATATTGCAGCTACACTATATATGCTAAACCTATATATAACAATATTTTGAAGAAGTGGGCATGTGATGTGGTTTCAAACATCAAAAATAAAAATTGGCAAATGAAATTTTTTTAAATTATAAAATGCATTTTTATTTTTAATTTAGCAAGACTGGATTTAAAAGAAAACAAAACACAAATTGAAAATACAAACTAAAAAACTTTATGTGCAGCTTACTTTTAGATTTTTGTTGTTGTTGTTAAAACTTCCCTGGGGTGAAAACTGTTAAGATAACATTGAGATTAACAAGATATACTTTGCAAGAATGTGTGTGGGTGGGAGAAGGAGAGGACTATGTTGAAATATTAAGCAAATAATGTTAATAGAGACTATATGAAAATGCATAACAATACACAGATTTTAAGGGCTGCATCATTCAGTTTTCACTTAATCTTCTTCATATTCTAAACTCCTCAGTTATGTGATTTAAAGGTTCTTCTACCAGTCTTGCAACAGCACCTCTTTATTTCCTTAAGATCTTGAAGGGGAGCAGGGGAGGAATAAGGATCATTTCTAAAATATGCAATTTGGCAGAATGGCACTGACAGGAATGTCATCCAAGTGATATATTCTCTTTCTAGTTTATCCTCACTGAGCTCCAGGTGAGCTTTGCTACTGACTCTACTTGCATGCAAAATCAGTAATAGTTGACAGTTTCTGTAAATTTCCCCATAGATTTCAAAGCCAAAAGTTTTTATAATCATTTAGACTGATCTTCTGTATATAAAAATATAAAAGTCCATCCAGTAATTTTGTGCTGTATGCAGCTTGACAAGTTTTTGTTTATTTGTTTTTCACTAAGATACCTGTCCTTGAAGACAGTAGGGGAAGAATTCATCACTTGTCTTGAGATCCTGCTAAGTGCAGTGGATTCATCCTTAAAAGCTGTTTTCCCATTTTGCACTTCCTACCATAGGTGAAATATAGAAACCAAGCATTCAAAAGCTGCCAACAGACCAGAGCAGCTTAGAATCTTTGTTTAGCAAAATTACCATTATTGCCATTTCATGAAACAACAAAATTACACTTCCCAGCTTTTGTGAAAGTTGACAAGATCTATGATCCTTTGAATGAAACATTTAAGCTGTCCAGACTGACATTTTATGAAATTCAGTATTAGCTAAATGTTGAATATGAGTTTTGTCCTGTGTTGCTACATCAAATGCTATGGAAAAAGAAAAAAAAAAGTTTATATTACCTCTCTGCAATTATCTTTAGAATGAAATATTCAATCCTGCCATAGCTACACTCATTCTGGAGTCATCAAACAGGAAGACATTGAAATTAAAGTTTAGCCTGGAAAAGAGGAGACTGAGGGGTGACCTCATCAATGTATATAAATATCTGAGGGGAGGGTGTCGAGAGGATGGAGCTGGTCTCATTTCAGTTGTGCCCAGCAACAGAGCGAGAGGCAACGGGCACAAACTGAAGCACAGGAGGCTGAATATGAGGGGGCACTTCTTTACTGTGAGGGCACTGGCACAGGTTGCCCAGAGAGGTTGCGGAGTCTCCTTCTCTGGAGATATTCAAAACCCACCTGGATGCCATCCTGTGCAATGTGCTCTAGGTGATCCTGCTTGGGAGGGAGGTTGGACCAGATGATCTTCAGAAGTCCCTTCCCACCTCTGCCATTCAGTGGTAAGTGGATAAACTCCTAGGAGCCAGGGAAAATAGGGAGCTAGACTTTCACAGGAGGGAAGGAGAGTTGAGCAGCAACCCAAAAGGGCCTAGTTTTTTTGAGCTTGGACAGGAAACCCGAGCTGTGCTTGATGGCAAACACTTAATCATTCCACACAAACTGAGACAGCTCCAGTGAGAGAGATTCACTTTACATTTCCTATAGCCTAAAGGCTAAAGCAGTTGTGTATGAAATTCCTGTTTAATCTTCCTCAGGCAACAGAGAAAACTGAACACAGGTCTCCAATATCAGCAACAAATACAGTAAGCAGTGACTTATTAAGTGAAAGTGGGACACTGGCAATCTCATGTCCTTTTGTATGTTTAGCATAAAGCCCAAATCGGTCAACATGCTTGAAAAATGTCCCCTTCACCAACTAACCTATAAATCTTGGTGGTGCTGAAAGCTGCCCTGATTAATATTCACATGATTTATGCAATTCTGAATATACATGAAAAGGGCAATGTGGGTAAAATTGGATTAGAATACAGAGCAATTGCTCCTGTGCAACATCTAAATCTAATCATGATCTGAAGACGTTTCATTTTGTCACTGGTTATGGACAGAACCTAAATTTACTATGGCTATAAATTCAGCACTTCACAGATCTACACTTGATTAGTATGAATCCAGAACATAACCCCACTCAACTTGTCCACTGGAGAAACTGCCATTTTGATATTAAATGTGCATTGCTGCATCACCTATCCCTGAGGAAGAAGGCTGAGAACACTTCACTTTTTAGTTTATTGTACATCTTTCAGAAAAAAAATAATAGCTAATGACTAGTTTCCTCTTCATTAGGAACTTCCATCTCTATCCAAGAGGCTCTCAACGCAGTCCTCTCAGGAGGTATGTCTCCTCTAATGATGAGCCAGCCTAAAGGCCACTACTGAGATTAAATCTTGTAGACAGTGAATGAATTCAGCACAAAACCCAGGCAATTGTCAAAATAATACAGAGTACTCCAGTGATTTTTTTTTTAAACCAATTACTGTGCCTTAGGATTCTGAGCTTACAAGGTCTGCCTGAAGATGGGACATCGGAATAGGAAATCCAATACTTTGAGGGCCTTAAAATAAAAATCCTTTAGGTGCACAATAGTTTTAGGGACAGTGAATAATAGCTTGCTATTGGTTATCAGAATCTTATCTTCTATGACTTGCCCTTGAACATCGTAGTAGTAAGTAAAAAAAAAAATATCTCACTGATTTCACTAATGCAAAACCACAAACCTCTAGGCAGAAAGAGCCTCACTGGGGGCACTGGGCTTTGAATCAGGCTTCAAATGCTTCTTTAAAGGCATCCTTACGATTCCCTCTATAATTATTATGTTCCACCCTAACTACAAAGCTTTAAAGAGGCAGCAAGGTGTGTGGTAACAGCATTCCTACAGACTTGAAGAAAATGCACATTATACAGCAGAGTGACAGAAGTGCCATGCCGGTACTTCAGTTAAAAGTTAGTGAGATTGGAATCCTGGCAAACATTCAGGGAAATGCTGTATCAAGTTGAATGCATTAATGTTTTACTAATGACTTGAACTTAAACAAGCTGAAATCCTTCTTCAGAAAGGGAAAAAAAAATCTGTCTTTTCAAAGAGCTTCCTAAAGGCCTACTGCTAAATGAAATTCTTTCGACTCCTAAAACCAAAAACTAATTAGTTAAATCTGTAAAAGAAAGATTAACTGAAGAAAACCCAAGGGAAAAAAAAGCCACAATAAACTGACTTAAGAAATTCTCATCTAGGCCAAACCCAAACAAAAATCAACACAGGTCAAATTAAGTCATTAATTTACTCTAACAGGATTTTCACTCTGCTTGTATTATTTCTGGCTCTTAACTTCCTCTTCTTAAATTCTTCAATGCCAATTATAAGAACAGGTCGTATAATTTCAGGGTAAATTTGAACAGCATCCAAACACAGTTTGGGTTTATGAAATAAAATGAATGTCTTCCTTTTTCCAGTAAGTACACAAAGAGGTTTGTGAGGCAAGAATGTTCCATATACTGTAAGATTTAGAAAAGCAAAAAGAATACATGAATACTCATGATTCCCAGCAGACTCACTAATCACCTCGCACAATCTTATACTTACTATGTTTTGCTAGACCAAGTCAGAAGACTGCTAACTTCCATAGGAAAACTCTGAAGAATGTTCTCTGTCTTCAACCAGCTCCACTGTGTTGCTGAGGTAATGCTAAGCTAGCACATCTGAACTCCTTGCTCTTCATCCCATCTGTTTGGTACTGGGAAGGCTAAATATACAGATTGGTGCCCTTTTCTTCAAGGAGGTTTTTAATCCCTCATCATTCAATGATTATATAAAGTTTCAGTTTCGGCACATTCTCAGTGCCCGCCAGCCCACAGCGAAGATTTGGCAGATGTAAGTTAATTACATAATGTAATACAAATAAGCTTTTGATTCAACATCCTGAACAAGCAATAAAATCCAACATGCATTTGCTGATACATTGTTATCCTGTTTCTTAAAATAGCAAGAATGTCTTAAATCAAGACGCACAACTTCCAAAACTTTAATGACAAAATACTTCATGTATTTTGTCATTAATGTCTTCAAATCAAAATGTCTTCATTACATTTTATCCATTTTTAATTTGTCTTCATTCTTAGTGTATCTCCAAAGGTTAAGACTCACTAACATTTCTTGGTGGAAAACTGCTTGTAACATATATATGCAGTTTGTCTCAGATGTGTTTATTCCCCTTGTATCAATAGTAATCTAAAGAAATCAAGAAACTTCCCAAACACATTTTACCTGCTGATCAGATGAATCTTTATGGAAATTCTAGGGACACCACACCGTTAGTTGACAATTGATGTGATAGTTAACTCATCCTCAACGGTAACTAGAATCCCTCAATGAAACAGTTCACGAGATCAAACAAGCTGAGCTGCTGTGAGCTCATCAACAGGAGTTGGTGTCCCTTCTCTTATTTCATTCTTCTCTAGACCTCTTTGGTCTGTCCCAGTCAAAACCATTTGCAGCCAACAACCAATAGTATTTCACAGGCTTATTACAAATCACTTTAGGAATTAGTGTCTTTCTGCAGGTTCTCATGTCACTAGCAATCACTGTTATTCTTGATAGTTCTCATTTCTTCCACTTAAGCCTAATGTGTCTCCTTAATCCCTTTAATTCTCACATTTGGGCCTAATTTTACTGCTCCTTGGCATGCTTCTTTTGCTGCTAACAGGGCCTTATTATGTATCATAATAACCTAAAACCTAAATTATGGATTGTTTTTAACTAAAAAGCCCGCTAAGTATGTATAATGCTAATCTTGAGCATCATCTCCCTTTCCTCTCACCTGAACAGGCCAAAGAAATCAATGTCATTATTCAGCTCCGTAAAGCAAGTGGGATTCAGTTCCAAGAGCAGAGCTAGTCAATTTTCTTGTGAATGCATTATTCATTAAAAGTCTGGTTATGCAGCACGTGACCTCAGCTAAAAATTATTAAAAAAGTCTACCAGATGATGGTGTCGGAGATTTCCCTTTTATCCAACCAACCCAACAGCTGGGATGCTCATTCTACATGGAAGACAAGGCTATTGGCCCTGACTCAAAGAGAACTGGAACCGAAAAACTCCTTGCCCTAAAACTTTGATCTAAACCAACAGCCTAGACGTTATATTGGAATGTACTGCTCCTAATTGGCATATTCAAGACTTCTTATTTTGTGGAACACAGCATTTATTAGCAGAAAAATGAAAAACAGAGGGGGAAAGAGGAGAAAAATTAGACGGAATGTGTTGGCCCTACTGTAGCAGTACTTAGCTGGAAAGTGGAACATCTGAGCACAAGCTATGTTTGAAACACTATTTAAAAATTCATATACATGGGAGGCAAACAGAGAATTAATACAAAACAGGCCAGAATATAAGTGGGGGTATAGTGTTAGAGCACGCTATGGGGAAGATGGGTTCAAATCCTCTGAAATGAAGGAAGGAATTTGATCCAAGTCTTCCACATTTGGACAAAGTGCCCTAACCTCTGCATAAAATGCAATTCACAATACAATTGCCTCTCCTTTCCTAATGCAGAGCAGTACCTCAATTCACCCCTTCAACTACACTCTTTTGCTTTTGTTAAAAAAAAAAAAAAATCCAGAACGGGGAGCAGAAGAAAGTTTTGCTTTTGGCAAAAACTACCATTTGAATCCAAATAAATAAAAACAGACAGAAATCTACAAGCAGTTTTCTACATGCACATATAGGGCATAAAGGTGATTTTCAGGTTAGAAACTGAACAAGCAATTCTTTCTAACAGTCTAAAATGCCCGGATAAAGAAACCAACAAAAATGGCACAGAAAACAACAATTTTTTTCCACTGAGTTCAGTAAGGCTGGTATTAGACTTCATGTGTGCCCCATGTAATCATCTCTACACAAAACACATCACCACTCCTACCCACTTTAATAGACCCACTTAGACACTCATTTTGCTGAGACTGTGCAGCCACATTAACAATAACCCCCAGTGAAGTAATCTTTTATTTACAGAAACGTGGGGGCTTTTTTTGTATGCTTGCTTGTTTGTTGTTTTTCTTTGGTGCTTTTTTTTTTTTTTTTTTTTTTTTAAGGTAGTATCAAACTACTGTTTAAATCCCCTGGCAATACTTACAGTAAGAAGCGTGACATGTGGAAAATTGTTCGGGCACCAACCTCAAGTATATCCAACAGCAGCAACAAGCCTGGCAACAGACCAGGATCCAATACAGTACTTGGCAAATGACTGAATATCCCGCCAACGTGCCATGCCCCCATTTTTAAGCCAAAGATAAACGTCTTTGACGGTTCCTGCCAAGATGAATATGCCCAAGTGCCACATGGGGGGTCAAGTAAGGTTGCTGCAAGCAATTCCCAATGATATTTTACCAATCTACTTCTTTACAAACTGTCAGATAGTGAATACAAAATGTCTGTTCCTACACTGTTATTATAGATCACCCTGGAAAACACTTCAGTGGTATGGCTTTAAAAACAGCACTGACAATGATTTCAATTCTGTAATTATACTCAGGAGTATCAGTTGTTCCCTTGAAAATGAATAAAGCATACCAGAATGGTGAAATTCATAAAAATGTGTATTTTTTATTTAGTAAAACTAAGGAAGACAGATAAAATAATTTTATTTCGCAAACAATGGATGTTTTCTCTAAGCAGTAGAATAGTGCTTCTTTAATTAATAGTATTTTTTGCATAAATGTATCTGGGAAAGGTCTACAAAGTTTTCCCAGAAATTAGATTTAAAGACTAACTTAAGAGAATTGTTTTTGAAAGATTCTTGCTTCAATGGAGATTTAACCATGTTAGTACAGGAAGATGCAGTGCTGTGTTAAAGCATTTAGGGATCTGTAATGAAAAGTTTAAATGAGATGTAGCTAATGATGTAAATCACCAGTTTCAGTGAGCTTTTGCTTTTCAATGTTTTGGCTTAAAAGTCAGAAAAGCTGCTCCAGGGAGCCTGAAATCAAAAAATGCTTGTTTCTTTCCTTCCCTAGTGATCCTCACATTCCTAAGCCAGCCAAGAGAATCTGTCATTACTTCCCCTTTGAAACCACTCTACTACCCTTGAGGCACTACCACAAGACACCGCTTAGCAGTCCTAAAGAAGCAGTTTTGTGGGGGACTTTTTGTGTTTGGAGGGATCCACTATCACTGAGCTGGGTAAGGGAGGGACAAATTACAGTTCAAATTAAGACTGAACAGAAAACACAGCACCAACTAAGCAAGAGTAGGTCATATTTTAAAAATATTTTGGTGCAGAAGAATAGATTTAGAACAGATGAGTATTTCTTCACTTGAAGAAGGTCTGAATTTGAACAATTCAGGGTTATCTACAGCACCTACATAAAAGAAAGAGTTTTTTCTTATGGGAAGAAAAAGAATGAAGACAACAATGCTGTGACAGTCCCTTACCGAGAAGCACTGCTCTGTAGCTGTCATGCAGCATGCTGCCATAGTACTGGTGCCACAGCTGTAATACCCATTGCTGGCTAGCTGTACTTGGGCAAGGGAATGTATCTGCCCCTGACACTGCCAAATCTGAAAAGCCAATGTCTGAAGTATAGTGTCTGAGCTGGGGTTTGAGTTTAGTGACAACTTTGGAGTATATTTATTTTGTTATATAACATCAGCAGAATCTAGCCAAAAATTTGCCTTAAACCACTTCAGCTAATTTCACATTTGAAATATAGCACAATTCTCTCAATAGTGTGCAACTTCACATTTCACAAATACATCCAGGAATTCAACTATCCAGTCTGGATTGCCATTTCTTCTTACCTTTCCACTAGGAAAAAAAAAAAATATTTCCTCTGCCTTCTGGTAGCATTGGCTCCTTTATTTATCACTGAATTAAGTATTTCATAATTTAAACATCAGCATTCACCATTGCCACTTGCTTGCACTTGCTATGAAGTGTTTTTTCTTCACCTCATTAATGGAATGTGGAAACCGTTTCTGAGAAAAGATATTCAACATTGACTATTTTGCAACTGCTGTGAAAAACAAAAATCCGTATTTTCAGCAAAGTTTTGCTAAAATGGACTCACACACTTCAGTATCAACAGGTCTCCACATGGTCATTTTAAGATCTAAATTCAACGCAAAAGAGAAAGCAAATTGTTAATATCAGCTATGGTAGTTTCTTTCAAAATCTCATACAGATAACCCTGCAAGCAGCAAATGTACTACATCATCTTCTTGTTCTAATGAAAACAAAAGTGCAATAAATCCACTTTATTGATCATCTTGAGGCTAAATCCCCAAACATGAAGAATTAGAACTAATTCTACCTTTAAAAAATACTAGTGCTGATAAATAGCTGGGCAGCGTTCAATTTACTTTGCTTTTTAATTACCCTTATGAAACAAGCTACTTAAAGTCAGAAAGGCACTATAGCTGTACATATGTAGGTAATTGATGCTGACAATAAGAATCTTTCAGGGCTTAAAATCTCAACTAGTTCTTTTTGATGAAACCTCTAATTTGATTTCAACACAGCAGGCCTATGCTCTCACTTGTAAACTACAGTCCTAAGGGCATTCTTTCATTTAGTCTTTCCTTTCTTTTCATATTGAGCACATTTCTGCTCTCTTTACGCTCGGAAAGTTACCATTGAACAATCATAATTTGTGAGCTATTGTCCCATTTATCTAGCCTGGAGTTTTCCCCCTTGGCCAGTAAGTAAACAAGCACCCCCAGCACCATATTTCATGTTTTCAGATCTTGGGTCATGATTTGGTACACAGTGTGGCATTCACCTCACCTCACTCCTGTTGCGAGCAACTGAACAGGCAAGAGCTGGCAGAGCACTGACTTGGCTCTTTTCCCCTCCCTTACACACCTGTTCTGCCCTAACTTGCTTACCACAATTGCTGGCCACATTTAGAGGATAAACAAAATTCCAGATCTACAACAAAATTCACACCGGAGCAGTTTGATGTCTCCTTGTAGCTGCTCTGCCTCCGTGCAATTGCCTGAGGTAACAGACTCAAGCCCCAGTCAGGCAATCATTTAAAAGAGATTGACAAAAGAGCTTCTGGATTTGTTCTCATCAGTCACCGTATGATGAGTGGGGAGGATCAACCATCACATGGAGCTATGGAAAGACATGCTCTTTTTGTCCTATTTCCAGTTTTACTATGAACAAATATTCCAAGACACACAGAACTCTGTTTTACAGGTGGCGCTAGTGGTTTGGGGCAAAATCAATTTTACAGCTCATACTGTTCGAAGAGAGCAGGGACTGGTGTTGTAGCTTCCCCTTGCTGAGGCACAACAGGACTGGAAGACATAAAATCCTTGGGTCACAAGATCACTTACAGAGTATGGCAGAATTCATCTTAAGTGAAGTACCACTTATTTCATTCACAACATTAGGTGCTGTGTGGTAGCTATCACAAACTTGTTACTACAGCAAAATTCCTGATACAGGAGCAAGAAGTCTGAAGCATGCCATTCTGCTGCAGATGTTGGTAGTCTGCGCTGAGGCTTTCACTCAGCTCTTGTGTGTAGTCTCTTAGAATGATCTGGCTTAAAATCAAAAACAAACAATAATCTTTGTACCACTGAAACTCTGCCAGAATTTACCTGAGCTGTAAAACACTTCCTTTGATGTCTTTCTGAAGAGGGTGGAAATAGAGCTAGATAAATTACTGGCTTTTTCACCTGTTACAGATTCTAAAGACATGGTAATGAATTTGAGTTGTTTCAGATAGACGATTATTAATGTTTTGATCACAACTTCATTCTTTTTAAATAGTTTTATCACCTTTAGGCAAGCAGAAATTCAAAAATATTCTGAAATCAACACAGTTTATTTTTCACTTTGTCAACAAATAGACTCAGGAAAGCAAGGACCATCTAGATAAGCAGTCTGCAAAATGGTAATGTCACAAGTTCTAAAGGCTCTTGTTATCATAATGAATCTTTGTACTATGAAAAATAGCATACTGTTAAAACTGACATGCTGTTACAACTCCTCCAAGTGGAAGCAGATGTGGCAGGACAGTTTTCCGATATGAGAAAAATTCTTGGTATAGAGTTGGAATATACTGAGTTGAATTTGCTTTAACCACAGATTTACCACTGCAAAGTGTGCAAATAGCATGAAGAGAAGTCTCATAAATGTTGGATTCCCAAGGAACATCTCAGTTTTAAGAAAGGATGTTAATCGGACAGTTCACTGAGACAGCAAACTTTCTTCAGCTTTAATTGTTCCCTTCCCATAAAACCTTGAAACATCTCAAGTCTGAGTATTTTTTCACCTACTACAAGAACTTGAAAATTATAAGCAACCATACAGTGACACCTGTCATAAGAAAATGATGGCATTACAAACAAAATATATCACCCTGTGTTCAATTATCTTTACTTAGCTTTCAGTGTTTCTAACCTATGCTTCACTAAAAATAAAATATTTAAGGAAAATAAGCCTACTGTTACAAACTCTTATGTCAATGCTCATTCTCTGAGGTAGCAAGCATGTTTTCAAAAGTCTCTAGAGGAACTGTCTCTTCTGTAGACGTCCAACACAAAGTAAAGGAGAACATGATTTAATAGCCCACTCCCAGCCATGGTGGATGGCGGCAAACTGATCTGTGACAGACAGAACAGATTCCTATTCACTGATCTTAATACTAGCTGTGCTTGTGAAGAAAGCATAAGCTGAGTACACATGAGCTGAAAACAAGCTAGCTTGAAGTACTTTTTTCTAAGTATATTATGAAATCAGCTACAACATTCATAGTCAATTATTCATAGTTATGTATCACATATTATAAAAAGGTATTAAAGTAACATAGTCACCTGTTACCATCCACAGGAATATATGCATTTATGAATATCTGGAAACACTTGATGGAAACAAATAGCCTGTTAATGTGTTTTGTTTACCCTCAAACAGCTCTTTCTTTGTTCTTTAAAACCCAAAAAAAGAACCTTTAATGTTTGTTGTTTGTTTCCTTAAGTGAGTGTGTGCAGTATTCTCAAATTGTTTTCATTCTTTCCTTTTGCAACTTCTAAAACCTTGCAAGATATCATCAGTCACTAGAATTCATCACCTGATGAAGATCAGTGACAAGACACTAAGGATTCTGTTACGCTAAGGAAGTAGAGGCAGAACTTGAACTCAGAAGCTTGAAAGCAAAATGTACAGCAATCTGCCCATATGAATAGAGGAAAGGTGGTCTTGTAACTGGAACCTCTAAAGAGGTAGGCAATCATAAATGTAACTCCGAGTCTGTAAAGTCTCTCAAGATAAAAGGTTTATGACAATTTATGCATAAAGAACCTGGACAGGGAACACAAATGTAAAACTACAGAAAGCCTGGATATCTGAGTAGACTTAGAGAATTTCACTCTCCTCAGTAGCTTGATTGTTTTTTCATTAGACACAATTACCACTTCTTCTAAACCTCTCTTTGTAGTCACCATCAGTAGTCCACAATATGGGAAAGTTAAAAAAAAAAAAATAATAAAAATTCCAGGAGACAACATAGACTTCCTTCAGTGAAATTCAATGTTCGTAAGCTCCTAAAGTATACTTAAACTTCTTCTCTTTTGTGAACAGCAAAAACACATCTTAGAGTACTCACCACCGTCTTCAACCATGAAATGAAAAATGTCACTGGTGGCATTGTCACCCGCTCGTAGAACATAGCATATCTTCATATCATCAATATCAGCTGTAAAGAGTCAGAAAAATACATTTTATTTTAAATGCTTAAGATAGGAAACTTTTTTTTTTGTAGAAAAACATGACATGTATTGAATAGTTTAGCTTCATCAGAAAGAGGTCAAAGCTCTCCAGTAGGGCTCAGGAATTTCAGTATTAACAGAGGTTAAGTTTTAACAGATATCAGTCATTTTCTCTCCTTTTACTTTCCTTTCCCCAGTCCTCTCTTTCATTTAAGATGTATGTACAAACAGAACCAAAAGGAAATGTAAGAATGTAGGCTCAACAGTCAGAATTATTTCATATTTTTTCTGGTGCATTTTCTTAGACAGAGGTGCATCTCCACCAAGATATTGATTCTGTCACTGTTCTTCATCCTGAGAAGTACTGTAGCCTGCTCTAATGGAGAAAATACACTGGGTTTTGCTCCTGTTTCAGCCATGTCTGATAATTAGGGAAGATCTTCAAGCACTGGCTTCAAATTCAGATATCTACCATACAGATGCTAGAAAGGAGGTACAAAGTGTTCTACTCTAAATAACAAGTCACAGGTCACGGGAAACCTGGGGCTGAAATAGCAACAAAACCCAGGTTATTTTCTATGTTGAGTTCTACTCTCCATTCAAGATGTAAGACAAAGTAGTTCACACAACCCACCCCTGCTTCTAGAACTAGATTACTTCTGGCATGTTGCCTGTCTCTAGGATAAGATATTCCTACACATTCTGCAGTACAGAAATCTTAATCTCTTTGGTCCTCCCAAAATGCCCTCTACTTCCTATCAAACTGTTTTCAAATGATATGCCATATAATCTCTATGAACATGCTGTCACAAATAGTGCTTAAACACATTGGCTGTTTTAAGAACCCAAAGACATGCAACTTAAGTAGATAGCCAAGACTTCAGTAACAAAAAAAATATTAAATGCATAATTGTGAATAATCGATTCCAATAAAAAGTGTGCAACAGGTAAATGAACATTTATTAATGTAATGTTTTCTGGTCTCCTTGAGTAGAGACAAGAAACATGTAATATATAAAAACTAATTTTTGTCACTTGTTGGTAAAAATCCAAGTTGGAGGCTACATCAAACAGCATGGGGTAATTTTTATTTCATTCATTTTTAAGAGAAAGTTTTAGAAATTAATAGCATTAAAGTAGGTCTCAAGTACCACCCAAGTTCCATTCCCAAGTGTGTTGGGAAAAACAAGCCCAAAGCACTTTTATTAGAGCTCCTCAATGTCCTCAGTTCCAAAAGTAGCCAGACATCTTCTAAGGCAAACAAGTTAAGAACCCTATCAGCAGGGATATGTCACTAAAGAATCTCTTCTATAAATGTTTGAAAGAAAGTTAAAGATCAAAAATTCACAGGGCTGTAAAGAGGATGCAAACAAATACCTTCTTATGCCAGTGCAGCAAATAAATCTTTCATCCTGCAAACACTTACACAGGTACTTAGCTCTGCCCATGCGGGTAACCTTATCAAAATCAATGGTTCCAACATATATAAAGATAAGCACTTGAGCCAATGTTTGCAGGACCACCTCATCAAAAAAGCCACTTGTCATCAAAAAATCTCTTTTTTGTGGAAAGAATTGCAAAGGAATGACCGGCTTTCTGCTCATTAAGTACACATTTAAAGTCAGTTGAGCAATTTTATACTTTCCTTCCACAGCTGATTAAGTTATGTTAACTATATGAAAGCTGACCTGGTTGTAAGCATAATTCATTAGTGTGCAACTGCACTGCCTACTAAACATTCATATGATATTGGAATTCTCCCCTCACTAGAAATCCAGCAGCTTTCTCTTAGAAAAATAAAAATATCTGCACTAGATCAGGGAATTGCCATTCCATTTAAAAGTCTGCAAAACTGATGCAGTTATTAAAGGCTACATATATTAACATATAATCTTTAAGAAACAAATGTCCTTCACAACATAACTCACTCATCTTTCTGAAAACATTTTCCTGAAAAGGAAGATAAAATGCATTATCAGGGATGAATGCTGAGTAAAACCATTGCTTGCAAGGTGCTGTGCATTCAGCCATGTAGGTACCTTTGGCTTGAGGAAGCTACGTGCAGTACCGAGACACCAACTAACTTCGATTATTGCCAAGGCAGATTTTTGCTCTCCTCTATCCTTTTCCCCTCTTCCTGGCTCCTCAGCACACCTGGAGGGCTGTGGGATGTGGCCTGGCCCTTATTCACAAACCTACCCATGTGGGACCAGGGTCTCCCAAAACAGCACTCAGGATCATAGGGTGTGCATTCAAAACATTATCCACGCATCAGCTAACAACTTGTTATATACCACTGAACTTCTGTAAATATGAAAGCCTTGGCAGTTTCTTAACAGATTTTTTCCCACTTTTAAACAAATTATCTAATCTTAATGAGTATCTGCCATGAACAGATTCCAGCCCTGACTTGCAGAGATGAATGCTGTGTGATTATGCATACACAATATTCCTTGTATGTATTTTTGTCCTAGGCACTAGAAAATAGAAATTACCACATGACAAGTGTTTGTCTTTGAGTTTTCTCTTCATTTACTATCACCAAATTGTAAATATAAAGCACAAAGAAATAATAATGAAATAAAATTATTGCTTTCAGGTGTAACTTTAAGTAATAGATAGCATAACTTTAAGTAATAGATAGCATTTGAATAAACTTAGGAACTGCTTAATGTATTTTAAGAGTATTTTATTTTGTTACTGTCCCTTGCCTCTCTAATTCAGATTATTTTAACAATTAAATATAAAAGAATAACAAGCACCAACTATTTGCAGAATTTGGAAACCTTTTACCAAGCAGTTAATTCCTCCACGCACTAATACCCCTTTTGAGCAATCTCATTTAACTCAATGAGACTCATGAGCTAAAGATTACCTACTGGACTTGTGACAGACATATTTGATGTATACTAATTAGAAAGCCCCACACTGATTGTTCCTGAACAATATACACAACAGGGAACAAATCTCCAGGACATACCACATTCTGCACAACTACATTTTGATTGGGGGCTTTTAGCTTATCTTGCAGTGCTAGGCTAATTTCCTCTCTAGCACTTCAAGTATTGTGGGCAGATACTGAAACACAATCTCAAGGATAAATCAGAAAGCCGTTTGCCAAATAATCCCTCTGCCCCCTCTTTCAGTTACAAGCAATCTGATAAACCGTGCTGCTGAAGCTGCTTGCACAAGGAATCTTGTTTCACCAGTGTTACCTCCTTCAAATCGGTCAGTCTGCATGTTCCACAAAGACAGACCCCAAAACAAGGAATGGGACTGTGAGGTGGTGGCAGAGCATTAGGATGGACTTCGCAAACCACTGAGCATCTCTCAAAACTCAACTGCATATGGCCCTAATGGCCTGAACTGACTCCAGAGTTGGCCCAGTTTTGAGTAGGGGTTGGACCAAATGACTTCCAGAGACAACTTCCAAAATATACTGGAAGATTATAAATATGTTTTATGAGGTCCATCAGGACACACAAGTAATGAATCTGGAACTATTCAGTGGTTTGAAAAAGATCCCTCCACATGGCAAAATGGGACCACTAAAAATGGAAAAGATCAAAAAACATAAAGTAACATCAAATTTAATGGTCAGTACAGGAGCATCTCAAAGCCAAAACTAGGGTGCATGGCTGGCTGCAAAATCTGCACTTATGGAAGGCTCATTACGGTTATGACACAACGAGTCTTATTTACCCTTTCCCTGAACAGTAGATTATTATTTGTCTATTATTACAGCATAAGTATGAAATATGCATAGATTCACTACTCCAGATTTGACAGTACTTTGCACACTAATTACAGAGGGCTACAAGGTGAGGGGCAACAGTGAGCTACCCATGGAGTTTTGAGTATGGAGCTTGGTCAATGAAAGACCTCAGCATCTCACATTACTTCTCAAAAGTGCAGCCTTCTAGGTCCAGCCAAGAATTTTTGTCTCCTTGCCACCCACGACCTCTCCCATACCCAAAACAGCTACAGAGACGAGGGCATCCGAGGAAAAAGGAAAGCAAAAGACAGCGAATGCTCTTTCATCTGTGACTTTCATTCCCAGGTTATTTTGTTACTTCTAATAACTCCTCTTTCCTTGTCCTCAGCAGATGTATTACCCCTGCATGAGTTTGATGTTTTCTTACTTTCATGCAGCCTTTCTAGACTCTCTGAAGTGCTTGGCCCTGCATTCATAAGACATTTCAACAACTTTGCTTCACAAAATACAAACCTTTATAGAAAGCATTTAGAAAGTAGAGAAGAGAGAATACCACAGAAATACCATACAGGTGCTCAGGCATTACTTGCTTAAAAGAGTCAAAATAGAAAATTATTAAAGACGTGTGTATTTTTCAGAAAAACTCTTCAACTCAACACAAATTAGAAGATCTTGTGCTGATACTGTCAAGGAACCTGTGGAGTTTTGACACTGTCTGGGGATCCTCATCAGCTCTAAAACCAGCTTTCCTTAAGGTTGCAGGCTTCTCACTCAGCTTAGGCACCCTATCTTCCAACCACTCACTGCCCCCCCCAAAATGTGCTATGCAGTGGACTGCTTTCAGGGAACACCTGTTCAGTAATCCTACATTCTCCAAGGTAAGAGAAAACCCATCAAAAAACTGATAATATGTTTATTTGTTCACTCTTCTTCTCTTCTGTCTCTCACTTACTCTGACAATGATGCTCTTAATACTCTTGCAGTTAACTACCAAAGCCTTATATTTAAGGAGCTGTGTTGATTCCCAAAGCTTAGACATGTTTGGTCCCTCGTTACCTCCCCCCCCCCCCCCCCCCCCCCCCCCCCCCCCCCCCCCCCCCCCCTTTTTTTTTGTACTAACACAGCAAAACTCAGGGCATACCAGTCATTCGAAAGTTCATCAGGCCTGTTGCAAGGTCTGGTATATCTGAAAAGAACATCACTTACAGCCAAGACTGTAACCAGGGATACACACCAGTACAGGCTCTGTAAAATTAAATACGGCCAACTACATCAAGGGTTCATCTCTGCCCTTACCACCTACACAGCCCAGCCTGTCTGAGCCCCTTTAAGTCTGAGTCTGCATGCAGTTAGGTATCTGCACACTCCACAGCTGCAGGAGGCTCCAAAAAAACTCGTTTTTAATTAACAAGTTATTAACTCATTACAAAGTAACATGGAAAATTCTTCAGAGAATAGTTAATGCCCCCCTTTCAATTAAAGTTACTTCATAGCCTTGTGTTAAGGCTTTATTTCAGTACATATGGCACATGTGGTTTTCATCCTATTTATACCACCCAGTATTTTAGTTCTTTGTAAAAAGTAAGTACCACTGACATAATTTTAAAACATTTACATTACCTTTTACTTTGCCACAAACACTTTGTGGTTAAGGTCTGTGTAATTAAAGCAACAAATGCACTCATATTATCTCTCCATGTCTGGGAAATGATTTTACTTTTACAGTTAAGTTACTCAAGCTGTATAGCAACCGATACCCTAGTCATGGCATGACCATTAGTTAATAATAGCTTGGCCACTCCCATAGCATTTTCTAAATAAAACTCTCAAAGAAGGCACTTGGCCTCTAAAGATCTGGAACCAATTCTGTTATCCAAATTTATATCACTGAATAAGTCTCCTCAATATAGGTAGACTTATTCCAGGTTATTTGGACTGTAAGCTCTCCACAGCAAAGATGCTCCTCTATTCAGTGCTTCCTCAGTAAACCCGATTTCCTGTTTAAAGGTATCACAGACACAATAAATAAGCAGAACTAAAAAATAATTAAGACACTATAAATAAACTTGCTGTCAGAAAGACTCTCCCATCAATTATTAGAGTTTAACAAGAGAAAGCATGTTTCCAGTGAACTAAAGAACATGGAGTATTGTAATACCTTGGCTGAATTGGCTGATGCTATGGTTGCCTTTCCCCAGGTCAATCAGGAATCCATGGCGAGGACCCTCTGTGATCCTGATCTTGAGAGTAACATGTAAACTGTCCCTGTCTTCCACTTTGAGCACCTTGTTGGTAATCAGAAACCCTACATGACCCGTGGCCAGAGTTCGGAGAGTTTGAGCACCTTTGTTAATTACGATTTGAGGTACGCTGTTATCCACAGCCATTATCCGAATCTTCATGGTCTGAGGTTTCCTCGTTTCAAATACAGTGTTGGGGAAGACATAGAAATCAGTGTGAGTGCCATCTGTAACAGTGAAAGAGAAGCTGTCCTCAACTGATTCTGTGCCATCATGTCTGTAGCTGATTAGATTTTCATTTAGATCTTGTTTAGTGAAGGTGGTGACTGGTTTGGAATTATTGAACATGATCTGACCATGAACTGGTATTTGAGTGATGATAAATTTTAGCAGCGCATCAGGTGTATCTCTGTCTTCTACAGTCAGTTCAAATGGTGTTATCAGTTTGTATTCATTTTCATTCACCACCAGGTTATGGATTGTGACAACAGGTTTCTTATTATCCACATCACTGATAGAAATTCTGAAAGTACGAAATACAGGGTTGTAGCCATCAGTGACTTCAAACTCAAAGCTGTCCATTTTCACCTCATCTTCTGAAGTGTGAATATAATAAATTTTATTGCCTGCTAATAGGAGCTGAGTAAAAGTGGAGATGGGCACCCCAGGCTGATCTGTGCATTCAAGATGACCACGAACAGGTGCTCTGGTAATAGTGAAAACTAAGTTCTCATCGGGACTATTCAAGTCACTGGTGCTAAGCAAATCAGTCGTAAGGGTTACCTTTCCTCCTTCCTTCAGAGAAACTCCTTTGCTAATTACATCTGGGAAGACAATGTCAATGCTACCTATCGTCACATAAAAGTAGCGATCAATGAGTGGATTTATTCCATCTGTCACATCAAATTTGATAAGATCACGTACACCTTCTTGGCCAAAGTGCATATATCGAATTAAGTTTCTATCCACTTCATCTTGGGTGAAGTTCATCCCCAGGGTGATATTTTCAACTCCACCTGAAGGTTTTAGTCTCTGTAAGAGGCCTTGTCCTGGCCCATACCTTATAATATACGTCAAGGTTCTGTCTTCGGAGTCTAGGTCAGTAGCCTTCAATATTCTGTTATGGATAGTTCTAGTTTCCCCTATTTCAATCTCCAAACCATCATTGATGGCCATTCTAGGTGTCTCATCATCTACAGGAACAACCATTATGAATACCGTTTTCACTACAGTATGTTTACCATCTGTGAGTTTCACCTCAAAACTGTCCTCCTTTGTCTCGGAGTCATCGTGTTCGTAGAGTATGTTGGAGCTCTCTGTTATCTGATCCAAGGTGAAGCTCTCAACTAGGACGGTTCCATTGGCCAGTTGGTTCACGATGTGGCCATGCCTTGGAAGCCTAGTGATCGTGAACGT
Organism: Anser cygnoides; assembly: GCF_040182565.1. NCBI lineage: Eukaryota > Metazoa > Chordata > Aves > Anseriformes > Anatidae > Anser > Anser cygnoides. Next base: position 185,468,950 of record NC_089873.1, read on the forward strand.
TAACTCATCAGCAGGGATGTCCCCATCAACTGCATTGAGGATAGGGGTATCAATAACCAGGCTCATGCCTTCCATCACAACAAACTCTCGCATAAACATTTCAGGCTCTTCATCATTCATCGGCATAATGACAATGGGGAAGATGTGCCTTTGGGAAAAGCTAATGCCATCAGAACAGCGGAAAGCAAATCTATCTTCAACAGGCTCTACACCCTTATGTATACTTTGGACATAAAAAATATGCCCTTGATGGAGGTCTTTTAAGGTAAAAGCACTTATAGCTATACCTGCTCTGGATTTTTCAGATCCTGGGGCTGGAGAGATATTCTCTACATACCCAGACGTGGGCTGAGCAACAATGGTGCAGAGTATATCATCAGTGGGAGTATCTACATCTTCAGCCCTTAGGTGAGCAGTAGTAATGACGCGTTTGTCACCTTCCACTACTCTGAACTGCTCCCCCACAAAAATCTCTGGGGCTTGATTGTCAACAGGGAGAATGGTCACCAAGACTGAAACTCCTTGAACGACATTGCCCCTGATGCTCCACTCCTCAGACAGGTCAGACAATGTAAGGTTGAAGGTATCTTCTTTGGGCAGAAGGCCTATTTCACCCCCAGTATGAGCATACACCACAGCACCATCCAGCAGATCCCTTTGGGAAAATCTCTCTGCAGGCACCCCTTGGACGAGGATGTTCCCATGTTGAGGAGGATCCTCTACAATGAAGGTCAACATTAAGTCATCTGTATCCTCATCAGTGCCCTGGATCACATTAGCAGTGATTTCAGCAGCACCATTCTCCAGCACATCCAGGTAGGAACCAACAGTGCCTGGGGGCAACCGTAGGGTGGGAACCTCATCATCAACTGGGTGCACATTCATTTTTAACGTGATGGGCACGACATGAACCCCATCACTCACATCAAGCCTACACGTATCGCTGTTGGTCTCAGCCCCGCTGTGTACATATACCACCCTCCCTTGCCTGATATCCTCCAAGCCAAAGGCACCTCCCAGGATCAAACTGTACCCAGAAAGCTGCAGCTGACCGTACCGAGGGGCCTGGGTCAGGATAAACCGGAGATGAGCTAGCTCAGTGTCTGTATCACTGGCATCCAGCTCAGTTGGGCTAAGGACATGGCTGCCTCCCTCAGGTAAAGTAAAGCCAGTGTTAGTGATTTCAGGAGGCTGGTTATCCACGGGCTGCAGGTAGATGGTGAAAGTTCCTTCAGCTGCATTGCCGGCGGCATCTTCCACCTGATACTGAAACTGAATCAAATGAGGAGCCACTCCCAATTCTTCCTGTGGCGGACGGTAGGAGATCTTGTGATGATTGATCTGGGCTTGGGTGAAGTGGGTAACCTCCACAGAGTGATCCTCCGTCAGCACAAGGGATCCAAGACGGGCTCCGTGCTCATCTGGAGGGTGGTTAGTGTCCGTGTCAGTGGGGGGCTGGGTTACTGTATAGCGGAGCTCACGGTCCCCTGAATCCTGGTCTGTGTAACACAAGTGCTTCCTCCGCAGGGGAGTCACCTGCTGTTCTGCAACTATTAAGTGCAGGCTGCTGCCACTGTGCAGCTCTGGGGCTAATCTGTCCACAGGATGCACCCGGATCACAAATGTCTGTGGCCCAGAGCGGTTGGGTGGGTCATTGTCATCTTGGACCCTGAAGACAAACTGGTCCAACACAACCCCAGGACCAGGTCTATGAGGCCCAAAGTGGTGGTAGTAGAGACGCCCTTCCACAATGTCCTGCTGCAGCCACTCTCTCACAGGCTTTTCATAGATTAGGGAGCTCCCTACTACACCTGACACCCTCCTCCAAGAAAAGCCCTCATCTTCTTCCTCCTCTTCCCAGCCAGGAGGTGGCTGTGCTTGACGGAGGAGGAGCTGGCCAGCAGTGGGGCCAGCCTCCACTGTGAAGAGCAGGATGGCATCCTGAGAGTCAATGTCAGTAGCACTAAGAGCACGGGTAGTGATGGGCACTGTTTCACCCTCAGCTATCGCCAGCCCCGTGTTAGCATTGAGTAGGGGTGGCTGGTCATCAGTGGGCACCAGGGTAATGGGGAAAAGGAATTCAACATGGTGACGGGAGCCACCATCTTCCAGCCGCAGCACCAGATTGTCACTGAGTGGAGACTCACTGCCGTCGTGCTGGTAAATGACCCGGCCTGCTGCCAGCTCAGCCACTGTGAAGTGTTTACGAGGAGCAGCAGATGCCGGGGTGTCCTCCAGCAGAGTGAGGTGGCCATGCCTCAGCCCTGCCACAACACTCACCCGCACCTGCTCAAGGTCATCCTCATCACTGATCACCAGGTTGGGGCTGGGACCAGGGCCCGAGAGAGGCCGTGACTGCCCCTCATAGAGCACAAGGCCAGTGTTGCGGGTCACCACCGGCGCTAGGGTGTTCATGGGCTTCACCACAATCACAAAGGCGAAGGGCTCTGAGGCAGCACCCTCAGGGTCCAGCACCTCCAGCTCAAGCTCAAAGAGACGCTCCCGATCCGAGTCCTCCACGGGTGGCTGGTAGGCGATGCGCAGCTCCCTCACGTCGCGCTGGCTGAAGGAGGAGACAGGCAAGCTCCGGTCATCTGTGCTGACCATGTGCCCTTGGCCAGGACCAAAGGGTGAGGTGATGTTGAAGAGCAACAGGTCCGGGGGTGACTCGGCATCCTCGGCCGCCAGCATGTCAGGCGTGAGGGCGGTGAGGACAAACTGGTCCACCTCCATCATGAGCATAGCCAAGAAGCTGGGTTTGGGAGCCACGTTCTCCGTCCCCGCCCGGATCCGCACCAGCACCTGGAAGTACTCACGCTTCAGCAGCGCCCCGCCACCCGTTGCCTCCCACAGCTCAGCCACCAGCGGCACCAGGTCGCGGTTGGGCGAGCTGCCGGCCGCCGTGTGCCGGTAGCGCAGCCCCAAGCGCAGGAACTCCTCGCAGTCCCACATCGAGGCGGGCACGGGGCCACCATCCACCGCCTCCCCACTCGCCACCAAGGCCGATGGGTAGTTGAGGATCTCTCCGTAGCGGGGCAGCCCGGTCAACGACGGCAGCAAGCCCACCCTACAGCGCTGCCGTCCCGGCTCGAAGGTGAACTCCAGGCTGCGGGCGTCCAGCGGGTTGCTGGTGCCTCGGAGGCGCTCGACGACCAGGGGCAGGTTGCGGGTGACGATCTCCAGCTGGGTGAAGAGCACCTCCACCTCCAGCACCAGGGGCAGCACCAGGGCGCTGCTGGGCGAGTCGTAGCGCAGCTGCAGGCGGACCCGGTCCCTGGCGGGGCTGCGGCCGCCCAGGTGGGAGTACCGCACCTCGCGGGGACCGAAGTCGCAGGGGAAGCGCCGGGGGCTCAGCCGGCCGGGGCGCTGCCACAGCGGGTCCTCGTCCAGCACGGCCAGGTGGCACCGGTCGCCCGGCTGCACCCGCAGCACCAGGTCGCGGGCGGGGTCCAGCCAGGCGGAGCGCCCCAGGGGCACCCGCAGACCGCGGTTGGCCACCACCACCACGGCGGGGGACGGCTCCGCTGCCCAGGGCGAAGGGACCGCGGCGCTGCCTGGCGGCGGCTCCGGAGCCCCGAGCCAGGCGCAGCCGGCCAGCAGCAGCAAGCCGACCAGCGGCGGCGCGGCGGGCAGAGCCCGCATGGTCCCTGCCGGCGGAGGGAAGCGGCGGCACCCCCCTGGCAGCAGCGTCCGCGATCCGCACCGCTCGGCTCCGCACCGCGCTCTGAGCACAGCGCGCCCCGCTCCGCGGGGGACCCCCGCCAGCCGCCGAGGCCCCGCCCCCTGCCTCCGGACGACCAATAGGCATCCGCGAGGGGCGAGGCGGGCTGGCGCGATTGGGCAGAGACGCTTGCCAATCTCGCAAGCCGCTGAGGGGACAGCTGCTCCCCCCCCCCCCCCTCCCCCCCCGCAACCCTTGAGAAGGTGGCGGGGTTTCCCTCCCCCTCCGCTCAGGTGAGCGCGGGCGGTAACGGCCACCGGTAACGGCCACCGGTAACGGCCGCCGGTAACGGCCGCCCGCTCCCCCTCCGCGCCCCCCCCCCAGAGCCAAGAGAAGGGGGACGGGGTCCGAGGAAGGTGCCCGAGGAAATCCGGGGCGACCCCGGGAGGAGAGGCGCCTGCCCTTCTTCTCCTCGGCTACACCCCGGCTGAATGTCCCCGGGGCACAGCGCCTCAGTTCGTCCCCGCTGTCACTCCTCCGAGGCGACTGGTCGCTGCAGGGGGGGAATAAAAGTATTTCTGCCCTCTTGTGTCTGCAGTTAAAAGCATATTAATAAGGGTCTGAGCTCGCCGGAGTTTCTGCCTTTTCAAATTCCTAATGGCAGGCTATGAGTTTTTATTATTCATCTTCTCTCACAGGTGCTAAATTTCTTTCTTGTTAGTTTAAATGTGACCCGCAGTCTGCTTTAACACAGTTTTCTCAAGAATGAAAAGCAACAAGTACTAAATTAGTACTGAGAAGTACTAACCCGAAGAAAAGAAGGCTGTTTGGAAACGACTTTGTGGAAACATACAATGCCTTCTTTTAAAATAATATCACAAGTAATCCTCTGGTGTTGGAGCAACATTATGGCATGCAACCTTGTTTTTTGCATAGAAAACTTGAATTTACAATTTCAGGTGTAGGCAGGGTCAGTCACATCTACATCTGTCTAAGTGTCGATTCCAGCAGGTAATTCAGCTTGGTTTGGGGCAAGGAGATAGCAGTGGACATCTGTCCTACAACACTGGAATTACTGTAATTTGTGAGATATTTTTGTATTTTGACATATATGCAGAAAGCTGATTTGTTAAACAAGTCTATACTGAAGCATGGACTCAGATGCTGCTGCAGAAAGTAGTAATTTAAGCAGTTAGCCAGTAACTTGAAGCAACAGTAATGCCATTCCCTACTCTTAGGATGCATTCACCCTGGATTTCAGCAGGTTGCCTCCTTTCCAAGCCTCAAATGAATATAATTCAGTAGAAAAAAGTTGGGTCCCACGGTCAAGGATCTTTCATAGTTTCACAGCCATGTTCTGTCCTTGTTAGAGATGACAGTGCTCGGGATGGAGAGATTGGAATTGCCCAAATGTAATGATAAAGTCTGGAGGTCTGTTTTAAAACAAACAAGCACACACATACACAAACAAAACAGCACAGTGACTTGAGAGTGCTGGTGTGATTTAAAGGAGTGTCTGTTTTCAACAACATGAATATGTTAACTTTTTAAAGGAGTGTGTACTATCTTTATTTCATGCCAAATTTAAACTATCACAGAATCACAGAATTGTAGGGGTTGGAAGGGACCTCAAGAGATCATCAGGTCCAACCCCCCTGCCAAAGCAGGTTAAAATGTTAACGTTAAGTTATCTATGTTAACATTATGTTATCCAGAACAAATATTCAGTAGGAATCTTCTCATTTATTGATTTCAAGGGAGAAAGACTTTCTTTCTTTTCAAAATAAGCTCCCTTTTGCAGACTTTGCAACTCAAACTGTATGTATGTGTACATATGTGCATGTGTGTGTATATATTGAGTTAGTGAAAAGGGCAAGAAATCACAGTGTCTAGCTTTTTTATTTGTTGTTCTATCAGAAGAAAAAAGCATGTGATGAGAAGTGCACTTTTTCAGGTTTTGATATCCTTAGACTGTTAGAGATAACAGGTAAACATGTGCCTTTAAAATATTTTCTTTTTAACAATGATGTGTCTTGAACCATATTTGCAACAGAGCCATCTCTTCTATGTTAAAGTCAGTCCAATATTTGTTGTGAAGTTTATCTTGAAATAATATTCAGAACATCTCTTCAATTGGTAAAGACGGAGAAATCTGATAGATAGAAGAGTAGCTTTTGAAATACTTGTGTTGAAAGTGAATAGAGAAGGGCATTTCAAAAAATAATTTTGGGGAGATTTAGCTTCTCAACTGAAAATATATAAATTTGTAAGTGAAAAGTAGAAAGGGGATGGGATGGGGCCCTTCTGCTAATAATTCCCCAGGACATATTGATACAGATTTTTTTTTTTTTTTTTTTCCAGGCAGTTGGACTCAATGATCTTTGCAAGTTTCCAACAGAACTATTCTGCTTTGCTCTACTGTGCTCTGCTCTACTTTACTGTACAGTACCAGAATTTTGGTGGATACAGGTTCAAGTTATTTGATCTCTATTATCTCCGTCATCAAGCAGTAAATCTCTGAGTACCAAAAGCAGAAGTCCTCTTTATTTTTAGTGGTAGCTGTCTTGTCAAACAAGTCAATGAGCTCTTGCTCCACAGTCCAAATAAAAAGTGCTAGATATGTTTTTTTGGTTGTTGGTTTTTTTTTTTTTTTTCATTTAAAATCACAACATGAAATGAAAAGTGCTCTGAATCGTGGAGTTGATAAAAATTTTGAAGGGATTTTCCTTGGCTTGCTAACTGGTTGTCTTGTGCCAACACTTGTGTTCAAATCATACTTGAAAGAAATTAATCTTGGCTAAATTCTGATCTAATTATGCAGCTGTAAATCCAAAGTGGTTTCCTACCAGTTGTCACTGAAGTCGCTGTAACAAATCAGAATTAGGTCCAATAAAAAGTCCATCAATCTTTTAAAATATATTTCTGGTGAATACAGTGACTGGTATTTGGCCTGGGGAAAAAAAAGAGTCAGCATACCCTTTCAGAATGCTTGCAGCTCTACTGCACAACTATGCTGTATTTCTGAGTGTACACAGAAACAGAAAGCTTTAAGACAAAGAAGACCTGTTCTTTTAACAGAATATTGATCATAAAGTGTGCTTACAGAAATCTAGTCATGGACATTTCTTTCTGAATAAATTACCTGCTGAAGTTCAGCAGGATAAATCAGTGAGTCCTCTATTATTCAAGATACTTGCTTTCTATAAAACGAATGCAAATCAATTCCTATTTTAAATGCAATCCTTTCTGAAGGCATCTGGCTTCTGGTTTTGATGCTGAATCATAAATTTATACTTCTTATTGAAACTGACAACTCCTGTGTTCCCATGTAAGAGAAACAGTGTTCACTGTCTACATAAAATTTATCGTTATCAAAGCCTGCCCTCTGTTGATATGGTATAATCTTAACATCTTAACTGTAGCTAAGTAGCTAAGTCTGATTTTTGTTATTACAGTACTTTCATGAGGGTTTGGTTCTTAGTTGTAGAATTAATTCTAGAGATGCTCTTAAATCATTCAAAAAATTATTGATGACAATTCTGGGAAAGGGGGACTAAATTTAACATCCAAATGTCTGTTTTTTTCTTTGTTCTTTTCTTTTTTCCTTTTTTTTTTTAACAGTTTCCAAGTAGATAGCATCAGTGTTTCATAACCTACAAGTACAGAAAGATTTATTATCTCTCAAACACTGTATATAAACTATGTTGCCAAGGAAATTGGGAGAGTGAGGGGAGAGGATAGGAAGAGCAAATGAGATTTATAGGAGCATTTAGGCACATAGTTATGGTATAAGTAATTTTAGTATTACAATTCAACTCTGAAAGGCCATTCCTTGCACTCCTGTCTTGCTCCTCTTCTCTGAGAAGCCTCATGAACTCATGCTTGCTTGCTTCATATGTAAAAGCTAGGTATAAAGGAGCTTACAGTACCTACTGTGGCAAAGAGAAAATTTTCATCATCCACAACTTGACAGGTGATTTAGTGTACAAAGACCCAAGACCAATCAATGCTATATAAATAGCCTGCTATAACAAAGTAAAAAATTGAAAATGTTATGTCAGCCAGATGAGGGAACACCTCAGTTCCTTATGTATAGCTGTACTTAACCACCAGCCTTTTGGTTGCTTCCATACTCTTTTCTTCTTCTCTTAGTTCAGTAATAAATTATGATGCATGTGGCTACTCAATATATCATCAGGTACTGTCCTCTGCCTGGGTATGTGGAAGAGTATTGGTAAGCCATAACGTTCAGACATGTTTTTTCTGCCAGGTATCTCAGAGGCAGGTTCTTGACTCAAGAATTTTCTCTCTTCCTTCTGACATTTCTTCTTTACTATCACTTTTTGTAAATTGGCATTGTCTTGAGCCTGTTGTTCATTTCTTTCATGATTTCTGTTGCAATCCAAATAGCTGTTGCCCTGCAGGCAGAGGTGTTCCTGAAAAGTCCAACACCACTAAATCTTGCATCCAGAGCTTTATTTCGCTTTGCCACAAGTAAATTTTCCCTAATAGTGTGAAGAAACTTCACTGTCTTCTATCTGGATTAGCTTTCACTCCTTGTTTAGTGAAACTCTTTTGCAGTCAGTTCTCAAAATTGTATTCTGTTGATGCTGAGATGAGTATAATGCTGGTTATTACATCTTCGTGTATGTACCTTACTTCAAAACCCCATCCAAAATCACCCTCCATGTTTCTGAAGCTCTTTGTAGACTTTTGTACCTGATGATGTTTCTCCCACTGTGGCCCCAGTAATTGTTTTCACCTGCCTCACACTGGCTTTCTGCCCACCTTCGATGTCCCCAGCACTATTTTTACTTCAACCTTGGCTCTTTGAAAACCTACTTTTCAAGCCAACCTCCTTCAAGCTCTTTCCCACTTCAGATCTCCTCAGAAGCAATAAGTTTTCCTTTACATTCTTTCTCCTCTGTCTTTTGATCACTCTTACTCTTTTTGTTTCAAAGCCAAAATACAACTTCTTGATCTCGTATTAACAATAAGAAAAGACTTGGTAATTTACTAAAGTAAATAAGTAGTTCCGTTGAGCTTCCTTACCTACAGTTTACATCTTGTGTTTGGACTCTTTGAAGTTTTTTTACTATGGTTATGGAACTTATAACATTACTTTTAAATGTGCACTTATATGCATATTCTTTGATGTATAATGAATACAACAGTATTGTCTACAACAGTAGAGATACAGTAGGCAACAAAACTTTTTTAAAAAAAAAATATATTTAGAGACCTAAACTTTTTGAGTCCTGTGTCAGATTTCCTCTGGACAAAATCGGTGAGTGGTTGGAAATGTTCTTGGTAGGAACTGCCTAAATGCTGTCACCAATGACAAACTCATCTCAGCATGGAATCTGGAGTAGGTAGTAGTAGTATCAGCATGTGTATGTATTGTGCTATATTTGTGCCAGTTATAGACATTACTGAAATCAGTGAATCAACACGGCATTACTTGTAAGACACATTTTACTTACAGGTAAATACACCATCCCTGGTGGAGATCAATCAAATCTTCCACATCTGTACGATTATCTGAAGTGCCTTTTTTTTTTTTTTTTTTTCCCAAACTTGATACCATGTCTCTACAATTTATCTACCTAAATTTATATTATCATCTTTTAATTACAAGTCACTGAAATTCCACTACAGTCAAGTGCTTATAGATTTCTTAGTGAAACAAGTAGGGAAACAGTCCATTTAATGGATACAAGGTCATATCCAGGCTAAGTAATTTAACACTTTCTGTCTCCCAAATGTCCTACAAATACATATTTTCTTGTTAGGATACATGCAGCATTGTGATTTAGATGTAACACTAATCGTAAAAGAAGTGTTAATGAAAAAAAAAAATACTGCTATTGCAGAAATCCTCTGATGTCTTATCACTTGTCTTAAATTCATAATGAACAAAGCCTTACAAAATTTTGTTTTATTAGATGTTCGATTGTCAAAAAATATTGATATGTTTATTGCTGAAAAAGGATTGTTTACAGCTAAAGCTTAACTAAATATTTTCACTTCTAGCTATCAGATGCTATAAAAAATAAGTTTTAGATAGGTCAGAAATTAACAATTTGGGGTCAGCCTCAGCATGTTCAAACACTGACTCTGCATTAGCTTTCACACAGTTTAAATCACAGTCTTCACTCTTAAACTGGTATAGAGACTTCCTTTATTCTAAGGGATATTTGGTGGTGGTATTTTTTTGTTTTTAAATCTGTAAATATATGCTTATTGTTATAAAATCACTTGGTCAGTGCTGGAGTTAAAGTTATTTAACTGACGGTGCAATGTTCTCAACTAAACAGAAAGTGTGAGGGAATCGAATGCTAATTTTCATTGCAGGGCTAGTTATTAATCCACATTAGATGGACTTCAAATTGAAGAAGTAGGGATTCAAATTAACTTAATTCTAGTACAGATCTTAAAGGTGGCAGAGGGGAAATTTTAGAGTAGTCCATTTACTACAGTTTAGTATCTTTGACTAGTAGTGAGGAGTTTTGGCTGTTTTTATTTAGGTGTTACCTCTTTAAATAAGCAGAGGAAGACTTGTACATAATAGTAATATATATATTCTATATAATATATATTCTAACAGTTTTAATAGAAAATTACTGGAAAAAATAGAAAAGCCTGTGATGACATAACCTTGTTTTATCTCTTGGCCTGTCATAGAAACAGCAAATTGAGAATACTTGCCCAAACTTAACTTTCTCATGATAGAAATCAATTAGAGGGAAAAGTTGGCCGTTCCCCTAGAATGAAGCCATGCATCCTGAAATTTCATTCAGAGGGTGGTCTTCTTCCAGCATGAGTTACAGTTGTTAATGATTTTCTGCATGTGTTTCATGTTTAGATGAATGATCAGTGGTGGGGAGAGATTGTATTGCACTAAGTACATAAAACGTCTTAAAGTAGCTCATTCAAACAGCCCATCCATTTTTTCTAGAGGACAGATCTCAGTGGCTGAGAGGCTTTAACAGCATGAGCATGTTCTTCTCAAAACAACTGCAGCAATATCTAGATGTATAGTACTATCTTTCTGTTCTGTTTTGGATGGCTGCTGGTCAGGCCATCCAAAGAAGGAAGCAGTTTGTCAGTGTTGATAATAGTGCAGTAATTCTGCAGCTGACAGAGAGTTACGTTTAGTTAAAATATTTAGAATTATTTGAATTTATCTGAGACAAGATGTTGATTTTCTATCAACTAAATATTTTTTTGCACACACCCATACTATAAACATAACATACTATGCATTTTATACAGTATACAGTCATGTTCCACGACAAAGATTGTTAAACTAGGTCCAGAACTTCAGACAAACAAGCTGTCAGGTATCCCCAAATTGACTGCTTTTAATGATTCATGCACTGCGGCATGTGTCAAAGAATGAAACAAATTCTTCTGAAGGATGATCCTGCCGTCTCTATGTTGACCTCAGATAACTATTAAAATTGCATATCAAAGTCTGAAGAAACTGTTGCTTTAAGTGCTTATGATATGCTTCACTGTAATTTTATCTCTCTTGCTTTATAAGAGAAATTTTACCTAACCTTTGTAGCTTCAGTTGTCATAACAAAACCATCCCACACAGGCATTTTCATTGTATTGTAATTCAAACAGCATGGATGCCAAATACGCACACATTTTCATGTGAGTATAAACTACTGGCCTTTATGTTAGACAGCCACAGGCTGGAAAGGGAATGAGAGCTAAGTCTTGAGACTGAAAAGAGGACAAGAAAGAACCCTTCCGATTCCATATCCAGGTACTGATGTCAACCACTTACTATGTTTCCTTTCTCCACAGTGACTTTCCTAAATCAGCTATCATTAACTTTACTTATATTACTGGAGTTTTAAATCTCTGATAATTTGGAGTGGCATTATCACACCTAATTCAGTAAGTCTAGGAGTTAAGCATTGAGTCCAATCCACGTGGACATGGTCCTGGGCAACCTGCTGTAGGTGGTTCTGCTTGAGCAGGGGGGGTGGACCAGATGACCTCTAGAGGTCCCTGTCAGCCTCAACCATTCAGTGATTCTGTGATTATACACAAAATGGGTGAATACAGAGAGATCTTAACCTTTTGAATCCGATATTGAGACTTCCACTCAAAGTTCATACCGTGTTCAAGGAGTTTTGCCAAGATAAGAACACAGGCAGCTTAAAATATTGCAGATGAGGATTTTATTAATGTGCAAGTCATATGGATATAGGTATCTGTTTCGCTTGTCTACCTATTACAATGATTCATTTGTAATGTTGCAAGTTGAACTCCAGGCACTTCTGTAAACTTGTTTCAAACCAGTTCTCCAGACTTGTAGTCACATTCAAATAAGTCATCAATTAATGTCAACATACACCGCAAAATAGGAGCTATTCTTAAGCAACAACTATAAAACCTCTGGATCAAATTTATTGTACTTTACAAGTTATGCAGAAGGTATTCATCACTGACAAAACTCAGCAGTTAACAAGTAATAATTTCAGGTTACAGCTCATTTTAGAGGGAAGATTTGTGAAGGCACAAGCATCTCTGAGAAAAAAGTGCATCATGTACTCCCCACAGAGTTAGGATGTGACAACTGGCTGCGCTTAAATGGAACCCCAAAACTTTGGCAAAGCACTTTCAGATTTCCCATCACAACATGTGTTAGTAGAGGGCAACTGGAAGAATATGATAACCAAAGCTGAAAGACCCTTTGGTCCAAACATCCCCACTTTTAACCTAAGTTTTGGAGTAAAATGGGGTAATAGCATTTCACTAAAAAGACAGTTTTTCAAATACATATTCAACAACCTTATGTGATACCAGTGTTCTGTGTCACTCGTCACCCCTTTGGACACAAAATACAAAAAATTCTGACCATTTATTTTGTGTGTCAGACTTAGACTTGCTCCTCACTTCCTCCATTGACAGTATGTTAAACCTGGGTGTATCAGACCAGTAGGAGACTTAAATCACTTCTCTCTCATGATATTAGAAATAAAGAAATTTCAACAACTACATCACGTCATAGAGCAACTCCTTCTATAATCAATGGAAGGAGGCGGGGGTTAGATTCATCTCATTCTTTGAAAGATGTTTGAGAAGTGCTCATCTCCTTCAATCCCTCCTATGTGGAAGTTTAAATTCTTGGCTTAGACTCAGTACTTAACTCCTAGACTTAAAAAATTAAGTGTGATAAATGCCACTCCAGGTTATCAGTGTTTTAAAACCTTACGCCTATTGACTCCAGAGCTTCTGTTTTTATTTTTTGTTATTATTTTTAAAAGTACTTCCACAAATTCTGCCATTTCATGTATACACATATTCCTGAAAAAGCAAAATCCCTTTTTAAGCATCCTCAGGCTTACATGTGAGGCAGCTCTCATCAGTGCTGATACAGAATGGAATCCAAAGCCCAGGTGTTGCAGCATGTTCCACGGTTGGTGCTGTGACCTTTTAGATTTCTGAGTGGCTTGTTTACCAGAAAGTAAAAATAGTTAATTATCAGTTTCAAAACATTGCCTACCATTGGGATGTCCCTGTATTTTGTGACTTGGAAAAGCCAAATTCATGCTTGACCCAAGTCCATTGAAATCAAATTGAATATGGATGGCCAAAGGGGCCCTAGAGAAAGCAAATAGTATTTGGCAGTGAGTGTCTCTTTCTGGATCCAATTAATGACAGAATTCACAATGTATGCAGCTACCTTTCCCACTCTTAAAAGAAGTTAGCTATAAAACTTCATTTCCTTAAAAAACAAAAGAGCTATTGCCATTAACAGCTCAATTAGCAAACATGCACTTAACAAATGAGGGAGGGGGCAGAGGCCACCAGTACCTGACCCACTATAAAGATTAGTATTGCTACAGCACGTAAATCTGTGGTTAAGCAGGTAAATCAAGATCTCCTACAGGGACTACACAACAGGGCCTAGAGAGATCTTGCCAATTGCCTCAGATAGCTAAATAAGTATTTGCGGTCAGATAACCTCCGTATTTGCAGTATTCATGGCATTTCCAATAGTATATTTCAGGGAAGTAAAATTGTCAGCTTTATTTGAAAGAATCTCAGCTTGAAGGAGAGGTATACGTGGTTGATGCACGTGCTTGATTCACAGTGCGCACAGTTTTTTGAGCTGGTTTGTTATCAGAGCTTCTACACTCACTAAATTTCTGTATACAATGTTGGGACCCTTAAAAGGAGTGGCTGCTTGAAAAAGCCCCTGATTATCCTGTACCCAGATGAGCACCTTTGTATCTTTGCACCATTTCCAAACATGGCAGATTTTCCCACTACTGTTTAAACCTTTGGTATTCTGTATGTATTCTTAGTAAACAACATTTTATTTTATTTATTTTATTTTGGTCAGTTCACATTACATTATGGATTAGATCCCATATTGAAGGTCCAAATCAGCAGCAAAGACATCATATATATCCACAGGAGAATTCTCCTGCCTTAGTGTCTTTCATCTATGAAATCATTTGGATCCAAGCAAAATCTTTACAAAGTAAGTCACCATTTCTGCATGCAGTATTCCAGGCCATTCATTTATATGATAAACTTAATCTCTTTAACATGTTTCTTACCATTACATATCACAGTTTAGATTTGCTTTATTTCCCCTTACTATATATTGATGAGGCCAGTAATGATCACAACACAATGTTGTCCTGAGTGGTCAGTCTTAGTTCAGAACATATTTAAATGCCCCAGAAATTTTACGATGTTTCATCTCATGAAATATCTTGGATTTGTGAAAGTTAAATTTCTTCTATCACTTTAACATCTCATTTTTCTTAAGTCTGTAGCTGTCTGAGGTACAGAATTTGCTCATGTATCTGTTTTTCCACGAACACACTCGGACTTCTTAGCTTCAGCTGTGAAATTTTAATCTGAGAAGAAAACCTGCTTGCTTTGTTCTCCAGTCTGAAGTCAGCGAGTCCAGAATGTTGTCCAGTGTGACTTCATTGTTGCTACTGTTTTTATATGAAGGTGCCAGGAACAGATAATCAGTGATATACCATAAAGGTCATAAGTCTTTTTTATCCGTTTTAAGGAAGAAGTAAAAAGGTTAATATGTACGAGTAAAGCCCCCTGTCAGGAGCCACGAGAGGTGGATTTTATGCTTTTAGCAGTCAAACAGAATTTAAGCTGTTCCTCCCTTTTATCTGAACTGCCAGGCTACAGAACAGTTTGGGGACACCTCCTGTCCTTCCCAGTAAAGCTGGACTAGCAAAGGGCCTGCTATGCAAGATTAAAAGCTGGAAAGGAGGAACCCATTATCTTCCAATCTAATGACTGGAGACTCAACTCCCTTGATCTCAGCCCCGCAAATTAGACAAGTCACGGGAAGGAGAAAAGAAATACTCCTGGGAGCTTTTCTTGCTGTCCACAAAAATATCAAACCCCTTCAAATGAGTAAACTCCCACAGGGTAGGCCTGAATGGAAACATCTCATTACACCTAGCTTCTAACGCCTACAGTAAAGATACTTCTGTGCTCGTCACTCCAGGCTCCTGTTTTGATCAATGGAAAGAAAAGGTGCTTTAATTTACAGTTCTTCTGACCTACCTTAGATATCTACTTTATAATAAGATGAATAATGCTCTGGAAGCCTCTCTATCTCCATTTACTACAGGAAAAGCCTGGGTGAGTAGGTCAGATTAACCATAGGAATGAAAATAGGCAGAAACGCCTAAAAGAGGATTCTTTCCACCCTAAAGATTATCAAAGACAAGAGGACTGAATCACCCTTTAGCAGTGCCTAGCTATATATAATGGGGAGCCTGAAAATATCATTTATAATACATGCCTAATTTTTACATGTTTGCAGTTATTAATCTTTTTTTGTTATATGCTATGAAGGGCACAATCTCTACAGAGGAGACAATATTTTAGTGGCTTTTAGAGGTACCCTGAAATTACAGTAGTCAAAACAAATATTTCTTAAGAGAAACAAATGGTTCTGGAGGGTAACTTGTGAAATACAGTGAAACACAGTGCATTTCATATTGTTCTTGTTTTTCTACAGTGCTCAAGATTGGGTGCTACCGTATCTGAAATTTTGCACATTACACACCACAAAAACATGACCACTGGTAGACTGTGCTGAATATGGAATGGGACAGTCTACCCTACCAAGAGTGTTCTTTTATGACATCAATATACATATGCATAACTATGTATATAGGCATATACATACATATACAATTTTATTAGCGCTTACCCAAATGGGTAAGCTGTATGGAAGTGGGGCAGGCTACTTGTGTTGCCTGATTTACACAGCCATATGGTGTTACACAGCCTTCTAGCTTAACAAATCTACTTGACTTTTAGGAAAGAAGCAGAATCTCGGGATGAAATAATATCTCTGTTAGATTAACACCATGTTGAAATACAATCTAACAAACTGTAAAAAAACAAACCTTTCATGAATGCTGTAAGATACAGTGCAACTTAGATTAATTTACAAACACTTTAGGGGTAGATTCAATAAAACCAACGGCCAACCCTTATTTTGCTATTATTGGACAAATCTCAGGAAGAGTCTGGAAAAGTGAGGATGCTAATTCAGAAAGGAACATCTTAAGTTTAATTTAATATCCTAGTTGTAACGTAGTCAAAATGAAGACAACTGTTCTTGCAAGGTTGTACATCTAGATCATGACCAACTAACTCCACAGATTCATAAACAGATGAGTTTAAAAACAACCTTCCTAACTGCTAGCCAAATGTCAATATTTCACTTGAAATAAATACACTCTTTACTATCAATGCTGTAGAAAAGTAATATCTGAATGTTCTATAAGGAAATTCTATAAACAAAATTAATTTGGAAACAACAATGCTTTAGTAAAACACTTTGATTCACCTGTGACATTGGCCTAACAAAATATGATGACAGTTTGTTAAAGATAGTTTTTGAAAGTTTTCCTGGCAGAGATTCACTCCTGGTAACATAATCACCGGATTGAATCAGCATTCTTTAATGCTGGGTAACTTTCAACCAGGTCTGTTTACATGAACCCACAAGAGACACAGCTTCCGTCTGCCAAAGGGGAAGGACTTCAAGATATACAATCAAAATAACATGTGGGGATGTACAATCACATATTAAACTTGTTATGCCATGCCAAAGCAAACTTTTTCCTTCTTGCTTGATCAGTTCTTGAACCCAGGCTTAGGAACTGTGCTGCTTGCACACATTCTTTATCCATAAGGTACCAGCATGCTGTAGCCCCTCTGTTACTAAATTCAGGAATGCCCATTTTTTGTTCTTCCAGATTTTGTTCAACCTCCTGTGTCTGGATGGCATGATAATTTTCTCTAATTGAGAATGTGAATTGAGGAACAAAATTCATCTAACTGAATGTAGGTTTCTGCATTAGAGAGAGTTACACTGGCTTCTCTTTAGAGTCAATGCAATAAATGTTCCTAGAATTCACTTAATTTAAGCCTGAAGTTGAATCTAAAATATGTCAATATATATATGTATATATATATATTTTTTTCTTCTTCTTCATACATTAGTGAGAATTTAGGAAGGTGGGTACCTTCGCCATAAACACTTACAGGCAATTCAGTGTAACCCCACCCAGAGCATTAATTTCTAACTTCACTGTAAATTATGTTAAAATTGTTGTAAAATCCACTCTGATACCACTGATTGTGATGGAAATATGTCTGCTTTGCACCCCTGTAGATAAGATTAAATCTGAGCCCTAAGCATATACTTTGAATAAAGAAGTGGAATCCCATGCATGTATTTCACATGAATATTTATCAGGAGAAATTGCTCAGAAATTATGGCTCAAAGATCTCAATGTGAGACAGCCCTGGACACTCCTAAATTATTTAAGAGTGATTTGCAAATGTAAAATAAAATTGCATTATAACTTCTCTGAATACTTGACATAGTTTCTGACTTTGTGAATTACAATAGTTTAAATACTATGAAAAGCATTTACATGAATGCCTGTAATGGTCAGATCTTCATATTAGAAGCATTGCATTTTATTTATATTATAGCTTCTTTGGTAAGTATTTGTTTAGAGATCATTAAAACTTAAAACCTTTTGTGTAAGTCTCTTGATATGCCAGGCAACTGAGTGTGAAGTGACCTCTGAGTCATACCTGAAGTATGGTAATTTATATTATAATAATAATGGTGTTAAATCTGAAATAAGTCCTTCAGAAAACTTTTCCTATTTCTGAATCAACACCAAAAGAAACCCAGTGGGTTGTAACTACTTTAATAGTATTCTACAGAAATATGATTATTCAGATAACTTGCTGCCAGACATAATTCAGCTTTGTAGATTATAATGCATAAATTAAACTGCAGCTGTAATAGTCAGAGGTTTAAGCCTGCAAGAACTATACAGGTAAGAGTATCTATCTCCGCACAATTTGTGGTCTTACCATACCTCAGATAATTGTTGTTGTGTTTTTGGTTTTTGGTTTTTTTTTTCATCCTTTTGCAAGTTATGACATCATTTTACGACAAGGACAATGACAAAATAAAGGGAATTCTAATAGTGACAGGTAGAGTTATAAGATATATGAAATTGTTTATAGGAAAAAAAAAAGTGCTAAAAGAGAGAATTATGACAGCTTGACAGCTGTTGAGAGTATGGGATTTTTCCACTCAATGAGGAGTGGAAACTGACAGGAAAACAACAACAGAAAAAAAAATAGGCTTAATTAACAAAACACAAATATAGTTTAAAACATAGAGGGAAAGGTCCTAAATATGACATATTTCCTGTGAAGTAATCTACCAAATGGCAGGTTTTGACAGCCACTGCTTGGGTTAGTAAAAGGATTAGATTCTAAATTTGCAGAAAGTGAAAAAAATAAATAAATAGTAGGGGATGAATTTATAGCTATAATTAGACAAGATACAGTTATTTATTGCAAGCATTAATGATACTTAAGCTTAAGAAAGGGATGTGTGACTTGGCCTACCCACTGTTTAGGGCCACCCAGACAGGAGATGTGGTAGTGATGGCTAATATAGACTTCTAAAGTGGGTGGTTTGTGTGACTTTGGCAGCATGAATATATCAGTAATAACTGGATTTCTTGATTTGGGAAAAGCTGAATCAGTCATGACATAGAGGCTATGTACTGATGGGTCAGATAGGATATCAAACAGTAAAAGAAATTGGCAAAGGAGACCTTTAGAAAGAGGATCACGCAGAAATCTTAGGAGAGTTAAGGGATCCTGACATCTTCTTTTTGTCTTTTTTTTTGTCTCCCTCACATTACTCAAGATAAAGTAATACTCAAATTTGGGCTTGGTCTTTGTTCTACAGAATTATTTAAGAACATATCTTCCATAGAAATAAAAGAAGACACAAACACATTTACAGCTTCAGTCTTTCGTCCTCATCTCTTTCCAGGGCCTAACCCTTTGAAGAGCCCACCAGCCTTCTTATCAAGAAAAAATCACAAAATTGTAGGAAAAAATAAAACTAAAAAGGATGTCAGGTGGTCAAGTAGTCCACCTCCCTGCCCCAGGGTGGGATTAACTCAACCTAGACCAAATACCTATTTGTCTAATGCAACAAAGGGGATTGCCTGGGGAGGCCGTGCAATCTCTGCTAGTCAATCATAAATAGAGACAGCACAGATCAAAACCTCTTACTCTGCCTCTAAGCAACCATGCACACATGGTGCCCTCTAGGAGGGACATGCTAAATCCCAGATCCTTAATGATACAGTCTAAAGGATGAGATGTCAGTTAAACTCTGTTTGATGGGAACAGATCCACCTGACTTGGCACAGGAGAGACTGCAGTGATAAAGAAGCCTGCCTATGCTAAAACATGTATTTATATCATACACTCTTAAAGGACATTTCTTTACATAAGAAATAAGGCCAGGTCAAAAAGAATGTTCTTGTCCATCATTTACTTTTAAAATAGTGGCTACATCTCAAAAGAAGAGAGCTGATGGAGCATGTGCTGCCTCAGGAGTGGTTCCTTCTATAATATTCTTGCTTATGTGTGCGTGAAGGACTGATGTTGCCCCTAATTGGACTTTGCAGAAATCAGAATACAACTGTGTTATCAGTGGCTGTTTTTTTTCTTTCTAGATTTTGGTTATTTCTTCTTCTATTTTTTTTTTTTTTCTTTTCATATCTGCTCTCGTTTCTTTCCAAACTGGACTGTCTGACAGGATAATTAGCAATATGGCTTTCTATCCTCATGATAAATATCAGAACTGTGCTCCTTGGCTGTTTTTAAGGAGTTGTCTTTTATTAATAAAAGACTTTTAAGGAGGTGTCTTGTATTAATAAAAGGATTCTGCACAGAAAAATCTGAAGATTCAAAAGAGACAAAATACATAATAAGTGAAGCCAGCTTTATGTGAAATATTACTTTCTATAAGCAGTAGGTGTACAGGACCCACTACACAGAGTTAGATTCATTAACAAGTAGGGCTTTGTTATTTTTTCCTTTACATTCTAAATACATTTTACTGTATCAATGTTTCCCAGTGAAAAAAAACACTAGAGATAGAAGAGTAAACAAAGGTTTCCTAATCTTGCTGAGCTTCAGTGCAAATATGCAGTTTGAGCTGTATTCCAGAAGTGCTGTTTAAGGCTCTTAGATGCATATCTTAGCAATCCTTGCTAAACTCTTGCCTTACGTGCCAACTAAACAATAGCATCCTGCTTTTTGGCTGGAGGGGTCACATAGACTGTCCTGGAGTAATTCCAGGGCTGTACTGCCTGAATTTTCTGTAAAGCATCCAAAATGTGCCCAATATATGGCCAAAATGCATAATTTATTTATTTATTTTTTCTGCCTGGTTGCATACCAGCCCCAATGTGAGCATTCTCATGTGACAAGACTGATTATTTTGGTGTCCTCAGAAAGGAGGACTGCTAAGGCAGTTCTGCTTGTCTCCATAGCTGAGAAAGATTATGTCCAGGAAAGGGGTGATGGCCGGAATAGAATATCTTCTTTGATGAACCCCAGTTTGCTAGTCAACTCCTCCTTTTACCTTGATTTTGTGCAAAAGGACATACTGTTGCTAGAAGAATATCATAAACCGGAGCCAACATGATCGGTAGACTGTAGGGTTCATGAGAGAACTGATTGAACTTTACTCACTTCCCTTCCACCCAAGGGCACACACATATAAACATCCCCCACTCTCCCAATTTGATCTACTTTTACTTCGAGCAATAAATTTCTGCCCTAACAAGCAGTCAGAGTGAATGATGGTATCTGAGGCTGATCAGACCACCCTCAGTTATCTCTCAAGGGTTGGTCTGTCCATTTGTTAGACTTTGGCAGTACTTATGTAGCATGTCATGCTGGTAGTATATGATCTCTCAGGAAATGTTGATATAAAAACTTATTTACTTTAAAAATAAAAAAGTAGAAATGCTGGAAAATCAATTATTTAGCATTTTATATCTTGACTCCATGTCCCTCTGCCCCAGACTTGTTGGTTAGAGACCCTGAGAGTGATTCAAGTGCCTAAGCAAAAGTGTCTAGCACTATCTTAGATGCCTCTGGTATCTGAGACATCATACTGGGCTAGTAAATATGACACAGAACCTATTGAAAAGTACACACCGCCTTCTGGAGCAGCAGAGGCAAGACAGAATACACAAAGACATCTAAGAAAAATGTCATTGGGCATGTTTAGGCATCTGAATCCCACCCTTCATATTGTCTCAGATCTTCCTTTCCTGTGTTCGATGTAAATCAACTATTAGAACCACCCCCCAAAGACACACAGCCAACCTTCTTGGCTGGTGAACACTCAAGAGCAAAGCTCAGGCCAGGGGCTCAGCTCCTCTTCTTCACTACTATCAGATTTAGGAGTCAGCAAGGTCTGCTGTTATCACCTGACCCCTCCTGCCTCAGCTTATTAAGAATAAACAAACAAACAAAAACAACGATCTAAGGTCTCCTTCTTCACTGTTAAAGAAAACAAACAAACAAACAAACAAAAAAGCGCACACACACAAAAAAACTCAACCCATAGCTCAGCTGCCAGCTTGCCCAGTGACTCTTTCTCCTTCCTCTGGTGTCTGACCTGCAGCAAGTGCTTGTTGCTCTCATTGTCTTATCCTTCTTTCTTATCCTTCACTCACACCGCCGTTGGCTTCAGCTACTCTGCTATGCCTCTGGTCCAGCCAGACAGGAGCTGTAAACATTACCAACTGGAGGAAGCATGGAAATGAGCAGTACAGCCATTTCTGCGCTCAGTCCAGCTCAAGCCTGACCCTTGGGGTCAGACACCTGAGCTCTGAAGGAAAGAGGACAAAGGAGCCCTTCTTGCTCAGGAAGCTGTCACAGGGATATATCACTAATCCGCTCTGCATGTTAAGGATAAGCCTCCTTGGGCCTGACGAAGATCAGAGAAGTAGTAGTGAAATATTCCATGTAATTTCAGTAGGATCTGGGATTTGGCAATGCCAGCAATGACTAAGGATGCCTGACACTTTATGAGAAACAGCTGGAAAGAGTTGAAATAACTCTTTCAGATTTGACTGGATCATGGTCCTTTGATAAACCACACAGATGCATACTCTATGGAGATGCGCAGGGGCTTCTGAAGGCTGCAAAACAAAGACTGTTAAATATAGATCTGAAGCATCTATGGATCAGAGCAGGTGGGAGGGTAGAATGGAAGTTAGGGCTGGGCACCCCAGGTGTTAACAGCCGATGGTTTCTTTTTGTCTATGAAATGTTGAAAGTTCTTTAAATTGGGGGTGGAGGGAGGAAAAACAAAACAAAACAAACAATGTCTAAGGAAACTAAAAAAAGGATAGCTTTTTTCCTGGAAAAGGAATTGCAGCGTAGACAGTATGAGATTTTGACTTGAATCATAAGTGATCATTTGTATATGTGTAATTTGTTTCTTCCACACTTCTTCTGTTAAATTGAAAATATCTATTTTAGAAAGATCCTTGCCAGCAGAGGGCTCAAAAATAGCAGTTACAATGAAAAGTCCCCATTTCTGCTTATTTTATTTTTAAAAATCCAAGGGTGACTACAAAGAGGCTTGCATTTTCTCTTACATTTGTAAGCCAAACAAAGAGAACAAAGCTTTCTTTTTATGTGTTACCTGACAGAATGAGAATTAATAATTCTAGACACTGTGTTTTAATGCTTTAAACAAATTTGGCAAAATGGTTTAGCTGTTCCTGCCCAGGCTATTACCCCTGAGTTTCCCCTTCAAAGGTTGTGTAATAGTTGGGATTGTACAGTAACTAAAAGTTACTGTCTATTTATAGGCACAAGAACAAATGGAAGGTCTGATAACCTTGCCAGTGCCTTTACAGTAGAGCAAAGCTCTGTTTTTTCTCATGTACACACACGTGCTGGCTTGCAGCCAGCCCTAAGTATGTTGACTATTTCATATGCACACACACAAACATCCAGTGACAATGACAACAGTGAATGAGACAGACTTTCAGAGTTTTTCATTTGGTTTGGGGAAGGAAGAGAGAGCCTTCAGAAGACCATCTAATTATGATCATACAGGCATTACAGTCCTTTTTATCATATCTAAAATATTTCATTTAATATTCTCAGGAAATATAACTTCAGTACTTAAGAAGCTTGATTTTCTGGACAAATATATTCATCTCTTGTAGTTTGCCAAGTCTTCTCATGTTAGAGTGTTTCTGAATAAGATAACTTGTAATTTATGTATATTTTAATTTGTTTTTTTTTGTTTAATTTGTCACTATTAAACATGAAACAATCCAATTTACATATATTTCATTTAATGTGAGGGAAATTTTGTCTGCAGTGGACCAGCACCACAGAGGAACACAGAGAGCCAACTCACTGTATTGTTTCTGGTGGAACTCCTCTGCAAAGAGCTTCCTGCCTTTACCCTGGGCACACTGAGAAGGCAGGGAACTGACAGATGCTTTCTGATGTCAGGCACCATTGCCCAAGCACTGCACGTACTGTCAAGAGCAGCATTGCTTCAGTTTATCACACTCCTGGCACCACAAAGGAGTCATGAGAGTGTCACAGCTCTTGATATATGTCTACAGCATACAGCAGTAAACTCTAAGTAAACTCTAAGTAAACAGCATGCAGAGTAAACTCTAAACCTAACTACTTGTGTAGTTCCAACAGAGCAACCTGAAGAGCTGATAGAGCAAGGAACAGTCCTCATGGGCACTGTCCTTTCTGTCGTTAAGCAGGGGTAATTCTCTCAGCTGGACAGCAGACTTTGTTTTGCCTTGCCACAGTAAAACACTTAACGGTGCTTGCGGATCTGAGCTAATATGTCCAGGGGTATTCTGTGCTATACACCAGCACACTCTGGTCAGGATAATTCCACTGAAATTTAGCAATTTATTTTAGATTATTGTATTAAGAATGTAATCATCCTCAACTCCTTCAGCTTAATGAAAGAGGATTGGTACTTTGAGAGGGCAATTCATCCCACTTGTTTAAAATACTCATTTTAGGGTTTAATTAGGGCTTTCAAAAGTGTGTATTTTTCTCTATTAACTGTACAAGAGCCTGCGAATCTAGCCTAGACTAAACATCTAAGTTTTTAGAATGTTAAATTTTGATAAAATGAATTCAGGTTATTTTCAGACAAGCTTCTGCAGGTAAGCTAAGATAGGTATCTGTCTTCACTATTGGAATGATTTCTCTCCTTGTCTATTCAGGGAGTCAGCGTCTTCTGAGCTGGATAGGAACAATCATGTTGCACAAAGCAATTAACTGCAATTAGTCTTAACTGCATTGATTTGGTCTTTGGAAATGCCTGCTTCTTGTAATTGCTTATGGAGAGAGACAAATTAAGTTTATTCTCTTAATCTAGGTGCCTGTTTTAAGGCCCTCAAATTAAGAAGGATTAATACAAACCACAGCTCTAAGTCAGGGACCCGTGTCCTGTGTTGTGTGCTGTATCCCACCTCAGATAAAGCCTTTCTTCTCAGCTCCACCAGCAGGAATACTACATGTAGGTTGTCATACCTTTGACTCTGGCATGATGGTTTCACTCCTCATTTGTTAAAAAAATATATGGCAAATTCTAGAAGAGGAAACAGGCATTATAACACCTGAGCTCATTTCTAATTATCCTGATGAAAAGGTTCATTACACCACATTATACACAGAAGGGGGGTTGTGTGTTACTCTCGCAGCACAGCCCCGTGGGGCTGAGCACAGCAGACAGAGCTGGGGGCAGGTCACGAGGTCCATCAACAGCTCCCCACACAGCACGTAATGAACCAGGGCCAGATCCCATCAAGGGAGCACAGTATGAAGCAAAAGGAGTCATAGAATCATAGAATCATTAAGGTTGGAAGAGCCCTCCAAGATCATCTGGTCCAACCATCCCTCTACCACCAATATCACCCACCAAACCATGTCCCTAAGTGCCACATCAAGACAGGGCTAGAGGCAATCTACAACATATGTAGGAGGTCTCCATCCAGCAGACAAGGTACCTACAGCACAGGTGCCATATTCATCTACGAGACAGGACCAGTGATAGGCACACCTACAGCATGGCTCAGGCAAGGTAGGGGCTCAGGCCTGAGCTTCAGTGGAGCTCCTAAGGCAGTGGGCAGGGATGCAGGTCCCAGGTGAGGCTGGATGTTATGGTGCCCTCAGGCCCCCAACAAAAGCTGGCATAACTTTTCTGAAGATTGGCTGAAGAAGCATTGAACTTCCATTGTCCTATACAAGGAGACAGGGTGATGATGGGCGAGGGAACATTTCTTCTTAAAGACTGAGAAATGAGCCAGGTTTTCTCTGCAAGTTGTTCCCTGGTTGATAAGGGCCTTTGTGGCACCAGAGCCATGAGAAGACAGTCTCTCTTTTGCTCTTAGATGAAATGAAGCAGCTAAGTGACTAATATAGTGGTGAGGACTGAGAGGAGAGCAAACGTGGCCTGAAGGTGACCAAAATAAAATAATAGTGTGGAAACAGGAGAGGTTTTTATCCTGTCTGGACAAGGAAGAAGAGGAGCAAAATGTGAATGTGGTCAGAAGGGTCTATAACAAATGGAGTGTGGGATGATTCAGGATTCCCAAGACTGGTCTGTTGTCAGCTTTAATTACTGCTGGCAAATATATCTCTGCTCCTTTCTCTTGATTTATGCAGAAATTGACAAATGTGCTACTAACTAAAAAGGACACAATGATCTAAACTCTGGTGATGAACTGTATGGGTCGCTATAATGCTACATAATGGATTTGCTGGAGGAGGTCAGTTTCCTTTTTCAAAAACCCAAGATTTTCCATTAACATTCCCTCTCTCCTCTCTCTACTACTTCTACTCCTTCTCTTGCTAGATTAATAGACAAATAAATCTGCAAAGTCAAACATTCATAAGTAAGTAAATGCCAAGGTGAACATTGCTTTTGTAGGAGAGGAGAAGAAACGTCTGCTGATCTTGCCACATGCCCGCATACTCAAAGGCAGATAGCTTGCTTGTTCCCCTAACCAGTGGGGAACAGCTGTGGCAAAACCCTTAAGTGGTACATATGGAAGTCTGCCCTTAATCCAACTGAATATCCTTGCATACAGGGCAATCACAGGTTCATCCAAGATAACAATGGGAAATAAATAAATAAATAGTCTACAGCCCAAGTGATCTCTCTGTTTCATCTCTTTTTCTTTCTTCCTTCCATTTGCTTCAGAAGTATCCTTGGATGAATCCAAATAACTACAAAAAGGTTGCTGCCATGCTTTTTGATGGATGTGCTTCAATACTTGAAATATACTGATCAAATTCCCCACAGTCACTTTCTGAAAGTGATAGTAAACAAAACCTCATCTTTTAAAATTTTTTGATGTGTAGCTTTCTACTAGGTTGTATTAAACATGTTTTGGCATCAAGTTAAAAGCTTCTGAAAAGAGTACAATTAAAATGTGTCATAAGATGGATGGTGTGCATATCCGTGTGCAATGGGAAACCTTTTTGTACCATTGCGAATATACCTACTGGCTTTGTAAATGCATTCTACAAATCTTATCAAGCAGGATTGCAGGCTCAAATAAAATTTCTGGTCTCTGATCTCAAATGGAATGTTTTAGTGTGCTATTATGTGTTGTTAATTCATTACTAAATATTTAACAAAGTCATAAATTGGGAGGCCTAATTTCCTGGGTAGAAGGATGTTACTCCTATCGAGAATTTCCAAGTCACTGAAGCAAATTTGATTTAGTAGTTTAGTATTTAGGCTCTATAACTGGTCTGTGGGCAGTTTGATGCTTTTAGTCTGACTACAAGGTCCTTGGAGCAATTAAGTTTAATCTCTTCTGGGAAAGATTCAGCACATACAATCCTCACTGAAGAGACAGTGGGAAGTGCTGAGCCTCTGAGAGCTGGGAATTAGCACTTTGAAGGACTGGATCTTTATCTTTCAATATAAATTGAAAACATTTTTACTGGCTACTATTGTGGCCTTTCTCATTTTAATCCCAAAATGAAATCAGCTATTCCCAGAAGTTTTTCCCTAGTGTCACCAACAAATTATTGAATTACCTGGGAAGCTGGAAACAGTTAATTGATGCTAGGAAACAAAGTGCATTTTATGTTGTATCAAATTTTCCTCTTTGTTGTGGCTGTTAGTATAAGTAGCAAAGGTAAATTCATTAAAACATTATGAGTGGGATCTTTCCTGTTCAAATGCAGATCTCTGCAGTGCAAATAAGCACATCCAAACCAGTTCTTTAGATGGTCAAAGGAAATTAAGCCAGTTAATAAAACCGAAGGTGGGATTCATGTACTCCTAAAATAGATGCCTACATTTAGGTAGATGAACCTCATTTCAGTGGTTAGATCTCTACTGGCTACATTAGGAACTTAAATGTATTAGATATAGGTAACCATGATCATTTGGGTGGATCCCATGCATGCTACCTTTAAGACATTGTCTTACATAAACAATTGTATCCCAATGCTTTCTCTTTCTTGGAAGACATTTCTTTATGGATATGCAAACATATACACAGAAGAGAAAGATGGAAGCTTCCCACTGTGTTTAGGTGTAACCCATTCACGAAGGCAGGGTGCATCTGGCCCATTTCTATCTATCTAGAAATTAGCACCTAGACAGTATTAAACACCTTGCCTCCCTCAGTGGAAAGAGAAACTCAAAGTGGGTAATATTTCCTTCCTCCTTTAGAAACTTATTACAGGATAAGATGAATCTAGACAACCTTCCTAGATTGCACATACAGCTCCTTGATGATCAACATTATATGGGATGTACCCCAACCAAAAATGCTGTTCTATCGCTTACTTGCATGTGATAGTATTTTAAAGTCAAAATCTGTGCACTTCCTATAGATTTTTTGATTGTTCTGGTCCCCACTGCAGTCTTTACAGCTTTCGTTCATAGTACATCAACAGTCTTTGAAATCCCCTCTTAAGACTTCTTCCTTTGTTCAGTTGTTCTTTGCTTGCAATCATATTCTCAAATACTACTCTTCATATATAAATCTGTCTGAATTTTGCTGTAAATCATTCAGAGAGAGAAAAGATATTTCTATGGGAATGCAGTTTTATAAATAATATCCACTGCTGTTTTATTTTAGCATGATTTTGGAGACAGAAAGAATATGTACACTACAACAAATGTTGTATGGGTGCAAGTGAGAGTGAAATTTAACTGAGTGGTGGGATGGGAACCCTTCCAGTGGATGGTTGCATAAGAAAGGAAGGCCCTTAAGTGGGAACAAAAGACTGTGTTCCCAAGATGTAGAGATAAGCAAATGCAAAATGCAATATTCTGAAAGGCTTTATTTTGATCTTTCATAATTGCTTTATTTAGACTGGAGGGGCAGATGATATTACTGCCCAGCCTTAACACAGCCCTTGCATACTTTGGAACCCTCCAGAAGTTCATAACATGATATGATTAGCAAACATTTTCTCAGCTGCCTTGCTGTTTGCACCACACACACACAGACTGTTCTAGGGCCCACAGGGTAATGCCAGAAATAAAATAAATAAAAATAAATAAATAAATAGATAAATAAATAAAAACACTCCTGCATAATCTTTAAAAAGGAATTTGAAGGATAAAATAAGATAACTTTGTGGAAAAATATTATAAAATGTTTTCTATGATCAGAGAAAGATGAAAAAACATTTCATCTCTGAAGATTGAATGTTGCTCTCTCAATGGGTGCATCAGGAACAGGACAGTCTACCTGGTCCTATATTTTGTGCTGATGTGGAAGATGTAGAAGAAATCTTTAGGAAAATGGAGAAGCTCATCCTTAATGTTCAGTAAGTCCTTGGTCTGTAGGTAAAATATTGGGCAGGGACACCAGTGAACTCCAACATTACTGACTTGTGTAGAGAAGGCTCCTGCTAGCTGTCAGCCAGCCAGCCAAAAGTAAAAGGATGTAAACCAGCACTTAATGCTGAAAGGCGGGGACTAGTCATGTTAGACAGTGCAAGGTGGTGTAAGAGACTTGAGGTGGTTTGAAACTAACTGGTCTTGTTAAAGTTCATGCTTCGAAGTAAAATAAAAGGGCCCGTGAGCTTGCATGGTGTTGTGCCTCATCTTCTGCAGAGCTGCTGGCTCTCTGTGCTGGACAATTTAGGATAGTTGTCTCCAAGACATAGCCTGGGCCTGATTTTGGAGGTAGATCAACATCAGGAACCCTTCCAGTAAACACCTTTGCATGCTATCTGCCACACTGCAGAGTATGCAAAACTTATCCAATAACATTTGAGGGGAGGTGCACTATTATTGCACACACTTTGAAGAGGAAAAATAACAATGATCTTGTTCATTTTAATAGAAAAGAACTGAATGGAATAGTTCAGGCTGGAAGGAACCTACAAAGATCATCCTGTCCAGCTGCCTGACCTGTTCAGGGCATCAACCACGTCACTAGGAAGCCTGTTCCAGCGTTGGACCACCTTCACGGTAAAGAGGCTTTTCTTAATGCCTAGTCTGAACCTCCCACGGCACAACTTGGAGGATGAAACTGGGGGAAAATGGTGGTAAATGCCTGTGTACCATGTCCCAGGCTAATCTGATGTAATGGGGGCAAACCCTAATAGGAGCAGAGATGAGCCACACGTACTGCTCATCTTGCACCCAGCAATCACCCCCCAGAGCTGATGCTCTCAGTGTAGACACAGCTTTGGTGAGCAGTGCCTGAGCAATAAGAGGTGAAAAAGAAGGATGGATTCAGTTATCTGAGCTCTGTGCTGTAATGGCAGCTCTGTTTGCATTACCAGATATACTCGGCCAAAGTGGAGATATACTACTGGTATTTCATGGTTGTCCTCTGAGCAACCATGTTTAAAGGACAGAGCAATGCCTTAGTTAAATTCTTCTTTAAGCAGTGAAATGTGTCTGCTAGTCCTTTTATTCACTCTCAGCACAAAAGTTAACATTACAAGCAACAGGTAAAAATGATAAGCCTAAAGCTTACTAGGTAAACAATGCTGTGGTTTTGCCACTTTTACAAAAGAATGCTGCTTCACTCTGCAAGATAAGATCCCTTCCTAAAATAAGACACTAAATATCAGTTAACAATTTTATTTTAATATCTGCTGTGACTGACATTGTCAGATCAAATGTAATATTCTGCTCTTCTCGTTTGAATGTGGCATTTACAGCTGATTTTACAACTACCGATTCTGGAATGGACAGAAGATCAGGTGCAGCTACCACACAGAATTATGTTCCACATGTGCTATCGAGTCTAGTTGGTATCATACCAAGGTGCCAAGTCTTTTTCTAGCAATGCTTAAAGCAAGTCTGAACTGCAAGAGGGATGCCAATGACAGATTAAATAATGTAGCTCTGCAGTCCTACAGAAAGAGTTTAGGGAACAAAGTTTTTCTTCCTATCTGGTGTGGATTTGTAGCATTGTGTTATCACCTTTATTTCCTACCTCTTAAATGCTCAGTCTTTAACCGTCAAAGCTGGAAAAGTCTACTGACTGCAGTATTAAAAATAATTAAAGTAATAAAAATGACACTGCTTCATGCACGTCCCACAGTGAAATGGAAAATTCTAATTTCAGTAAAGAAATTAAAAAATAATACAACAACAACAAAAAAAACCTTCACCTTTTGTGAAGCGTCTATTTTCTTTGAACTATTTTTTGTGTTAACTGTAGACTCTATTTTATTCAAGAATAGTAAGATCTTGGTTTTCTCCCATTCTGGCTTTTAGAATTGCAATATGAAATTAAGTGGAAAGCATTTCAAAAGCTCTCAGTAAGCCATTTTCATTTTGGAGAAAAGTAAAATCTAACTATGTGAAGTATTTGCTGGAGAGAGATATATAGAGAGCCACATGAAGGAAAAATGGACAAATAGTTTTAAAGCATTATGAAAGCCATAAAGTTGATGTTGTAGTTGTGATTTTGTGTGTGTGAGTACTGTACCAATCATTTTGAGCTGCTCCTTTTTCTTCTTTTACTTTTTTTTTTCACCCTTTCTTTCTTATCTATTCAAATTAAATCTGCTTTTTTTGTTTCCATAAAAGAAATTCATGACTGCAAATGGAAGTAGTAATTTTTCATTAATCTTAGTGCTGTCCTTAAATACTTTGATCATACAAATGTAGATAAGGTGGTTTATCATGTAGAATAACTCTTATGGCCGAAACATCACTTTTCTTATGTTAAAATCCATGAGCTAACACGTTTCATAATAGATGAAGTAGAATCTATCAGTTTTAATACTCAGGGCCAAGGAAAACTCTAAGAAAGCTTGTTCAGAATTGTTTTAGTTAGATGACATAAGCACACTTATCCTGAATGCAACTGCTGTTTCTGTCTTACCGATAATTTTACCCTTTCTACTGCAGAAAAAAGCAACCCTACTATTAGGGTTCTTTTTATTCTAGATATTACAGAGAAGTAATTCAAAGCCTTCTTATTGTTCATATGTACATTGCCAAGCTCTTTATACTCACCTGGTTTTGCTTCTTTTGGCAGGTTCCCACAATTACTAAGTTCATAGCCTGTCAACTTTATCTTTTTTTCCCCCATTTTTGTAAGTTTTGACTCCTCTTTCTTAAGCAAGTTCCATTTTTTCATTTTCCCCCTGACGCTAGCTATTGGGCTTCTCCCCCTCCCCCAATGGGAAAAAATAAAAATAATTTTTTTAAAAAATTGACTTTTGCTTTCTTTCCCAAATGTTGTTTTTAGAATATCAATTAAAATGTTAATATTTTCAAAGTTTTTTTTTTAATTTTTTCTCCCTTACACCTCATTCATTCAACTCATGATCGTTCTTAGCCTCTTGAGTACTGTTAATCACTGTGGCTTTATTGCTTTTATAGCTAAAATCACTGAGCAATGCTCATTTTCATTGACTGAATGTTAGCTCAGTGCCTCCTTATCTGTCATGAAGAGCTCTGTCTCGGTGTTTGCCCTTTTCAGCTGTAGGAATACAGCAATTAGGAGACTGTCATCTCCGCATTTTGAAAATTCCAAGGATGTTGTAATATTAGCAGCATAAGGACCTTCAGACATTTCCTTTCAGTTTGAAGTCCCTCACAATCCTATGACAGATAAATAGTAAACAAACAAGTAATCAAACAAAATAACAATCACAGCAATAAAAAATGAGTTGGATTATTCTCCTATCTGTTTTGCATGCACCAGATGGGACTACAGACATGTGTGGTTTGTAAAAACTGTGGTCTATAAACATTTGGGTTAATTTGATCCTCAGCTTTCCTTGCCTTGGAAAAGGTAAATCTATTATTCACATGATATGCTACCTCTTTCCCCATATTTTAATCACTTTTTTACTTTTATTTTTATTTGGATGTATGTAGTAACTTTTCCAGTATGAGCAATTTACATTATAACTTCTGGAAAAAAAAATTTAAAAAATTAAAAAGTTGTATTCTGAATCTTGGCTAGATTTTGTGCTCTCAGCTAATGGCATAGCATAATGACAGCTCTCCTTCCTCAGTGGAGACCTGCAAGCACATTCAGACACAATCGACTTTTTCTGCTTCTATACCTTTAATAAAGCAATGAGATTTTATAAGTACAGCACTTTGAAGTATCTGAATATAGTTAGTTCCAAGGCATTTGCTTGCTTAAGGCAAGAATAGCTAGACCTATATTTAAATTCTTCATCTGCATGCCAACTCATACCACGGATATGTTTTCACATTACACACCCACTGAACTCTGCAGAAGAGTAAAGATGCTATCTGGGAAAGAAAAAGTGAGCCAGCTGCCCGAATGCTCTCAGCTAAATAGAGAAGCTGATGAGTGTTTTTGTCATGTGCTATTTTGAGAATTACAATTTAGAGTAAATGAAAAGATAAATGGAAGGGACGCTGACAGTACTGTCAGGGACGTTGGTCTCAAGGGTGATTATTGTTATCATTCCCTATGAATTTCTCTAGCAGTAAATTCTGATTTATCATTTTCAAAAGAAATTCTTATCAACTGAGAAACGAGAACATTCAGTCATTTGCCAGCGTGTTAACACTAACTTTGAGTTTGAGTGACAGAAATGTGAAGTGTCTTCAACCAAAGCTTATGAAAAGCTTAACCTGGGAAGATGCACATTACTTGAATGGCCAGCTGAAAATTATCTGATTTTTTCCCAGTGAAGAACAGCATGGCTGCCTGAAAACTACGCAAGAATTATGGAAAGGAAGGAAACTGTATATCCCTCCAACCATTCTGATGCCAAGAGCCTGGGCAGTTGATGTGCAAGCTATACAGGTGCTCTATAGAAGAATGGCTCAGAAGGTAGACCCTCAAGTGTGCTGGACAGGTGACACAGAAAATAAATATTACAGTGAGATAGTGTATTTTTCATCAGCACCTGTGGATCTGGAGTTCAGTGTGCTTTAGCATGTCTATAATTCTCCAGGGAGGAGGAGATTTTACTTGCTATATGGTGCTTTTACTTACAGATCATAAGAGACCCAGTGTTGGGACGAACAGTTGTTCCATGCAAGGAAGGCAATACAGGGACTGGACTGAAGGAAGTCTCTGCTGCGTGCTCATCAAGTAAGAGACACTCTCAGAAGCCCTCACTGCTGTTTAGTAGTGCCATTATTTGTCTCCTCAGTCTCGATCCAGTTACAGTCTCTCTCAACTCTCAGTATTGGTTCCTGTATCCACGAAAAAGTAAGAATTACAGCTCTTCCCAAAGAAAGATGAAGCATTAATGGCACACTCTGGTGAACTATGCTTTGAAAGTGCAAAATAGCTACTATTCCCTTCCCCCCAAAAGGAATAAAGGCAACTAGTTTTCACCATCCCATCCATGGCTAGCAGAAGAAAATGCTGTCTGGATCAGTGATTTAATGGGGTGCCTGTGACCCACAAAGTTGTAGTATCTGTAGCTGTTCCATGAGCCGTGGCATACTTTAATTAAAATTTGCTGATAAGCATGGGCTACACTCTGAAATCTTGTGAGGTTTGGCAATGTCAGAGAATCAAAATTCCCCAGGACAGGAAAGCTTCTGGAGACAGGAGAACACAGAGGCTGTACACACACATGCACTCTACAGCTTTATGCTGCTGCTAATTTGCCTCCTATTTGGCTATTTATTGGTAACCCAAGGATGATGACACACACTCCATTCCTGAAGTGAAAATTAAGAATGAGAGAGGTCTAAAGGAATATCTTGTACTTGTAAGCACTGGGGTCTGTCAATGAAAAGTAAGGTGTATGTAGAAGCTGCTTTGGAAGTGAGTTGTCCCCTGAATCCTGTGTCTTAGCACGTCTTTCAGGCATGCAGTGAAACCTTATATGCTTTTGTTTTCCAGCAACTTTTTACACAAGCTGGAAAACTCACAAAGAGAGGTATAGTTTTCTAAAGAAATAGCTAACACATGGTGTGACAAATAACAAGGATTCCCTAAAATATGAATAAAGTGAATAACACATTTGAAATAATCCCTGCACCTTAGTCAGTGGAAAAAAAATCCTGACTGAAGCCAACTGTGAACTTTCCATGCTTCCACTTAGAGATACTGTAAAGACAATAAACCAGAGGAGTACTTTGAAGAATTAAAACACTTCATTTTTAACCCTCAGCAAAGTGGCTGTCTCAAACAATGCCTTTGATATATCCCAAGCTTGGAGAAAAGTTCTCCTCTATCATAAATTCACACACAAAGCTGCAAGCAGATTAAATACTCACACCTTATTTTGCCAGCACCAACAAAGCCTGATAACGAAAACATAATGTAATCTGTAATGAAAGGAAGAACAGATGTTCCAGAACATGTATTCTGTTACAAAGGATACTTTGTATACTCGTATAAAGGAAAATGCTAAATTTCAATGTGTTTAAATGAATCTAGGACTTAACCACGCAGAAAATAAAATTTCATGTGAGGCATTTTGCTTTTTTCTTCTCTCGTCTTCCACTCCCTGCCTTCTGATCTGCCCCCTCACCCAGTAAAATGTAGATTTCACTGTAACAGCTCCATCTCAGATCTTTGCTTCCAGAATGTAACTGGGGAAGGATTTCTCATAGTCCATCTTTAAAACGAAACATGTCACAATCCATCCAATTCCTGATCGCAGGACTGACCTGCATGGCTGCATCCCTCATGGATGAATGACACAGACTCCACGTCTGTCTGGTCCTTCAGTGCTGATGAGCATTGAAAGGTTCCCTCCCTGTGCAGTGCTCCCCATACTGCATGTTGTTGAAGAAGCTGTAAACTGTCTTTCTACAAGGGATTCCCCCTTCCTACACACATCAGGATGTCCGGGGCCCTGATGAAGACTAGGAGGAGGAAGCCGTGTGGCTCTTCCATGGGCTATCAGCAAAATCAGCTGTCCAGGCTGTGGCAGGTTCAGATGGTCTATGGGTTTTAGCAGACAGATCCAACACTGGCGAGCAGCTCTTTCTGCTTCCCACAGATGACAGGACCTTCAAATTAACCTAAGTGACTCAGTCTGTCCCAAGGTGTGCCTCACCAAGATCCTGCAAGTTCATCTTCCACACTGCCAGGATAGATAGAAACAAAGATGACTTTGAGAAGTTTGTTTAGTCTAGGAATAGAAAAATATAGGAAGAAATGATAACCACTTTCAAACATATAACAGGATATCGTAAAAAAAGAAAGGAATAAATCCTTCTCCATATCCAAAGGGAAGATAATAGCTAATGGGCCTACATGGCAGCTGTGGAGACACTGACAGTAGTGGAGAAAAAATCTAACTGTTAGCACAGGGAAGCACAGAAATATACTGCTAAAGGGGAAGGGGGTCTCTATCACGGTTTTTAAGAGTAGGATAGAAAAATGTCAGACTACGTAGAAATATGTCAGAAAAGACACAGAAAAAGCTGCACTTTCCCTGAGGCTGTAGGAGTGACTACAACACCTTTCAATGTCCCTTCCTGATCGGCTGTCTACAAGTCCACAAATTAAAAAGCAGTCATAAATATTGTGAAAAATAAGTGCTCCTAAAAGTTTCACACATGTATCATGCAAAGAGAGTGAACCTTTTTCAAAAGCGGTGAAATGTTTTCTTCCTTAGGATGTCACATACACAGTGTGGCACGAGACTGAATTCTGTCTTTGTTATTTCCATTACAAAAACAATAATAGTTTGAATTGAAGATTAGAAAATAAACTTTTGGGCCAAATTCTCTGCAGGTACAACTGGCCTGGCTCCAGCAGATTTATGGTGGGTGTTGTTTGCCATGCGGGGGCCTGGACATTTGACTTAAAGTCCCCCTTGACTTCCCTAGCCTTTGAATCCAGTCCTTGAGTGAGTCTGACTCTCTGCTCAGAGGGTGAAGGATCTGCACAAACAAGCCGAAGTGCTTCAAGATGGCTTGAACTGTGGGAGCATTCATGGCTGTGTCTAATTAAGCAAATACAGGGAGCCAGAAAAAAAAATGGGCAAGAGCAGTTAAATCCAGGAAGAGGTCAACCCCATCAGTAATTAGCAGGATAATGGATCAAAGAACTCCACTTAGCACAGGAAATATTGAGCACCTCGTCTTTATAGCTGAATCTGATAAAACTTGGGTTATACATTTTCTACTAAATGAACCGGAGGCAGCCCCAAACAGGAGGCTATTGTTTAACCTCTGTGGGAATTTCAGTTGGGTTATTGCATGCTTGATGTGCTACAGAAGAGCAGCCCTTATGCCACATACTGATGTGGGTCTAATGATCTCTTATCTTGACATCCATAGTGGTTACTCGAAAAGCAAAGAAAAATGAAAGCCTTTCAAATGGCTTTGCCTCTAAAACACTACCTCTGTGTTATTTTTTTTTTTAATGTTGTCTTTCTCGTTTCTCTTCAGCTTACCCAATAAATATATCCAGTGCTTTATTTTAACAGATTTCTTTTTCAAAAGGAGTACTGTGCTGTTTTTTTATTACACCCTTTGAAAACTTAATCAGGAAAGTCTGTTCAGACTGAAAATGTCAGAAGTAAAAGTGCAGAGGTGCTTTTGTGACATTAATCCCTAAAAATTACCTTTCTGCAAATACTGCATTATTCCAGGCCTGTCCCTACTGACACTGTAGTTTTAGTTCATTGCAACATCCTAGTTGAGAAAATACACAAGCATCATATTTGCTGGAGTTAGTTTGAAGTATGTCACCCTTTATGTTTATACAGTGAAGAAATTAAGAAAAAAATGACAACTAAATATCCAGCGTTAAAAAAAAAAAAATAATAATTCTGTTCACAAACAGTTGCTATTCAATAGATAGAACATTACATACGTTTCACTGTTGATTGCAAATGGAAAAAAAGATCTGCTTTCATGTTTCTCTCTGGAGAAACTACTTGATATATCCTTATGGATGACTTCAATGCAAATTCTCTGCATCTCTTTAATATTCAGTGGTGTATCCAGTTTCTCCTCATGTAAGGAGGAACACATAAAATTAGGCTTCTCCTCTGACCTTCCCAGCAGGACCCTGCGTCTATCCATAGATTATACAGAATAAAGTTTTATTTCTCCTTTTAAACACAAGCAGCCCTTCGTTTTGGGCTCCAGCATAGGACGTGTGGATCAGCCACATTCAGAACAGAAACCATCTCCATCAGCAACCAATCTGTTGAAGAAGACACCTTCTTCTTTTGCTGTTCCCTTCTCCTTGTAGGACACATTCTACCACTGCAACTCCTGAGCTGCACTCCTGAGGCCACGGTATACAACATTTCGGATACTGGAAAACCATATGGGGCTCCAGTCTCAGTGTCCCTTGCCCAGACAAACTGGACCTGCCTTAGCAGCATTGGAGCAAGGGTAGCGCCACAAGCAGTGCTCTGACCATACACAGCATATTCAGAAGCCCCTCTGATTTTTCACCGTGAAATAAAGGCTCTCTGTGTTTTGTGGTCATTAAACTGGAGTGGACCACAGTTTCTAATCAACGATTACAAAAAAAGAGAAGGAGGGGTGGAGGGGATCACAGAAGTCAATTGCCACAAAAGCCTCCATAGCAACTAAACTGACTGGTTCTTTTCTTTTAAGCCTCCTTCTAAATGCCATGAGCACAAAACATCCAGGCCTCCCTACAGCTCCTCGGTGCCAAGTGGATTAGGCTGGCAGAGACTGTGCTGGTTTAATCCCCTCTAATGCCTTGCACCTTCAGTCTGATGAGCAGCCAGGTCCTTTCGCTCCAGTTCCACACTTAGCTCATCAGCCATAATGGCTTATCGTTATCATCAGCAAGACAGAGCTGCTTTTCCCTGTGTTCCAGGCCTTCATCCCCTTTAAAAGAGCTTAAGAAAAATATGAGATTTAACCGAAGTTTTTCTGCTCCCACTAGGTCAGCAGCAAGTTGCCTAGTGAAGGGTAGTAGCATTTATGCACACTGCCCTTGAAAAGTGTAACTGAAAGCTTGGAAACAAAAGGCTGATTCCTGGCAAGTCCTGGAAGACTACTTTCACACAGCAGCGAGATGGCATTCACTCAAAACTGAAGTGTATCCTGCTAAAGTCCAAAACCAAGCAGCATTTCACAGGCTTTCCTGTATGACAGAAAGTGGTATGACAGGTTGGATCATACTTGTGGTTTTGGAAGAACCAGGGGAGAAGGGGTATTCTTCAGCCCTAGGAACAGTGGGGGTCCCTGGGCTCACACACACACCACAAAAGCCATTTCCATAGGACATTTTATTCCTATTACTGGGGCAGAACTGGAAACAGCAAATCACAGGAAGGGCAGAAGATACACTGGTAAATCTGGAGACCTATCCTCCACCTGCAGTGCTGGACATAAGAGCATAACACTAAGCCTGTTCTAGGAAAAGGGACAAGCTCTGTTTACCACTCAGCTGTGTAACTGCAAGTCTTCATTGCAAAAGCATGGGCAGTTCAGTCCACAATTTATTTCTACTTTTGTATGCCATGGTAAGTATTGATATGTAGGCGTATGACCTATTGTACGTGTGGTAACTGACCATCACTTCTGGTAGTTTCAACGTCTTCCACACTTAGGGTTTTGGTATAAGAACTCGTGCCCCAAGAAGGCAGTTCAGGTTCCACAGACAGCAGCAACACTAAAATAATTTCCACAGACAAGGCATTAGGAGCCACTTTTACCAAACCCTTTCTCATAGGATTTCTCTGAGGGAGCCCTGCCTACAGCTGTCCTACTATCACTATCAGTTACGGAGGGGAAAGTGTGATAGAAAGAGTGAGAAACAGGCAGGTGTATCCAAGTAAACCCTGGCTACACAGAGTGGGAATGGAATTAATTTGGCTGTTTATTTTAAATTGTCGTATTACCGACTTTTGACAGATTTGTACAAAAAGCAAAGCATAACTCTTGTAAAAATTATGAACGATTCAGAAAAAAAAAAAGAAAAAGATAATTCATTGAACTAAGATAACTGGGAATAGACTAGCTTTTAAACAGATGAACCATTCCTCAAGTCATTTTTAGAAACGTTTGAAAGTTTTAATTCCTTATCCCTCAACTTTTCATTGTTGCTGAAATGTCAGCCTTTTCACACACAGCTATGAAAAGTAAGTTTACTATTGTCCTAACATGCTATGAAATAGAAGGGTTTTTTTCTTTGTTATTAGATAACCTTTGATACTAATTATCACAGGATATGAGTAAATATTTATTCTCATGCGAGACTGAGAACCTCTCCAAGATGTGCAAAATTTAGCAAGCCAAAATCCAGTTGCAGCAGTAGCTTCACCACTCTGAAGGAGCAAGTCTGAGCGCTATCATTCCAAACAGTGTTGGTATGACAGGGATATCTAGCAGATGAATTTCAGGACTGGCTTTTGTACTTGATCTCAAAGTCAGTTACTTTTTTTAATGATCCTCAAAATTACTTTGAGAGCAAGCATAACACTCATTCTTAACATTCATCTGATAGATAGGTCTAAATGGCTGGCAGTAATTAAATCCCAGACAGTTCTTCACTATCAGAAATTACCATGCTGTTTATATATTCACATAAAATCTTTGATACAGTATTTACAGATGAAGACAGATACAAGCCAGGAGTTGCTTCTTGCCTTGTTGATCACATATACCTTTGCACAGTCTTCGCCTAAACTGCCTGAAATAGCACAGCACAGCAGCGTTCTGAATCATAGAAGGCAGCAGAAGGGTGGAAAGTTTCACCATTATAATACATGGAAATAATTTTTTCTATTTTACATGCCTTGCTCGGCTCTGGGGTGGGGCGATGCTGCAGCTGTCCTGCATACCAGCCTGATCCGTGCCAGAGGCATTTGTATCGGCCTCTGGCATTGCTGACTGTAGGGGACAGAGCCATAGTGAACTGGGCTTCAAGCAAGCAGACAAGTTGACAGCTGACAGTGGAAATGATGCTGGAAATGGAGGGCTGTTGTCATTAGGACATCGTTTTCTTAGTTCTACCTGCTCTCAAGCATACAGTTTTCAAATCTTCCACAAGTTTTGGGGTTAGGATTCCATTCACCTGGCTGTAGCTTTTCAGAAACTGATTGTAAACACTAAGCTGTGCCTATGTTTCCCATATAATCTGTAGAGGTAATTCACTCTTCTGTTATTAAGAAAGATTGAGTTAACAGCAGGGGAACTTCTTTTTATTTACTAGAGAAGAAGTCAAGAACACTATCTAAGACCATGACTGGGGCCAGCTCATGGACCAAAACGCCTGTACTCTGGTGTCTATATATCATTTCCCATGTGTACAAGGAGTCTCAGCTCCCATCATAATCAAGGACAATCTAGTCAATACAGTCACTAAAGCCTCAGAAACGCATAAATTCATCCTGAAGTAGTGACTACACAGCTGAATGACTCTCCAGGATGCACTGACATTAGCAGCCAGGTCTCCCCTACCTGCAAGGGACGCTTGGACATATTAACCTCTTGTAGGCACTGATCTGTGAGCTCACCACCACCCAGAGGTTTGACTTGCAGTTGTCCATAGTCACATTACATGAATCTGATTCACTCGAGTGGAATTCAGAAATCATTAAGTTGTACTTTTACTACATGTTTGGGAGTGAGAGATATTTTTGCCTGGTCACAGAACGGTGTCCTTGATTTTGACAATGAGAAACAGCAAGGCGAGACAAGTTCCTCTAGTCTCAAATAACTTTTCCTCATGGACACTCAGTGTCATCTACAGTGTCATCTATAACATGGTCTGAGCAAACATCCGGTGGGAGAAAAATAAATAAATTAAAAAAAATAATAATCCCATTAACTTCAAACAAAGGAGATTCTCAGTTTCTAAGTGTGACCTATGGCAAACCAAAGTGTCTGTCACCTCAGCAGCTCAGATAAGTTTCTAAGAAAGGGTTGAAGGAGGATGTCTGTCTGAAGGACATATTGTCTTGTATCAGCTTTATTTTTCTGGATGAAAAATTCCTGCTCCACAAGACCTTTGGCCATAAAACAAGAAGGACATAAAACATGAAATGGATTTCTTTCTGTGTTTATTGAAATTTGATCATCTTGTTAATAAATCTCCCTTTAGAACGAGAATGAATGTAGCCATGCTGTGTGGTCTGTAATTAACATGATCAGGCAGTTTTCAATCTTTTCCAAAGCTAAGGGTTTATCAGTGGTGACATTTGCGTGTGATATTTCTGTGCATTGTTGGAAGGCAAAATTTATCAGTGTAAGGGTACGGGTACTACTACATCAGCTTCTGCTCTGTCTTTGCGCATTTGACTGTGAGTGCTTATAGCATATCTCTGAACGCTTTCCTCAGCTCAGAGTGGAAATAAAGTGTCTTTATGATTTCTTTGCAAATAGCACACTTTTGCTCTGTTCCCTGATTTGCTTATGAAGAAAAGCTTTGCTGTTCTGGGAATGAAAATGTGTTTTTATTGAAAAAAATATGACTTGGCATCAATGGAAACTACTTAAAATCACTAAGGGCTAAAATAAATGTTGACCCTATGTTTTAAACTAATTTAAATGTTTGTCATAATTGCTTATCTTTGATTGTATGGATTGTAGTAATGTGTTTCAATTTGTTTATGGGCTCCCACATAAGATCTGAGTAATGAGAGCATGTGATTGAGACGTGGGGCTCCTCCTCTCTAACGTGAAGGATGGCACCGTTGTGGGTCAGAAAACACAGCGCACTTTTGGCATATTTTTCATTTGACTAGAGGAGGCAATATTTTGTAACAAATAAAGGGAAAATAAGTCATTTTAAGCTGGTATGAAACAAGGTTTGACCAGAGTATCAGGCAGGGCTGCTGAGTAAGCCAGGTAAGTGCCGAGCAGCTGCGGCTGCAGCCCGGGGGCACGGAGCAGAGCATATGGGGGCTATGAACTGATGTCGAGCTGCACAAACACAACAGGCAGCCCCGGCAGTGGGGGAGGTGGAAATGGGAACTGGTTGTGGATCCTGAGCTCAGCGTGCATGCATGAATGCTCAGACCCGAATGACTTCCACGACTGCCCTTCAGCACGTGTCAAGTGAGAAAGGAAAGACTTTTCCTCCTCTGTTTTCTATACACTTTAATGTTTTTATTATCATCTGGCAACTCAGTTACAGTTTGCCATTGAAAAAGCTTTGCATTGCATTATGGAGAGGTGGCATCTAAATGCAAAAATTAGCCCTGTTCAATAAAATACCTACCTTCCACTTAATTTCACACAAGCCACAGACAAAACCTGTCAGTAGTTTTAATCACATAATTCATGAATCTGGGCTGTATTTTCAGATAAATATCCCCAGAAAAAAAACCTCTTCCCCAAGAAAAGAGCATGCTTAAAGTGGTGACAATGAACGAGAAGATATGTTTTGAAGCAGACATGCAGATTACTTTCTTGTCATTTTTTGCATGTTTTTTTTTCCTCAAAGAGTATTTTCTTTATTTCAGGGAAAAAAAATAAGGGGGGTGGGGTGGATGGTTGTTAAGAAATATTACTTCTCTACCATCCACAGAGAGAAAACAACAACAAAAAAACCCTTCCTGGCTCCAGAAATCCATTCACATATTTTTTTCCTTTATCCACACAAAATGCTTATGACTATGCAGGCACCACAGTTTCTGCAGCACACATGACAAAATCCCTCTGCTTTTCATAAAATTTTATTTTTGCTTAAGATTTCATACAGGCACTGAAATGAGGCAGGCTGTAAACACTATGGATTAGGTCCATTTTCGGATATCTCATGTTAAAATTAAATCTTAGAAAACTGGCTTTTCTGCTTTCCAAACACCTATCAGAATACGTGTTTTAAACAGAGCTCCCTGAACTACTTTAAATATTGTCCAGGTTGAAATTTGTGTGATTGCAGATTTCCATTAATTTAGTGTACAAGCTGAATGAAAGCAAGCTGAAGAATGTCTGGGTGTGCTGCAAGCCCACCCATGGGTTCTCATGTTTTCCCTTGTGGCACTGTCCTAAATCAAACATAACATAGTTTGCATATCAGCTTCTTAGAACTGTAAAAATCTTTGAATGCAGAATTTCAATATCTGAACCCATTATTCACACAGGTCCTGTCCCTACCCTCTGCTGCCTCCCATGCAGGTC
This sequence comes from Anser cygnoides, assembly GCF_040182565.1. Taxonomy (NCBI): domain Eukaryota; kingdom Metazoa; phylum Chordata; class Aves; order Anseriformes; family Anatidae; genus Anser; species Anser cygnoides. The sequence goes on from NC_089873.1 coordinate 185,512,536, forward strand.
CCATAGAATATAGAAATAGAAGCAGAAATAGAAAGAAAAATGCAAATTCCTGGGATTTCATGGGAAACCCACTGATTTAAGGCAATGGTTCTGATTCTTGGCTTATAGAATCATTGATGAAGGCATATAAAGAAAGCTAGAACAAATTTTTCTTTTTTTTTCTTCCATGGACAGGATTTGAGGATAGGATGAACTCACTGTTTTCACACAAATAATCTGACAATTAGGAAATTCTTGTGGCTATATTGTCTTCCTGAACAACCTCTGCTCTCTTTTTTGCTTTCCTCTTTTTCACCTTGTCCTGAGTTCTTAATGCATTTAGTTCCTTTCATATTGGCCTTTTGCTCACCTGTTCCAGCCTCTGAAGAGAATGGGAAAGCCACAAAAGTAATGTAAAATGTCTCTTGTTTCTTTATCCATGAGGGAGCTATTTTACTAAGGGGTAGACACATGACCAATGTAAACAAATAGCCTGCTGCAAGAACTAGCACATTTCTCTTCCAGCATATTCAAGGCCCACGGGATAGAGAAACTTTCCTTCTTGGACTAGATTAGGAGTATCCATTTGCTGAGGAGAGAAAAAAGAAAATCATTTTCCCTACTATATGCCTTGTGTTGATTGCTCCCCATGGTTTGTTCCCTCTGACAACCTTTTTAGCACAGAGTACAACGCATGGCCCAGCCTCCAAGGTTCTTGGGATTTCTAGAAGCCAATGCAAAACAATGCCTTATGTTGCCTAAATTGCAAATGCATGAGACACAGAGAGACAGATTTGTTATTTCTGATGATAGTGGGTCTGATGCCAATCCAGGCACTTTCGAAACTCCAAATCAGATTTCTGGCCCTAACCTTTTTGATGTAGCTGAGTGATCAGTTACCATCGCAAGAGCAATTGAATCCAGTTGCCAACTGAATGCTGGCAACCCTAAGCAGTCAAAAGCACAGGAGGCTCTTAACTGAAAAACACATTTAATACTCAACAGCTTTCTATTAAAAAAAATATAGAATTTGTATTATCTACTCACTGGTTATTATGCCTTTAGGGTATTCTTCTCTCACGCTGACAAGGTTTTCTCTCCACCTCATTACAAAATTTAGTAATTATTATTTTTTAATTTGGATTTTGAATTATAAAAACAAAGGGTCTGAAACAGTAAAATCAATGAATAGAATTATGTAATTATATTAAAAAAAAGAAAGCACAGAAACAAGAAAGAATTTATATAAATATGTGTATAATATTCCTAATTAAGAAACTGAAGAACAAAGCCCAACTCTGGCTAATCAACAATTTCTTTTTTCCTTATTCTGGTCTAGACTGCTTTGGCTAATTTAAACCTGTCACAGATTTAAGATTACAGAGAGCAAAGGAAAGGCAAACAGGGAGCACATCTGTCAGAACTGACGTACATGACAGAACATGGCATTCATGTGACATGAAAGGTTTTTTCCACCACTGACTTAAAGGCTCATCCAAGCCTACTGGTATAAGTGGCTGGCTACTACTACCTTGCAATGGTGGAAACTAACACAGAAATGGAATTAAATAGATTATTAATAAAAGTATTCTCTCAAACTGAGACCATATCTGAGCTACTCACAGTTACCACATGCTGGGAAGGAGAAAAGGAGTTGTATAGAATTTCCTTGCTGATCTACCCCGAACATCGTCAAAGCAAAACCATTAGGTTGGTGCCATTTTCACTAACAAGTTTCTGCAAGCAGAACTATTATCAGTGCTTCTTGAGTCCATCATCGTTTCAGTGTGCTTTGTGTTTCAGCCTTAAGTTTTTTTGTGAGGTTGCAAGTGTACTAAGGTGTTCAGAATAGGTGCTTGTCCTCTTATATCACCTAGAATCAAAGTAGAATTTATTCAAAAATATTCTGAGCACATTAAGTTAATTTTCTCTGAATGATGATGTTTTTAAACAGTGAACATGATACTTCTAATAACTCTATTTTTTCTCTGCTTTATTTCAGTTTCTGACTATTTCTTTCTCTGACTTTTGCTTCCTTCATTCTTAATTCAGATTTTAAAACAACAGTTCATGTTAAATGTTTCATGAGGAGAATGAATAGGAACAGTATTTAAGTAGACTTAAATTCTTTTTGCCATGACTTCTTGAGGGTTTCCCACAGACTGGAAACATTAAGTAGCATTTGGCTATATTTAATCTGCAGTTTTTAATTCTGGTGGAACAACTGAATAAAATAACAGACTCAAATTCAGACGCTCTCTTTCATCAGGTAACAAATGTTCAGTACTCATGCGCGGTCTGGCTGGAGTCATGGCACTCCACTTGTGCCATGCATAGAGGTTGGAAGAAGCATAGTCTTGTACATCCCGGTTTCTCAGTCATTCAAGCAATAGAGAAGTTCATTGTGCTGCGGAAAAGCCTGTGGCCATTAGAAAGATTCATGTTTCTTTAGGGTGACAGCTGAGCTTCATAGACCAAGATTTTTGTGCTAGAGCAGAACAAGTAATGTCTGTAAACCATAGCAGCAGCTAACATTTGCTGGGGTTCCTGGAGAAGGAAGGTGGTGAAAAGAAATTCAAATAATTCTTGTGCAATTTAAGATGCATCTACTACACCAGTGAATCAGTTCAAAATTTCACATAATTGTGAAAAAAAAAAAATTGTTAATTTACACTTCAATCATCATTTCTGGAATTTATAGTTTTTATTCCCTCAGCAAGTTTCTAGAGGAAAGCAAATTTAGTTCTAGATGGTTTAGGATTTGTGCAGATTATTTATGATTTTTCTCAGCCTTGTAAAAATCAAAATTGAAGAGGTTACAATAGCAATTATTTTTATATATGTCTTGAATGTAAACAATATTTACAGCTTTTTTTTATTTATTTGACAGTGTAAATGTGCTGCATCTAAATAGCATCCAGATAGTAGACTTTGTGTAAACACAAAATCCAATAGAAATCCTAAGAAAACAGTCTCACTGGGCAGATGACAACATGTTTTGTCTAGGTCTTTGGTCTGGATAATCAAGGGACCAGGACTGTGATCATGCAGAGTTGCACATTCCCCTTTCAGTTCAGACATAGGCAAAGATTTTGCCTATGCTTTTTTTACTTCTGAAATACCCTTGGCATATCATCAGGTGGAAGAATGCCTTAATTTCCAAAGTAACTGTTTCTGTGACTTTGTATGTAATGAAAAACAGGATACACACATAAGCTCTGATATAGCTATGAAATCTTTCACAGGCACTTAGAAACATGTCTTGTTTTGTTTTGTTGTTTGCTCAACTTGTTTGAAAACACAATGCTGTTTTGATCATAAAACCCATCTCTGGAGCCCATGTGAAATGGGCCTCCCTCCCTCCTTTTTGCCAAGGAAAAGTATCCTGTGGAAAATGAATATTTTGACCTTGCCTGAACTCCAGATAAGCAATCTCAGAACGTGCAAATATCTGCAGTTTCCTTTTAGGTGTACTTACAGTAAGTATTGAATGTTAGATAGTCAAAGCATGCAGTCACTGAGGTGATACATGAATGACATTCTTTAACTAAAGGAATGCTTGTCAGGGTAGAATAACAGAAAAAAAAATCACACACACACACACACACAAAAAAAAACAAACAGAAAAATCACATATGCCAACTTAAAACTTTCTAACAATTATTAAAGTCTGTTTAAAGGGGTCTTTCCTAAGACTTGTCAGAATTACAAAGAGAAAGGTACTTTTGCTATAGTTCCTCATGAGTGCCTCATTTTACATGTTTGCTCCAAGGGAACAGACATATAGGTGACTAGTAGACTTCTCATACCCGCTGTCATGCAAGAGAGATAATGACAGAATTGCAATATTTCTTGAGGGGTTTTAGCATTCAAGAGAAAGATCAATGGGCGTGATCACATTTATTCCAGTCAATTTGTCTATGTAATGAAGAAATTAAATTCATATTACTCTATTTTGTTTGTTTGTTTGTTTTCTCTAGGGGACTCTCCAAAAATAAGGGATTTAATTTGTACAGCTCTACAGACCTGGTTGCTGATATCCAACTGCCTTGTAGCTGCTGAATGACACTGGCTATTTGTCATTGCTCAGTAAGACAGAATAGACTCCAGCATTTATATACAAACCAGAAAAATGTCTGCATGCTTCACAGATGCCAATAAGCTTCATCCCAGTATCCTTGAAATGGCTGAAAAGGTCCAATTTTTACTAGAAAATATGTTTTATTCTATGCTCAGCATGCTCAAATTTGAGGGTAAGGAATTTCAAGGCCTGGGAAGAAAGCAAGTGGAGTTATGTCAACAGCTGTGTTATAATTGACTAGCACTTAAAGCTCCATCTCATTTTTTCACCCCAGATAATTAGTGTGCTGTACGATCCATTTTTCAACCTTTCTCCTCCATCCACAATTCTTGATGTCCCAGTTCATCTTGTAGCAGGGTACCATCACTTCACTTTGAAGATAAAATGATCACATTTGCAAACATTGGACTGAAGTGAAACAATCTAACAAAAGGTTCCTGCATTGTCAAAAGTAGTGGTTTCAAAGCATAATCACTGAAAACAAAATGTAGGCCTGTTTCTGCATCTGGTACAAAATGGATTACACCATGTCATGCTTAGAAGGCAACATTAATTTCTTAGTCAGGCTTTTTGTTTGTTTTTGTTTATTTTCTTTTGTTTTTCCTTGAATTTCTAATTTATCATTCTATTCCCTTATTTCCTATAGCTCTTAGTTTGCCTGCACTGATCTCAGATTTTTGTTTTCTAATTTTTATTTGTTATTTTTGTACACATCTGAACAATACAAATTTGTAGCACACAGCTAGAAGTCCTAGTCATTTCAGTAATGTTGATAAAGTCAATCTATTTAAGTTGATTAATCAAACTCCAAGAAGATTATTCTACCTTTCTGAGAAACTGTGTATGTGATGAAATTACTTCCTAAAGTGTCAGGAATTTAAAGGTCCCCAACATGGCTTTGCTTTTGTTCTTTATGTTAGAAATAAAGATATTTTATACCTGAATAAAAAGACTCAAATATTTACAGGTGTTATTTAAATGACTTAACTTTGTCTATAGGTCAAGTTTTTAGTCTAAACTTATCATACAAAAGTCAACACAGAGACAGAGCAGCTCCAAGTGTTATCCTACTAATCTTAGATGTTTATCTTAATATAGGATAAATGGTTCTACAGAGATACAAATTCATGTTAACTGCAGAGGATGACTTAACGGGTAGTTTAGACTAGCTGGCTAATTTCTGTTGCTGAAGTTCAGAGAAATGATTAGAACATGGGTTTCTCCCTGTGCACCCCTCTGTACCCCTCTCACCTCTCACACAGTTGACCATGTTGTTAAAATCCGTCATGGTATTTTCAGACAAAAACTTTAAGAATCTCAGAATCTCAGCTGATTTTTTTTCTCCCCTTGAAAAAAAATATGCTGGCCATCATATGTGAGCCAGCATTTATCTTTGGTAGCTCCACACTGGTATCTCATCTCAGAGACACTACCTGACGTATGCAAAGAACAAATATTTTTTCAGATACTCTACCATAGTTCTGTAAATGAGGAAAGTACAGTTTCTTTACTGATGATACGCCTAAACTGTTTGTGAAATCCAAGGAAAATTCAAAAACTATCCAATAAGTTTACTGGGTTGCATTTTTGCTAACAAGTGATTTCAGGAAGTTACAAATACAGTTGGAAAAAAAAAAAAAGTTAATCCATGAAGCCTTTTTTAAAGAGCTGAACTGAATATTTCTTTTAGACCATATCACTAACCTCAGACTTTTAACTCTAAAATTGACAATAACACTCCTTCAATTTTTCTTGAAAAGTTTCCAAATAGTGACTTCATAGCTGATATTATATTTCACTACCTCATCATTTCATGCTTGTTCTGAAATAATTGCAAAAAGCATGCTTCGCCATATATTATTATCTGATGATATCCTTAATAACTGACATACAAGTGTGGTGCCTAATGCAGGGTAAACACGTACTTGCCTGAACGAGCTCTCTCCACGTGCCTGCTGGAGAATGGAATGCAGATGGCTCCCTTAGCTTTCTCCCTGACAGGCTGCAGCTCTTTAATCCATGCATTTGAGCACTTTACAAGGTCTCATGCAAAGCACAGCAGACAAAACACACTGCCCTAAGTAACTGTGTACTTAAGACTACAAAATCCCAGGACTATGAGCCTTGGTTCCTGAATACCACATTGTTAGAAAGATGCTGAGCAGCTGAAGATTGATGGGAAGAGCATCAACTCTGGAGAGAAATAACTATTTTATGGTGGAACACTAGAAAAAATCAGAATAGGAATGACTAAGGAATAACTAAAAATAGAACATGATAAACAATTCAAAATATCTGAATATTGATAATGTCAAAATGTAGACATGTATGGAGATGTAGAAGATAACTGAAAGTGAAGGGCTGAACCTAGAAAAAAGAAAATGTAGTAAACCAGCTCTAGCATTCCTGTTAATAAGTTTTGCTTGTGTCTGACTCAGTTTTACCAAGCCACAAAAATAGAGTGGAAAACACACCCTGGAAATTGTATTAAATTTGTAAATTATTTTGTTAATAAGTTCCTATAACACTATAACTCTCAATTTATTCTTAGAAAAAAATAAAATAAACTTGGGAATGGTAAAACTTAAAATATGCAATATATACCTTACATCCCACCAAGTTTTTCATTCTAAGTAATGATGTTAGTACAATTTCAAGATTCAAGACAGTAAATCAGGCAGCATTTGAACATAGCCTAGAGACATGAGACAGATCTGAGGTCAGAATAAAAGATTTGAATGTCAGAGAAAGAATAACATGATGGATAATGCTGCAAGATTCTCATACATAGATTATTTGCCTTCTGAAATTATGTAAAGAAGGAAGAGGAAAACATTGTAGCTTTGATGTACACAACAGTCAAAAGAGGAAGTAGAGGAGAAGAAATAAGAAGCTAACAATGGATTATTTAAATTGATACCTAAAATGCAGATTAAAATTAATTTATATTGTGTTTGAATTCAGCAAGGTAACAGTGCCAGTGTACACAAGACTACAAAAATGAGAGGGAAGTCTTGGCTGTAAAGGCAGATTGAGGATTCTCTGTGACTGAATATGATCTTTGGAAGATCTTTAGGGAAAGAAAAAAGGGACTAACCACAACTACGTTGTGAGAACAAAAGAAGACCAGCTTGGTAAAATAGCAGAACACTACAAAGTCTGTAGGTTTTCCTGATCATAACGGTTGCAATATACCCTATATTTCAAATACTAAGAAATGGACAGAACAGGCTGCTTTGCCTCAAAGAAATATCATAGGAGTACTTAAATAGTAGTTTACCTAGTTTTGATGAACAAATTTGGAAATTGTAGAAAAACACCTGGTCTGCAAGAGCAGGGAAGCTGGCAATATAAGTACTTTGTCCAAAGCATCATCAACCAAGGAAATATTGACTGGTGAACACATCATTTGACAACGCTACAGTAAAGTTGCCTAGTCAAGAATATCATTTCAGTAATTAGATGATATGAACATTTTACATGCTGCAGAAAAGCAAGCAATCAAAACACCTGGATGTAGAAGGCAGGTGAACATTAAAAATGCAAACTTCTATATTCTTAAAAACAAAACAAACAAACAAAAAAAAAACATATTTTTGTTTACTATATAGACCATTACTTTTGGAAAAGTTATTTTTATAGAAAAGTTCTTTTAAATCCTATATGTTTTATGAATTTTAGTAGATGTACTATGCAACTATTTTTCATACACCTTCTGCCAGTTTGCAGATAACAATGTCCTTTACAAACATAATTAACAAATCTTCACATGGGTCCCATCATCTCCCTCCTGACTCTGTGGCATATGTAAGCAAATCATCCCACCAGTACTCCTCAGCCCATGTGTTTGTCCTTCTTCACAGTTCTCCAGACTTCTACAGCTTTAGGAAGATCACCATCACTTTCCCCAAGTCCCATCCATTCAGCTTGCTTCTAGTACAGCTTGTCATAATCCCAAATTAGGTTGACTGGGTACTACTACAGAGAGGGTATTTTGCCCTTCATTGCTGTCCAGGACTGAGACAGAGAAGAAAATCCAGCTGAACGGTGATAAAGCCTACATTAAGTGACTGATAGCCAAGACAGATGGCATCAGTTAATTATAATGCCTGTAGGTAAAATATACATTTTCCTGTTTGCCAAGATGACCAGCTGAACTCTTATGGATAATAAATATATTTATTGATATTAAGAGAGGATTATACAGTTACTAAACCCCAGCAAACAGATTTATACATAACAATGCATAAAGAATAATTTATCTGGATTGAGTGAGTCATAGTAATTAAGATTCTATCTTCAGACATATTTCCAGAAATCTGCTTAATGTAGGATCCTAAGACTAATAAAGGGGCAGTGACTCTCCACACTTACATTATTTTATCTGTTAACTAAAATGAAGGTGTTCTACTGTGTGATCCTAGGCTGAGGCATTTCAGGCTTTCGTACTGCAAATGTTTGACAGCCTTTGATGCCACCTTCTGGTTTTAGTAAGTATTAAGTATAACTCCACAGCAGCTGAGCCACATACAGTAGATCTCAGGCTGATATATACAAATCTCCTTACCAAATTTCTACACATTTATTGTTCATATAATGCAGCAATCGGCTTCTAGCTTTCTGTTTGATTTTGTCATCCTTTGTTCCCAAGATAGAAAGTATCCTTTTCAAATAGCAAACACAATGAGAGTGAAAACCCTCATGACTTTAAGTCTTAGCAGCCAACACAAAACACAGCGTATGAAGGGTTTAAACTTGACTAACTAAATCCTGAAATGTATCTGTATGAAAAAAATCTGTGGTTGTCTTGCAGACAAGCATTTACATGTATTAGAAATAACCATGCTCTTATGGCATGTCTGTATGCAAGCAAGAATTTCTCAGTATGGACTTTCTTCTGAAGATAATGTTTAGCAGATAAGAAGCTAAAATACTGTTGTATTTAATCAACTGTAACAGCCAGAGGCAGTCACCTCTAACCATTTTCTGAAGGTGGAGAATAACATACTACAGGGGCAGCTTACAACTCTGTAATTCACTGATCTAACTCTTTACTACATCTGTAATTCCTGCCATCTGAATAAATTTAGTATGTAACGTGCATTTGAAAGGCTTTTGCTGTTGTTTTGCTTTATGCCAAAACACTAATTTCTGATTAAAAAAAAAAAAAAAGAGAGAATACATTTCTGTACTAACAAGCGATGCGTTGTGCTAACTTAAACCATCACTGATCTGATTTCCTGCCTTGTGCCATGCTCCTGGAGAGCGGGAAGCAGAGTGCTGCTCTCTGTCCCTCACTATCTGGATGTGACATTATGCCAGATGTATCAATTGCTCACCTGTTTTTCTAGTGAGGAGAGAATTCACTACAGTTGTGATTCAGCTTGCGAGATAACTCAGTCTTGATTCACTGAATGGTGTATTGATATTGATTATTACTGTTTTGCAGGTTACTCACTAGTCTGGAGAGTTGATGCTAAGAAAATTCACCTGACAGACTTCAGTAGTAGCTTGTTACTGTTGTTCACTTGGGCTAGTACTTGCAGCTTTTAGAAATGACATGGGCTCTTCAGTGTTACAACACTACAGGACACTATAAAAAGATGTGATTTGTTGTTTGTTTTTCTGTTTTTAAAGGACTGTATCATGCACAGCATGAATACAGAACACATTCTCCGTGTCTCACACAGTAGCAATGAAAATAACCATTTCTTACAGATAAGACTGTGGGATTTGAGGAACATAGTACAGGACTATAAAACAAGGCAGACAAGGTTTTTAGATTCTTGTACTCCACTAGAATTTGTGTACACCTACAACAGTCTTTATTTCATCTAAAAACAACTATCTTAAAATTAGATATCTAGTCAAAGTAGAACACCTAGTCTTCAGTTAAGAGCAAGATAGATATCTCTAGAGAGCTGTTTATTTCATCCTAAAATGTATGTTCAGACACCACATGTTTACATCAACAAGTTAGGGCAGAAGCTTATACAGCAAGCTGACATTAGGCAGCTAGTTTTCATATGGCTAGGAGAAGAGGAGATGAAACCTGTACTGAAATTTATGATTTTTTTTTTGGTTTAACGGTTGATGTTAATTATTTATACATAACGATTTCTTCAGTTTGTGTCCTTAAACTATAGAAACCTTAATAGAGAATACATCTCACTTTCCATGTTTAGATTATATATAATATTATTGTTACAGGTTTGCATATTTAATTTATTTTTAAAATTTCCTTACATATGGTGAGAAGATATATGTGTGGTGAGTCAGAATAAAGCTATAGTCCTAGACAGTCCTAGCCCATGAGATGCCTGTTGTCCATTGTTTCTGCCTTTGTGTTTTCACAGAGCTGTTCCTTAGTCCAGCTGTGTTCTTGATAGGGAGCTTCATTCTTTATACCATGAGGGCTGGACCAGATGTCTTGAACTGTTATATAACATTATTCTGACATAATTTAGAAATGAAAAATCATTACAATCATTTTATCTCTTCTTTTAGAGGTTATGCTCATGTACACTGCTTTAGTCACAAATCTGAAAACAAGCAGTCACTGAAAGGGTAGATAACATGGCCATAGCTTTAGCCCCAAGAAGTAGCACTATGATGCAATAACAGGCTTTTAGTTTTTCACTCCAGTACTTTTGGAGATATTTTTGCATCATTACAGCTATCGCTATATTTCTGCTTAACATCCCCCATCTCCGAAATACCACTATGTTCTCCTGTGTCCTGCACAAGCAGTGCCTCCGAAGTTGTTGGGATGCGTTACTTTGACTGGGCATTTGGATGCAGGATGCCCATAACACCGTTGGTTTTATCATTTGTGAACCAGTCACCGTGGGGAGTGTTCCTGCGTTGCTCACAGAAAGCAGAGTTATCCCTGCACAAGCCCCAGGGAGCTAACATGAGTATGAACAGGGGACGTGTCCAGAAGCTCAGGGTGACTGGCTGACCAGTCTGAACTGAAGTTTTGACCAGGGTGAAGTATTTGTCCTCAAATCATGTCTAGATGACAGGGGAAAAATGTCACTGGAGAAGCCATGTGCTTGCTCTAAATTAGCCCAGGCTTGTTTTTGAGAGGTTCTATAGTAAACAGGACTTGAAGGAAGAATGAGAAAGTTGTAAAATACTTCTTCTGCAAACACCGTGGGAGTTCCTTTCATCTTGTGATTTTCCAAAACTTAAATGTTTGAAAGCAGTAGTTCATTTGATTCATCCCCTGCACCTAAGGAGACGTTTCTGTTTCAGAAGAAAATAGCTCAGCACTCTGTAATTTTCCAAAGAAGTCAGAGAAAACTGTAAAGAAAATGTGCTTAAATAACATTTTTAATGCTCGCTCGTGTCCTATTAAAAACACCTCTCACATTACTGAGAAGCTTTGTATAACATAGGCCTCCTTGTGTTTGTTTCTGCATATTTTTTCCAGAACTGTCAAACCAAGCTTTTTCTTTTTGTATACAACAGCCCCAACCTTTGAAAGGACAAGGTTTTGAGAGCTGTCTAGAGCTCGAGCTATTCTTTCCCTACTACAGCATGGCCTGATTTTTTTTGGCCTGATGAGTCAAAAAGTGATCCCACAGAGCCATTATGCAGTACAGTACACTCCATATGTTCTATTGTTAGGAGACCTGGGTTATGATTGATGACACTGATACCCTCACGAGAAACAAGGGATGGAAATCCAGACAGCAGCGTCTCAGGAAATTCTTGTCTGGGAACTTAATGTCTGAACACACTGAGCTGGAAGAAATTAGTTATGAATGGCCACAAATCCCCATGAAAGCTTCTCTACCTACAGGCAGAGTGTAAAATACACTGCTTGCTTGTTTTGGTGCTCAAGATGTGACTCAGAGAAGAAAGGGATGTCAGAAATAAAAACGGTAGATAGAAGACAGAAGATAGATGGAGAATTTCCACAGCTTGAGAGATTTCCTTAGCACAGTCAGAAGCTGTTTTTTTTTTTTTTTCCCACTGTTTGTTTATTTTTTCGTTTCCCCTGGATCCCACAGAAGTCTCCATGTCAGTCTTCTGGGTGGAGGAAAGTAAGTCAACATGAAGAATGATAAAAAACCATCTCCCTACATTCTGTCATCCTGCAGTCTTGCCACACCATGAGTAGAATATGGCCTCATTTTTTTTTTAATATTAATATTTTTGTTAGCAAGGTGTGTGTTTGCTTCCATTATTTGAGGAGAAAGTTGAAGTGAAAAGCTGTAAAAGCATTTCTCTATTTGAAAGGAAAATTTCCCCAAAGTTTGGCTCCTACTTCATAATTAGTTACCCCAATTTAAGATAATTACTTATCCATCCCTCCATAATATTCCTAGATGAGTCAGTTTCTAGCTTGTTCAAAAGGAACAAAGTGTTGTCAAATGACTTTTGTAAAAATTACATCCTTAAGGGTATTCTAGTATAATTCTATTATAATTCTAGGTTGTTTGGTTTTTTTTGTTTGTTTGTTTCAGTTTGTGAAGCAACCCCTAACTGTGCAGAGCAGGTATAAAATGTTACTCAAATGCAAATAGTTTTCTACAGAGCAAATGCAAAAACCAGGTGACCAGTGAAACAGGTTCTGGAAATGCTGTCCTAAAGAGCAAACATGCAGAGCTGTACTGCTGACATCTGCAAAATGTGCAAAGCAGTCAGTGCCATACATCACAGAGAAGCGCGCTGACACTAATATGAGATGTCTTTTCTTGAGGGGCATTTTCTCCTTTTGAATCCTGTGAAGTTCCCCAAAGATTTTTGCCTGGAAAAAAAAAAAAAAAAACTTTTTTTCTGGCATTCCTAGGCACCAAATATAGAAGCAATAGAAACCGTACCAAATAAAACTAGAAAAAAAAATTGTATTGGACACGAGTGCTTCTTCAGAAACACCTGCTTCTTAACAAAATTTCAAAGAAACCGTGGTGTTATGGGAGTTACCAGCTACACATCAAATTGCCAAATGTTTCAGTTACTGGCTCCCAGCCCCTTTGATTTCCCCCAGTATGCTGTGGGAGAGCCAGGGGAGTACTTCCAGCAAGGCTGTGTTCTTGGCTGAATGTAGCTGAGGAGAGGTCAAATGATGATAAAGTAAATATAAACTCTTAGTGTCACTTTTTCATTGCTTCTCACCAATAACTTTTTAGGACTTTAAAATCTAGAGATAAAGCATAATATAACCTTACTCATACAAATAAAACAGAGATCAAGAAATGTAACTGTTGACAGAGGGAGTTAACGTATTACTTTAAAAAAAATGCACGATAACTCTCATAAGAAATTATTTTTTTTTCTCTCACAGCAATGTAATTATCAGATATTTTATTTATTTATTTATTCTACTCAATTTTTGAGTCAGGACTACCACGAAATATACACCTTTCTTTGATGAAACTGATAGAAAAACCTTGTGTTTAACATATCATATTTTGTACCTGGCTACTTAAAACACCTGCACCACGTATACCAACTTCCTTAAGGGGTTAGTGAGAGTAAGGATACCTTGATAAAAAAACTATGAGACAAAAATTTGAATATACATTTCATGTCTGTACTGTTGAAGGGTCCCAAATATCCTTGGAACCAATGGAGCTGCCCCAGCAATAACTGGGTACGGTTCCTGCAGTCTGGTAGCAAGACACTTCAGGTTTGAGAGTAGCAATATGGACAGAGGGAGTACGATGCTGTTGGCGTTCGTTTTTGTCTTCTCCTACAGCTAGGATGTCTCCAGATGCAGAATCATGTCTCAGTAGACAGGACTGCTACAGGACACAGCTTGAGCATGGGCTAATTGTCCTTTCACTGAGGCATATGAAACTTCAGTTTGCCTTGCGTTTTTTCGCTTTCATACTTCTGCTGCTGCATTACAACTCTCAGGTTTGACTGTCAAGCTTGAATGCTGATGGAGATGGAATTTCCTGCAGAACAATGTTTGCAAAACAGACCAGAACAGCCTCATGCCAGCTTTCCTTCAGTAATTCCTGATTTCCTAATGACATCTCTTAGACACTGACTTCTTATATTTTAGTTTTATCAGCACTTTCTGATGAGATCAGAAATAGCATCTGCTTCTGGCTGAGGACATCTGTATCAGATGCACAAGTGCAAAGGGAGTATCAGCACAGACTTTTATGGTTCCATGCATCTGAGGCAAGTCAAAGAAGTCTTCCTGCTGAAGAAAGAAAATGAGGATGGAAGAAAGAGGACATAAAAAGTGAATGGGAACAATCTCTTATGCAAAGAGGATTGTGTAGATGGGAGTGGTTTTGTCCCAGCCATCCGAGAAAAAAGGTCAGTACTTAACTGTGCTGTGTTCAATTTACATTTTTAAACATAATTTTCTAATATATTTATTTTCAAACAACTGAATTCCCATGACATCAATGTGAATTTAGGTACCTAATTATCTCTGCATCTGGTCTCACATAACTTTTTGGAAAGGATAAATTACTAATTTACTGCAAGAAAAGGATTACAATATGATTTGGTACATCTCTAGAAATTATTGCTTTGCAAACGACTGAGAAAGTTCAAGCAATATCCCAATATCCATATTACAGTGCCTTGAAATTCAAGAAAAAATACTAGTCACAATGAAATTTGGGTGGGGAAATAACACCCTAAGAGTGATAGCATAAAGAAGCATACCATCTCAAAAAAATAAAAAAAAATATATATATATATATTAGCTATTCAAGGCAGATTGTGCAAGTCATATTAGAACTCTAAACCCATTCTCACATCCCAGTTTGAAGTGTTCCCACATTTCTGAGACATTAAAACTCAGGTGGCACTTAAGAACAAATGAAGCACATCTTTATTAGAGAAGCAACAAAGGAAGTATGTCTTTATTACAGAGACGTGATCTTTTATTACTGGTTATAACAAGGGATCAAACAGGCATTGCACCTGAATCTGGCATTAGAAGAGTAATAACCAGTCATGACAAGGCCTATTTCAGTCTGCAAATCCTTCACTCGCAATGGAAACCCTTCGATCCTTTATTTCTCTGCAACAAATAGATTTATTTCTGAGACCTGTATGATGATGTCTCAGAAGTTACATTTTTTCTTGAAGGAAGCAATAACTTTTAAATACATGTGTATGCTTTGACAGAAAAATAAATTTAAATATGTGGAAAATGGATTCTACAACATTGGAAAGGCTTGCAACTATTGTCCCTCTCTCCTAAAAGCTTGCCCAAAAATAGAATGGGTTACAGCAAAGGGTTATGGCAGCGCTTGAAAGCTGCAGGAGTGATGTAGGATCTCACCTATCTTCCGTCAAATAATGAACATTTTTGTCAATTTAATGTGCTAACTGAATAATTCCACTGGAAACATCAGTAATCAAAGAGTAACTCATTTTGACAATGCCTCTAAAACAATAAATGGCTTGGACACTACTGTGTATGTAAAGTATGAGTAATTGCAACAAAGTCACACTTCTAGGGTAATGTAATGTATATCTTGAAATAAATGTAGGCTGAAACCAAAGTACAATCTTGGCACCTTGGCAAGAAATTAATTTACTTTAAGTGACACTTCAATAAAGTTCTGTAAAGCATTTATTTTACAGTTTTGTTCTTTTCACAATGAAATCTTTGACATGTCCATCTTTATGTAATTCTACCTTAAAAAAAATAAAAAAAAAAGGTGAATTTAGATGAAAGGAAAAACATTAAATGCTGTAAGTGGCTTTTAGTAGCAATTTAATACATGCTATTATGCTAAACTGATTTGAAGACTAAATATGCCTTGCAGTGGTATGAACTGACCTCACCTTGACACTTTCAGAGAAGCTGGTACTGCCATATTAAGTTAAACAAGGTGCTTTTGAAAAAGGCCATGCTTTTCTTCAAGTTCTGGAAAAGACTGAATATAGAGAACCTACACATGATTAAGAGGAATTGTCCTAACCAGTCATTCAGCAATAGCTCATTAATCTGGGTAAGAAAACTCTGATTTTACTTGCAATCACATGGTGGTTTTTTTTTTTACTTGCAATCCCCATACCACATTTGGGCTTAGTCTTGAGAAAGAAATTATGATTTGGTCATTTATAGAAGTAGCTGCAGTGTCTTGGAGAGTTTTATGTTGCTGCAGTTAACACTGATATATCATTTACAAGGACTTGCCTCATTTTAGTGTCAAAAAATTATCAAAGGTTTGCAGTATCTTCTTTGTAAGATCAGAAGTGGTGATTAACAAGCAGACATTCCTTTATTGGTTGGAAGTGTCTTATCTTTTTCTGCATTTTAGCAGAGAAAGGAGCAACTCTGTTCAGAGCTGCTCTACAGATCTGTGTAGAGACTCAGGGTGGAGGTTCATCACCTGCATAAGACAGTCAACGACTACAAGGCCACTGAAAGGGTCCTTTTCTCCCCCTTTTCTGCTACGTGTTTCTGCACCTTTTCACCCTTGCTGTAGCAGCGCCTGGCTGCACAGTCAGGAAGCCAGCCTGCTTTCCCCTCCGGGTGACTCTTCTGCTGGCTTAGTGCTCTGATCAGTAGCACCGTCATGAGCGCTAACACAAAGGAGTCAAGGGGGATATGTGGTCTAGGGCAGGATAGTTTCTTGTAACATCATCACGGTTTCCATCTTCAGACATATGAAGGGATTATTGTAGTCCACATTTCCAAATTTATCAGGGATTTGTTTTTAAGACCTGGGTTTAGAAAAGCACTGAAGACACAGGTAGCAATGAATATAATGTATAAAATTCCAGAGAAATAGCATAAACTGTAATTTAGTATGAACTTCCTCCACATTGTTGCCTGGAAATGCCTGTCATGGACTCAAGCATCCTAGCGTGACTGAAATAGAAAAACACAATATCCACTTCCAGTGGTTTAGCCAACACCTATGATATCATCTCCAGTATGCTGTTTGCAAAGGAAGAACTAAATCTAGGTCTGCAAATCCTCACATCCCCCTCTGATACAAGTGTAGATGAAGGTTACATGGAAACACTTATAACCAGTCTCAGAAAAGGCTTATATCAAGGCAAAGCACAAAGATTATTTCAGAGATCAGCAGTTATTTATAACACAGGCACATATTACAGAAAACTTCCGCATTACTGAATTAAAGTCTAATATGAGAACATTTCTTATTATTATATAATGTGAAAGTGCAGATTTCAAGGTTCACATACCTGGATTTATTCCCAGACACTAGAACATCTCTGAAATACAACTTGCACTCTCCTTTTAAACATTTTCTGCCCAGAATGCATAGGATGCAGAAAACACGATTTTATCCCACCTAGCAGCAGTCTCTAACTGCAGCGGTAAGGGAGGTGACACCGGAACCAAGTACTTTCCTCTGGTGATGCTGGTGTCAGGTTCAGCTTCCAGACCCTGATTAGATTGGTCTCTTCTTTCACAGCGGAAATCCCTGTGCCCTGGATAACACAGGGCTCAGGGCTGCAGACCATCTCAGCCTCTTCCTTCATCCTGCACATGAATTACCTCAAATTCTCCCCCAAAAGAGCAACTTCACTACTTCCAATTCCAAGCTAGTTCTCTTCAACGTGCAATGAAGGATAAGCCCTGAATCTCAGCAACAGAAATAGTACTTAAAATAGAGAGGAACAATTTTGTGGGGATGTATTTAATGACAGAGATGGTGAGCTGTCTAGCCATTACCTGGTAAGCCTCACAGCAGGGAGATCGACAGGGTGTCTTCAGACTCAGTTACCATTTTCCTAGCATGAGATTTGCTTCAGGTGAAAGCCATTTCTCTGCCTTCTGTTCTGATAAGGTCAACTGTGAGAAGTTAGGCTTTCTGGTGCCCATACACACCAGCTGTACTCAGAGCTTCTCACGGTGATTTCTGACATTCATCTCCGCAGCAACCAGCTGGGATATGGCTTGTGACTTAAGGTCTGGCATGGGCTAAACTATCGTCCATGCTCTCTGTATTGCTTTAATGAAAGTATTCCTCCTAGAAATTAGAGGGTATATTGCATATCGTCTCAAACATGAAAAGAAGATTTTTATCAGTCATACACAATTATTCAGTTAGAAATTATTTTTTTGTTATAGACTTTGTGCTATGTTAATTTATATGCCTGAATTTGGTGGGGGCAAAACCAGTCAAACCTGCCAGAGCTTATGTCTTTTTCTTCCTAGGAAGGAGATTTCTTAAGGACAGGAATGCCCCATGTTGTTCAGAGTCTCTGGTACAATCAGAAAAATCATTTTCTGTGACAAAGTTAATGCTGCACAGGCACACAGCATGGACAGATCATTTGGTGTAATGCTCCTATTTGCTCTTGTAGTAGAATTTTGTGCCAGGACTGTACAGGTAAAGAAGTACCAGAGGCGCAGAAATCTTTTGCTGTGTATAATCCCTAACTTTCTAAATGGTCTCTCTCTATATATTTTTTCAATGTCTTGAATTATGGTAGTTCAATGCATTCCTCTTTGTGCAGATAGCACTAACTTTGCTGTAGTTCCCTTAAAATAAGTCCTGTACCTATATAGGCCACTTTAGGTATATCTTTCTCAAAATCACAAACAGAAGTGACTTAGTGGAGTGAAGATATCCTGACTTCTCTCTGAAACACAGATAGGAACACTCTAAAAGCTTTCATCTATTAATCACCTATCTTTGGATCTCATCCTTTCTGATGGTCCTTTTCCCTGAGACATGACCTCCCTTATGACCTAGTAAAATTCTTCATAAATCAGAGATGTAATAAATATTTGAAACTGCTGCAAACCAACTCTTAAGATGCAAAAGCACACATTTGATCAAAAGAATTGGAACAGTTAGATCTGTGATAAACCATCACAACCCAGTTTTCAGATACAGTCTGTTTAAATACCCCTCATCTACAGAACAAAGACAGTGTTAGTGATAGTAATAGGTGGCTGAAATCCAACACTGAGTCAAGTTTTTTTTTTTTTTCTCTCATTCTCCCTAGCACTGATTAGTTGGTGTACATTCCTGTACAATCTACTTGGAAGATTTAAATTACACAGTGTTTGCTAAACCTGACACTTGGCCAAAGAAGTACTTAACAGAACTAATACAAGGACTAGGAATCAAATGACAGAGTCTTGCCAAAGGTGTCATTATCTATTTGATGAGTGACAGTTTAAGCCTCTCTTTGCTGCTGGTTTCTTTTGAAGAACTGAGGCTCCAGAAACAAAGTTCATAACTTGACCATATCCTGAGAGCTGTTAATTAATTGTTCATGTAGGCATGAGATTGCTAAATATCACTCCCCTCCAAGTTAAATGCAAAAATGGCTCCATTCCTTTGATGCAAGGAAGTGTGTGACTCACAGAGCAAGATAAATGTTGCATTTCACATGGTGATAAGGAAAGGTCACCAATGCAGACTCCATGTAATATGTAGGAATCTTTTACTTATTAAAGAATCTTTAGTGGAAATAAATATTTTGATCCTGAAGAAAAGACTGGCTATGGAAGGCAAATGTGACAAATTAAAGTCTGTAATACTGCCTTTTGCTATGTTTTCAAGAAGAGAGAAATAATTAATTTATGACCAGCTGTGGGAAGGATCTGTAAATCTGCACCATTCCCTTTTGATTATTAGTGCTTGTCTTTGGGCTTCTGGCTTCCAGTCATAGATTAGTGCTGTATGTATGGAGGCAAGGAGTATTCCTCTGTAAACTCCAGCCATTCAAATATTTTTCAGCCTAAAATCACAGAAATCGCTAAATCACTAAAATCACAAAATCGCTAGAACCAAGACAGTAGGCATAGCTGGGTCTTGACAGCAGATTTTCTGTTAAACTGCAGCAGGAATGAAAACTGACCATTCAATAAACCATACCTCACTTTTCAGTAACTACTACAACTAAAGCTGGAGTTGTTAATAGGTTTTTGGTTGGTTGGTTGGCTGTCATGTTTGTTTGTTTGTTTGTTTGTTTTTCTTGTGGTAGCCTGACTGTTATTTCACAAAACCCACTAGAAGTCTTGGAAAAACATTTGCCAAGTCAGAGATAATACGGTCAAATTCTAGCTACTCAGCTACTTACCCGTATGTTTGGATTAACATACATCTTTATTGAGGCCCTCCAAATGGTGGCATGGCAAATTTGCAACGTGAGGAGCTCCTCATACCTGCAGTACTACTTCAATGCCCTCCTTTATCTCAGTTGCTGAAATTTGCCATTGCTCTGATCTTCCTGGACAGCTGAGAACAAGCTGAGGGTTTGCCTCCACTGCCTCCTGTCATCAGCACAGCTTTGTAGACTCCAGTCTGTCTATCAAGGAGCTGTCTGCATATTACGTTCAAGTCTGGAAAGCTGTCATGGAGAACAAATACCTTTATGTCCCTGCATAATTGGATGGCCCAACTTAATTGGATCTCTGTCTGTGAGCAGTGCTTCCAAGTAATGCTTGTGGAGAGAGGAAAAGAGACTCTGCCTTTCCCCTCCAAACCCAAGCCACAGAGAAGAGAATTCTATGACATTTTGAGTGCATATGCAAACCTAAAATAATGTAACTACAATTCTCACTCCACAGTGCCCCACTGCAGGGCATAGGCAAACAATATGAAAGCATTTTCATTTTTTTTCCTTAATTTAATTTAATTTAATTTCATATCATTTCCTTTCATTTCAGCAGTGCATCAGCTTTTCTAAGGGCGTGAGCTCAGACCATCCCTACTTGGTCTGAAGATACTTCAAAAAAATAGAGAGATACTTCCCTCTGCTGGTCATATTTATAAAATGGTGTCCTCTTCAGGCAAAATAGATGTTAAAAAATAAACAAATGGTCTTCTTTTGTGCTTGGCCCTGCAGAGTTCGGGTAGATAATCATGGCACCTAGCTTTGAGCATCTGACTTTAGGTGTTGCCCTCTGGAAGCAGGGCTTCTGCCCCTTCTCTAACAAGTGTACAAGGAACCATGCTCCCCCACATCAGTTACTGCAATTAGCCGACTCATGTAGGTAGTGTAGGCACTATCCTGTAGTTCCAAAATACTTTTGCAGGTAGTCAGTATCATCAGATAGTTCAGGCCCACGTAAATTTCAATGAACAATTTTGTCAGCTTACATAACTATTAGCAAACCTACAGTTTACCTCAGAAACATATTCCTCTGTGCTTAAGACTGCTATACTGAGGGAAATATTGTGGAACTAAACTGTTTCTAGGACATGTCATCACGTTATCAGGAAGATGTATTACTAGGCTGTGTTTTGAACTATTTGCAACTCACTGTTGGGATACTCTGCCAGAGTATTCTTGCTGGATCTCCAGCTTATTTAGGAAACAATCACTTCACAAATACACTAGGAAGGGAGAGATCAGCATTTTTAGTCAGTTTGCTTGAATGACAGTTATTCACATTCTGAGGGAAAATGGTAAAGACAGACAAAAATTATTTGCAAACAAGCAGAGGGTTAAGAACTGAAAGAAACTGAGTTTTAAGACCACTGTCTAATTATGGTGTTTTTTGTTGTTAGAATAATTTGCATTGCTATCTGTTTAAGAAAAAGTTGAGATGATTTAGCGGGTTAATGGCCAGTATTCACTGTGTTTCTCCATACTCAATGCACACACATACACACACACCCCATTTTTTTTCATGTCATCAGTTTATTTCATGAAGGTTCTATCCATCTTGGCTAGCTTGGGATTTTGGTAATTCAAGTCCATAAGCCCCAATTTTTTAATACTAGAAATCAAGCTCCCTCTTTGTGTTGCACGTTGACATTGTTCTTTTATGTCTGTTTACTAACAGCTGTATCAGTATTCAGGATTTCCCAGCTTTGCCTTTCTGTAATCACACATAAAATTGGGTTATCACAATTTACAAACTGTTAGTCATTCTTATTTCCTTGTTATATGATAACATGAGATAGAAACAAGATGGCTAGAAGTCTCATTCACTGAAATGTTACTTCAGTTCGGTGAATAATTAAGTAGTCTAGAAGCCTTACCTGCTAGCTCTTGTGTGTTCTTGATGCATTCTCTCTGAGTATCAGAAGATATACGATTCCTTAACTATTGCCAAAAAATGTGTCCCCAGACCATGATACTGATAGAAGAGACATCTGTTCACCCAAAGCATCTTCACAACAAGCAAAAGAAAGTTGTGGGGTCATGTTTGGAGTTAGCTTTAGAAGAAAAATTGCTGCAGATTAAAGAATTTTGTCTACAAGTTGCTATTCTCTTTCATTTTATCCCCAGCCAAATCTCTTTGCAATGCTTCCTCCTCCAGCTAATCATTTTATTCCTGTCATCTTTGTAAGATTATCTGGCCATAAGCCTGTTGAGAATTATATACAACTGGACATTATACCAGAATAAAATTAATTCCACCTGCTAATGTTTGACTTGTTAGCTTTAGTATCCTAACACGTCTTTTGGCTTTTAACAGAAAGTAATACAGGATTTTGTATTACTAATAAACCCTTTGTCATGAGTTTTTTAAGGTGCTTTGACTCAGTCACGGTATTCTACACTTCAGATCCAGCTGTCTTCAGGTGAGTTGCAGTGGGGACATTTAATTCCAACCAGGCTCTGCTCAGCATATTAGAGAAAAAGACAGGAAAGTGACCTCTTTTAAATCCTCTCCTGCTTCCCCATATCCTTACACTTAACAGATCCTTATCATAAACTTTTAAAAGATGTTTTCATTTCATTTGCTGTATTCAGAGCTAGGACTCTGGAAACAATATACAGAAAAAAATGTGAAACTTTACTGGAAGGTACCGTAATATATTGTAATTTTCATTTCAGAAATAGCTCAGAACTGCAACAAATGCATATCAGCAATTACCCGCTGTCTTACATTGTAAAAAAGGTGGATTCTCGCTCTTGCAGAACACTAACAATCTCTCTCTGCTTTTGCAAACTTAATCAAATCGGATCCAGTTAAATTCCTTACCTTCGCTTTCCAGACTACTCAGAAAGCTAATCACTTCAGCTAAGGTACAACTTGAGTGCTCAGGAGCAAATACAAAGAAGTAAAAAGAATGGATTGAATTAGTTCTCAGAGTTCAGGTATATTAGATTGAATTCGACAGAAGACCTTATAGAAAACCTGCTGAGACCTTAATAGAAATGAAAGATGATCAAAGCATTTTATACCAATAATTAATTAAATTAGCACTTTAGAACTCTCTACAAGAATTGCAAGACCTATAGAAAGTTCATTTCTGTAAGGTTTTGCAAAGTAATTTCTTGATGACATGATAAATATTCGTGTAGTTATCCCACTAATTAAATCCTGTTCAGTCAGGCAGATTTTTCCTGGAAAGGCAAAGTTATGACTGTATCCCTTGAGTGATGTCATTACATAGAATTAGATCAAAATTTAGATTCCAGCACCCCATTCTTACACTAAGAAAAGTTGCATTAAGCAGATTTCATTTCCTTCACAGGATTGTCTAGCATGTTTCATGTCAGTATATAATGTATACTTGCAGTTTCTGGTCCTCTCCACACACAAAAACCAGTTTCTCAGTAGTAAGCAGGTTGGACAGAACCAATTTACAGACTTTTAACAAATGACATCCTAAACACCATCTAAGTTAAATATCTAGAAAGACACTGAGACCTTACTTGAAATAATATCGTTAAGGTGAGGCATGGCTGAACGTCAGTTAAAATTGGATGGTTATAATACAGACAGATAGGCTTGCTCAAGTTTCTTTTCCTCATGAAATTGTTTTGAGCAACTTCAGCTCAGATAAAACAGACTAAAGTTTGCTGTCTGGTGTATAACAACACTAGAACTATTTTTTTTTCCCTGAGAAGTAACATGATTGATATTCTCTAATATGTGAGTCATAGACATTTATGACACTTTTCAAGAAATAAAAACCTTACTGATATAAAGAAAGACATGACTAAGAGGTCTCCAAGTAATGAGGTTCCAGACACAAAAAAAAAGTGAAAAAGATTTTGTTTGTTTGTTTTAAACACATTAATTCATTCCTAGAAATCCTACTTTTTAGAGTCAAAGTAAAACAAAGCTCACCTTCCCATGGAAGCCCATACAAAAGCCACCCACCACAGGTTCGCAACACTTTCTATCTACTGCTTGATTCACCACCCACCTTCATGCTGGTTCTGTCTCCTCCAAGAGCAAGTGCTGGATTCTGCACCTGGGAAGGGGCAATCCCTGGCTATACATACAGGCTGTGGGACAGGAGGCTGAAGAGCAGCCCCACAGAAAGGGGTCTGGGGGTTCTGGTCACAGCAAGCTGAACACGAGCCAGCAGCGTGCCCTGGCAGCCAGGAGGGCCAACCGTACCCTGGGGTGCATCAGGCCCAGCACTGCCAGCGGGTGAGGGAAGGGCTTGTCCTGCTCTGCTCTGCGCTGTGCGGCCTCGCCTCCAGCACTGTGTGCAGTTCTGGGTGCCACAATATAAAAAGGGCATAAAGCTATCAGTGCCCAAAGGAGCGGCTGAGGTGCCTTGGTTTGCTCAGCCCAGAGCAGAGCAGGCTGAGGGGAGGCCTCATGGCGGCCTGCAGCTCCCTCACGAGGGGAGCGGAGGGGCAGGCGCTGAGCTCTGCTCTCTGGGGACAGCGACAGGACCCGAGGGAACGGCATGGAGCTGGGACAGGGGAGGGTCAGGCTGGGGGTTAGGGAAAGGTTCTGCACCCAGAGGGTGGTTGGGCACTGGGACAATCTCCCCAGGGCACTGGTCACAGCACCGAGCCTGCCAGAGTTCAAGGAGTGTTTGGACAATGCTCTCAGACACAGCCTGATTTTTGGGGTTGTCCTGTGTGGAGCCAGGATTTGGACTTGATGATTCTGTGGGTTCCTTCCAACTCAGGATATTCTATGATTCTATGATTTATTTATCTATTTTTATAAGTTCTTCACACTTTTGCTAGGTGGATAATGAAATCCAGCTCTTTCTGGTCCCTAATAAATTAAATTTTGTTTCCTGACACAGAGCACTAGCTGTGAACTTCAAGATTGTTGATCCAGTCCACATGGGTTCAGAATCGCACCAAAAAGATGTCAGAAACACTAATTCTTTGGGAAGGCCTAACCCACTCTACATGGCGAGATTCAGCTTAGCACACGTTAACAAGGTTAGACCTTTTCAGAAAAACAGCAGCTGAGACTTTCCACACCTTGCTGTTCAACCTCCTCCCACTGTTAGTAGCATTTTACAGGATTTTGCTTTGACTTCAAATCCTGTGCAAGTAGCACGTGCCTCCACACAGAAACATTCTCCTCCTCATGTGAGGTGTACTGAAGACAAAAACAAAAACAAACAACAAAAACAGGTTTAGCAGTCAGGTTTTTCTTTAACATTCAGCTGTCTGCTTTTCAGTGCACTCTGGAGGCACTTTGGAGTATAAAAAGATTTCGGAGTTCTTTCACAAGCTTGAGATTTATGGAGTTACATGATGTGATGTTTATAGACTGATGTAGAAAACCAAGAACATAAAACGAAAGAAGGCTGTATTGTGTATCACAACTGAAATAAACATAACATTGGTGAAATAAACTGTGGATTGGTAAGTGTATTTACCAATTTAGCTGACAGATAATGCAAGCTTGTTGCTGAATGATCTCAGTTTGTTCCACTTACTGCCAAGTCAATCATTCTGAGATTGTGTTGTGCTGAAGAAATCTCAATTTTTGATACAGGAAAGGAAAACGTAATCTATTAATTTGACTGAAAAGAAATATAATACTCCAGCAGTCAGACACCTGTTGATGGATTTTGCTTTGCACACTGAAAAATAACTTGTATCATTTTTTAAAATAATACTTGATTCAAACCGAGGAGACTAATATGATTTCAATAGAAGTGTTTGTCCTCAGAAGGCAAACAGAAGTAATTTACTACCTACTACCTGTTATTAAAGATGACATCAATTCCTAACATACAGAGTAAAATTTAGCTTTTGAAAAGGCTTAGATTCATGCTTTACAAGTTATTTGCAACATTCTGGATAAAGGTCCACGATTTGCTTGAATGTCACTTTACTTGTATTTCTTTAAAAAACACAGGAATCCTTACATCCACCTATACAATAACATAGTAAACCTTCTGTTTCGGAACTCTTTTGGTTAATGAAAGCAAAGAGGCATCACAGAACAGGACATGAGTGTTCAAAATAAATAAAGATTGCAAGTGACAGGAACAACTCTGGAAACTAAATTTGCAAATTAGCTGGCATTACTATTACACTTCATTAAGGCATATCAAGACCACTCTGTGCCTTTGTTCTTTTTATATCTTGGGAAAAATATAAGAAGAAAGCAGAGATTAGATCTAATTATCACCTTTTCATGTTAGAATTGATTAGCACTTACACATGCCCTCATAGATTCTGTTCTGTAACAGAAACACTTGAGATGTGATAACATCCTGGAGGTCAAAGTGCCTTTAAATAAATCTAAATGAAAACTAAATGGTAATCACCTTTATTCCAGTTTTAACTGTTGACAGTAACAGCTCGGAAACTGGTATTGAATATTCACATTATTAAAGAACACCTATGTTGGTATTAGTTTAGAACTTAATGCTTTAAAAATACTACTGAGTAGTAATTTTGTGTGAATGATGAGGGTTTTAAGAGCATTTTATATAGTGAAGAGGTAGATCTGAATTCCCCTTAGAGCTTGTCAGGGAGTTGAAGCAATGAGGCTGGTCTGCAAGGGAAGGTGAGCCTGGAGCTGAGGGGCAATGAGGAAGTCAGGGCAAAGGCCCTCTAAGGGCCACATCCCATGGTGTCCAAGCAAGAGGAGCATGGAGTCTGAACAGAGGGGAGGACCCTCATGAGGTTTCTCCTAGTGCTTTCTCTCGCAGCTCTTTCCCGGTGGCTGGACCCAAGTTTATAGGTGCACTGTGCCAGAGCTGGTCATCAGCACCTGCAGCCAAAGCCTTGGAGGTTGGAAGAGCCTGCACTAAGGGCCTCCTCAGCCCCACAAAATAGCTTTCATGCTTGTCCTGTGGGCTCAGGCTGCCAATGAGAAGATTTAGACCATTCAGACTAGTAGCACACACAGAGGGAAGTAACTTCACCAGTCAGTAAGAGAATATGAATATTCTTTGCATTTGCCTGCCTTCCTTTGAGCTAGGAAAAGACATATGTCTACATTTATTTTTTATGTTCAGAACTTTTTGCTAAAGGATGAGTGTACGATTTTTTTTTTCTTTAAAAATTGAAGCAGACTTCATTAACTATCTTTCATATGTGGATCTGGGCAATTTAGTTCCTTTTAAGACTGAGGTGCTCATAGGCATGACCAGGCACAGAACATTGACACCTTCAGAACTGCAGAATTGAAGATGGAGGCATTTCTGAGCTCTAGAGAATGTGGGCAACAATTCTAAAGATCACAGATTTGGACTTTGAGGTGGATTTAAGACTCTAAATGTCATATTACTCCTATATAAGTCCCTAAGTCATCTGGTGAATCAAAAAAACTTGATACGAAGTGATGAAGTGACATTCCCATCTGAAGACAACTCTGTTCTTAGTATTTTTTTATGTTGCATTGCAAACATTTTTTTTTTTTTTTACATCAGGAGGTGAAAATTCTTTGGAAAAGACAGATCTGGTCCCATAGCTACATATATATCTCTTGGTGAGGGTCCACTGTTAAGAATGGTTGAGAATCTCAAGTGACAGCCAATGCCTTCCTCTGTCTAAGCATTTCGTGTCCCTTTCAGTGCTTCACAGTGGCCAGTTAAGGTGGCTTCCTGCACAACCTGTCATTATTTTGTGAATCCTGTGATTAGCTCTCCTGAGAGAATAGAAAACTATGGAATACAGGAGTAATAAATTGGCCTGTGGTGCCAGAACGGTAAATGCTTTGCCATCAGTGCATGTATGTGTGTTCAGCATCAAAGGCTGAGAGATATTTGATTTAAAGAAATATCTTCATGTTGGGTAGCATAATTTTTCAGAAATTAATAAAGAGTAGCATAAATTCCTAAACTCTGAATATGTGTGCAAGCATTATCAGATTTAAAATGTTTGGTCTCCTGAGGCATTATTCTGTCTGCAAATGCAAATCTTCCTAATTGTATGTGGGTATACAGGCTCCCCATTTAGTGGCAATTTCAGAGCCTTACTGATTAGAGAAGTCATTAACTCGTGCATATACTCCCTGGTCTGTGAATGTGCATTAATGCTCTGGGCAATGGTAATGGACTTGTTTTCATGCCAGAGACAGCTTTTCTGTTATTAAAATTTGTGCTTGGGGTTCAATTCTACTTTAACTCCAGATTCAGAATCCTAATCTATGAATATAGAGACTTCAGTTTAGTAAAATGCAGGAGTGATTTCATTAAGGAGATCGTTATATGGGCCAAGTTTTTCTGTCATGAGTCACAGTTTTGTGATCTACTTTTTAGCTGTTCTATAGAAGGCTTATCCAAAGGGGCTTGACTTTTCAAGAGGAAGGAAGAAAACTGCTCAAGGCCTCTTGAAAGAAGTCTTTGAAAGCCTTGTAAATATTAGAAGCAAAAGGGAAGACATTAAAACTGCATAAAGTATTAGCAGTCTTTCAATGCCTTCCTTTTCCCTTAAAATTGCTACTACTAATGTAATAAATTTAAACCAGAATCTCATAGAAATGTCTCCAAATGCAAAGAGAATAAAGTGTTTACTATTTGATAAATATTGTGATAGAAACAGGTTTTAAAAAATTGCTTTCTGAAAAGAAAAATAATTATTTTTCTTCTAAATATAGTCTGAGAAATGCTGAAAAGTAACAGCATGAAAAAGAAGAATTGACAGAACTTTGTACATTCCAGCTTAACTATATATTTTTGAAAATGAACAGAGCTCATGATTTGTAGTATTATCGACTGCTACACATATTTTCTCACATTAACTTCTGTGGGTCCCAGATACACTTTCTGTTTCTGTCAAATTTTTTGATCAATATTCAGAAACACTCAGCCTCATCTGCCACCTAGGTTTACTCTATTTTTCCAAATACTTCCCAGAATTATTTTTCTTTATTATTTATTCTTCTTCTCAGGCCATACATTACTGTTTTCTATCTGCATATATTCCCAAGGTTACTGATAACCTTTCCTACAAGGAGCTTAGAACTTGTTAAACTCCCTGGAGGCAGTCTCACCCATGATCAGTAGAAGGGAAGAATCATTCCCTTGACCCGCTTTTGACAGTCTTCCTAATGATGCCCAGTAGTCTGCCGGCTTTCTTTGCTGCAAAGGCACGTTGCAGACTCCTGGTCCAGTTGTTGTCCACAAGGACCACTAGGTTCTGCTCTTTAAAACTGCTTTCCAGCCTGTTGGTCCCCAGCTTGGTGCATATGATTGTTCCTCCCTAGGTGCAGGACCTGACATTTCCTTTTCCTGGACGTCTTAGGCTCCTGTCAGATAATTTTTCCAGCCCATTGAGGTCCTCTGAATGTGAGCACAATCATCTAAACTTCTCCATGTTTTGTACTATCTGTAGCAGACACCCACCATCCTCTTTGGTCTGCCCTCTAATCCTGACCCATCAGTCCCTAGATGGCTCATCACCCATCCATGGCAGAGTGCCACGCTTCCCTTCTGCTCCCTTACGAAAATGGCAACCCCTCCCCTTGCTTTCCTTACCTGTCCTTCCTGAAAAACCCACATCCATCCACAACTATCCTCCAGTCATGTGAGATATTCCACCATGTCCCTGTGATCCCAATGAGATCATAGCCCTGCAACTACACAGGCTTCTAATTTCTCCTGTTTGTTATCTATGCTGTGTGCACAAGTGTATAAGTGTATAGACACTCCAGATGGATACTCTGTAATGCTGATTTGCCAGAAAAAGTATGGAAGGTCACCCCACAACACTGTCCTCTTCCTTATTTGTCTGTATAGGAGCCACTACGAGGCAAACGTTTAGCCCCCTTTGAAGATTACATTCAAGTTGCTCACAGTTTCCATTGAAAAGAAAAGTCTGATTTCCCTTGACAAGCATTTTTGCTTCTAGTTTACTCTTCTGTATTCTTCTGGGAAATGCCTTAAAAAAATGTTTTGTCATGTTTGAAATCAATACACTTTTTCCCATGTGTTATGAATTTCCAGAGAGGTATACTATATAAATCAAAACATATTTTAAAATGTTCACAAGCCACCGTGCTTCCATGTAGCCTATGGTCATTCAATAATTTTTACAAAGCTCAAAATATTTTATGATAAGAAACTTGTCACTAAATTGAAACAATAACCATTTAAAAGTTATGTAAGTCTCTCTACTTGTTTTATTGATTGGTTTCTTTTTGTGGACATATGTAACACTAGAAATCAGTATGTAAATAAGAATTAGTATCACATTTGAAAAATGTAAATTATTTAATAGACTTTTCTTATGGTGTTTCAATTATATACTATTTTTAGCCTTAAAAGATTTTGCTCCACAAATGGATTAATTTAGAATACTCCAACAATGCTTAATAATGAGAGGTGATTATGAGTTGCTGATTTCATTTGTGACTTTCAAGAGTGCTCAGATATAAGATTGACTTGGATCAGACTATAGTAGCTACAATGTTTGAGATAGTCACGTTTCCTTCCACAGCTGGTGGAGAAGAACAATATTTATCACTATCATTTCATATGGTCAGACATGATTTGAAAAGGATAAGAATAAGGTTTACCAGGTCTGTAGTGATTAAAACTGAGTCATGCACTGTATTTGCTGTAAGAAAGACTAAGGTTAAACTATTGAATAAGACACTGTAATGAAGCAGTCTGCTTGTTTCCCAGGAAGGTTATGGAACATTAGCCACTGAACAAAAATGGGAATTATATCACCAGGTATGGTACAAGTAGAATTAGTCTTGTCTTGGGATAAGAGAGTGGACCAGAGCACCTTTGATATTCCTTCTAGTCTTATTTTTCTATAATTTCATCAAGTTGGATGTAATGCTCATCATTTTTTACTTTTACACTGAAACATTTTGTCCGTTAGATTTTGCATAAATCCCCATCCAGCTTCACTTAGATAATCACACTCTTGGATCAAACACAGTCAGGCGTTTTGCTTACTGTAACTAAAAAGTCAAATCATTACTGCATTACTGCATTAGGACTATTTCCACACAAAATGATTGTATATATACACATGGCAGGAGTGAGAAATAAGAGCTCAACATCAAAGCTTGAAAGTAGACTTTACTCCTCCAATGGTTAAATTCACTCGTGGTTCATCCCAGAATTAATGTGCGTAAAAGCACTTTCTTATCAGAATCTAATATTGTTTAAACATAAAACCATGATTAGAGTTGTGCCGATGTGAGTTTTTGTGGATACACCTGAAAAGTCCAACCCTGTTGCTAGAGCCCTAGAGCTGCCCTCACTTCATAGCACCTTGGTTTCCCTCCTTATATTACTCAGAAACATGAGAAACCTCCTTTCAGTCATACTTAGAAATGATTAACCTTTCATGGAACTGAGTAACTCAGCATCTATTAGGCACCACAATTCACAACAAACATCTACAACTGAGCTATTCATCTCAATGTTTGGACAAAAATCATCTAATCCAAAAGCAGATTTTCAAAAGAGGAGAAGCATCCTATAAATTTTCTGTCTCCTCCTCCTCTCCCCCCCTGCTTTCCCCCCCAATTATAAAAGGAGCCTATACTGATAAGTTCAGTCAAAGAAATGTCTCTCCAGCTTTTACCTCTGCCTGTGGAGATCTGCAAACTTGTTGTTTTTGTAGACTAGACTTCATGCAAAATGGAGAGAAAACTGATGCTTCCAACACTACTTCCCCACCGCTTCTAGCACGGAGGTCCCCTTTGAGTGGTGAGTGATTGAAAAGAGAGTCACGAGCTACTCTGCTTGTGGAATAAAAGGCAAAGGCACCTTCACTATTTCCAGGCTGAATATCAGAAAGAAGATTTTTTTTTTGAAGCAACTGAAAGAAACGTAGAGGTTTAAAGACATTTGTCATCATTAGTTCCCTGTTGGATAGCTATAGCCAGTTTCCTGCTCAACGTGTTGGTGTTTCTGATCCAAACAGAGGGACCAGCCT
Source organism: Anser cygnoides (assembly GCF_040182565.1). Lineage (NCBI taxonomy): Eukaryota > Metazoa > Chordata > Aves > Anseriformes > Anatidae > Anser > Anser cygnoides. The sequence continues at coordinate 185,544,553 of NC_089873.1, forward strand.
CTCTTGGTACACCAAAATGTACCTTTATCTGAATATCAAACAAAAGGTCTTATTGATTCAAGGATCAAGAACACAATTCATCTGGCTTTAGCCGCTGGAAATTGAATGTCTGCATCCTAACTAGGTATCTCAGAGCCCCTTGGTAGTCAAAGAACGAGGTGCATGTCAATTTTCAGGTACATGTCATTTTAAGTTACAGATGTTAGCTCAGATGACCTGAGCTCTGGAGATACTTACTTCTCTCCCCTGACAGCAGGGAGCATCTAGATGTCTTTCTCAGATACAGGTATATACATTGCAGACCTCCAAAATTACATAAAATGAACACAAAGATAAATAAGGTGAACATTCCATTTCCGTTATATATTAAGATACATAAGGTGAACATCCTATTTACTTTAAATATTAAGATATATAAAGGTGAATGTACATGGCTGGATGGAAACAGACATCCCAAATACAGGTCTTCCTACATTCCACTGCTGGTCTAAACTGGCTGGAGCTGAGGCAGCTCTGAATTGGAAACCTTGTAATTTATGAATGTGATCCTGAGCTTGAGCAAATGCATTTCATTTCTCCACTGTAGAAGTTTCTCCTTGAGTGGAAGTGACTTGCAGACAGACAGTTTTCATGACAGCAATAAGATTCAGGGTCTGTCTTTATCATTCCATTCAAACATGCACTTAGTCCTCTCCTAGACTTGCCCTTTAGCTCCTGAGACAGAAATACTGTTCATTACGCCCTTATAAGATGAAGGAGATACCCTAGTAAAGATTACCTATGGTTGAAGTACCCTTAAATTCTTTGATGAATTTTATCTATACTATTAACTCCACGTGACAACTATTAAGGCGCTACACCCACAAGTACAAAGTCCGGATATCTGTATCTAGATACGAACTGACATAACTTGCCTTAGCCAGGGGATACAACCTGAGGAGCAGGCAGCTAAGGAAAAGTGTGTATTTTGTTTCTGGAATATGAGCACTGAGTTTTAGTATTCTCATAAGATATCAGACTTTCCCGATAACCCCACCAAATAAGCTGAAATCCTAATTAACTTTAAAAGAGGTAGATGTATGCTCCTTTGGTCTTGTGAAAGTCCCTGATTCGTGTGGATAATTTATCAAGACCAGGCACAGGCAAATGATTTTTATTATTTTAAGCTTAATTAAGACATTAATATTTTCTATCCTTGGAAAAAGAATGGAAATTACTGATTTTTCTTTTTCCAAGACAGGCTATATTTAGCTTTAATGCATCTTCTCAGGTAAGTATGAAATTCTTTTTTTTTTGTTGTTTTGTTTTGTTTTGTAAGCCCATGAAAATCATACTTTTCACTACTTTTGCCAGCAGTGAGAATTCACTCAGCTGTGTATAGAAAGAGAGATGAGTCAAATTTCTTCCTTAGTACATAACATATATCAATTTGAGATCAGCTTGCGGTAGTGGTTCTCAAGTAAACAATGTTCGTAATGATAATTACTTTTTAATGATTAGTAGAAGAAAATGCACTCATAAGGAAGTACTTATCATTTAAAAATGACTGAATTTAAAAAGAACTTTAATTCCACTAATGTCAATCGAAACTGAAATTACTGAATTATATACTGGCTGATACTTTCACCATCAATGCAGAAAGGAAGGCAAATGACATTGTGAGGCTCCTGCAGACAAGTGCATAACTAGGTAAGGGAAATCTGTCTCAGACCTTTTTAATGTTTTTGTATCTTGTAAATATTAATACATTTTAAGATGCAGTTGATTGATTATTTGCTGTTTAAAATTAAAGAAAACAACAAAAAGCAAACAAACAAACAAAACAAAACAAAAAAGTGACAGTTCAGACTTCTGCATTGTCCACTTAGACGTGGGTCCCACTCCTACTGAATTAAGGGATGAGAACATTTCCGTGAGCTCCATCTCTCAAACAGCTCCATCTCTCAAACATCTCTCAAACTCCTCCACTAAGGAGTTTAAACTGTTGTGCATCTATCCTAAGACACCAAACTTAGCATAGGCAGCAATTTCCATAAAAATTTCCATCAGAAGAATGTCCTCTTCCTTTTTTAATTAAAATAAAATGACCAGAACTATGAATGTGCATATGTAATTCACATTAAGAATGATAGGAAAAATATATATATATATATATATATTTTTTTTTTTCCAGAGAAAGAAGTAATCACCATTTTTAGGCAGTATGTTACGACTTTGTAAAACAATTATATATTTCCAGTAAGAATCTAGGGAAATTACTTCCAGTAGTAAATAGAATGATTTTTCTTGATTTTTTTTTTAATAAAAGCAAAATGGTTTGAGAGCTCAAACTCCTACGTAAGGATTACACATATATGTGACTGTACAAACTTTTAAAATAAATAGAATTTGAATATTATTTAAAATACTTTTTTTTTTTTTTTCACTAGAACCAATCATTTCATGCAAAGTTAAAGTTATTTTAGATTAAGGAAAACAAGACGAAAGTATCCAGGACAGGGAGGCAGAGACAACAGCATATGCCTTCATTTTGTTTCTGACTCACAACTTCACAGGGAGGCAGACTCTGCAAACATTTTAAAGCAGAGTAAAAGTTTATAACAAGGCTTTACCAGCCCTTCTGTGTAACAAGAGTCTCAATCCCAGAAAAAAGCAGGGAGGTCTGAACACAGCTCATTTCCCACCTTGTAAAAATCCCTGTTTGTAGAACTGGGTCGGCCAGTCTCTATCAACACAGTTCACAGAGGGCTGGCTCTAGTCTGACTCTCTTGGGGAGGACTATAAAAGAGTTGGGAGTTCATACACCTTGGAGGATATTAGTTTTAAATTACACACAATACAGTTTTAAAACATTAAAAAAAAAAAAAAGTTCTATAATCACTGACTTTGCTCTTAAATGTGCAGTTGTGACCACAGTAATTGACCCCATTGATCTTCTGCTGGAATATGAGTAAGCATCTCTGGACTAAACCAAGATAAGTTACTGATCACTGGTTTCTCTTCAAAATCTTCCAGTCTAAAAGTACGTGTCAGTCTAAACAGGTACTGAATTTAATAAATAGCTTGCTCTGTGTTCTCCTGCATCTCCTTTTTATCCTTTCTCTTACTGTTTTCAACTTTTTAAACTGAGAGCTATTTTCTACCAAGGCAGTTATGCCTGAGGCTTGGGGATAAAAGGGAGGTGCCCTTCTGCATGTTGTCTGTGCTGAGAAGCTTGTTGACATCCATATCTATGGCATTAAAAGATGAAAATTCACTTCTGAGTTTGTTTTCTGTGTTCCACCTCAGGAGTTTGAGTTGAGATTTTGTTTTTTGTGGGAAACAAAGAAGATGCATGATGGAGGTTCCTCCTGGGTGTTCTCACTAGAGAACAAGTGTGCACTCATGAGATGCCTCTCACCATCTCTTGTTATGGGCCTAACTTCACAGTCCACTTTTGCAGAGCACAGTGTGCTCCATTAGCAGTTTACCATCCGAAGACTGGACAGTGTTGGAGTACTTGAAGGTGGAGAAACCCTTTCTTGATGATAGGGAGTGGAACAGACGACCTTGTGAAATGAAGTTGGAAACAACCTGCCAGTACGCATTTATTCTTTCCAGATGTATTAAGACCAGCTTGCAGCTGAAGGATACTAAGGTCCTGACCTATGCACACTGAAGCTGATTTCCTCATTTCAGGACCCCCAAAATATATGAGATTATTGTGAGGTTATTGCTAATACAGAAAATGAGTTATTCTCAGCAGAGATGCAAACAAGCATATCTCTCTTGCAGCAAAGCTGTGCTGGACCATGTTGGCTACAGTCCTTGCTGGCAGCGGTATATCATATTCAATATGGTATTCAAATTTAATGAGATACATTGGATTTCACCTTAAACTAATTAAATAATCCAAATTTAAATAACTTTTAAAAACAAAAAAAGACATGGGTATGTACTCATTAATGGTTTCCAAATCTATTTCTAAATGTATTTCTAAATGTATTAATTACTGAGGCTAAAGTGCTTAAGAAAAGTGCTTGTTGGAAATCTTTCCCAAACTGGACTACTCTTAATTCAAGTAAACATCGTGATTACCAAAGGCACTGCAATTACAGTGTAGGAGGCACTGAGTTGCAATATCAATGCCTAATTAAAATTGATTCTGAGTATTGTTTGGCCTCTATTGTTCCATTAACACCTTATAGGTGCTTAAGCACATGATGAACTTCAATACTATTTTTATTCAGAAAAACGTTTGCATTTTCAATAGTATAGATGCTAGCCAAGAGATATCTGAGTGGTCCCATAGAACCAGCCTTGAAACACATTCAAAGTAATCAGGTAACACTTGTAGGCTGTGCACGACCTCACTGTAAATTCACCAAGATCAACTGGGGTTTCATGGTCTGGCCTTCGGAACCTGAATATTCTGTGTTCCCCTTTTCCTCTATCAGGGGAAGATCAGCAAGATACTAGGATGAATTGGATTAGTTCTCTGCCTCTGTAGCATGCACATTTATAAAGTTTTTGGCCCTCAGGGCAAAGGAAATATTTGTTATAGCAAACTGTTTTTTTCATCAACTTAGATCATCCATTGTGAAAAATATTTGTCATTATGTAGAAACCAACAGAGACTTTGAAATGAAACAAAGCAGTTGTTCTCTTGAAGTTTTTTGGCAGTCACAGCTGTTACTGAAAATATCGGTCTTTTTTAAATGTCTTTACTGCAAATAATAATCCCCATGTCATTTCTGCATTTTAGTATTTTGAGACCTTGGTTCCAAAACCTTGTGTCTTGGAATATATTTGATTTGAGAACTGGTTTAGAAGGGGACTGGTTGATTTTTCTCAAGAAGAGATGTTTCAAGCCTTTTAAAACAGTATGTCCATTTCTTGTGCACAGTCATTATCAAAACAATCCAACAGAGTGTGCTCATGTACTGTGATAGCTGAAGCTGTGTATAGTTAAAGCATATAGTTTTTTGTATTTCTAGTTCTTCCACCTCTTTAAGTAATTAACTGTGGAAGCTCCATTCCCTGTCAAGTTTTACAGTGACATATAATATCTCTAGAAGAAACAAGCATCGTCTTACATAATTAAATGGAGGAAGAGAGGGAATTCTAGATGAGAACAGTGGGAGTAAACATCCGTGCAGAAACTCAGGATTTAACAGCAGTAGTACAGGGATACACCAAGCTCCTTCTGTGTTAGTGGCAGTCTTGAACTATGCCCTGGTGATTAACCCCATGGCCAGCTTGGGCATGGCATGGGATTTGCAGGAAAGTGGTCTGGCAGGAGGCTGGAGGGACTGTAGGAGTTCTGGGGAAAGGCTGAGCTCAAATGGGTTCTTCTGCTGGGGCAATCTTGCAAAAAGTTCTGCTGGATAAATGTTGTGCTGTTCAGATATGTGGAAGTTGTAGCCTTATTTATTTTTTATTTTTTTCCCAATGAAAACTCTATTTGCACAAATGTGGGATGGATTTCCAAAGATCACAAACAATATTGAGCATTGGAGCTGAAAAACACGAAAATTGGGTTCATATGTATAGCTTCCTAATGTTAGGTTCCTAAATAGTGGCATTAGCTGTCTTTCAGTTTTGAATGGCCATGAGCTCTAAGCGATTACTCTCTCCGTGCTGCTATATATGGAGGCAGGATGCGGAGAGCAAGGGCTGAAGTGTTCGTCCTGGAACCTCCTTTGCTGAGATGGCTCTGTCCCTGATCACGCTTTAGCTACGGCTACTCTTCTGCTTGTAAGGGACTGTTTCCAAATTCTTGTTTAACCCATCATTCTTAATGATGGAGAGGGAAAAAAAAATACTACTCAGTTGCAAATGTCTTTTATTAGAAAAGATAAAGGCACAGCTGAGACTATGATTTCAATGCCAAGTTTTAACACGCACACATGAACGCATTTCCAACTTCCAGAGCAGGACCTTCACCATCCCCAAGCCTGTATTTTAAATAACACATGAAACAGACAAGCAAACTATTTACATGTGAAATTTTAAATCCCCAGATCTCATTTATTCCTCAGCAATAGAATTTTCATTTTCTTTCTTAGCTCAAAATCGATAAAGACATATTTTATAGCTCATTCTGGTCGGGATTCCCAGCTGAACAAAGCACAAAGCATTCCCAGCTGCACAAAGAAACTCTTGCTCGTGTCCAGTGCTGCAATCTTTGCAATTATAGTACTGTAAGTCACGTTATGGTAAACTATCATTTTCCAACAAAGGATTTCTTTGTATCATTCACACTCCCCTAGTCCAGGCAAAAGGGAAAAAGGAAATATCGTGCTTCATGTGCACTAATGTTCGTTTTTAAAACTTATTGCAGAAATAAAAAAATGTGAGCACTGATTGTCTGTGAAAAAGATCACTTGACATAAATCTCTGACTGTTCGAGAAATAAAAAGCACTGAAGAATTAAAAGGGCTGGCTATTAATGCCATGTGCCCAGTCCTACAATTATAGTTTCGTAGGGCACTCTGAGATACCAGTAGGGTGAAACAGACAAGTTCTGTTGAAGTCTGATCTTTCAGAGGCAGGGTGTAAGTGTTAAATGCTAACACGGATTTTTTTAGTATTATAGGGGCAGCTGGTCCATAGCTGTGCTCTGTTGCAGTACAGCAGGGATGAACACAGCTTCAAAATGAACCAGACATAGCTGTGCAGTTCTATCACACAATAGAGAAGAGCTGACTTTATGGATTAATATAGATAGGAAGCAGAAAATGTTGTTAACATTCCCTTATTCCTCTTAATGAATCTTTTTCTGATAAAGAGCAATTTCACACCATTAAAAAATCCCATTCCGTTTATAGAAACACTGTCATGGAAATTTGTTCTTTGAGTGAAAAATCGTAGAATAAAGATCTGCTCAATGTAGGCAGCAACATGGCATGTTTTGATGCAATGCCTCACACATCTGGATCCACTAGGCCTGAATATTTCATAAAGGAAAATGCAGACGCAGCTATTTGAAAGCCACCATTACACAGCAGGGCTGAGGGATGCTTTAGCGGTAAGGTCACAGAACTAGGACTTTCCTTGCTTCTTTTCCTGAAGGCAAATAGTGTGAAATTACAGCTCGGAACAACAAAGAGGTCACTGTTGGATGCCATGCTAATTCACATTTCCAAAGTTTGGTGTCTTAGCCCACAGCAAATGCAAGGGTTTAGATGAATCCAAAGTGCACGCGACAGCTCAGAGAGCTGATTTTGTGAAGGGCGCTTACACAGTTACCCCGTGAGGGAAATAATTTACCCTGTGCCTCAAAGCCCCTACACTGAAATAAAGGTATTATTGTAGCTCTGAAGGTTGTCAGCAGATAAAGATCATTACTGGTTCAAATTAGCTGTAATATCATCACTGCCATTAGTATGTAACGATGCCAGCTTAGTTACCTAGATGAGCAGTCTACTTCATGGTACCACAGCCGTACTGTTTGATAAAACCACATCTGAGAGTTGCTGGGTCCCGAGATCTGAAAATGTAATCCCCATATCTCCCCAGTTGGTGGCTGCACAGTTCTGCCTAAAGCGTAGGCAGGTCCACTTTGTCTCACCCGAAGAACCCCCAAAGACCTAAAGTGCTTGTGCAAAAGCAGTGTGTGTACCGAGATCCTGCCATGGCTCTCCTGCAATAGCATTAATGAGGTTTCTCTCTCTCTCTTCTCTGGCAAAATGCTTGCAGCATCCTGGGACCTCACAGGCACATACCAAGTGGAGCTCAGCCCTGAGGACGAGCCTGTTCTTCCTTTCTCTTCCACAGTCATGATCTTTCTTCCCTGCTCTAGGCTTTAGGCCTCTTTTCTAGATTTCAATTTGGTCATGCTGAGCAATTTATGATAATTGGAAGTGACGCTCAAAACTTTAAAAAAATATATTTTGGTGCAAGGGCTCGTGATCTTGCAAGATCTTACAACCTGTTGTGGTTAATTTTGACATCCGTTGGCATTAAAAACAAATTCTTGCTATAAATATTGCCATTCTGCATCAATTATCATCAAATATCTTTAGATGTTCCTTGCTATAAAAAACCCGTACCATGTCTGGTATAGTACTAGCATAAATATAGACGCAGAAAAATTAAAGTCTGTGGACACTGAAAGATTTCAGCAAAGTTCATTTGAGAATTCCTCAACTTCCCCATAGTAATTTGATTGGAAGAATGTAGTGGATCAGTGACATCCCTCAATTTGTGAGCATTCATTTTGTTGTCAGCATGGCTTCTAATTTGTCTCACACTTAAAATGAACAATGATTTGAAATGTTTTAGTGTTTGTGTAGCTTTAGATACCTCTGAAAAGCAGGCCACTTAGAAAGTGCCCATTGCCTCCCTTAGGAAATAAAGAGTTCAAAACCCAAAAGGCACTGCAAATGGCCCATGACTTCTGAGAACATAGACCTTTTACTGTTACATTTCACTGAAGTCTCATTCTCAATGATGAGGAAATTTGCCCACATTTTGAACTAAGGATTAAAAACTGTACAGGAGCTGATTTGCCAGAAGAGCAAATGCTCTCCAGTACTTATTCACACATTTAGAGATGAAATTAAAATAAGCAAAATCCATGAAGCACAATTTCCTGGGATTTCTGTGTGGCTTCCCTGACAAATCAGCAAATGCCAGTTTTACACACTCTGGTGTTTAATTTCCCCAATCATCCTTTTTGTCTTTCTGACTTCTGTACTTCAGCTTGTGCAGTCTCAACAAAGAGGAAAAAAGTATATACCAGTAACATTCACTTTGTCCATTCCACTTCTTTTAAGTGGAAGCATCTTCTGTTCTGTAGCCAGACAGGGACCAAGCCGGCATGTCATCGTTGCTGTCACTGCTGCCAAATAAGAATTGAAAAAGTCTCAGCTGCAACAGGTTATGTCTCAAGGTTCGGTTTGTAATGCAGGCTGCTAACCTGTCTGATTTATGAAGCAGCTGCAGCATTCAAGAGCAGATCCTGTCAGACACATTCATCTGGCAATATTGAGGGGAAAAAAAAAAAAGAAAGAAAAAAAAAAAAGAGCAGATTATGCCCTTCAGAGCAACAATCAAGGAAAGAACTCTCCAGTTTCTCTCCAGAAACAACAATGATGCTTGGGCAAGAAATGGCATTTGCCTTCATGGGCCTTACAAATTACAGCTTATATTTAGACATCTGGGGTAATTGTTTCCAAAATTAAAACACTCAAAATTGTATTTGTTTGGCTGAAATCAGCTCTTTTTTCATTATTTCATTCAATACTGGCACTATTTTGGATATTCTTAGTTCAAATGTTGAGAGATTTCAGTTCTTGCTCAAATGTTCAAAAGTTATTACTGCCAGGATTCATTTTCAGGCAAATTTTAAGCAAAACATGACATGAAGATGACAATATAAGCAAGACTTTGTAGCTACAAAGGATGGATAGGATACAGCAAAATGCAAGAGAGGAACTGATTTTCCTACTGAAGCTCAAATAAAACTGAGCTGAAATAAGGGAAATGAAGCCTGCAGAGAGCTAGGCAAGCGCGGAGGAAGTATCTCTGTGCCTGCTGGACCGTGCGAAATATATCTAAGGGCAATGATTACTCCCTGAGTAATCAGACATCAGTAATTTAGACAGGCAGTCTGAATTGGTAGTAATTATCGATTAGAAATTTCAGTCTGATTAATCAGTAATCATCGAGAGCTTGGAAATCATAAAACATATAGCATCTTCTTTTATCTGATTGTATTAAAAATTAGATCCAATTCTCTGAGTGCTGCAGACATTTCCTTCTGCGTGAATTGAACAGAAAAGTTCTACTTCAAATGAGATAAACCAAAAAGCTTTTTAATTTCAATTTCCTTTTGCAAGGGCTTGTTGCCAAAAAGATCTTCTCGCTAGTTCTCAGTCGTCGGTGGGCAATTTGTTCCTGGCTCTTCTATCTTCTGTGGAAGGAATCTTCATGCCAGCTGCTTCACTACCCAGTTTTAATTCTTCCCCATTTCTGTGAAAAGAAAGAAAGAAAGAAAGAAGAAGAAGAAGGAAAAAAAGTGAGAAATGCTTCTTTCCAGTCCAAAGGCCCATATAATTCTCCGAGGCACAGAGAAGACACACGTTCAGGGTATGCCACCACATTACAAGAGGCAGATACAGTCTCTCCCAGTGTAGCTGCTTGCATCTTTTCCGTGACTGAATTATGCACATGTGGGTTTGTATAAATAGAAGAGAGCCAGAGTGGAGAAATAACCTCTTATTTCACGCTTTTCCAAAATGTGGGACTCAGAATGCATAAATACCATGAGCTCTTGCTGCTGCCCGCGTTAGTATCTCTGCCCGCAAAGTGAAGTGCTTGAGCAGGTGGCTGGCAGCTGGTCTTGCCAGAACTACAGCCCTAACTTGCTGTTCGTGTTGGAGATCTAGCGGGGTTACTGAGACAGGTCTTCGCTTGTGGTGATGAATACAGAAATAGTACCTTACCAGTTTCATGGGATATTGAAAAAAATCACTCCCACTAGATACAGAGAGCTTTTTCACCACCAGCCCTTGAAAAAAGGCAGCGTTAGGGTCTTGAACAGACACCACGTTGTACTCCCAGTCTTGGTCATATGGCACTGCTGTGCCAGCAGTTAGAGGAGATGTTGTCTCCCAGACTCAGCTGGCATGTGCTTTTGAATGTCCACAAAAACTACAAGGCCACACCAAGACCTATGAGCTCAGCTCCAGGGCAGTACGGCCAGCAGGTCTCCCTGAGGACAGGGATCATAAGAGCCTGGCTGACAGCACTGTCAGTCTATGGCAATTGTAACTGCATCAAAACATTTTAGCAGAAATTCATAAAAAGGTATATAGAGAGAAAGCATTCCAGCCTTACTTTGGAAATCTGAAGGAGCAGAAAAATAATCAACAGTTACACGTGATAGCATAGCTTGCAGCATCCCTTGGATCCTGGCTTCCTCCCGTCCTGCTCTGAAAAACACGCATTTGCCCTTCAGCTCCTCAGAAGGTGATCCAGCTGCTTGGGTCCAGGGTAAACACTGAGTGTGGTTCCCTGGATGGCTTAACTTACCTTCCCAAATCAATGTGGATAAAAGTGCAGTGGAGTCAGGGATGGCCAGGGCTGGGGCTGCCTTGCTTCCACCCCCACAGGGAACCACCAGCGCTGTGTCCTGAAACCAGGCAGGGCTCTCCGTGCTCTGCACGGCCTTTCCAAACTGCCCTGTAAGTCTTGGCCTCCAGCAATATGCACACTTGCTGGGATGGTACACACCATGAATCATATGCTATAAAATGCATATTTTTTGCTATAAAACTGCTGCTTTGGTGAGCTGGAGCACAACTCCCATATTATGTTAGATATTCTGAACAAAATTAATGAACATTAATAGTTACACCTACAAAGCCAAGTCCTTTGTAGAGTGGGTATGGCCAGTCTACTCCAGAAGGGGCACAGCCATACACAAGACTTCTTCTTATGCCCAGTAATGCTTATTAAAGCGGATTAATTAATTTAGCATCATGGACGTAGCCATAAAGTCTTGGGACCTGCTTTTTCACTTGGCTTCAGATGTTTCATTCAGCAGGCGGGCAGACCACAGCTCCCCTGTCCTGCGTGAGCAGTCAGCTGAGACACACTGAGATCCTTGTCACTGTAAGCATCTGGCAGGAGGAGATAAAACGCCAGCTGCTCCTCTCTGGTGCCTGCAGAAACATACCTCCCTGCAGCAAGAGGGAACGCTGCAGACGAAGATACATGGCCCAGGCTGCACAAGACAAGGACAGAAAGTACAATTCCGATTTAAATGCTTCTTAGGAACTCTGTTCTGCATTTGCTCAACAGGCAGACTCCTTCAGCTGGTGAGTAACAAGCTACGGCTGAGCAATGCATAAGCAGTTCTCCTAAATAGCTGAGTAGCTTTGCTCTCAATTTCCAATTGTTATCCAATTCTGCAGCTCAGGCTTGATATCTGTTTTCTACCTTCCCTGGTGCAGATGGTTTCTGAACTCTGAACCCGTGTTTGCTCTGACAGAGTGAATGCCTGTGGTTTTGAGTTCATGCTCAAATGCCAGGCACAAATCTCTAATCACATTAAATCCTGCTACTCTCTCTGCAGAGAAACTCAGCAACACATGCAAAGGCCCTCCTTTTGTCTAGCAGCATTGCTCTGCCCACAGTATCATCAATAACAGCATTAAAGCCCATTTATATGCACAGCTGGACACTCTGAAAAATAGGGTCTAATAGTCAACAGAGGAGCACTTCAATCATTTAACACTGTTAGCTATTAGAGCCTGTCAATTTTTTAAGCCGTAAAACCACATTTCCTGTGGTCAAACCTCATCTCTTTACTGTTCTGTGAGCAAAAGAGAGAGGTGTGTGTGTTTTTTTTTTTCTTAACATGTGTAGGCAGAGTCCGATTTTCTGAGACTGTGAATCATTACTGACACAGGTGGTAAATGAAGTATAGGTGGTCAAGGCCATTGCTGGTCTACAGAATAAAATAGTTCAGTTAGAAGAGACCTACAGAGATCATCTAGTCCAACTACCTGACCACTTCAGGGCTATCTGAAAGCTGAAGCATATAATTGAAGGCATTGTCCAGATGCCTCTTGAACTGGAAAAAAATAAAAATAAAATTAAGAAGTGATATAAGTCTAATTTAAAACAATCATAGGAAGAAAAAGAAACAAGGAAGAAAACAACCATCCAGTGATGTTAAGAAGCAAGTAAAAGTGCAAAAAAGCACTTTGAGCCTCACTGTCTTTGCGTTGCTCTGGCATTCAGAGGCCCCAGTCAGAGCTAGGCTCTTGACCACTCCGCAGAAGGCCACGCTTTTTGCAAATCTTAAATTCAGTGTGTTTTGAGGAATCAGAATATGCCAGCCTGCTGAAAACCATGCTTACATAGCAGTCTGCTAAGACTGTGCGTTCACAGCAGATCAAAATCTCTGACAACATGTGCAACTAGTAGATAACGTGGGACCAGGCCAGGCTGTGCCCAAATATTATCAGACAGGTAAATGACAAAGAAATTTCTAATGTTTTTTGGTAACCTTTGAGTTTTCACTGTAATGATTGTATTCAGTAGCAGGAATATGTAAATATTTTATATAAAGATATATTTTACATAATGTTACATTTCTCCAACCAAAAACAAGCTCTTAATAAATGAATACACAGGCAGGTAGATAACGCTGAGCAATGCAGGCATGAAATGCAGTCAGAAACTATTTTTCAGCTGTAATCTGCCAGTATCCAGCACATGAACGCTGTAAAGACATTTCTTCAGACAACTTCTAAATGCTTCCAACCACGGTTATGTGAAATAACACAGTAAAGAAAAAGTTATCTTTAGAGAGTTAGCAAATGTAAAGCCGAACCCGTCTGTTTAAAGGTTTTTGATGGCATTAGGAGACAATACCTGTTGGAAGGCAGCTGTTTGTAGCTGCGCCAGCTTGACCAAATCACAGGCTGTCACTTACCTGTGTGCAGCTCAGCGTGGGGAACTGGAAATAATGATCTCCATTTGTTAATATTTTACAGCCACTTCAAACACATATAAAAGACTGTTTGAGTTGCAAGGTAGAAGAGAAACAGGCTCAGATTCTGTCTTACAAATAAAATATCTAATGCTTCAGATTTTTACATTCCTGCAACTTTATTATATCTGCGGAGCTTTTTGTTGCCTGTTAAACTAGAAATTGGCTCCATATGTGTGATAGATGGTACATTTATAAGAAGGAATTTAGCAGAAAAAAAAAAGTATTTACTTTAAATATAGTATTGTCATAACAGCTTGGAATATTATCATTTGTTGTATATATTATTTTAACAACATATACTCAATGTATAAATACTAGATTGTATTTCATAGTTTTAGTTGTTACAAATTTTCATCATCTTGTCAGAAAAGGAGTCTAACAAGTTAAACGGTATAATAAAAATTTAATCCATATGTAAAACTTCTATACAATAAAATCCAATAGCTTTTATATACTAAAAGTACTCTGCTTTGCTTCAGTTAGTTTTCTTTCTCTTAGTTGCCTTCCTCATACATTTTTTTCTTCCTCATGCAGTTCCAGAAAGTTATAATAAAGAAGAAATTTAGCATTTATTTTAAAGTCAGATTTCAACTTTATATTCTAACATAATAAAAGAGATTTTTACAGTACTTAAGATTTTGTAATATTCAGTTATACTTTGATGGCTAAGCCCCCTCCCCCAACCTGTCACAGACACAAATAATGAGAGGTTCCCATGGTGATTTTCACTGGAATCATATGTAATCTCCAATTTCTACAAGAAGATATTAAATATTTGCAGAGAGAGACTGGGTAGCTGATTTTCTAATTGTGCTGCCTTTTGTAAAGAAAGCAGTATAATTCTACCGTACTTTCTATTCAAAAGTACAATTCCACTGTTTTAAGTTAAACAAGACGTTATTTTATTAAGAGAAAAAGCACAAAAATCTGTAGTAAAGCAAAGAATCTGGAAGTGATGGTGGTCAGCAAATCAGACAACTTTACATGTGGTATAATCAGAAACAACACACATTTCCAAATATTTTGTCATACAGCACTTTGAATTTCTCTATAAGATTTGCTTTCAAAACTTTCCCCCTCCCTATGTAATTTCAGTGAAATTGGCAAGAGTTTTGTCCCCAGTTTCTGTTCGGATGTGATTCTGAGCACTGGTGAAAACTGGGACCTTCTGATTCACCCCTGTAAAAAATCGTAGTTGCCCTGAAATCAAGGTTAATTTATATCAGCTGGCATCCTGAGTAGCCGTGGTCATTCTTTACATTGACAAGTTACTGGGATTTTGGGCAGCAAAGAGGGAAATAAAGTGTCAAGTATAGGTAGCCAGGATAAACAGTAAACAAGAGTCAAATATTTGAAGTGCAGTCATGAAAACAGGAGGAAGTGTCTTCCTTGCACAATGCTGCAACCAAGAACAAGAAGAAAATTTCAGAAAATACAGATTTAAAAAAAAAAAAAAGGAAAAATAACCTGACAAATCTTGAAGGATATGGAAAACAGTCAACAGATGTCAATTCACCTCATGGTTTTAAAATTCATTTGACAAGTAAGGGGATTAGAAAGCATACCCTAAGAAAATATTGAGGCTCTAACTCTTATTTTATGACTTAAGAGATTCTTTTCTCTTCCAGTACTTGTGAGTGATGTCCCATCTCCCTTGAAGTCCAGGGCAAACTACATGCTAAGGTCAAGAAATCACATCATACAGGATTTAAAACAGTCATCTGCAGAACTGTTGGGAAATATATGTCTGAAACCTTTTAACTTGATATAGAAAAGTATCTGTGATAAATATATTCCTTTACCTTCATGTAAACTGCTCTCCTGATTGAAATCGCTCTGATTTGTTTCAGTGACCTCACACACACATAAACAGACTTAAACACCTTTTCTTTCAAAAGCACCATGAATCTAGACTAGCACACTGTATATGCATTCCTACGTGGTTCAGCTTATGTGGGCCATACATAAGACTTGTGTCTTAAAACAGGCTTCAACTAAAACATTACTGACTTCATCAAATTTCCTGTGGAATGACATGATTCTCCAATTATAAAACTTCAGGTCTCTGGTTAGGACTGGATTAATACCCCATGTGACTGACGAACCCTGACTGTCTCACAAACTCCATTTTTATTTTTATTTTTATTTTTATTTTTATTTTTATTTTTATTTTTATTTTTATTTTTATTTTTATTTTTATTTTTATTTTTATTTTTATTTTTATTTTTATTTTTATTTTTATTTTTATTTTTATTTTTATTTTTATTTTTATTTTTATTTTTATTTATTTTTTATTTTTATTTTTATTTTTATTTTTATTTTTTCAGGGCTCATGTCAGGGGGTCCTCAGGTGAGGGGATGGTGCTTGTGTTGCAGCTCACGTTGGGGTGTCATAGCCTCAGAATCTTGTAACAGTGGTTGTGTGAACAGCGCCAAGGGTGTGAGTGGCAGGAGAGGACAGTGGACAGTCATCCCATACCTTTTATCTGACATACTGGGTAAGTTTCTGAGGTGGTCAGCTTTTCCCAGTGTCATCCCAGTTTCTATGTGCTCTCATCTTCACCCTAAAAGGATAAAGTCCCAATATTTGGCTTCCTTTTTCATGGGCTCTAACACACAATAACTTCCTCAGTGTACAATACATGTTGGGGTAGCTTTATTTCCCGTGGTCCTCCCACCAAACAAAACAGAGCATGCATGAGAAGGACACTGAATATTTATGTTGCCTAAGGATGCCAGGGTTCTGTGAAGGACATATGTACTTACCGCTCTGCTTGATTTGTCCTGATTATGACAGCCTGCAGGAAGCAAGCGCCAAGACGCAGTTGAATTTGCCTGCATAGGACAGAAACAGACAGTATAATGCCTTTGCTTCCAAAATGAAAAAGCGTGCCTCGGGCCTGACGGCTACTTCACACCGCGAGAGAGTAGCAGGTATGGCCTTGCCTCCCTCTCATGTGTCTGGCCGTGCTCCTTCAGCTGACAGAGCACTGCTCTGATGGCTGTCCGGGCAGCCTCCATGCTGGCACCCAAGCTGCAGAGCCTGCGAAGAGCTCATTCCCTGCAAATACCACCCAGATAGGCCAAAACCAATTATGGCTGATGGGTATTAATGCACTTTAACATGAAAGAAGCTTTACTGGTGTAAGATTACATAACGCGTAATATATGCCTAAACAAATGTCCACCGAACTGTCGTGATGGATTTCAGTTTGAGCAAAAGCCTATGGCTGTTTGAATTAAGTAATACAGTTGTTTTTAAAAAACTTTTACAGAAATAAAGAAGAAAAACAAAACAAAACAAAACACAGAGAATGCCAAACAGATAGAACTGACATAGTCCTTCTTTTTCATGGTACATGCAGGATAAATTTGATTGGTTTTGCAGAATTCACCCTGTTTTATACTGTTATCTAAGATAACACTGCTGACCTAAGTATCTCAGGCATTTTCTTTTCTGTGTCCTGGGAAATGTGCATAGCATACCTTCCATGAACCTATTATTAAAATAAAATAAAATTTAAAAAATACTATTACTAAACATAAAATGTTAATTTTAAGATGAAGACAATTCCAACCTAATACTAGGAAATTCCTTCAAGCAAATTACCCTGAATTTAGTAAAAACAATTGAAAACTTATGATTATTTTAGCAGTTCACCAAATTTTAGAAGAAAAAATATCTTTTTTAATTAGGGTCTTAGATGCTACAATGTAAAAATGCATACTCTACAGCAACACAGAGAGGTAAGATTGAAAAAAAAAAAGAATGTATATGTATATAATTATTGAAAGACCTAGATACTCGTTAGCTTTCATTATCAATTCCCATGTTATATGAGTTTTTGCTGTACTATGCTGCAGAAAGCTAATGGCAATTGCCATTGTCCAGTTGCTGGATTCAGCACTAAAGATGGCCAGCGGATTAAAAGGTTTATCCCTGATAGACAGCTGAAGGGCCATGGGTGGTCCTGAATGTTGTTAAGTGGAATAAAGTCCCTGTCATTCTTGTTTCCAAAGATTTTTAAAAGAAATAATTCAATTATCGATTAACCACTTCCAGTCCAATCCTAGATGGAAGCACTGCTGCATGCTGTTACTATTGGCACATAGTTTATGCTGTTGGTCAAATCCAGATTTAGTTTGATTATATTTTATTACATATCTTGCTAAAAGTACAAATATAACAACTAGCCTGCTTTCGGGGAAAAAAAGTTTATTCGTATGGCCATAACTGTGCTATGCCACTATCCTCCAACACCAAAAAGCAGCTCTGTTAGTACAGGCAAAGTTAAAAATAAAGACCTTGGGTGTAATTAAAACCATGAATCATGCCATCGGAGAGCTTCTGAGGTGACCCTTGCTTTATGGCTGAAGGAACACAGGGCAAATGCACCTTTGTGTGGCTGTCAGATGAAGGCACCTAAAGTAAGCAAGAGGACAGCAATGCCTTTTACCTCAACCTTGTGGGAAGTAGGGGCTTTCCTGTATTTTTCTAATAGTGTTTTCCTAGCTGCTCGACAGCAGGAAAAAAAAAGAAAAAAAAAAAAAAAGCATTCCTTAATTCAGATTTATGTGATATTTCCTCATCAGAAAAACTTTATATATATGAATTATTGAAAACTTGATGGCATTATGAAGGGAGGTAACACTCCGTGGTCTCCATTCCTATTCCTATACTAGACGTGCTGGAGAAAGGTGCACTCCATTGTCCAGTCCTCCACAAAGAAAAGAAATTGTTTATAAAAGGGTAAATTATGGTGGTAAGTTACTTTCCAATGACAGTGGGTATGTGAACTGGAGGATTACCTAATTTGATCAGTGGGAGTCTTACTGGTCCAAGACTGAACAAAGAACAGAATCCTGTTTCCTTCTTGGGGTGTGCAACCATGAGACAACAGTGCTTCCCATCACGTTTGTGAGAGGCACATGTGCCTTCCTCGGTAGGGGTGCCATGTGGACATCACCCCACAGAGCAGGGAGACTTAGGGCAGGAGTCATGCTGCACTGTTCTCCTCTTATTTGCCTGCAATTCTTCTTCCTCCTTTCCCCAGCATGTTTGAAACCACTCTACTCTTCTGGGACAGGGTTGATATCCTGACACTTTCTGTCAACCCTTTAAGGGGAAAGGCTATACAGACTTTCAAAGATTTTACACCTTTTACTGCTTATGTCTCCTGAGTGACAGCAAATGGGAACCCTGCACCTGCAGCATCACTGTACAAAGCTGTACAAATCTCCTGTCACTCTTTATGCCATGGAGAGGCTTATTATGTTCACTAGAAACACCTTTGTGTTTGCGACAACACTGAATGCAATTGACAAGTTGGTTTTTCACCCCAAAATTAATTGGGAAGTGCTAGTGCAGTCACTGAGACCCTGATCTCTACTACAGGAATGCTCTCAAAAGTCACCCTTTCCACAGGGTTCAAAAACGCATTTCAGCCCACTTGTAATGAGCATTTGCTGCTTGTTCTAGGCTGTGTTTCATATTCGTGCAGTAATTTTTGACAGTATGAAGGTACAAAGCAGCAGAAACTTGGCTGGTCGCCTGAACTGTATTCCTCTGATCTGACAGATCTTTCTATCTATTGATTTCAGTTAGAGTACATGTTTTCATTTTGTCTTCTGTCTAAAGTCTCTACAGATCTTACTTACCAAATATAAATGTGACATCCTAAGTGATTGGGTCTGAAAAGATTTTGTAAAATACATTTTCCATTTAAAAAATGATATACTATAGTTTATTAAAAGATACTATGTCAGTATGAGGGAGCAATGGGTCTCTTTCCTTAAAGGCAGGATTTTAAACAGAAGAGAGAAAGTAACGATGCTGCTATTGAGGTATAACAAATGAGGCACCTTTAGATTTTAAGCCAGGTTCTCTATGAATATAAATCGGAGTGATTCCAGTGAGGATGGTAGAATTCTTCAGATTTATGCCTGTAAGGATCTGTCTCACAGTGGTGAGTGACTGACTGAAGAGACAGCCATCTCTCAGCAAAAAGAAAACACGAGGATCACAAAGCATCTAATATGTATTCAGGAGAGATTGCTAAAAAGTAAAAGGGCAATAACATATGTCCTGTGCTGGAAGCAAGGAAGAATGATGCAAGCAAAAGAGAGAGGAGGATGAAAAAGATTACAGTCAATCAGAAGTTGCAGAGTGAAGATGATAAGGGCAGCAAAAAGTCAAGCTGGGCTGAAGCCAGATGAATGACACAAGAATAAGAATGTAACCTGCTTATAAAGCAGGGGAAATGTTTTGCATAGAAACAACGTTCTTTTTGGAACATTTTACTTCCATGAAATTTTTCAAGTTAAGAACAATTAAAAAATACTTCATGGAATTGAAGTTTTCTAGTTTTTCCCTAGTTAGAATTCTGGCACATTTTACATTTCATATTACACCTAACTCAATAGGTACTGTATGTGTGAAATCCAAGGGAAGACATGCACACAAAATATTTTAAATGAAGTAAGAAATGAGAAATGAGAAAAAAAAGAAAAAAAATCAGAATCAGCCTTTAACATGGGGTGCTGAACTTCAGACAAGGAGATATTAGTACCATTATGTATATTCTAGAACTTATTCTTTTTACCCGCTAGTTTTGCCAAAATCACTAGGAATAAGCATATTGGCAGAAAAAGTGAGTTACTTCAGTGAGCTCACGGTCTGGCCTGTAGGGAGCAAATAAATACCAGATTGGACCTAAAGTGCCCCAGAATTACATAGATTACACGTCAGTATAGAAGCCCTGGGCCACAGTGACATCATTTGTCTCACACTTGGAGAATGAGCCTATGCAGTTCTTAATGTCAGACCATTGCTGACACCACAACGAATGCAAGACTTAGCGAAATTAATAATTGTATCTATTACCATTTTCTCAAGGGTCAGAGGCTTTGCAGTGCAACCCGTGTGTTATAGATCAAATGTCATGGTTCAGGGGGTTGAGATACAGTGACCTCTGTTGTGGTCTTTCTCCCAGGGCTATGAAGGGGTTCATTTTTTTATTGTAGCTCACTGTTTTTGTCTTTATCACATTTATAATTTCATAGAATCATAGACTGGGTTGGGTTGGAAAGGGATCACCCAATTCCACCCCCCTGCCATGGCCAGGGACACCTCCCACCAGGCCAGGTTGCCGAAAGCCCCATCCAGCCTGGCCTTGAACATTAACAAGGAAGGGGCAACCACAGCTTCTCTGGGCAGCCTGTGCCACCCTCTGAGTAAAGAATTTCTTCCTTATATCTAATCTAAATCTACCCTCTTTTAGTTTAAAGCTGTTACCCCTATCACTATCTGCCTGAGTAAAAAGTCGCTCTCTGTCTTTTTTATGACCTCCATTAAAGTACTGAAAGGCCGCAGTGAGGTCTCCCCGGAGCCTTCTCTTCTCCAGGCTGAATATCCCCAGCTGTCTGTCTGTCTTCACAGGAGAGCTGCTCCAGCCCTCTGATCATCTTTGTTCATTTTCATACGCTTCGTATTTTGAAAAGCAGAGTGAAAGCCTCCCTTGATTCCCATGCTCCCCTCTTTGAAGCGGTGATTACAGACTCAGCCCTCTGAGGGCTCTCCTTGTCATCGCTCTTGCAGTTTCTGTCTTCCCTCTCATCTCTGATTCTTTGACGTGCTCACAAGTCAGCCCGTTGCTGTACACGTTGCCGTATACCAGAATGAAACCTCTGTGCCGTGATTTTTATCAATCCATATCACCGCTTTTGCTATTTTTATCTAGTAGGCCAGTTGCTCTTCTTTTGGGTTTTGTTTAATGTCATGAACACTATGGGAGCATGTGTAAAGGGCACAGACGGTAGATGCACTCAAACAGGGCAGAAGGAAACATAGCCTACAGAACACATTGTGGTTCTGACCTTGGCTCTCTGCCTCCGAGCTTTCAGATATATATACTTTTAATTAATCCTAGAAACTGAGAAAACCGTCTGCGAAGGGATTTGTTCTAGTCCCAATCCTCAGAGAAAACCAACAGAATCCATGTACTCCTCAGGAACTGGCCTGAACGCCAAGATATTTTTTTTTGTCCTTTGAACCAGCATTGGTGTCAGGACCTGAATTTTAATTAGCTGTTAGGCTGATGAACTGAACTACAGTTGAATGACAGGTATTATTTGTGCAGCTTGAAAATTCCAGTTTTTATTATGTTTCTTTTCGAATGCAAGAAAAGATATTTTTGTACAGTTTTTTTTTAATATTTATATATATATTTGTCTCAAACTTCCTCATTCAGTTGGTGCAATGAAAAATGTAATTATGTCTATGCAATTTGAGCTGGTGCATAGCATGCACATGGAGTGTCCTAGATAGTGTAAGCGCAGGCTTTTCAAAGTCTGATAAAATACTGTTATCTGGAGGTTTTCTTTGTAACACTGCACCTGTTATTTGTCCCAACATAGCATATTTATTTCAGTTTGTTAAATCAACCTATTTCACCATGTCTGGATTCTGTTCACTGCATGTGCACCCTGGCACGGGACCTGGAAAAGCCTGTGTCTTTCAGATAATTTTTTGGGGGGGCAGATAGCATTGCAATCCATGGGAAACACACCCTTTAGAGGAGTTATAAGCTGCAGATTTCCATGTCATTGTTTTAAATCCATAAAATATTGTTAGAAACAGACTCTGTTTTTTTTCTCTGTTATGTGATTGGTTTTTGGATGCAACTCTACTGAAGTAGCAAATTAACACAACCATCAAACTCGAGCCAAGCAGCACAGAATAAAACTTGCAAAACCTGTATTTGGACAAGACTAGTCAAAAAAATAAAAAATGTAAAATAAAAATAAAAAATTAAAACCTCCATGCAAAGCTGGAACCAGCCCTGCGAAATCCTGGGCAGGTGGTGCTTATTTACTGAAACCAGCTCTGCAGCCATATACTGGAGCTGGCTGGGAAACCTGAAATGCGAAGCTGTTGAATTATTTTTCCCCAGGAACGTATCCATCACAGTGAAAGATTCCCACTCTGAACTAGATTGGTCGAGTCGGACGCTGTGGTGGTGGGAAGTTAGAGACTTGGGGTAAAAGCCCCCAGCCTGGGTCTGGAGCAGGATTTAGCCCTTTCACTTCCACAGACATTTCAATAGCTGATCTCAGTGGATGCTAGCCACAGTTAGGGATGTCTCCTTGCTTCTGCCTCCTCCTGCTTTCCTCAAGCCCTCCCAACCCCACAGTTTTCTCCTTTGTCCCAAGCTGCTCTCCCACACTGTGCTCCCTGGGCTCTCTAGGAAGCCTTGCTAAAGCCATAGCACTTGCCATTGCACCGATGTCCCCACATCCCAAGCTCTGCTTCCTCTCAGTGCTACCTCCTCATCCTCCTCTGACCTCTGTCACTATTCCACCCCCCTGGGCAGGTCCGTGGGCCACCAGTGCTTCTTGCAGAAACCCTGGCTTTGGCTGGGGGTTGAACTAAGGGGCCTGGCAGAGCTGGGTGAGCCAAGCTTTGCCCTATGCCTCCCCTTCGTTACTGGTGTGAGTCCTGAGCAGAGCGTAATCCACAGGTTGGCAAATGGTGCTCTAACCAGCAGTACATCAAAAGTTTCTCTCTCCCTTTCTGAAGTGAAACCACCTCAAAGCTGTTTGAGATGATGTCAGGAGGAAGATGAGAGGAATGAACTCCACCAGGTTTGTTTCAATTTGATAGTGAAATGCAGAACTGATGTATCTAACCCCAAGCAATCAGTGGCATGAATCTGCAGAATCAAAACCTCTGCATTTTCAACAGATTTTTCCATAAACTTTCTGCTGTGTAATATTTAAGAAGGCTTCTGGACAGGTCTCCACTTTTGCAAAACCAAAGCACAGCGCTGTCCTTACTAACACACATGCTCACAAAAGGGAAATAAAAAATGTTATTCTGAGTCTTCAAGCCAAGAGCATTTAGGAATGTTTTTTTCTTGCTCACAGCTTGAATGCAGGATGGATCCTGATTCTAATTTCTCTATTTCAACAAGGATCAGTGAAATTGTGGAAACTGAACACTTTAAAATATGGAAAATAAAAGTCTCCTATGATGGAAATGGTCACTTTCTGGTGATATCCAGAATGCTATAACAGTTTACATTTAATCTCTGTAGATCTTTGGAAAAATAACACTTAAATGGTATGTCAGTCACAAGGCTTGAGGAGAGAAGGTGAAACAATATGAGAATTACTTGCTTTGACTCTAGTCAGTAGTTCTCTGAACTAGAAGATCTTACATGTACATGCTTTCTTACAAAAAGAAAATTTTCTTTCTTACAAAAAGAAAATGAAAAGAAATCATTGTGAGATATAGATGCCTCTTGCCCTGGTTCTTTTAAAGATTTTAATTATGTAAGTCAAAACTCTTCCAACCGTAAAAGAACAGTACATAATAATATTTACAACTATCCGGTATAAATGGGTAACTCCACGGGACCTCATCAGGTTTGCTTTTGCTCAGCATTTGGTAGTATTTTAGTCATCTGCACTTTGGCCTGTTAATTTATAGGTCACACAAAATAAATCCACTTTTAAAAAAATCCCTATTTTTAATACTGAGTGCTAAGTGGAAGGAAACAATGACTTTGCATTTGGGAACAGGAAATATTTATTCCTTTCAAGTCAGAAATCACATTTAAAGGAAAGAATACACCTCATAAAAGAGTCTATAAGCAAAAAGAGAATGACACTTTTTAAAACAAGTCATAGAAAAGACGTGATTTTAGAGAGGCTTTTAGGAGTCCTTCCATTATCCCTTCAAGGCAGTAATGGAGACAAATTCCTGCATAGCTTAATTACATGCATGATGCAGTTCCTGCAGGGGAAGTGCCTGAAAGCAGTACAGAAACTCACCTTCTCTTACTCTAGCTAAAGAGTTGGCTGATCAGTCTTCCCGTGTAATGCCCTGCTGGTCTTAGGAAGGAATTAAATGCTGCGGGCATTGTGCACATTGATAAGAAAATTCAGTAATCATTGTGGATCATCACACTGTTCGTGCTGCCTTGAGCATTTTAAGTCTCTTGCTCACCAATATTTTATTGCCTCGTTCGGTATTATCATTATTTTTTGCACTTCAGACTCAAGCTTTTGTTACTCTTTAACTCTTTTACTTGTTACTCTTCTAACTCTTCCATTATTATACTTATTAGCCATCTGAGGCTATGATGACTATTTTTGTGTCTGTTATTTTCCATCGCATGCATGTTTAATTGCCTTAACAGCAAGGGTATCTTTTAAATATTTTTAGGAGACACATAGCACACTTCTCTTAAATTAGACAGTTGTTTATAAATCATTATGGGAACAGTGCCTTGAGAAGCAGTCTCCTCAGAGAACATTTATTAGTTTTTGTATTCATTTTAGAGCAAAAGGAATTCTTGGGCCGTGTTTACCCTTCTTTGCACACAGGTGAATTTCGTTGAAATAAGAGAGAGGCAGTGGCAGGTCTAGGTCCCACTGATGCTTTTGGAAAAGGTCTGAAGTGGAATATGGATAGCACGTGGATCTGTGCATGTCTCTCCCTGTCAATAAGCCCAGGTATTCCTTTTACCAGCAGCTCTGAATTCCTGACCCAAAGAAACCGGGCACTGAAAAATGAATGGATCTCAAAGGTCTCTCTTGCCATTTCACTCAGTCACAATAGGTTTCTATTTTATTATTTTTCTACTCTGCCCTTGAAAAAGAAATGGCTTTTTTTTTTCTTTTTTTTTTCCTGAACTACCACGGACTACCATCAACATGTACACATTTAACAAGGTGGAAATCTCTGCATTAACAAGGCACGGGTGAGTCAGAGAAAGCAAAGAAACAAGTAAAAGCCTTCATGTTTCATTCTAGCTTCACCTTTGCTTTTATAATACCTTTCAGTGAGTGTGAATGTCTCGTTCTTTCCTAATTTCAATATGGTTTTGAAATAATCCCATGATTTTGAAATAAAATAACCATTTTCTTTGCAGGTAGCAGTTACAATGTGTGGAGTATCTGGGCAAGCCACTTATAATCAACTCCTGTCTGCACAAAGACTAATTCCGTAGAGTTGGTCAGCTCCAAATCAATGTTGCAGATTTTTACCACATAGTAGATCTGGACAGGTCTTCAAAACCCTGTGCTCCTTAATAGAATTGTCTATGCTCATGTAAACCAACATTAGCCTGAGTCTTTCTGCTCTTCATCTTCCTCCACTACCTATTAAATCTGAACTATGAATCTAATATTCACATTAGGGAGTACTTATTCTTTACTCAAGAGGAGCCTTTCCAGTCTACCCTTAATGACAGAGCAGACTATGCTCTGCACATTTACACTGCCCTTTAATCAGTCTAAACTTATCACAAGACTAAATCCCATCTGCTTCTGCAGCAAATAACAATGAAGAGCAGTTTGCCAGGGCTCAGCCCCCATAACCATAGCTGCTGCATGTCCAGCACATTTGGCTAGCCCATTTGTCAACACAATTTGTTTGCTCAGAGGGGCTGGACAGGGGCTCTTTGCCCAGCAGCTGGGTGCTAGCAGGCAGCCCATGGTGGTGAGGCGCACCTTTCCTTGTCTACTGTGGTAAAGCCAGCACTGGAGCCTTCCTCACAGTATAAAGACAGCCCTGGGGTTGCTTCTACCACCAGAGATAAAGCAGCAAATTCATCTGTGGTCCTTGGACAGGACCACTCCATAACAGCGTTTTAGGTGCAATCAGTGAATCCAGTTTTGCTCCCAGTGGGGAGTAGCAGCTGCCTGAAATAAACATTTCACAACCTGACCCTCTCTTGCTGGGCATCTACACGCATTGTCTGCTTGTAATGAGATGCAATTATTCTCACTACAATTCTCAGTTTGCTTTCTGCTCAACAGATGAACTGTTTTTGTTCAAACTTAGTACTAACCACTGTGAATCGAAATAAAGTCTTGTTTAAATGAACAATCACTGAGCTGTAGCTGGTCTTACCTTTTTAAAAAAGTTACTGTACTAGAGATTTCAGAAAAAAAAATTTTAAAAATTCAACCTCAGATTGAGTTGTTAATCATGAATACAGGAGGTTGTTTTAGAAAGAAGAGGTTTGCTAATGCAAACAGCATGAAAGCCCAGCATGAATGCCATGTGAACAGCAGCAAACTCTCAGTAATTGAATGCAATATTCAGGGTTGATGCAGTTATTTATAGATTTGAGATCCATTTAAATTCAATGAGAAATGCAGATTTAGAGAGACAGAGAATTCCAAAGTTGTCATTTACAACTGAGATTAAAGGACGAAGAAATTGTATGTGCATGATAAAGCTACATATGGGTCTAATTTGTGTCAATATGGATGCACATCAGTAATTGTTTGCATGCAGCCAGGAAAATATAAGCTGTTACGGCAGTGCTAAGTATTGTTATTATGAAAATGTATGAGGAGCTGGACAATACATAGAATAAGAATTTTGAGAAACAGTGGAAAATAGACCATTTACAAATGCTTTAAGAGCATATACACTAGGAGTTGTTTTTTTTTTTCTATTAATTTTATTATTTTAGATGTTTGTCAACAAGTTCTTAAAGCTTGCTATAGAGACCCATCATTCCAATGCAGTCTCATGGGCTAGTGATGACCAGATCTCACGTTTTACTTTGTGTTGATACACAGCTCTTCAGGTTAATGCAGAGAGTAAAGCATTATGTAAAATTGCTTAATATGCCTGTGAAGTCTGGGAAAAGATATATTCCTTGTTTAGGGACTGGAATTAGCCAGACCAGATCTGTCCTAACATAAAAATAAACAAGCAACCAACCAAACAAACAAAAACAAACCACACCACCCTTTCTTTTTTTTTACTGCTAAGAATGCATATCCAAACTGAGACTATATATCCTATGATTTAGGAAGGAAGCTGGTTTTGTTGTCACTAAATACAGATTCTGCAGTTGAAGCTGATGCCCTGTTTCTGTGGAATATTTAAGTATCTGATTAGCAACAAAATGTTATTAAATTGCACTGAGGCCAAGACAAGAGGACTCAGGGCAAGCCAGTAACTGGGGCTGATATGAACATCCACTGGCGTGCCTTTGTATTTGTTTCTGTTTAATCTATGATGATATAGAGAAGTAGTTTTTTCTTCAGTGCCTTAGCAGAGAGCTCAGTTCTAATGTTAGAAAAAAATAAAAATTAATTCTACACAATCTCTTAGTTAAATTCTACTCTGTTTTTGAACTGGAGCAGAAAGCAGTATTTTATGTAGGCATACTCTAGTTGTATGTTTCATAAGATAAATGAGGATGACCAGGAAAAGACAGTATGAGACTGTAACCTCAGAACATCATGTGGGAGGACACAGCAGGTTGGTTGTTAATGGGAAAGCTAAAGTCCTCTGGCTTTTCTGAGAAATATCAGCTTAAGTAATTGTTGCATTAAAAATTAAAAAAAGAAAAAAAAAAAGGGTGGGGGGTTAAGTTTCTAAAAGTTCACAGACATCAAGAGAAAGACCTAACCATAGACTTAGTGATATTAGCCCTTTCAGACATGGACCTTTAGTACAATCACTCTTCTCAGTGATGAGGAACTATGGACTGTTCCCAAAGCTGAGCTGAATTCCTGGCCAACAGCATCCTCAATAACACTGCCAGAATGAAGGCCCATGGTCCTCAGATATCTATTAATTATTGGCTTGGTATAAATCCCTGTTGACTATGAAGCAGGCAGATTTTAGTAAATTTGATTTGTATGAGAAAGACATAAATGAGCCCCAAAACATTGTAAAAATCTCTGTTTCACCTGCTTCGTGTCATGATCAACATTTTTTTCTGTATCAAAGTAAAGAAAATTGTATTCTAACAAAACCCTCCAGTTAGCACAAGGATATCCAGGCTTCTGGGCACCTAGTCAGCGAAGGGTTTGCATACCTGAGAGCTTATCTTTTCTTCCTGTTATGTTAAGTCTTAAAAAAGATATTCCTAAACTGCCTTAGGCATATATCTGTAGAGCCTCACTGGAAAGAAACATAACAGAAGGGGGAGGGAAGTGAAAAAATGGAGTGACTATGATTTACAAGGATGGTTGATCACAGATGTTCAGTTCTTACACATGTACCCGATGCCCTTGCTTTTGCACATATTTTTTTCTGAACACTATTCTCTCACTCAGAAGGGGTTATGCCATAACTTCTAAGCAGAAATTGCATTTAATCTGTGCTTTTCTTCTCTCTGTCTGGTCTACTGTATGGCCTGACTACATGGCACAGAACACAGCGTCCTGGAGAACCCCAATATGCAAGAATATCTGCCATCTTCTTCTAACTCTTGATTCTTTTGTTGAGATATTTAGAACAACAACAGACTTCTAATTTCTTAAGTATAATCAGCAGTGCAGTTTGGGGAACTACCAAGTGATTTTTTCTTCAAGCACTCCCTTTTTCCCTGACTCCCAGTAACCTGCAGTCAAAAAAAAAAAAAGTTTTGATGTTAGCTGGGTGTTTTTTTCTAAAACTGCCGGATGAAATGCAAGTGTCTGAAATTCTATACTGGGGATTAAATCAGACTCTGAAAAATGGAAGGGGAGGTTTCTGCCCTCAGTTTCCATCTTCCTGAAGCCAGCAGGGTTGTGGACACGTAATTCAGGGCAGGAGCTAACTGAAGAATGCAAGAACATTGCGTGTCTTTAAGTCAGCTGACATAATGCACATGAATAATTCCTGCACTCTGGTATAGTGCATGGCAACACTGCATATGCATCCCAAAATAATGAAGAAATCATTTGTTTGTTCAGAAAACCTATAGCCTATATGAGCAAAGCTGGAATGGCTTGTAAACTTCTTCAAGAAGAGTATCTCCATGGTTTTTCTTAAAAGAATATCTCTATAATTTTCTCTTTGTAGAACAATAAATTCTGGTGAGACTTAAGATGAAATAGTTTTTTCCTACCTACCTGTAGATTGGGCTGCATCAATCTCTAGAAGTACATCTGAAGACTGATTGTCTATTAAAGAACATTTGAGGCCAACAGACTACCATAGCCAGAAATGTAATACATGCCAATATACATCTTAATGTAATTTCCAGGTGCTTTTTTCTTTCTTTCTTTTTTTTTTTTTTTTTTTTTTTTAAGATAGAGAAGACTATTACCCCCTTTCAAAGGATTTCAAAGGAAAATGGAAAAATTAACCAGCTCGATGATGCACAAAGATCCATACAGACCTTCACTGCACATAGAAATACAGCCAGTAAAGTACTGCCTGTTCCAAGGATTGCAATTCTATCTTTGCAGTATATATGAACAGTTATTTGTAAGAGACACCGAATTCCTCATCAGCCTCCAGATTCTGGAGTCAAAAGACTTTACAATAATTAGTCACAGAATCACAGAATGTCCTGAGTTGGAGGGACCAAGAAAGATCCTCGAGTCCAACTCCAATACATTAAGTAACACATTTATATTATGCAAGTTGAACAAATTTGCATAATATAACATTATATAACATGCAGGAACCCGAAGGAGAAAATAGCGTTGAACTTGTTGTGTCCCTAGCTTCTTAAACCAATAATTGAACTGACCGTCTTTTCTACAAAGAGAAATACTGAGTGAAAATCAGAAGCTTCTCGCAGTAAGCATCTATTTCAATTAATAAAACTTAATTTAATTTTTATTTTATTTAAAATTTCTGATTGTTTTGTAGCTCACAGCCAAATACAGATCTTTTTGATCATTGTAGAGTAATAATTGAGCAGAACGGGAACTGGTCCAAAGAATTTTAGTGGACTTTAGATCTTGCCTTAAAACTGTGTGAAAGTAATTGAATCTAAATGAAAACAAATGGCAAAACTCTGCCACCATATTAAGTAATGGTTGCACTTGGAACTATTTGTGGTGTTTTTTTTTTTTTTTTTCTCTCTCTCTTTAAATATTGCAGTGTTCTGGGAGATTTCAGAGTTTGCTTCTTTTTATCCAATAGCTGCAATTATAATTCTGTTACATCTTTGAGCCAAAATAGGCAGCAAGCTTGCTCTTGTTACTATTATTGTAACAACAATACAAAAGTTAGGGCATTTTTCAAAATGAAGCCCATTGTAAATCATCCATTTTTGCAAGCAGGAAAAGAAAGGAACAAGACTGAGCTGGCTGCCACAGTATAGTCAATTCTCAGACCTTACAAAGTTCCCACAAAATACACAGCAGCTGTCCATTAACTACTTGCTTAGAAGCCAGGCAGTCTTCTTTTAGGGTATGGCTAATAAACAAAGTGGGTTGATTAATAACCTCTAAACTGACAACCAGAACCCCTGGTATCATCTCCAGTAAACAGATTAATGTGACTCAAAGTCCCTTTGCTGGTATCTTTCCTTGTACTGAAGACAGTGCAAGGAAATATTGTGTTTAGAAAAACACAATATTTCTTCTTGACTCAGAACATAATTTTATGAAAATTTCCAATTAAGATCCCATGGACACAGGCACCTGTCAAATTTTTCAAAGGCATATAGATACTTATGCACATCTCTTGAATACTTTGCCGCAAGTTTTTGTGATTTTTTTTCCAATATGTAAGTTGGTAACTAATGAAAGTCTATAATGAGACAAATAAAGAACATTTAGCCCAGTACTCTTTCGCACCCCACTAAGTGTTGTTTTATCATTATGCTATTTGCTAAAGCTTAAAATAGAGAAAAACACAGGGAAAGGGTTTTGAAGGTGCACTCATAGAACCTAATATTAGCATCCGGAAACTTATCTACATACATTTCTTCCAAAGAGACAGAAGAGAGAGAGGGGGAAAAAGGCTTTCAGAACACAGGTTGGAGTTGAAATTCAGGTATTTTTACTTACCTTCTGCAGTACTGTATCTTAGTGCAGTTGTCATAGAAGGAATTTAGGGAGGTGAAATCAAATCTCTGAATGCAGTTATACATGAATTTAAACCTTGAAGAAGCTAACTAGGAAGACAGAAACCTACTTCATACCTCTTCACAATTTTGTTTAGGTTGGTCAGTTCAGACCCAATATCACTTATGAGCCAAAAATCACATGAGCTCATTTGAACACTGTCACCTGCCAGATCCTGAGACAGTGCTCAGTATTTATGAGCAAAATTTGTGCATGTCCTACATAGGTTGAACTGTGGATAGAATTAGTCATGCTAGTTGGCAGAGTTAACTGAAATTTATTTATTTTTCTTGCAGTGGGTTACTGATTGACTTTGCTTTTAAAATTCTAAATTATTCATGGAAGAACTTATGAAAATGAATTTCAGCCTCTTGGTTATTTATGAAACGTCCATTGTGACAATGTGCAGCTTGTGGTTAACTGCCGGAATATTTTTTCTTACTTCTGTTCTCAAAATGACCACTGCAAACTCTTTAAGCAGGAGAATAATGAAAAATACACTGCATTTCCAAACATCACTTGGGGGTGGGGAAGAAAGAAATCATTTGATTTTCACTGAATACAGTACAAATATGTGTACAGCAAACAGTCACTGGAATTCCTGTGGAGATGCAGATCCAGTGCTTCCAGCTTATTAATTAGATCTTAGGTGAGACGTTAAAAATTTGAATCACAGTGGATTGAAAATATATAGGAATTTATACCAAAAAAAAAATATAAAAAGAATGAAGCTTAAGTTTTCATAACACAGCAGATAGCACAAAAGTATTTAGCTGAAATTAAGAATCAATTTGTAACTCAGTTCAATTAATGATTAAAAATAATAATAATTAAAAAAAATGAAATCAGGACAGAAATGTTCAGACAGGTGGGCTTCAGTCTCCGGTAATTCAGGCTGCTACAAAAGCTTAGTCCATGCAGTCTGTCTTTTTCATTTTAAAAGAATTATTCATGTGTTTGAGACCTATTTCTAGATTTGTGAATTGAAGTAGATTTAAAAATTTATTAGCCAACATATTTCAGCTTACATTTTCTTAAACAGTGCAGAATTTAATAAACTGAGGCTGGTGCTGCCTTATAAGAGGCAACCTATTGGAGGGTAAAAATCTTGATATTTACACTGGACCCTTGAGCTGTGCATATACTTAATGCAGTTTAAACCCTAAACATCTCTAGCTGCCTCTTATATGGGACATTTAGGTACATGTTTACCTTTCAGTGATACTGCTGACACTTAAAAAGGGGAAAGTCTTGTTTAATGAACTCAATTTCCTTTTATGAATTTTCTTTTAAGGTCACCCACCTAGCTAACCAAGGGAAGACAGTTGATGTAATCCTTTTGGATTACAGCAAAGCTTTCAATAAGTTTTCTATGGCATTCTTCTGGACAAAATGTCCATCATACAGCTAGATAACTACATATCATGATGGGTGAACAACTGGCTGATGGGTCAGGCTTAAAGGCTCAGTGTAAATGGGGTTACATCTGTCTGGTGGCTAGTCACTGTTGGGATTCTGCAGGGCTCAATTTTAGGGCCACTTCTCAAGAATATTTTTTAAATGATCTAGATGGTGGACTGGAATGCATACTAGGTAAGTTTGCAGGTAATACTAAAATAGGAGAAGCTGTTGAGTCGCTTGAATGTAGAGAGGCCTTGCAGAGAGGCGTTGACAGATTAGAAGGCTGGGCAATCACCAGCTGCATGAAGTTTAACAAGAGAAAGCACTGTATTCTCCACCTGGCAAGGGGCAACCCTGGTTATACGTATAGACTGGGGGATGACAGGCTGGAGGACAGCCCCACAGAAAGGGATCTGGTGGCTGTGGTCACAGCAAGCTGAGCACGAGCCAGCAGCGTGCCCTGGCAGCCAGGAGGGCCAACCGTACCCTGGGGTGCATCAGGCCCAGCACTGCCAGCCGGGCGAGGGAAGGGATTGTCCTGCTCTGCTCTGTGCTGTGCGGCCTCGCCTCCAGCACTGTGTGCAGTTCTGGGTGCCACGGTGTAAGGAGGGCATAAAGCTGTCAGAGAGTGTCCAGAGGAGGGCTGCAGAGGAAGTGAAGGGTCTCAAAGGCAAAGCGAGGAGGGGCTGAGGCCCCTTGGTTTGTTCAGCCCAGAGCAGAGCAGGCTGAGGGGAGGCCTCATGGCGGCCTGCAGCTCCCTCACGAGGGGAGCGGAGGGGCAGGCGCTGAGCTCTGCTCTCTGGGGACAGCGACAGGACCCGAGGGAACGGCATGGAGCTGGGACAGGGGAGGGTCAGGCTGGGGCTTAGGGAAAGGTTCTGCACCCAGAGGGTGGTCGGGCACTGGGACAGGCTCCCCAGGGCAGTGGTCATGGCACCGAGCTGCTGGAGTTCAAGAGGCTTTTGGACAACGCTCTCAGACACATGGTTTGATTTTTGGGTGGGGCCAGAAGTTGGACTCAATGATCCCTGTGGGTCCCTTCAAACCTGAGGTATTCTATGGTTCTATGATTCTAATGATATAGGTAAAAGTAGTGCTTATAGCTCTTCCTTTTCTGGGGTTGCAGATTTTGTATAGTGATATCATAGGGATTAAAAGACTGCACCCAGGATGGACAGAGAATTTACCGATCTAGCAAGAAAGAATTGCCAAATGCTTTTTAGTCTTAGTTTCTTTTCAGCAGGTGGCACTGTGAGAACATTTGAACTGAATTCCCCAATATATTCCATATTATATTGCAGACATAAATTAGTCCGTAACATTGACATCTGACATTCCAAGAGAAATGTTTATCTTTTTAAAAGATTCTTGGAATTAGTGGGAGAGTACAGTGACAGAAAAATCAAGTAATACACCACTGGTTTGGGATACTTCATTTTTGATGATTACTTCAAATATATCCAGTAACAACAGGGTTATTTTAAATTAAACTAGAAATAAATCCAGTCTTTTTTTTTCTTCTTCTTTTTTTTTTTCATGTATCCATAACATTTTTATTTTACAGTAATTTGTCCTGATACTTAAATTTATTTCATGCACTTCAAGAGAAGAGAGAATACCAAACTGAGGATTACATTTTGTTGCTGGGTATTTGACTGGTCTCATGCAAAAGTGCGAAAAGATTTGAGCCAGCCTATCTATCATTCCCTATTAAGGATTTCTTGGAAGCCTGTTGCTATACTGTCTTAAGCCTTTATGCATTGATAAACATAGTGGATATGGACATTCGGCTTTTGATTAATATTTGGCTTTGATCTCAATCTTTCAAGGATTAATTTAAAGCTGAACACAAGGACACTTAAATCCATTCTCCAAACACCAATTCAGTAGCCAGTTTAACCACTTCTTAGCTTTTCTGATTCATCCTTCATCTCTCTCATTTCTTTCTTTCTCAACCGTCAGTGCTCCAGTTGCTTCCCCTTACACTAAGGGCTTCATCTACAATTCTTCCACCATTATTCATTCTCAGAAAGCTCTTCATTTCCACCTCCAACATCTCTTACTTTGCTGTTTGTTTTTTACAAGTTTCACAGGAGCTTAAGCAATGGGATTGTAGCACAGTCTGACACTCCTTGGGGAACCGAAGATTATCTCCGGATGCTAAGTAAAAAGCAGATGTCTTAGGATTAAAGGTGAAGTGAAAGAATCATCATGTACAATATTACAGTCACAGAACAACTGAATGTGGGTTGTTTGAAAGAAATACAAGTTCTGAGAAAGGCTGAGAAGATGAATGGTCTTTCTGAATCTTTAGATGATGCAATTGTTACAACTTATTAATATGGAATAAGTTAATGAATTTTCTGTTCTAGAAGACAAGGGTTTTTGACAAATGAAAATTTGAAAACATTTGTTTTTCTAGGAAAAAAATAGATGTTTTTTCATATGTCCAGAGTAATTTTTTTTCTTTTTTTGACCCTTAAGGACATCTTAACCTTTCAACACATCCCACATTCTCCACATCCCAACCTCTTCTTTCCAGGAAAACAAAATAAAACAAAACAAAACTTGAAGCAGCTCAAAATTCAGCACCAGCATCATTAGGGTCACAACTAGTATAGCATGTTAAAAACAACTATTAAGAAAGAGAGCAGATTATGTTTACGGCTTTGAGTTAGGTTTTCTTGATATCTTCACTGACTTGTAGACTGTGAAGATAACACTAGCACCAGCTGATAGAGTACTGGAACACTTTAAATGGGAAAGCAGGCAGATAATGAGAAGAAAAAGTGACTGTCAAAGACCTGTGTGTACCTTCAACAAGTCCCTCGAGGAATATGTGAATTAAACAGTTTGTTATAAAGCATTTTGGTTTGCATTTAATTGACATACTATGTATGGCTCTGATTCAGCACTGTACTTGGCTACTTCCTATGTGCTTTTACTGAGATCAATAAACCAACAAACGTGCTTTAAGTTCATGAATCATAGCAATGCTGAATTGCCTTTTGTTCCCTAAGGAGCCTACGACGCTTCAGAATCCAGTGCCTTAGTGATAAAGCCTGAATCTGATCCTGATCAAGTTTGAATCTGAGACCTACATGACCATGTGTGTGAGACCTAGACGTTTGGTCTGGGTGGTGAGGCACTGGAACAGGTTGCCCAGAGACGTTGTGGATGCCCCATCCCTGGAGGTGTTCAAGACCATGTTAGATGAGGCACTGGGCAACCTGATCTAGTGGGTGGCATCCCTGCCTATGGTAGGGTGGTTGGAACTAGATGATCTTTAAGGTCCCTTCCAACCTGAGCCATTCTGTTATTTGTGAAGAAAGAAGAAAGACAGCTGAATATTTTCAAGGAGCAAAGTCCAGGGACATACCATGCAACCAAATGCATGAGTGGGATGGATGAACTGTGGAGTGGGGGTAGGAAAGCTGATAAGTGGGGGTAGGAAAGCTGATAAGAGACTGTGTGAAGTGTCATAAGAATTATGGCTGGTAACATGTAAACCTATTTGCTTGGTGGGTAGAAAATGTAGACAATATGACAGGGACAGATCAGCTAATTATCCAGCATAGGCCAGAGCTGAACACAGAATGCTGAATGAAGAATACATGAATGCTGAATGAAGAATACATGAAAGAATACATGAAAACACCTAAAACTTTTGTTGTGAATAACCAAAAATTGGGAATGTGCTCCTTTTGGAAAAAAATAATATATATATATTTTGAAGATTGATCACAAACATAGTTCAGCTTGGCCATTTAAAAATATATAAAAGTGTTATAGTGTCTTATTATACCCAATACATTATTTAACTTTACATTTGTCTTCCATGAGGCATCTATCAAACTTCTTAGTCATCTAAGAAAATCCGTGACTTATCTCACTAAGTGTGCCTGAATAAACTTTTTATAATGCAAAGGAATAAACAACATTTAAGCTCAGATTTGTGTAACTTTCAGAACTTATTTACACAAAGTGAGGAAAAAGATACCATCTCTTTCTCTGTTCAAGATTTTTATTTTAATTAAAATATATTCATTTGTTTTGTATACATGCATTCAGCTTAATGTTACGAACACCAGAAATAAAACAGATCAGTACAAAATTCTATCTTAGGCCAGGTATCCAAACCTACTTCTGAGAAAAAGTCTCCTTAAACATAAATAAATCAGACATGTTTTTGTGCTGAGCTGAACAAGGATTAATTGCACAGGAACTGTAAGGAACATATTACATTTCTTTTCTAGAAGTCATTAAAAGTACAACATTGCTTTGACTTTTTCCCAAGGAACTAGTATACGTATGCTATGTAAATGTCTGTTGGTGTCCAACTAATAATTCCTGAAATTGTTGACTAATTTCAGACAGACTTGACCACTGTGAAGAGTGGTAAGGGGCACAGAGTTCACATGTTTCATGAGATAAACAAAGGAGAGGAGGAGAGAGACTTTAGCTTGCTGATGAAAGTGGACTGTCAAATCAACTACATTATTAGACATCAAAGACTTTAGGAAAGAGATGCTTCAATTCACACAGTACCAGGAATAGGTTAGCTTGGAATTTGCACTTAATTAGGTATTGGGTACTAAAACCACAGGTCACAAAACCTCAGGGAACCAAGCTTCAGATGTCCCTCTGCCCACAGGGCTAGCTGCTTTTCAGAGACCTTATTTTCTTTATACTTGTCCTCCTCTGAAGATATGCACATTCTTACATGTTTTAGAAGCCTGGTCCTTAGTAACTAAGGCTATCTAAATACGCAAATAATAGCAAATCTGTGTTTATAATGTTCAAAACCGATCTCATCTCTTTATTTTTTTTGTGTTTCCTTTGACACATAATTATATACCAACAGATTAAAGACTGAAAACCTGTGCTTGATTTAGTTATCTGTACATAGAAATGTGAAATGAGTTGTTAACAGTGGAAAATGGATTATTAGTTCCTTGATGCAGATGGGTGAGAGGATGTTACTTGCCCAGAAGTTTGTGAATGTTTTCTTAACATCTTCCTTAAAAAATATTAAAGAATAATTCCGCTGAAACTCCTATGCAAAGATCTAAATTACAGAGCAAGGCTGCAGTGGGATTATGCAGCAGAGGGAATCTCTAGAGACACTGTGACTGACTCACACCAGCAGCATCTGAAAGGACTATATATTTGCCTCTAAATACAAGAAATAATTCAGATTAACAAGAAAAGTAGATTAATTTTGTTTGGAAGAATTTCTGTGCAAACAGAGGTACTGTCTCAATACATCTGTCCAAAATTTTTTATTTTATTATATACAGTGTTTTATTGACAACAGAAATCCCACCAAAACAGCCCTTTTCCTCTCTGTTACTTTTTCTTGCCTACAGAATATCTTTTGAGGCAGCTGCCTATTCTTTCTCTTTCTTTCTTTTGCATCCTTATTTGTGATCATAGACCTATCTTCAGATATTTTAAATTGCTTGTCCTGAGAATAGAATCACCCCCCCAACACATTGGTCAAACTAATAGCTGTAATTTTAGTAGCAGTAACTTAAATCATTTTATTATTTCCAGTGCATTGTAGACACATTAAGGTCATTTCCTACTGATCTCTTGCTTTGCAGACATTCTCACGTTCAATGGGGTCACAAACAGAGTTACGTGCATCATGAAATTGAAAATGTTATAAGTGATTCTGACATTTATATGAAGAAAGTTGACGTTTTTCTGCAGTAGTTCCTTTAGGATTGATTTAAATATTATCATAAAGGAAAGCAATTTCAGTTCAATATTCTTGAATGATTTTTTTTTATTTTTCAGCCACTCATCTCTTCTTTTACAGGTGAAACCAAATAGCCCTGAGCTTTACAAGATTGGAACAACTGGGGAAAACAAACAAACAAACACAAGGAAACAGATGTCAGAACACGTCAGAGAAGAGGCCTTGGAATATGAGCCACATTCAGACTTGTAGAAAAGTGCAGCTGTGGCAGGGTGTCAACAAAGATTTTAAGCCAATTTGACACCCTTTTAAACTTCATCTGTTATGTATCTCTGGGCAGCCTTTCACCCTCAATCCCAAATTCTTCCTAATGCTCTTCAGCTGGTGGTAAAGTCCTACATAGGTCTGTCTACACCAACTAGTTATTGATCGGTTAAACTTCACCTTTGACCAGCATCCAGACCATTTTACTGTGAATCACCTCCTTTCCCAATGCAGGCAGGATTCTGGCATTAACAGTTCTCTGTCTCTTCCGTCTGCTGGCAGATCTCCCATGCAGAAGCAGAGGGGTTAAATATATGCAGATACATATCACACACTGTAAGAAAAAAACAACTCACAGGAGGAAAAAAAATGTAAAGAGCCCATGATGTTCTAGCAGAGCACTGATTCATCACTGGGAAACTGTGCTGTTTGCTGGAATCCTCACCCATCACAAGCAAGATGAGACCAGCACGGCTCGAAACTCAGGAGGGAAGTGTGACCAGCAGGCACTCACTGCTTGGCTATGTCCCAGGCTACGCAATACGAAAAGTAGGAGAAAGGGAAGAGAAAAAACAGCTCCCTTCCTGACTGTCTTAGGTGTGAACAGCCAGGCTACCAGCAATGCTGCAATGTGGCTGTGATTGCTGCCCAGTACTTCCAAAGGCTGGCCCTCTGCTGAAGGAAGCAGGAGACCTAGCTAGACTCGCACCTGAGAAGGAACAAATTAATGTACAAGTGCATGCTGGGGCCCAACCAACTGGAAAAGAGCTTTGCAGAAAAGGACACGGGGCTCCTGGTGAACACCAGGTTGAACAGGAGTCAGCAATGTGCTCTTGTGGTAAAGAAAGCCAACAGTATCCTGGGCTGCATTAGGCAAATCACTGCCAACAGGTGGAGGGAGGTGATCCTTCCCCTCTGCTCAGCACAGGTGAGGGCACACCTGGAGTACTGTGTCCAGTCCTGGGCTCCCCACTGCAAGAGGGACATAGGCACACTAGAGAGAATCCAAAAGAGAGACACCAAAATGATGAAGGGACTAGAGCACCTTTCCTCTGAGGAGAGGCTGGAGAGGGCTGGGGCTGTTCAGCCTGGAGAAGACTCAGGGGAGATCTTATCCATATACATGAAGGGAGAGTGCAAAGAAGACAGGGCCCAGCTCTTTTCAGTGGTGCTCAGTGACAGGGCAAGAGGCAACGGGCACAGACTGGAACACAGGAGGTTCTGTCTGAACATCAGAAAGCACTTCTTTACTATGAAGGTTGTCAAACACTGGCACAGGCTGCCGAGAGAGGCTGTGGAGTCTCCCTCCTTGGAGATCTGCACAAACCGCCTGGATGTGGTCCTGGGCAGCCTGCTCTGGGTGTCCCTGCCTGATCAGGGATCTTGGACCAGATGAGCTACAGAGGTCCCTTCCAACCTCACCCATTCTGTGATTCTGT
The DNA here is from genome assembly GCF_040182565.1 of Anser cygnoides. Taxonomy (NCBI): domain Eukaryota; kingdom Metazoa; phylum Chordata; class Aves; order Anseriformes; family Anatidae; genus Anser; species Anser cygnoides. The sequence goes on from NC_089873.1 coordinate 185,584,679, forward strand.
GATTCTGTGATACATGCCTTTTAAGCCTGTTTAAAAACCCTGTTTAAACCTCCACATTTTTAAAAAGAGAGAGTGTAGTCTGGAAAAAAAATAAACAGGGCTTTGACATAACAAAGACCTTATACATGTGCTTAACTATACACACAGCATTTAATCTAATTAATTTCAGTGGAATGCACAGTGGTGTGTAAAGATATACAAAAGTCTGCAGGCTTGGGTCTTGTTTAAATTTCAGTTTTGTAAGAAGACTGTAAACTAGATAATTTCTGTGAGTCACAAACTTTTTGAAGCTCTTTTTAGAAGACCAGAGTGGGTTTTTAGTGTGTGTTTGGGGGGAGCCTGCAAAGAACAAATAGAATTCTTATCACCAATGCACTTGTAGGAGGCAGGGTGAATTATCTTTTAGGTATTTGGGTTTTTTATCACCATTACCTCTCCTAACACCACTTTTTGCAGTGTGCGGTCATGTAATGGCAAACAATTTGCACTGTAACAGAGAAATCACATGCTTTCCGTAGGTTGCAGACCTTGCACACCAGTGTGGTTTATTTGTAAATGTTTCTTTACCCAGAATGATATGGAATTGCAGCTTTTCGTACAGTGTTAATTTCAGAGAAATGTCACAAAGCTATTTTTTTTTCATGTTGAAGTCAAATTCAATCTGAACATGAACTGGAATGTTAACTTCATACACTTTTCATTTTTTGTGAGGATCTGGATTTGATGTTCTTTGGGGCATTGTCATGAAACAAATTTCTCAAAGGTTTTTAAGATTAAAATGGGCTTAAGAATACCTAAAATTGTGCTTTTTAAAATTAAACATGGGCTGTTTAGCAGGTTTTTGCTTTCTTTAATAAACACAGACCACTGTCTTCTTAGGAGCATCCTCTCTCAGCTCCCCATAAGCTTCTCACCTTTTAAGAATTGATGAGAATTTGGGCAGATGGAAACCCGAACATTCAGTAATAGCTTGCTTCAGGACTTTCTTTTTTTAACTCCTTCTCTCTTTGGCCTGTTCCCAAATGCCTGAATCTCTCCCTCTCGGGCTCCACTGTAAAATATCCCTATTATTGCCAGAAACTTGTGGCTCACTTTCATTTTAACAAAGTAATTTTATTTTACAGTCACTGATGTTTCTCTTGACCTTTTCTTCTTTCCTTAGGATGGATTAACACATTGCTTTACAAAATAGAGTGAATGGAAGATGGATACAACGCAACATAGTGCGTCATACAATTTATTCAGCACAGTGCATTTTCAAAATTAATTATAACTACCAAACAACTAAGACTGATGGGGTTCATGTGTGGGACTGAGCAGTGGTTTCTCAACGACCTGAAATTTTAGTACAATGACTTATTTGAGAATAAAATCTAAAACCCCCCACAAGGAACAAACTTGAATGCATTAATTTGAAGAAATTATGCCTTTGGCTGCATTTTCTGGAACATATTTATCAGACTGCAATTATATCACTGTTTCCTTTCTGAAATGGGCCTGGGGAATATAGGATTTTTATTTGCTATTTGTGTGGGTTTACAGGGAAAGATTCAACATGAACTGTGATTAACATCATTAAGCCACTTTTGTATCTAGGATACCAGTACATCTTGAATATTTGTGATTGAGAGCACTCACTATCCTGAACAAAATTCAGTTAATAATTTATGTGTGTAGACAGACTGATTCCAGTTAGTGACTGGACTCTCCTAAATTCTGTCTGCAAGTTGTGAGGGTAATTTTTCATGACATATTGGAAGGGTGGGTCAAAACCCATGACTACTACATGCAAAGTAACAAGATGCTTTAGAGCTGAAAGATATTCTTACAAACTCAGCAAGCTTTGAAAATGTACTTTAGGAGGAAATTCTTCACTCAGAAGGTGGTGAGGCACTGGAACAGGTTGCCCAGAGAACAGAGAAGCTGTGGATGCCCCATCCCTGGAGGTGTTCAAGGCCAGGGTGGACAAAGCCCTGGGCAACCTGATCTAGTGGGAAGTGTCCCATCCCATGGCAGTGGGGTTGGAACTAAATGGTCTTTAAGGTCCCTTCCAGCCCATGTCATTCTATGATTCTGTCATTCTATGATACTTCATCTATGGTTAATGTGTGTGCTGTTTGCTAAAGACCAAGCAAGCAAAAGAGAAATTTTCAAGCCGCAAAGAGATATATTCTGTTAAGTAGGCAGCCTCAACAGTTATACTGATGGACTGACAAAATGCAGTTGTACTTACCTTGTAAACTACAAGGACTATGACTAGATGGAGCAACCAACAAGAAAAGTTACTACAAAGATAGCATTTTTTTGCTTACAGGCTGTGACAAGCACCCCTGACTCTTAGATTCACAGCCTAGTCTCCAGCTTACCTAGGTTAGAGGAGCCAACAAGGTTAGCAGAGGTTGCTGAAGATCTGACATTTTGTCTCCAGCCTAACTGACCTACAGCTGATAAGTCTGGAAAATTTTATCCACTTGTAACCCTCCACATTCATGACACATAATGGGGGACACTAAACCCAAATCAGACAGCGAGAGAAGAACTGGGGGAGAATTTAAATATCTGGGCCTGAAAAATATCTTAAATACATCTTAAGCATGTGTCTTAGATGAATCTGTGCTCTGCTTCAATGTTCCTGTGTGGGTACATGGCTGACCAGAACAGTCCCATCTGCATCCCTCATCCTAGATCACTTTCAAATCAAATCCTCCTTCTTTCTGTAATATCTTAATCCACCAGATGATTTCCAAAGATTCTTCACATGCGGTAGCAGAATCAAGGTCTCCAGTGAAAACACCTGCAGATTCTTTTCTTTTTCTTTTAAAACTGATGGAGGATACGGACCTCATCATTTATGTCACAGTCCTGATCCAATCAGTGGGAGATTTGAGTTGAAATCATAATTTAGCTCATAAATTCAAAATTCGTACCACTTTGAACTTCAAAATAAATGGAAGTTAGCTTGAATTGTACCCAAATGGTTTGAGCACTCACCTGTGAGAAGAAAGCACTGGATTTTGTTTTTTTTTTTTTTTTTTCATCACGTTATGCATTGTAAATTATAGCACAACTAGGTCATCAAAAAACAGAGTATGAGTGTAGGAGTATAGTTTCCACACTCACAAATTTGCACGTGTTTGAACTAAAGGAAAAAAAAAAAACAAACACAAACAACAACAACAAAACAAACAAACAAAAAACAATAAACAAACAAAAAACCACAACCAGCAACGTCCTTGAACTTCCATTTACCAGAGGCTTAACCACCTGAGGAACATACACTTGTCCTGTGAGGACAGAAATACATTCCCCCAATGAATTGCCCACTTATTAGGACAACATAAAGGAAGTGATCCAGACTACAGGGATACTAAAGAAAGGAACTCCTTTTTTCTCTGTCTCCTACTAAAACCATGTCCTAAGATGACATACAATTTCTGCATGTCATCATATGAAAACAGAGCCTTCATACTAAGTAGAGTCTTTTGTCTTAGCAGCTGAAATTGCAGAACAAAAAAAACCCAACCCCCACATCAAAAGCACAAGATTAGAATCACAAAGCCTAGTATTCAAAAGCAGGGAAGTGACAGAATGAAGACTGCCAGAATTTTCTTTTTAATAATTTTGTCTGTAAGTATATGACTGCACATTATTGAAAGGTCACCAGCCATCATTTTTTTTTTTTTTTAAAGAATAAATAGTTGCTCTATTCGAATTGGTGAGTAGTTATGCTTATTTTCTTCTTATTGTGTAGATAGCTCCATGCCCAAATACAATACTTTTGGAAAACTTCAGAGCAGTAAGAGGTGATGTTAACCTCAGTTTTATGGCTCTGGAACTAAGGTATGAAGAAAATTAGAAGAAATGTTTTCATTATTTTTGACTGACAATTTGGAAATAATTAGAAGCTCATTTTTCAGAGTGTGTAAGCTTTTACGACACATTACATCTGCAGCATGATTTCATTTGCAGCTGCCATTGCCTTTATCTGAAAATCAAACATTAGCGTCTCACATTAGATGCCCAGAAAATGAGAAACATGCAGTTTATATATTCTGTGGAAAGTCTAGGTGAAATGACTCACCCAGAAATTCTCATGCACATTGTGGAAGAGCCAGCTATGATAACACATTTCAAGGGTAGCAACAGAAATGTCTGGTTACTGCTGGGAGTAATGAGGCTAGGGGCTAGATCCTCTTGAAATTTAGCTACTAAAACCAGTTTCTCTTGTTTACGTGTGAACTATGATTTTCGTATAACAAAAAGCATGTCCTTGCTATGAAAATTGCCCAGAACTTCAAATCTGCTATTACTGCAAATCTTTTGGTGGCTGGAGGAATTCTCCACCAAACAGTTTCAGCAATTTTTAACGGACAAAATACATTTCCCTCAGCTTTAACCCTCAACATTACTGGAAGACTTTCTTCAAAATACATAGCCGGCTGTCTGGAAAAAAATCTTCATGAACGGTATATATCAAAGTTTTCTGGTAACATTTTCATTTTATGCACATATTGCTAACTATACACAGAGAATGTTGCATCCAATGGAAAACAATGGCTACAAATTTCCTTTTTTCTTATGGAGGGAAACATTTTTCCATTACATTTCTAAATACTAAAAGCCATCTTTAAAATAATGTGAATTGTTGCATAAAATAGAAATTACCTCTCTCTCTCTCTCTCTCTCTTTTTTTTTTTTTTTTTTTTTTGATTTAGGAATGACTGTGTTGAATTTAGTGTTTTTACCTCTTGATAGAAAACTAGAATCCTGAGTGACAAAACACACATCAGAGAGAGACAGAAAGCAAATGCTGGACATTTCTGCCCTCCTTATCTTGTTCCCATTTTACACTGTTACAGCTGCACTTGAATGTGGAGCTATTCCATGTTGACATGTATGAAAATAAGAGGAGAACTGGGCTCCTCCTCCATAGTTTCCTTGAGTACTGCCAGCAGATAATGGATGTGAACATCAGAAACACATTAACTGTAAAAGTCAGTTTACCAAGAAATTATTAAATAATTTAAAAATCAAGACTTGTTTTGTCAAAACAAAACAGTTATTAGTGTAGTCAGATCACTCATGCAGGCCTGAGAGACTGCATGTGCTATTTGGTAATGGTAAATGTATTATTAATGCATATGACTTGCCTGAGTACATAATAGCTGTCACCTTATATTTAATCAGTGTCATCAATAGACAAAAACACACTGCTTTTGAAATAGCTAATTCAGGTTAGCTATCAGTACACGGAAAACTGTAGTCGAGGCAAAAGAAAAGTAATTTTACCACTGTGTCAATAAACACAATAACATGTTCCCCCAGCTCTGTGATCAGCCGGTGGTGTAGAATGACCCTGTGTGCTAATTTCATCTTCTGATTTATGGTAATTCCAGAGCACCTGCTACATACCTTAGTTTAGCCAAAAGAAATGACCTTTTGTCTTGACAGGAGAGCACTTCTATTGTGAAAACAAAAACAACAACAAAAAAGCACCAGGAAATCATGTATATGTTTGTGAATTCCTGATACATTGCATTTTCTTCCAACACCTAAGGTTTCCCTAAAGGTGTTGCATTCTAGTCCAGGTGGAAACTTGCCTTGTTGGCAACAAAGATCTTAAATATTTACAATGTAGATGAACATATCTGAGCTAATCTTTTTATAACTAAGGAAGATAAAAATGTAGTCATGTAAGTGTTCATTTTTTGTCCACTGTCAAAGGTAACCTAGGGAAATAATTCTGATTTTAGGTGTTGTGGATTGGCTATAGTTAGAGAAGATGATTCCCAACCAAAGTGATGAGACACTATAAATAAATCATTTATATCTGGCAAAAGTTTTTCATTGCAATTACCTGAAAACAGAGAACAAAATTTACTCTGTCAATAAGATTATCGAAGATGAGAAAAAGCATCATTATAAGTCATCTGTAAGTTCAATAACCATAGGACTTTCTCTTGATTTTCCCTACATATATATTGAAAATAAATAGGTGAGTATATTGAGCATTTCAAGCGTGAATTTCTGAAATGTGCTTTTATAGAATAAACAGTAATTTGAGTTTCTTTATAATAAAAGGGATAATAACATTTTATTATGCTGATGACTTCTACAGTTAAATAATCTTGCAAACGGCACCTACCTCACCAGTATTATAACACAGATACAATCTCAAAAGCAGTACAGCTCTTTTCTTTTTAGTGTTTAAGCAATTCTTTCTCAAAATATCCGAGATATAGAGAAGCAACAGCACACTCAATATCTGGAGAGAGAAAATGGAACAGTAAATGGCCATTTTAATGTAGACAGATTAATACTGTGTATCGAAGCAGCAATAGCATCTCTATGCGGCATTATTTTATATCAATCTGCATATCTAGTCTCCTGTAAGTTAATGTGCTTGGTTTTAGTCATTTGGGTCAGCAAAGTGATGAGTGGAAAAGGAAGCTGTACATTTGAGTATTCTACTTGGAAGACAAATGTGAGATTTCTGTAAAAAATACTGGATTTTTCATGGAAGTTAGCAGCAGGCGTTGTTAATAATATGACTTGATTACTGTTGGGGTTAGGGTCAAGGCTAGGGTAAGAGTTAAAATAATATGACATGATCAGTAACAAAAGGAAGACTAGGGAAAATGTGGGCCCTCTGCTAAAAGAAACAGGAGACCTGGTTACCCAGGACAGTGGAAAGGCAGAGGTACTGAATGCCTTCTTTGCATCGGTCTTTACCAGCAAGACCAGCCTTCAGGAATCAGAGGTTCCAGATACCAGGATGAAAAGCTGGAGGAAGAAAGATGTACTCTTGGTGGAAGGGGATCAGGTCAGGGAATACTTATGCAAACTAGATGGTCGTGGGTCTAGACTTCTGGGGCTCCTGATGGAATGCTGAGTGGAACAAATGCTGAGGGAACTGGCAGAGGTGATTGTGAGGCCACTCTGTAATCTGTGCTCGATCATGGCAAATGGGATAAGCACTCAAAGTCTTGAGGAAAGCAAACATCAGTCCTATCTTCAAGAAGGGCAACAAGAAGGATCTGAGAAATCGCAGGCTGGTCAGCCTAACCTTGATCCTTGGGAAGGTGATGGAACAGCCTTCTTAATCCTTGGAAAACATTTCCTGGCACATGAAGGAGAAGAAAATCATCAGGAGTAGTCAAGATAGATTCACCAAAGGGAAGTCATGCTTTACCAACCTGATAAGTTTCTGTAATGAAATCACCAGCCTGATGGATGAGGGGAGAGCAGTGGATATTGTCTTCCCGGACTTCAGTAAGGCCTTAGATAGTGTCCCACATAAAGATCCTCATAGAGAAGCTGTCAATGAATGGGCTTGATGAGCAGACGGTGAGGTGGATCAAGAGCTGGCTTAATGGCTAGGCCCAAAGTGCAGGGGTCAGTGGTGTAAAGTCTAGTTGGAGGCCAGTAATGAATGGAGGGGTCAATACTGGGTCCAGTTTAACATCTTAATTAATGATATGGACAATGGGGTAGAGTGCACACTCAGTAAATTTGCAGATAATGTGAAACTGGGGATATTGACTAATTCACCAGAGCACCATGCTGCCATCCAGAGGGACCTCGACACACTGGAAAGATGAGCTAACAGGAGCCTCAAGAAGTCCAACAAGGAGAAGTGCAGAGTCCTGCACTCCGGGAGGTACAACTCCAGGCAACAGTAAATGCTGGAGGGTGCCCAACTGGAAAGCATCTCTGCAGAAAAGGACCCGGAGGTCCTCATGGACACCAAATTGAACAGGAATCAGCAAGATGCCCTTGCAATTAAGAAGGCTAGTGGTATTCTTGGCCACATTAGGCAGAGTATCAGGGAAGCAGAGGACATGCTTCATCCAAGCATGTCCAAAGAAGGGCAACAAAGCTGGTGAAGGGGTGAAGGGTCTAGACAACAAGTCTTATGAGGAGTGGCTGAGGGAGCTGGGGTTATTTAGCCTAGAGAAAAGGAGGATCAGGGGAGACCTTATCATTTTCTATAACTATCTTAAAGGAAGTTGTAGTGGGGTGGGGGTTGGTTTCTTCTCCCAAGCAACAAGCGATAGGACAAGAGGAAATGGCCTCAAGTTGTGCTAAGGGAGGTTTACGTTGGATATTAAGAAAAAACTCTTTACTGAAAGGGTTGTGACACATTGGAACTGGCTGCCCAGGGAAGTGGTTGAGTCACCAGCCCTGGGATTTGGACCAGATGACCTCCAGACCTGTCTTCCTACTTCAAGTATTTCTTTGATTCCATGGTTCTCTAATATGATGGTTTGCTAAACTTTTTTTTTTTTTTTTTTGAATAATACCAAAGGGAAACCAGGTAATTGTAATGTGCTAAATGAAGTCATTTCAAGTTTTAGCAGAGGAATAAAAAAATCTAGGACTTCCTTTCAGTGAATGTCAGATATTTATTCATTTACTCATCAAAGTCTTCAATAATACTGATAAAAGTACTCTATTCCCCTTCAAAGTGGAAAAAAAAAAAAAAAAAGTGGTCATTTAGACTTAACATCATCATTCATCTCCGTTATGGCTCTTACAGTCATGTCCTCATTGAAAGGTGCTATCAGATCCTTCAAAATTGGAGGAATACTTTCAGCCTCAGCAGTTTTTTAATAAAAAGTGCACACAAGTGATGAAGAGGTCAAAGGAAGAAATATGACTGCACAACAGGGAATTTGAGCACTATGTAGTTCTGTTGCTGGTCATTTGGGCTTGAAGGTATAGAGTTTTGCTAGAATATTCTAAAACTGAGATTTCTTTTGGTGTAGCCCTGAGCTCTGACTCCAGATACACTGGTCACAAAGCTTTTCATGTACCACCTTTCTTTGTACATTATTCTGGTGTGTTTGTATAACTAAAGGTGGATGCCTACAATTAGTGGCTATATCTGAACACCTACTATAACCTGTGGAAATCTAAGGAAGAATTTAATCATGTAAGCATAAGCATATGGTATCATTTGAGGTGGTGTGAGGTATTTTATCAAGTTTCCAGCTGCAAAATGTATCCCATACTGCCAGATATCTGACTCATATAGTCAACAGAGCTCAGAAAGCAATTAATCTAATTTTAAAGTGACCGATATTTAGTTGGTTGACATGCTTTCCAGATTACTACAAGCACAAATATTCAACAGGGAGCTAAGGTAAATCTTGGTAATGGGTTAAGAGGATGAAGTACAACCTGCCAGTATGCCCCACCATTGAAGTCACTAACTGTAAAGCCAGATTCCAGACTTTCAAATTGGTAATTTTTCATTGGCATCTAAATGAGTTAAGCACATGATGCACATAGGGCTAGGTCAAACTACAAGCATGTAGATGTGTAATTTAACAGCTTGTGAGTTCAGTCAGTAGACAGATGAATGAGTCAAAACACCTGCTGTCCTTGGCAGCCAGATATTAGTTATCCACACCATCACTGGATAAAGTGGTTATTATGTTGTTAAAGTTAGGATCTCAAAACAGAGGAAAGTTTAAAAGCTTTCAGACCCCTCTGAAAAATCCATAATCTTCTGCTTATAGATAAAATGATAAAACATGCCAGAAATATTCTAATAACTACAAAGAAATCATATCTTGTAACATAACTATGTTCAATATATTAAAATAAATGTATGAAAAGGAAGGTCTGCCTGAATTGTTTAGACTTTTGGTCTAATAACTATTAGGAATTCATCCCTTTTTTTTTTTTTTTTTTTTCCTAACTGATGTTTTATTGCATAATATAAGTAAAGAAAAATAGCTTATAAATTCCATTCTTCTTGTGGTGGCACAGAACAAAAAGTAGGTGGTAGAATGTGGGTGTAGAAATGCTTTGGGGAATGAGGAAAAATAGAAAATGGAATTAGTTTGGTAACAGTATCTGTATTATATAGTAAAATCATTCTCCAGTTAAGAAAGACCTAGCTGTTCTGTGTCTAAGATCTGAACCTTATAGATCAGATAAATAATAAATAAATAATTAAATAGAAGAACTAGTGACTGTTGTAGAACGTATGACTCTTCTTATCTCATCGAGAAAAATATAATAGTACCATGACCATAGTCAAAATTGTAATTATTATGGGCATTATGGTCTATGGTACTACATAAACCAGGTCTTTGCCTCTCATTTCTGATATCCTGAGAGGCAGAAGCAACCTCTGTAAGCATGTATTGACGTCGGTACCTACAAGCCTCAAAGTGGTCCAAGGAAACATAAGTGGATTTGGCACAAAAGCAGCAACACTGTTGTCTCATCTTATCTTAGCTTTAGTGTGAAAATGCTTCTCAACTTCAGGATATAAGCCAAGCTTTGAAAAAAGTCACCTCTGAGCCCAGCTGTGTTGCTGTATGGTTGGTATGCTTATATGATACTTTCATCACTCTTCAGAAATATCAATAGATGGGCAGCTGGAATACAAGTTCTGCTGGCATTATCTTATTTATGATGTTTGTACTGAACCAGAAGGATAAAATAGCGAGTCACAAATTATATAAACTAATGCAGAAACCAAGTAATTCTGAATCACTATAAATAATTGCAGAAAAAAGTCTAAACAACATTTTATTGAACTTAGGTTTATCAGTCTATAGAACAAACTTCCAGAATAAGTAATTAAAGTCGCCTCTATTAGTTTATTATTATTATTAATATTATTATCATTTATTTGCTATCAGGTTAAGTGAAATGTTGAAATCCTGTAAAACCAATCCAAGATTTGCAGAGGAGTGAAGCTGATAATTTGGCAAGTCTATACAAGACTCCCATACACAAGTAAATACTAATGCTAGATATGACTCTTCAGTTTCGAGTGCTTCTTTTATTACTGAAATTTTATTCTGTCCACATACAGAATGCACATACATTGCTTTTGCTTTATCTTTTAATTAGCCCTAAAGTGGTCAGTCAGTTGGACTTGATGGTCTGTGAAGGTCCCTTCCAATGGAATTATTCTACTTTGTTCAATTCGATTCGATTCGATTCGATTCTAGTTGGATGCATCCTGATTTTTTTAAACAAGACTGTGTTGATCATCATTCACTCTTTTCCTTCAGCACCTGAAGTCGTCTTGTGATGGTTTCATGCTGATGGTGGTAAGTTCCACCATGACGCTCTCTCATTCCCTCTCCTCAACAGAACAAAAAAACCTTGTGGGTGGAGATAAGGACAGGGAGATCACTCAACAGTTACCATCATGGGCAAAACAGACTCAGCATCGTAACTTACATAATTCATGTAATTTACTGCCTATTGCTAACAGATTACAGCAGTGAGAAACTAAAAGCAAACTAAAAACACCTTCCCCAGCACCATCCACCCTCTACTCCGGTGCCTGGGGCATCTCCTGCCTTCCTTCTGCACTGACCTTGGGGTCAGCAGGGCTGGTCTCTCTACGATTTCTTGTCTCTCCCAGCAGCTTTTGTGCAGCAGTTTTTTTTATTATTATTATTATTATTATTATTTATTTATTTATTTATTTATTTATTTATTTTCTTAAATATGCTCTCGCAGAGGCACAGCTGTTATTTCTCAGCCTTGGCCAGCAGTGGGTATCTTTTGGAGCCAGCTGGAACTAGCTCTTACCTAGCTTGGGGCAGCTTCTGGACTCTTCTCACAGAGGCCATCCCTGTAGGATCCCCCACTACCAAAATCTTGCCGCATCAACCTAATACACTTCTGCAGCTCCCATTCAAAACTGATTGAACTTCAGTCTTCATTCTGAACAGTAAATGGTTTCAAAATCAGATCCTGATTTTCATTTTAATATAATTAATTTTAAGGAGAACTTGACTCTGCCACTTTTTTTTCTTCTCAGGTGTATATGACACAAGAACAATGATTGGTAGCATGACAGCAGCTCTGACAGCTTGTTCCAAAAGGTGTATTTTATAGTTGAATATAAGATAGTGGTTATGTAACACTGCTTGCCTGCTGATCTCAAAGCACTTTAAAAAGAAAGAAAGCATAATTTCCATACTATGTTTTAAAGTACCCACTTATTTTTCTCTTGCTCCTGACAAGTTTTCCTGCCTTAAGCAAAATGCATTTCCAGTTCTGACCTCCAGATCTCCTCTGATTTACAAATAAGGAACATTTTCCTTTTTGAGAACATAGATATATTTCACATGCCAGATGTTTTTGGCAAGCCTCATATTAACATACATCATTGCCAAGATGCTCCTAGGAGACCCTTACACATGGTGCAGTGCTTCCCCCAGCTGTCTCTAGAACATCACTTTCCCATCTTCAGCACACTTTTACTGTAGTATCCACACAGTTTGCACAACCTTACAGTTTTTTCTTGGTAGTTCAATTCTCATGATTTGATCCAGATCTACCCCACATCCACCGAAGACACAGGAAGACACCCTCAATCTTAGTCTCCTCCAACAGCAGATGCAACCCCCAGGAGAGCCCACAGGTCTCCCAGCTGTTCCATCCCTCTACCTGTTACCTAAGAAAAGGAAAGCAAGAAGAGATGATGGAGAGGAAGGAAGGTAGAACAAAGGAGTGCAGGACGGCTGGTGTGGGCTAGGAGGACCACATGATGCATGTGGAAAGGGGTGGGAACTAGAGCAGAAGCACTGGAGGGAGGAAGATGAAGAGGAGATGAAGACAGAGGAGCGGTGAACAAGCTGTGAATGATTTCACAGGCCTAAGAAGCCAGGTAGCTAACTCCCCTCTTCAGTTGTTTTTCAGTGGTTACCGTATTAACTGGTCTTTTCAATGATTTTTTTTTCCCTTATTTTGGCCTCCTTCTGGGAGATTCAATTGATCTATCTGGTTTTTAATTTCTGTAGTAAAGCCTAGCAGTGACACTTTTATCGTTTTAGTGATTTACTAATACTATATATGAACATAAACTGCCTAGGTGTCAGCAGTCTGGTGTCTCCCTACAGCTCTTCTTCAGTAACAAATAATTCCTCTTCTTTTATCATCTTCTTTAAATAATACTGAAACGATGTTTCTCTTTCATTCACTCATCTCTAGCATCTCCAGATATACACAAAGAAATAAATCTCCCCACAAACCAAAATATAAGTAGAACCTCTCAACAAAGAAAAATCCAATAAAACTGTAATATTTTGGATAGCTTTTAAAGACTGTAAACCAGCACTTCTCAAAAGTATATCCAAATAGTTGGCTGCACTGTCCAAGTATTTTAATAAAAATGTGAGCTGTTATGAGAGAAGAGGTTTCAACAACTTGCAGTGTTTAATGTCTGCAGAGTAACTTGAAACATCTTCAGCCCTTTCCAACCTGTATTTCACTGGACATGATGAGCCAAGGTACAAGAACACTTAGTAGAAACCCATGGTGATAAATTACAACATTTATAAGTACCTATAAATCCTAGCATAGAACCTTAGAGCAAAAATAACCTTTCTGTTTTGGGTCTTTAGACAACAGAGGGGAAAACAAGTAACTTGTGATGATTTACAGTGGAGATCAGTGCCTGTTTACAGTGCAGCTTCTGCTTTCCCCATTTGCGGACATCTTCCTTTGCCATGGTGCCACTTAAAGCATGAAACCACCCTTTGTCTATGACACTGGAGACTATGGGAGTTCCTTCCTAGCTAATAGCTGAAATGGTATAGATTTTCAGTTAAAATAATTAATGTCTTGAAGAGAGGTGTGTGGGCACAGCTGGGAATGTTTTGGCAGCAGGTGGCTGCCAAATGGAGATGGCCATGAACAGCCCTGAGCTGGTCACAGCCACTTCTAGCTGGCCCTGAAACTGCAGGGATGCTGAGACTAGGAAGAGGGGGAGAAGAAGAGTTGCCAGCAGCTCTGGCAGAGAAAAAATAATAACCATGAATGGGAAGATATCCCTATTCCCAAATACTTTCTAGAACAAGTCTCATAACAAACATGAATGGGCACCACTGACATGAGTCATCTGGGGGACTAATAATGAACAAGATATTAAAATTGCATGTAAATGTTTCAGTATAGTAAATGTCTTGGATGTTAACACTGACAACTGTCCAGTTCAGTTGCAGCAATGAATATAAACTGTCTGTGGAGCCACATACATTGTCTTAAAGAGTAAAAACTTCTAATTATGAATGAACATATAAATTAAACCAAGACATTTCCCAAGGCCTTGGACTGTTGCAGGAGGCAAGAATTTGTTTGGGGAAAGTATGGTTTGGAATTGTGGTTGTTGCTTTGAAGCATTAGAGGTACTGAGAGAGAGGAATAAACATATTTTTCTGAGTCTGCTGTGACTTCTAACCTGCATTTCCCTCTAACTGGATTTGCGTTCCTTTTTCATTCTGTTTGTAGAAGTACATTAGGTGGTCATAGTACTGCTCCTACAAATATCAGAGTACAAAAAGAAATGTAGGTATGTAGCTGAATTTACTTTTGTGATTAAATGGACTTTCTTTCCAAAGAAAATTGAAGCAGGATATTAGAAATATGATATTATTTCTCTAGTTTATTACCAAGCAGACTGTGTGCAATATTACACCCAATTGTGTGAGGAATCATATTTATTACAACGATCAGAAAACATCCTCCATCTTATAAGGTAGTGTAGTACATCAAAACAGACTGCAATCAGCAGGAGGCTCTACTCTCTGTTGTGAGACTATTACGTAAGCACTAACTACTAATGATTTCCTGGCTCCAGGTCATAACGCAAAGGACACCAAAAACAAAACACAAGAGTTATTCTTGATTTTCCCCTTAATCATACAATTAGGTCATGACAGGAAATACACAGTATTGTACATGAGCAACTCTATGCTCTAGAAATTACAGCCCTCATACTGGGTATGTATGAGAGTAGAGCAGCGGATTTGGCACTGGTGTACTGGTGTTCTGGATCAAAATATCAGTGTGTGAGACTGTCTGTACTCTTCATTTCCACATTAAAATAAAATAAGAATTAGTGGCAAGAAAAGCAAAAAAAGAAATTGGAAATGGCTTTAACAAGACCTAAAACAGACTAAGTCCAAGCTACAAATATCTAATGACATTCTATAATTGTGTTTTTTTTTTCCCGCACATGTTAATATCTACACCAGTCGTGTTTTGCCTTTTATCAGTCTAATTTTTTGTCTAACTTTTAACCAAACAATTCACCAACTTGTGAATCAATTTATACCAGAATGATTGGTTAAAACATGGGCTTTCTGGTGGAAAGTATAAAGCTCTTCAAAGAATAAAAATAAATAAAAAATCATGCAATCTAAAATATAATTTTCTTCTCAATGGAAGGAACGAGATGGTAAAAGCTGCCCAAAATAGACACAACGAAAAGTTGCAGTACTGACAGAGAAGGTATAAGTCAGAATAACAAAGAGAAGAAAGGTTTCAGGCCTGCATAGAAAACTGCTGTTAGAAGTTATGAGAATACTGACTGTGTGTTTATGTCATCCCAGAAAGCTCAAAGGACTGAGGAAATATTCTGGCATTTGAAATACAAAGGCTCAGAAGGAGCCTGAGAATATTAAATGACTAGAATTTGTTAGCTGGCATAACATCCTTTAGGGTCCGCTGGCAGGAGCTTCAATTTGAGGTACGTACGTGTACTGACTATACAGAAAAGGTCACTTTTCCTAATTTGGGCAGTGTTGAGGTCTGTCTGCAGTGCTCGTCTAAGATTCTAGTCCTTACTCCTTTCTGTGACAGTTTCATTCAATTCAATCAAAAATCTGAATGCAATTCTGTGATGAATCTGGAAAAGCGAATGTATACCTGAAAGCTGCTTTGCTTTTCCAGATAAATCTCTTAGTCTATTAGGAGATATTATCACTGCATACAAACTTGTTCCCTCTTATGAGCTATATTATAGACACTGAATGACTTAGATCCTTCTGGTTGCAAATGGGCTTGTGCCCATTGCCTCTTGTCCTATCACTGGGCAGAACTGGAAAAAAAAAAAAAAAAAGCCTGGATCCACTGTCTTTAAACTCTCCCTTCAGGTGTTTGCACACATTGATGAGATCCCAATGCTGAGCCTTCTGTTCTCTAGGCTGAGTAGTTGCAACTCTCTCAGCCTTTCTTTTTAGGAAAGATGCTACAATCCCTTCGTCATCTTTGTGGCTGTTTGTTTGATTCCCTTCAGTATGTCCATGTCAGTTTTATACAGGGTAGGGGGGTGGGGGGGGGCAGAACTGGATGCAGTCCTCCAGCTGCGAATCACCAGTGCTGAGTAGAGGGGAAGGATCACCTCCCTCTACCTGCTTGACAATACTTTGCCTAATGCAGCCCAGGACACCATTAGCCTTCTTTGCAGCATGGGCACACTGCTGGCTCAACTTGGTGTCCACCAGGACCCCTAGGTCTTCTTCTGCCAAGCTGCTTTCCAAGTGGGCAGCCCCCAGTACTTACTGCTGCCCAGTGTTATTCCTCACCATGTACAGGACTTGGCATTTATCCCTGTTGAACTTCATGAGGTTCCTATCGGCCCGTTTCTCCAGACTGTCAAGGTCCAGCCGGACGGCAGCACAACCCTCTGACATATTAGCCACTCCTCCTAGTCTTGTGTCATCTACAAACTTGCTGAGGGTGTACTCTGCCCCATCATCCAGTTCATAAATGAAGATGTTAAACAGGATTAGACACAATGTTGATCCCTGGGGTACACTGCTAGTTGCTGGACTCCAACTAGACTTTGCATCATTTAACATCACTCTCTAAGCCTGGCCATTCAGCCAGTTTTCAATCCACCTCACAATCTGCTCATCCAACCCATTCTTCATCCGTTTCTCCATGAGGATCTTATGGAAGACAGTGTCAAAGGACTTGCTGAACTCTTGGTAGGCAATATACACTGCTCTCCCTTCGGTACCAAGGCAATCATTTCATTGTGGAATGCTATCAAGACTTCTGCATACCCTAAAACTGAATGGAAGCTTTCTTTGTCTACTGTTACTGTTCTGGCACATTTCAGAATCTTTAGAGTAACTGAAAAAGTAAAAAATAATTATACATAATTGAAGAAAACATATAAATTGAAGAAAACATATAAAATGATGGATCATTTTTAAACAGGAAAGATTTGTAAACATTTTAAGCACTGAGTTAGTAAAAAATCTGACCAGAATAACAAATCTAGTTGTTTGTGGATTCATAAATAATTACAGTACTTTTTGAATTGAATAGATTTCCACGAGGAAATTAATTGAATCAATATTTACGGTGAAAGAATACATGTTACAACTTTTGGAATTATTGTAGTGCTATAGTAGAAACACTAAAGGTGCATTGATTTGAATCCCTTACTGTTAATACCTTAAACTACAAATCTACATCCTGATCTAAGAATAATGTCAAGTCAATTGAATTCTATAGCAGTATAAATTAATTCATGTCTGAAAACTTTTTTTAGTAACTAAAAATAATTGTAGTATTTGACAGAAGTGTCATTCTGTACAGTAGGCTCGAGTCTGTATTGACTTTGTTGGGGAGCAGCAAGGCCCGGCTCCCTGGGGATGGGGACGGGCTGAGGCCAGGCTGAGATGTGGGCCAGGCCAGGGCAGGGCTGTGGGGAGTGGAGGATGTGCTGCAGTGTCCCTGGTGTAGGGACTGATGGCCCCAGGGGCAGACCTGGGGTCCAAGGTGGGGGCTGTCCACAGGGAAGGCAGGGCAGGGACAATAAGGCCTCATGCCCTGCTTGTGATGCAAGCGATCCTTCATCACTAATAAAGTTCCATTTTATTGCAGCCTTGCTCATGGGAATAAGTTGTAAGGGCTAACTGGATAGGCACTAGACTTTGAAAGGAATAATCGAAGAATTTTAGTTCCCCAGAGTTACAGTCTTTAACATGCAAGGCAGATACTTCTGCACCAGACACAGGGAAGTACCACCTAAAAGAGGGGCAGCAGCAGACGTGCAGCATACTGCACAGACACATGGGATGGACAAAGCTATACTGGCAAGAACTGTGAACATCAAGCAAATTCTTATGACACTTTAAGAACCAGAAGGAGGTTTTAAGGTTTTATCCCTAAAAGTTTATTTTCAAAAAATACCTTTTGTCTGGAAGTTTTTAAGCATCTCCACCACATACACACATTGGACATTATGTCTGCATTAAGTTACAGTTAAAATATAATGTTGGAGGTTAATGTAGTAAATTCAAGTAGGAATGCCAGAAGATAGACTGCTTATGCAACCTCTTTGCTTCTGCTTGCACAAGTGTTATGAGATAGCCTTTACAGGAAATTAAACCATTTACCTCACATATGTCTGTTTTGTTCACTGTATGGGTGAGGAATCCAGATTACTGAAAGTCATCTTCAAATTGGGAAGGAAATTCAGTTAGAAACATACTCATTCTATCCCAGTTACAGGAATGCATTTCATTAATAAGCCAAACAGTGCAGCTGTTGCATATAATGGGCAGGACTGAGTACAAATGTCAGTAGGTTCCTTCTAAATCTTTAGCAATTACCTTGGTTTGAACATCTATTCAGAAACTTTGGAAAACAGCAGTTTCCCTTACTGCCCTTCTCCCAGCTGCAGTGGGCAGAGACCTCCAGGGTCAGCATGACCAGTCCTCTGCACAGACAGCAACACATCATCTTCCACTTCTGTGGTGGCTTTACCCTGCTGGGTAGAGGAGCTCCACCACAACCACTCTCTCATTCACCCTCCTCAAAAGAAAAGGGGGGGGAAATGGAATACGATGGAAAGGACTCAAGGGTTGAGATAAGGACAGGGAATTCACTCACCAATTACTGTCACAGGCAAAACAGACTCAGCATAAGGAGATCAACATAATTTACTGCCTATTGCTAACAGACTAGAGCAGTGAGAAACTAAAAGCAAATTAAAAAGACCTTCATTCCCATCTGCCTTCTTCTACCTCCTCCTCCTGAGCGGTGCAGGGGAACAAGGAATGGGGGCTGCGGTCAGTCCCTGACGCTTCGTCTCTGCCTCTCCTTCACGGTCCCTCTCTGCCCCTGCTCCCCGTGGGGTCCCTCCCACGGGATGCAGTCCTTCCCGAACTGAGCCTGCAGGGGCTGCCCACAGGCAGCAGCTCTTCAGGAACTGCTCCCACACGGCTCCGTACCACGGGGTCCATCCCCCAGGAGCAAACTGCTCCAGCACGGGTCCCCCACGGGCGGCAGCTCCCCCCAGACCCCTGCTCCTGCGTGGGCTCCTCTCCACGGGCTGCAGCTCCGGCCCGGGGCCTGCTCCTGCGGGGGCTCTCCATGGGCCGCAGCCTCCTCCAGGCCACATCCACCTGCTCCACCGAATCCATTGCAGCCATGTCTTTGCAGTTAAATATTATGTTCCTTTACATAATGACTGGGAAACTGTAGCCTGAAATGAGGGGATGCTTCCACCTTCCTAGGATACCTACTCCTTGTGTTCAGGGAGATGCTCTTGGATGGGAGAGGCAAGAGCTGGGAGACTGCAGTGAGGAACAGGAAGATGTCAGCCAGCCCCAGAAGGGAGTAAAAAGCTTCCCTGACTTTTCTGCAACTCAGAATATCATTGAGCTAGCTGGAAGCAAGGACCTTCTCCATTGTGCTCTTTGTGTTTCAGTATTTCAAAAGTAAATTATTCTAGCTTATGGCTTTTTGAGTTTAAAAAATTTTCAGACTTACCTGGGGAGCTCCCAATTCAAGAATAACTAGGCAGATATTTCTCAGAGCTCCAGCTACTTGGGTTCTTGTCACACATGGCTGCCCCAGACCTTCTGATTCCTCTAGAGATTAAAAGCCACCTTCTAAATTCTAACCTACATTTATTCAAGGAAATTTTGTATCCGTTTGTTCCTGTATCAGCACTGCCTTTTAGCTTAAATAGCTCTTTTCCTCTGTAGTGTTTGCCTCTTTCATATATTTATAAAGAGAAATTATATCCACTCTTAGCTTTCATTTTGCGAGGATGAACAAGCCAGCTTTTAACATTCCCTTTCATAAAATAAGCTATCAATTTCCCTTATCATTTTAATAGCTGTCTTTACATTCTTCCCATTAAGATTCATCTTCTGCCATTGCCAGAATTCTGTGGAGTGTTCTCAGAGAAGGTCTTACCAGTGATCTGTATTAATTGTAGATTGCTAGATGCTGCATTCTAGATGACATTTCTCACATCATGGTCCATGATTGAGTTGTTTTGTGATGGACTGCTAAATTTTTCTCTGCACTGCTTTACCTTTCCTGCAATGTATGTCTTGTACAGGAAACAGGAGTTTGAAATGTGCCCTGAGGTCAGTGTGGTGATGGCTGAGTCTTTTATTAGACTGTATCCTAAGACACCCTTTCCATCAGTCCTAGGTGACTTAGTCTCTTATACTCAGTCTTTCACACCCAAATGCAGGTGTTAAAAAACAAGCAATATGTCATTTTTTGATCTGTATATTTTGTTGAATGTGTAACAAACTTGTAAGCACGTTTTTGTTTGAGAGGAATGGATGTAGTGGGAAAAAAAATACAGTTTTGTCAAAAAGTGTGGCATTCACGTTCTCCAAATTGGAGATGCTTATACCTGAGCTAGTCATTCAGGCTTACTCTGTTGACAATGGAGAAGAATCATTCCTATTCCTTACTCCTGTTCCTTATCCTAAATATTTGTCATCCTGGATGAAATTCCATCAAATCCCCATTTCTCTATATTTTTCTCTGGATTCTACTATACAGGGTGAGACTGTCCTCTTTAGGGCAGTTCCTCAGAATGGAAGGACAGGAGGGAGGTCTCATGGCCAGAATAAATCCTAACAAATTTGACAGGGGAAGGCTGACATTGCTTATTTCATGGACTATCACTACCAGGCATAAAAGATGAGGCCTTGGTCAACCAATGATGCCACCCTGTTCGCCATGGATGCCGGCTGCAAGCTCCTTCCACAGCTTTAAGAAACCTCTTTTCCATATTTAGTACTTCTGCCAGCAAGGGTCCATAGAGAGCCCCGTGCTTTTAACAGCTTCAGGAATTAGCTTCTATAAACAGGCTTTTAGATAGAAATCAAATTTCCCAGCCAGCTGTAACTAATAATAACATACTGTATCAGAAAGTTTTGCCTGGTCCTTTCATATACACATTTTGTATTTTTTGCTATGTCTGTCTTGCTTAAAACTGTTATTTTATATAGTGCCAAAATGTAAAATTTATGTTTTTAAGAGACGAACGAAGCAGCAGAGGTATACTGATTTTGTAGCCATTTAAGGCATTTGCCTTCACAGAAAGCTACAGCATTAAACATTCATTTAAACTCTCACCTGCCCTCTGCTACATGAAAAACTGTGCTCAGAAAGCAGGCTTAATAAATCAATACTGTTTGATTAATTAAATTCTTTTTTTTTTTTTTTCTCCTTAGGAATGTAGTGAATGCAATTTTATCCCCTTCTGGAGTCACAGATCTGTATAAATAAGTCCTAATATTTCCAGGGGAATAAAATAAGTTATTCCTCGACTACTTTCCATCTTACAATAACATGCCATACCTTCCATACACAAGCGCAGACACATCATTTTTTCACATTTGAAGCCTTTCATTCAGCAGGGTGGTTTTCTTCCTTTTTTCTTTATTTTTTTTTTCCCCACTACCCAGATTTTAAGAAAAAGGTCTTTCGATTTCATCAATTTTGGGCTTTTCTGAAAAAGTCTAATCAAGAACAAGACTGCTTTCAAATGTTACCTTAATAACGTATGAGTCAACAGAAGTGCTCATTGAGGATTTAGAAACTGAAAATTGTCAGAGGCTTTTTGGCTGTTGTACTTATTGCACTAGAAATTAAATTTATATTTGCTTTGTAAATATACTGTTCTGTTTGGTTTCTCAACTTTGTATACATTACATCTGTTTCCATTATTGCAGGCTCTTGTCCTCCTGATATTATTACATGCTTTGTAAAATTATATCTCCTGATGCAAGAAGTTCCTATAGCTTCCACTACTGGCAACAGACATTTTGCCAAAATATTCCAGTTCTCATTTCTGAAACAGAAAGTGTCTGGCTGTAGCTGAGTTCAGTCCTAGAAGGAAAACATGTCAAGAAAGAACAAAGGAAATCTTCCAGGGTTATTAAATCTTTGGAGTCAGAGAGCCCTTGTATCACATTTCCCCCATGTCTGGGGCAGCACTCATTCTCTCAGAGGTAGGGGAAGTTTTACACAGTTTACAGTCCCTTCCTCTGTGATGTGCAGAAAGGAATGTTAGAGATGGGAGGGAGAGAGATGGAAAAGAACCAGCTCTAACATCTCATTCTCTCTCTCTTTTTATCCCATTGAAGGTGGTTTATGCATTAGACAAGTTCAGGTATCATAAGTGTGGCTGATGAAAAGCAACATTAACTAAAGAAAGGTATGTATTAATTCACTTTTCTGTAAGCTGGCTCAAAATGTTAAGTTAGCATTTCTTAGTGGCAGACAGTTTAATTGCCAGGGACTTTCCTGCAACAAATCAGTCATTCTCAATTTGAGCTAGTCAGCCACGAAGCTAAAAGTTAATACTGTCACAGGTTGCTTTCCATAATCCACTAATAACGAGTGCTGCTATTCAACACGCTGCAGTTTTGCAAAGTGTTTTGTTTAACAATAATGGGATTGTGCTGCAGAGTGGCAGGACCATACTAAGAATCTAGCAATATGTGCACCCCTGCAGAGTAAGAACCTAGCAATATGGGGATGGGCTGTACCCTCCAACAATACCTCTGTTAACTTCCATGGTTTTGAAGGAAAGGCAAGATTTCTACTGTATTTGAGGGAGGATGGTGCCAGTCTCCCATATTCTGCTCCCCTTATTCAAGATCAGTAGAACTTTATTAATCAATTAGTAGATGGATGTACTAATTAGAAGAATGAAAGGTAGTATTTGGGGGGTTGAGGGGAGACAAAAGCAAAAATGTCAAGAGTTCATGAGATACCAGTATCCTATTTCAAGATATGCAAGTGTTTTCCCTTCCTACTTTTTCCTAAATCAGCTCATTTTACTAAGCCCATGTGCCACAAGCAGTCAAAAACATTGATGTGAGCTTCCCTCCCTGGAAGAAAGCAGTTTTGTCCACCTTCCAAGTGAAGCCTCTCAGAGGTTGAGAAGAGCTTAGAGCTTTTATACAGCCTCGATTAACAAAATAAAATCCCATGTCATTTAACAGAATAAAGACTATTCTTTAGCTGAACTAATTCTCCTACCAACATAATTCTGATAGTCTCTTACTGCAATACAGCTTATCTTAAAATGCCTGAAACAGTTTCTCATCCTCTGTTTATTGTGTTTCTCACCGCTCTGCATGAGAGCTGGCTGCAGTGATTATCAGCTGCTGTAGTTTGCAAGGAAATAATAGTGTACGGTACATTTGTAGGAAAATAGTATTAAAGTAGAGAGAGAGAGAGCAAAAATGAGAAGATAACCAGACCAAAAGCTAAAAACAAAGAACCGAATGAAAACTAGAGGAGAAATGAGGCACAAAAGTGTTTTATGGCATGCTGAAAGTCATTCAGAAGATCTAAAGCAGATTCGAGAACTAATGAGAGGTTCACCTGAGCATCTGTGCTCTAGCCAAAAGACACTACTATTCCTTTCTCTCCTTGTCAACCACCTGCAGCACTCTTGGTCTATACCATAAAAATGACTGATCCAGAGCTTACCTGGCTCAGTGGGAAGTGTCTATTCTTGGACTTCTATGAGCAGTAAACAAACTTAGCTGAACACTTAAATATATATATATACACATATATAAATATTTGAAGAAAAATAAAATACACTCCAGTACAGATGGGAAAATAATGAAGTTTCTAGAAGAATATGCATCTTCCAGACCTCTGGTGTAGATGAGCAGTAGATATTCAATGACCTGAAACAAAAGGATTCTCAAGAAAGCAAGCAATAAGCCATCCTGGAATGGGATGGAAAGCTCCCTTTGAGGTAAGCTGTTTGCCAGATGCTTTACAGAAAGCTCTTCTACCTCAAACTACTTTCCTACTTCAAATAGCTGCCTTTCCACACTGAATTTTTTGAGTAGACAAACTTAGTTCTACTGAAGCAATGTGGAGAAAATAAAAATCACCAAGCATTAAAGGAAAAGGACAAAGCTAATTTTATGATTGAGTTGTCCAGACTGATATATTATGTTTCTATGTTTCCAGCATGCCAGATTTTTGAATTCTTTTTTGGATGAACCTGTTTTTGTCACAGAGGAGACTTTTTCAGATATATACATTAACATTTCAGCACTTCCTCACACTCCAAATTAGCTCTGGGACTGGGGAGAGGGAAACAAACAAACAAACAAAACAGTCAAGGCACTGGTTAGACAGAGAATAGAGAATTAAGAAAGGAAAACAGGCAGAAGTGTTGTTCAGCAATTCAGGACAAGCCAGCAACATAGAGTACCTTAACTGTGCTAAATTAAATGAAGAGATATAAAAGCCATGGAAAGGACACAGGAAAAGGAGAATGGAAAAATCAAATTTGAAGAGCTGGGATAGAACAAGTCTTAAGGTAATGACAGACAATCTGAATTGGTTTTGAACAAAGGAAGAATGAAAAGATAGATGGGCAGAGAATTCTGAAAAAAAAAAAAAATGAAGTGTGAAAATGGCAGCATTAACTAAAGTGAAAAAGCACCTTAGTGAAGAAAGATGAACACCTTTAAATGTCTGATGCAAGAAATTAATTGAATTGACAGAGCTATTTATAAGATTCCAAATTAATTTATTGCCTGAATACCTCTGACAAGGAGTTTAATTAAAGCAGAATCTACATTTTTTTCAGCTTTTTAAGCTGCATAAGTTTATGTCCAATAATAATGTGAGGTAGCTAGGAAGCTCTTAAAACCAGCAGAGAGGAGGAAGCATCATCTCCCACATCTGTGCAGTTCATTAGATGCATTAAGGAATCATTTGTTTTCTATAAAAGCTTCCGATCTTACCTGTCCTATTAGTCCACTTAGCCAAAATTTATTGACTAGGCTTCTCTATATACTGTGGAAATAGGCACCTACAAACAGTCATTTGTCTCAATTGCTGTTCTCAGTATCCACTGGGGAAAAGAGGAAGACAAAGCAAGCTTGATTTTCAGAAGTTAAAACTGAGTTTGGGAAAAAAAAATCTAAATGTAAATGTAGTAAAACACTAGAATAAATCTAAAACATCTTCATTCCTGATACTTTCAAGGAAGAACAACATGCTTGTAGATGCACCTTCCAGTACAGTTAGACCTATTCCTGCCTTATTTTTGTACTTAATCATACTGCCGGATGAATAGTTAAACTTGATCAATTGTATTCAACCTTCTGCAATTTTTAGATGCCTGCTTTCCAGAAAAATTACAGATGACTTTGGAAAACCCACACATGTTGACTGCATGTAATTCATGTAAGCCTGTTCACAACAAAAATACTTGAAGAATCATTGTATTAAAAAGTCACAATTCTTTGTACTTACAGTCTTCTGCATTAAATAGAATAAAATAGTACTGATGCTGGTTTTGGCAAACCAAAATAAAGCAGAATTAGTGCATTTCAGTTGCAGATATTCCCCATCTGGCTTAAAAAAACATTTCATTCTTTAGTAGTAGAAGTTCACATGAACTTAAGTAGATGATCATACATATTGTTGATACCGTAACTGCTTATTTGCCAGCTCACAGTTCCTTCTTTTTTTTTGGACAGAATTGATGTTCCAATCACCATCATTGGATAACGGAAGTAATTATTTGTCTTTATTTAGCTTTTAGACTGGAATACAATGCAGAAGATTTAGAATGCCTTGATTTTCCTCACTCATAACAGGGAAGGATTACTAAAACTAATAGTTAAGCACTAGTAAGCAGGCATATATTTTGCATTTAAAATCATGCAGTGTCAACGCATCTTCAGAAAAAGGCTGTCAAGGGTTGTGAATTCATTAAAGTCATTTCCACTAACTAGACAAACCCAGAGGCTTCTTGACAAACACCTTGATTTTGTGATGAACACTGGAAGCTGTTACAGCCTCTCTGTAACATTCTAATTTGGGGTCATCACGTACTGCAAACACATCACAGCAGCTTAATAAAGCTTTTTCAAGGTGATCTCACAGTTCAAATTCAAAATAAAATTTGCATTTAAGGCACAATATAAAACAATGAATGCATACTTTGCTTTGATAGCTGCCACATTCAGTATAAAGTGGTAAAATCACATTTTCTTCTCATTTTATTTCAGAAATCTAAAAATAACTGATAACTTTAAGTATGTTCAGACTAAGGTCCAAAACACTTTGCATATTTGCTATACTTCCTTAATTTTGAGGGCTTCACGGTGTAAATTGCATTATTTCAATCATTTAGAAATGAAGCTGTCTAAGCTACTTCAATGGCAAATGACATGATGCCATTTGGCATCACATCAGTGAGGTATCCACAGGAGGTATCCACATTATCTGGTATCAACCAGACAGATTATGCTGAATGGTTAGAACTGAAAGAAATAAAGGTGTTTTTTTTACAGATGCCTGGAGACCAAAACTGGAGAGATGCCAGTTTGTTTTTGGAAGTGTTTGGAAGCAGGGCAATAGAATAAATAACCACAGGGCAGTGGTCACCACTCAAAGTTTGGAGAAAACTGCAACAAAGAAATGTGATGTCCAGCATCATCAATCCCTGCAACATCCAAGTGCTCTCATTTTTAAGATCCTCTTGAGGGTTTTTGTTTTATTTATTTATTTATTTATTTATTTTAAACCCATAAACAGTTTCTATGGATGATTTTTTTTCTGGCATTATTAAGTTCCCCTGGCATTTCAGTGGTACAGAAGAAATTTAAAAGTCACAGGGTAATTCACAAAAGCACATGGCTCAAATTGCTTCCCTCTGTCATAATTTGCAGATGTTAGCCCATAAACCTTCAGGAATCCCTGACTCCCAATGCTGAAAACAAACAGATGATCTCCATCCTAATTTTCTATGGGCACCAGGTTACAAATAAAAATGAAAAGGGTAAATTTCAGACCATTCAGGCCCATCATTCCTGGGCCTGAGGCTGCATGGCACTGACTGTCCTGTAAACACTCCATCTCTTTTGGAGACAGCTGGAGTCATCCAAACCAGAGCCAAGACGTGAGAATAATCAGTACCTGAGCTCACTCTGGCCCACTCTTACTTTGTGCTACAGATATATTAATTGAGAACAGTATTTAGTCAATAAGTGAGAATTAAATGAATCTGACATAAATAATTGGACCATTTTTATTTCATTGTCACCCATAATGGATATCACCGACTACTGTACAGTTGGCAAGACAAGCTGTGCACTTGTTCACGTACTAATAATCTGCTCTGCATGGGTGGTTATTGACATTGAGTGCTTGTACGATCTTTCACTATTCGTGCTAGGGGTAGAGACGCCTAGCTGCTATTATTGTTAGCAAGTATTATTTGTATCCTACTCAAGAGCCCATACAAATGGAATAGAACCCTGTCACAAGTTAATGGGTCTCTACTGCTAAATCACAACTGCTAACTGGAAATGTCACTGTAAAACTGAATTGAAAGATGCTAATTTTTCAAGCAACATGGATCCTCTGGCAGCATTTTATTACAGTAATGCTGTTTACTTTCCCTCTCTTGCCCAAGTGAGAAAAATGTGATTTAGAAAGTTACTGCAATAAATGTTAGCTGATCAGCTACATCCAAAATTGTCTTTTTGTTCTCAACTTAGACATTAAAAATGTAATTTACAAAATATCTAATATTAGTATCATCAATGAATACATATGAATGTATATTTCACCTGTCAGTCTCCAAATTACTTAAGCAACTGCCACAGCTTCTACGCAACAGTTGGGGACAGTATGATTTTGGCTACTCCCTCTGGTCAAACTTTGGTTGTCACTCCAGCAGGTCAAGGACTATAATCCTTTACAGGTACGCTGAAAAATATACAGGTGTGGAGAGGGTAAAAAGAGTTCAGGTAGAAAGAGCTATGGCTGTACCATGCCTCCATTGCCTGGGCAGGTATCTAAGGTAAAGTAAGATGTAGCTCTATTTCTGCTAAGAAAAAGCTGGGAGAGGGGGAGTAAAGAAAGAACTGGCCAGGGACTTGCTTAGGTTGGAAAGGACCTCTGGAGTTTATCTGCCCCAAGCCCTGCTCAGAGCTGGGCCAGCCTCAGAGTTACATCAGTTGCTCAGGGCCTTGTACAATTGTGTTCTGAGTGTCAGCAAAGGGCGACTCCAGTCTCTCTTCACAACTAGTTCCAGTGTCCAAGGACTCTCACCGTGAATACTTTTTCTCATGTTATTTCTTAGAAATTCCCATGCTGCAGTGTGTTCAGTTTTCATTGTCCACCTCCAATGCAATCGTCTTCATCTTCTCTATAACCAGCCCTGGATGGTGGTTTCTAGATGTCTGAAAATGGCACTTAGGTTACCTGTTACCTTTCTCTGCTTCAGACTGAATAAAAGCAGCTCTGTCATGCTCTTCTCCAACATTATTGTGCTGCAGTTCCCAAACTATCCTGGTAGTCCTGAAGTGGACTTACTCATTTATCAGTGCTCTTCTGTATCGTGTAAGGCCCTCAAACTCTGCTGACCACAGAGAAATCGCTCTACTGCCGACAATTTGGAGTCAGGGCATTCCCCCCCACCTGGGAGTTTGGCTACCTGGGCTCACCTGCTGTATTAAGATGGTGACTGAGTTTTCTCCTTATCCTGAAGACCAACCTCTCTCTCAGAATGCTGAAAGCAGTAGACTACACATTATCCAGACTTGATGGCACTCTGTGCTTATACACAGTGTAAGAAACTAAAGAAAGTTGGGTACCATCAGATAGAAAATGAGCAAATACATGCACATATTAGTATTTAGAGGTCTCTGTGGTTTTGTGCTAAAATGCCAGTGTTGTTCTCCCTGTACTCAGGACTTATTTATATATATATTTACTTATATATATAATATTTATATTCCTTATTTATATATAAAAACTATGTCAATTTTGAAGCATGAATCTGGTCTCATATCTAAAACAGTCTAGTCAGTACCAGTTCTGCAACACCACTGCAACAGAGGTCCCTTTCATTTCAGCAGCATTTTTTTCTGTGATACGATTCTAGGTCAAGCATTTAGAGCAGCAGGCCACATTTCTTACATTATTTTTATTTCAATGCTCTCTTAAGAATTATTAATTAAAGAGTTACTATCTTGCTAGCGGGCAACATCCAAAGGTTTCTCAGTAGACTCCACCACGATGTACGTGACCCAGACAGAACCATGTGACAGTAACACAGATCTGAACAGTCAGGTAAAAGCAGTGGATTTGGGGCTAGAAATTAACACAAATTTGTGACAGAGCCTTGAAACAGGGCTTTCGCCTAGACCTACACAACCAACTTTTAAAGAAATTGGAAACTAAATTAGCAGTGGACAAATCTGAGCGGCTACACAAACTGTTTAAACCACTCTTGAACAGCAACCTGCTGACAGCTACTGGCTTACCTTGCAGTAGTTGGCAGTGAAGGCTTGCAGAATTCTATTTATCCTCAAGATGGACAGTGAACAACTTCACTGCTTTTTTCAGTGGCTTGCAATTGTTTTAGAAATTATTTTTTGCCAGGATACACAATCAAGACTACAGTATCAGCAGATACGATAATCACCTAATGACTACAATTTTGATCTTATTTTGGTAAGTGAGCAGGAAATGCATACTGCACTTCCTTAACTGCAGATGTTTCTTTTGCAGACAAACAGGGG
This sequence comes from Anser cygnoides, assembly GCF_040182565.1. Lineage (NCBI taxonomy): Eukaryota > Metazoa > Chordata > Aves > Anseriformes > Anatidae > Anser > Anser cygnoides. The sequence continues at coordinate 185,614,306 of NC_089873.1, forward strand.
CAAACTATTGGGGAAAAATACCAACAACTCGGTACACAAATAATTCAAAGTAGCTAACGCTCACTGTCTTCTTGACTCCTGCAATTACACCTGGAGTCCTACATAAAAAATACCCAGGAAATATACCTAAATCTTTTAGAGCAGCACTCAAGAACCAACACAATGGCTGCAATCAAGAGATTGCTGTCTACCAGCTGTTTCAGGAAAATGACTTGGTCAGCACGGTGCCTATGAAAATCCTAAAAAACAGATTAAATTGCTTTTACCTTGGTGAGAAGTCCCTGCATACAAGCAGTCTTTCCAGTCGTGGAAGAGTGAGATTAGGCTAGGCCCTTAAGCCCAGACTAGACTGTAGCTCTGCCTTGAACAGAAGGCAGGACAATTTTGTTCCCCAAAGAGAATCATCTATGTATAAAATTAGTCCTCTGTTTTGTAATTTCTCTTTATTTAAAGGAGGGAGCCATTGATTCATCAGCCACAACCTACCACTCCATGCTCTCTGTCAGCTCACCAATTCTGGCCAGCTAGTAAAGGTATCGAGGTCCTGGTTCCTCAGAGAAGGAACTGGAGAGCTGCATGTTATCAGCTACTTGCACACGCATACACATTTAAGCATGAAGATATGCTGCATAAACCCAGTTTGGTTCAGAAGAAGCATTTACATTTCTGTGCTCTACAGAAGCCACAGTGATGATGTTGTCCCGCAGTAAAAACTAACAACACTTTGTAAAGCAAAACTGGCATGCAGCCTAAAGTATTATGAGCTATTTTTGAGAAAGCATATGAAAATCAGTTCGAAGTAATGCCTGATGCTTAAAAGGCATGAGGAGCATTAATCAGTATTAATATCAAACTATCCCTGATCATCCATAGCAAAAATGTTCATTAAATGTAGAAGATATACTTCATATATATACATCCCTTGTAAATAACCCAACGGCTCTTTAGTTGAATTTCTAAGAGGTCCGTGACAGTGCACCAAATAGCTCACATGAACTAAAACCTTGTGGCTTTATGAGAAGATACCATACCATGTGAGCCTGGAATTGCAAAAAGACCATGTACCACAGAAAGACAAAGCACGTCCAATTTTTGTTAAAACTTTTCATCAGACAACAATGAATCTTTATGAATGAATCTTCTGAAGATAAAGATGCTGTGGTTTGCAGCTGGCACTTCATCTTTGATGCAAGTTACGTTTTCTTTTTCCATAGGAAAAAGTCTTGAACCTTCCCATTCCCACCACAGGAAGATTACTTTGAAGATCCACAAATTTAACTTAATTATAGGACAAACTTGATCAATTGTTCAAAATTAAGAGAGTGATTTTTCTCCAGCAAAATGATCAAAAGCCTTTACGATTGGTATAGTTCTTACAGACAACACCTGGTTTTTCTCATCAGTGAAAGACGCTGACAGTTCCCACTCACAGCCTCAGGACTTTTCTTCATAGCAATAAGCAGGAACACCTGCACCTGGCCTTTGCATTAGTGGCTATTTCATGCATTCCAAACCTTTTAAAATCAGCTTTCCAGGAACATTTAACCTCCTCAGGGAGATAAAGGAGACCAATTCTATACTCTGAAAAAAAAGGAAGTAATAGAATGGTTGGTTTTCTTCTTCAGAGCAGGTTTTCTTTGTTTGTAGATGTAACTAATTTTAACCTGACAAACCCTTCCGTAAAGAACAACAAGCCTTCCCTGACACTCCCACCAAGGCTGCTAAGCCTGCTGTAAAAACAAAAAAGACGCATTTGACTAATTAGATCACATAAAAAGCACGTTTGTTTTCATGCAAACAAGTTCTTATAATTTTAGTTTTGAACAAGTCCCTGGGGGCTTTGTGTCATGTGCTAAACATCCAGATCAAACAACAGCAAGTGGGTAGCACAATGCTGCAGCATGTAATGCTGAAGGGAGGGGGAAGCGCCTGTTGGGGATGTATTCACAAAGGTTAACATTAGCCCCTGCAGGCTAACATCTCAAGGCTTTCTACAGAGTCAGTAAAGAGAGAAAGGCTCCTCCAGAGGGCAATTCAGAACTGAAGATTCATTTAGCTACTCTGAATCTCTCTCCGGAGGAATCTCACTTTCCATTAAATTCAGAAACAGCCTGCAGAGATTAGCCTCAAAAAGATCATGCTAGCCTTTGTGAATACTCCCCTGTATCTACCTTCCGTCAGCAGGAACAGTGACTGAAATTCACCAGTGAGAGGTATAGTTAGGTGTACTGTATTTAAATATGAACAAAATGTATCACACATGAACTGAATTTTACTCAGCTGGAGCTTGGTGCTCCTGCCTGTATTGCTGAAATGCTGTCTCCGCAGTGTTAGTAGGAAAACTGCAGGATTTAGTTTTTTTCACTGCCCCATTAAAGTGTTCTGTTTGATGACTACCTGCATGCTGCCATACAAAGGACTGCTGTGCCCCCAGGATCTTTGGAATCCACTAACTGCTATTCTGTAGTCATACCAGCAGCTCCTCCTCTCGCTCTGACTGCACAGCGTGCCACTGGAGCAGCAACGGGAAGTGGGTCTTTGCTATCAACCTAAAGATGAATTAAAAAATATCTAAACTCTTGGTATCTGCTACCCACAATTTTTACGGTCATTATTTAGCAGCAATGAGAGTGGAAAATGGTCTTCTAATCTTAAACATGGAAAAATGTTGGATTTTGTGGCTTAGTGTTGTGGTTTAGCCTGGCAGGCAGCTAACCCTAAATCCAAAACACAACACCGCATCAGCCTCTTCAAGGAAAATTTTCTCTACCCAAGCCAAAACCATGACAATTGGAAATACAAGGAGGAAATTCACAGTACTGACAGAACTGTTGTGAGGGTCATTTCCTTGGGGGTGTTCAAGGAAAGGTTGGCTATGGTGTTTAGTGACACGGTTTAGTGGGTGATATTGGTGGTAGTGTGATGGCTGGACCAGATGATCTTGGAGGTCTTTTCCAACCTTAATGACTCTGTGATTCTTATCTCTTCTAGTTTTTCTATACTACATTAGATCATTGTGTCTCCCTCTGAAAAATCCCTGAAAAATACCCGTGATTTCATAAAGTTCTGTCAAATTTGAGAAAATCAAGTCTTCTAGAATATTTTATAAACCACAAGAATAACAACAGCTCTCTGGGAGTTTTGGTGAGATTTTCCACACTAATGCCCAAGGATTCTGCCAAACATTTTCACAGAATATGTTTGAAACATAAACCAGCCATACTTTTACAAGTGTAAAATAGAGGAAAAAATACCCTTTAAATTGCCTTCATTCCTTCAGCAAAGAAATGACAAAGTGAAAGATAGACAAATGACAGAAGTCTCTCATTTAACACAAGTCAAGTTACAATCAGAGCCCAAGACTATACTCCAGGCAGAGCTGATTTCCGAAGTACATCTTAAAGTAAGGTTTGACCAAACAGTGCAAGCCTGGGAGTACAGCATTCTTTTCAAAATCTTCTGAAGATTCCCTAGGCCTACGAAGTCTGGTTCTAAACTTTTATTTTGCTATACAATGTGTCAATTATGACTTGGACACAGCAAAATGAACTTGCAAACATCAAATCAACTTGCAGATGCCTACCAAGTACACTCTACTGCTAATACCAAGTGAATTCACCAAACTGAAAAGTTACATTCAGGTTTTAGAGACCATATTCAGACAAAGGTGTCATGAACACAGAAAGTACTACAAAGATCATTTATTGTTCCAAATGGACAGATCATTTGCATGTTATACAAACTGCTTGCAACACACTATGGCAAACAAATACTTTATGCTATCCATGCTATTACCTAAGTAAGAGCATAACAAATGCTAGACATCATCTGAGATATTTTTACCTAGCCTTCCTTTACAAGAAGATGAACCCATCTTAGCTTCAAATTGCATTTGAAAAAGTCATGATGGCTTTTTGAAAACTGTATCACGCCTTGAGACAGGAAAGAAAGCTTTGATTTTTGTTACATTCTAGTGTAAGGTGTTTTTCAGGTATTCGCTCAACAGACTGGCAGAGAAAAACTACAAGCTATTAACTTAGCTCATTCTAATTATATTGTTGCATTAGATAAATTGAAACTATGCACTCTGCCCTTAAAATCAGTGTTCTGTAGAATTCTGCATACGAATATTTTGGCTTCAAACCAATCTCAGAGTATGCTGATTAAAATGTCAAAGGGCATCATTTTTAATTACTGTCAAAATCTAAAGAAAATGAGAAAGGAATATTTGCATTTTTTCATATTGTTGTTTATTAAAATAAATGAAAATCCAGAAATTTACAATTCATCTTAGAGTTGAAAATGTTTATAGTCATATACTACTTTCAGAAGAGTTTTCCTCTATACACTTAACTCATACCCTCTCATAAGGGCATTTTGTACTTCTACACTATTTGAAACGTAATCTGAACATCCTTCTGGAGCATAAGTATTGCACAGCAAAGTTGTATTTCAGACAATCCTCATTTAATCAAGCGCTACATTGCCCATTGTTCAACCTTCTGTAAACTCAGTAAGACACACAAAATGTAACAGGGTAAGATTTGGCCAAATAGATTAAATCACAAAGTAATATTAATAGCTCAAGAAAAGCAGCAACTTTTCTAATTAGAATCCATGACTGACAGTTTACCTCAGGCAATTTACAAACAAGAAGTTATCCAAATACAAACATTTCAATGCATTCTACAACTTCCCTTGTAATACACAGAAGCAAAACAAGACTTTTGCAAAGAACCAGTATTTACTGAAAAAGGAATGACATATTTGACCAGAACCTATACATTCACAAATTATGCTGCAATCCTTCCCAGCTGATGGCACTTTATTTGAGATTACGTCTCACAAATTCGCTGAAACTGTATTTAACTTCACAAAACATCAAATGAAGTTTTAGCATTTCAATATCTGTTTTCTCTTTTATCTAAAATATTTTCAGCAATTAAATCTTACAATTACTTTGGAACATTTCGCATTTATTTATTTCAGTAATAATCCACTGAAATCTCCCTTCTATTTGAGCTAAACACTTGAACCATGGGAAAACTGCTCCAAACGTGGAATTTCAGGAGAAAAGAACAAAAAAAACCCACAAACTTTCTAGCACTCAGTAGGAACATTTTTTCTGTACCAATATCATAAAGTCCCCCTTTCATACAGTAGGTCCAACAGTATATAAAATACTTTAAATATCTAGTGATCGTGGCTAAATGTTTGCCCCTGCAGTTTCAGTAACACCATTAGAGAGGTCCATCTTTCTTTCAGGAACATAATATGGAATCAGCCCATTACATATACTAGTGAAGAAAGAATCAGTGCATGATTTCATGTTTTAACAAGGAGATGAAACCTTATTTTTGTGTCAAAAAAGATCAAATCCTGGGAAGTCATTTTTGGTAGCTTTAAAGGCGGCCAATTCATTAGTTGCACTGTGGAGTTCCAAAATAAATAGACCTTTGCTGCACAGCAACGTCACTTATTCAAAAAGTTTCCAGTAGACATTAAGAACTTCCAACTCGATCTCTGGGAATAATCCGCAGATCTGAACCGTGCTTTAGAAATACATTTCCTAAACAAACAAACAAACAAAAAAACATGTGACCAAGCAAATAAAATGTTACCTAAACAAGCATGCCCTTTTAAAGGAAAATAATATAATTAGGTCAGTGTTTAACATCTTTGTAGTAATTTCTCTCACACACCAGAAATATGTATTTCTCTTTCCACATAATTCTGTCTTATCCCTCCCACAACACCCCTGTCCAAACAACTCGTACTTAGAAGTAAAAATACCAGACTCAAAGTCATATAATAAGACTTGCAAGTTATGGCCTTTCAAACTTTGCATTTCCATACCTGCATGTCTGATTTCACTTACATGCCAGAATAAATTCAAGACTCGGAAATCAAGTTCTAATTCATTAAAACTATTTTATCTTGAGTCACTTGTGCATGTTTTCATTCATAATTCCTTGGTTCAGTACTTAACTGCTTTTAACTTCAGAATTCCAACTGAACTTTTCTTTTAGGAAGGCTCTCCACATATCCAAACGTACGTCAGTCTCAGTGTAGCATAAAAATTCTTCAACTTATTATTTATTACTGTATAGTCCTGATCATAATAGATTTTTTAGGAGCACACAATATGAAAGTTTATAATACTTGGCTATTAATACTATTGGCTATTTAATACTATGGCTATTCAGGATTGTCACTACTGCTTTACTCAAACGCAGTATTTGCGAATGAAATCACATTGCTAAACATGATGTATTATTTAATTACTATTTGGACTTATACTTTTTTTAATCTTCATTGTGCTACTGCACAAAGGAGACTGTACACAATACAATAAAAGGTATTAGTAATATATATCTATTCCAATTCATCCTCATGTTGACTTGTAAAAACACAATAATTACATTTCTTTCTCATGCACGTTATTTCATGGATTTAGAGTGTGCTCATACTAAATATTAATACATTTAACATTTGCTCATTAGTAGCATATTGGAACAAAGCTTCCCTGTTTTGGATTTCACTCTTCTGGCACACAGATAAGGATTTAAACTGTTCTACCTATTCAACATAATGAGTACCAGAAAACCCATTCAAAAAATGTGTTATTGGAAGATATTCTATTTTTAGATGATATGCTGAGACCACATACAGAAGAGATGAATAATCATCACTGAATCACAGAATATCCTGAGTTGGAAGGGACCCACAACGATCATCAAATCCAGCTCCTGGCTCCACACAGGACAACCCAAAAATCAGACCCTGTGTCTGAGAGCACTGTCCTAACACTCCTTGAACTCCGGCAGGCTCAGTGCTGTGACGACTGCCCTGGGGAGCCTGTCCCAGTGCCCGACCACCCTCTGGGTGCAGAACCTTTCCCTAACCCCCAGCCTGACCCTCCCCTGTCCCAGCTCCATGCCGTTCCCTCGGGTCCTGTCGCTGTCCCCAGAGAGCAGAGCTCAGCGCCTGCCCCTCCGCTCCCCTCGTGAGGGAGCTGCAGGCCGCCATGAGGCCTCCCCTCAGCCTGCTCTGCTCTGGGCTGAGCAAACCAAGGGGCCTCAGCTGACCCTCATACGTCTTGCCCTCCAGATCCTTCACCATCTTTGCAGCCCTCCTTTGGCCTCTCTCTGATAGCTTTATGCCCTCCTTACACCCAGAACTGCACACAGTGCTGGAGGAAAGGCACAGAGCACAGCGCAGAGCAGAGCAGGACAATCCCTTCCCTCGCCCGGCTGGCAGTGCTGGGCCTGATGCACCCCAGGGTACGGTTGGCCCTCCTGGCTGCCAGGGCACGCTGCTGGCTCGTGTTCAGCTTGCTGTGACCAGAACTCCCAGATCCCCTTCTGCAGGGCCGTTTTACAGCCTCACATCCCCCAGTCTGTACGTATAGCTAGGACTGCCCCATCCCAGGAACACAATCTCACACTTGCTGTTGTTAAACTTCATGCTGTTGGTGACTGCCCAGCTCTTTGACTTGTCAACACCTCTCTACAAGGCCTCTCTACACTCAAGCGAGTCAACAGCTCCTCCTAGTTTAGTACTGGAATGCACACTAGTTAGGTTTGCAGACAGCCCTGCATCCATTTCATTTACAGAACCACTGAAGAGAACTGGCCCTGAAATGGAGCCCAGCAGAACTCCACCAGTGACTGGCTGCCAGCCTGTTGTAACCCCATTTACTATAACCCTCTGGGCCCCACCTGTCAGCCAGTGGCTCACCCACCGTGTTACATACTTGTCTAGCCATAGGCTGGACATTTTTTTTCAAAAAGATACAGTGAGAAACAGTATTGAAAGCTTGGTGAAATTGAAAAAGATTACATCAACTGGCTTCTGTTGGTCAACGAGGTGGGTGACCTTGTCATAAAAGTAAATTAAGCTTGTTAAAGAGGACTTTCCCCTCATGGATCCGTGTTGGCTGTGACCAATGAGTGCAATCCCTCTCAGTGTTTCAAGTGTTTTTCAAAACCCCTCTAAACACAAATCTCTCACACCAGCAAACCAGAGAACTAAGCTTATCAATCTTGATGAAAAGAACTTATGTTGCGATCGCAGTCATAATCTGAAGTTTCAAAACAGGACACACCTGCATCTCCTGCAGACAGCAGTTCACCCCACCTCTTAGTCTGCTTCCATCATTAATATTACACTGGGTTTACTGAAGTTATGGCATACTATTCCCCGAACTATTGAGGATTTCAAATTGAAATCAATACAGGAATTAAGTGCTAAGCCTAGCTTTTTCAGCTTTCATTTCCCCTGCTCTGTGGAATCACGTAGGGAGAATGAAAGTCACACCTGAGGACTGCTTTTGATTAGAAAGGTTGAGAGACAGTGGAAAAGGACAAAACCTCTGAAATCCCCAAGGATTACTAAGACTTTATTCCTAGATCATCTTGGTTTGGGAAGTTTTTGAAGACTAAAGTAACTGTTCAATCTACAGGAACTTAAATAATATGCAAAAAAAAAAAATAAAAACCAAACCATTAAGTTCTAACCTACTTATTATTTTCTGAAGTGTCAGTTAATAAGGCTGAACATAAGGTTATATTTAAGTTATCTATGTTTACTTGTAAACTTTGGACGGGATTTTGTTCTGAGTCCTGGATTTGGTGGTCTTCTCCCTCGTGCTCCCTTCTTTCAGTTTAAAGCAACACCACACAGGATTGTAATGGTGAGTGGTACCTTCTTTGTTTTTTTTATATATATATATATATATATATATATACAAAATATCCTCCAGCCTAATCTTATATTTGCAGATAAGATAAAGACCAAGGTGAAAACATCTTGCATCTAAATGTTTTTCATTTACTTGAACCTTAACTTTGAAATGCTGTTTTATATTACCACTGAGTAATTTGTGAACATTTATAAGAAGTTAGCAAACTTCGCAAAGCAATTAGCAAAGCAATTAGAGTTGTGAATTAAATGTGCATAGCTGCAAGCATGATAAAAGTCCATATGGACGTTTTCATTCAGGAGTGAACTAGTCCCAAACTGATTTACTTTGAAGGATTAAGCTGCAACTATTTTGGGTTACAAAATGGGCTAATTTGGGCTATACAAAATGAAAGTATACTTGTGAGGAAGAGCAACACAGTAAGTATACCTTAACTTAAACAACTGACTTTACTGTTTTGCATAAATGCTCTTCAGTGGTCATGTGAAAATACGCCTGTACATGTTGCTAACGATCTAGTAGCTAAACTATATTGTTAGCTTTATCATCTGTTTTTAAGGCACTTGGTCATATGATCATAATGAAGACAGCAGAAGCTGAAGAGTCTGCCTGAGGCAGTACATCTGTCAAAGCATAATGCGGGTGTCTTAAGGCAAGCCCTGGGAGGACAGAAACCTCCTGTGGTGCTGACTTGACGTTCTCTTGATTTTCATTTTCGGAAGTTGTTGAAGCAATTGTAGACCTCAGAAATGGGTCGCTGTGCTTAAGTGGTTCCTTTTACAACTCCAGGAAATTCCCAAAATTAGTCAAGCAATTGCTCTTCAAACTATCACATACTATGTGCTCTGCAAGGTTTTACTTTATACTATTTATCTTAGATTGCTAAGTATACTAGTAATACCACACTTTCTTATTCTCTTTAGATCTGAAAAAAAAAGAAAGTATGGTATCTTCAATAACACATGACAGACGGAGGGCATAAATGAACAAAATCTGGCAAAGACTTCATGCAAAAAACAGAAGCAGCAATGAACTCTCCATCAACTGCGCATCACATTTGCAAGCAGGAGTCAAATCAGACTAACAGTTTCCCCTGGATGACTGTGTTCAAGAAGCACCAAAGGCATTTTTACTATTTTTAGTAGAAAGTTATGACCCTAGCAAGATACCCCACTCCACCGAACTCTCATCTCAAACGGGTCTAGATCAGGTTATTGTAATACTTTCCAAATTAATTTAGGAATGTAACTTTCCAAGAACAAGTCCACAGAAGCCAGCTTCTGGACAGCAGACTATTATTAGCCCAATTCAACATCTGTACTAGCTTTCCATGCATTTCAGGAGGTGGTGGGGAAGAATTACACTTTTCTGTGACAGAGGCAAACTCTTAACTCACAGCAAGCCTCCACAGTTGAAATCAGAGACTTCTCACTTGGAATCACTTGGTGAGAACAAGAGGGCTATCTGCAAAACGATTCTATCTTCTTGAAGATCCGCTTTCCAAAGCACCTGCAGTTCCTGCTCTAAAACCGAGTATTACTTTCTAAACACACCTTATCAGAATGGCTGCTGAAATAGCAAATGCTACTGGACTAGGTATAGGGTGGGGGGGAAAAAAACACAGCTATTATTAGCAAGTAAAACAGCATTACTCTTTTAGACTGCACTAAATAGCTAAGTTTTAAAGACAGCAGTGCCTTATACTTTCACTGACTAAATAATGAACTGAGCAATAGTTACATGGATTTAACCTTTTCCTCACAACACTGACTATAGTTTCCGACTACTGGTAGTTCTTTTCCCATTTAAGAAATCAAAACTTAAGCTATAAAAATCAACCCAGAGTGCTATGCATTAACTTAACAGAAAATTAACTTCTTTTTTTTTTTTAATACTAGACTCCATAAATAATAACTTACCTGCTGTCTGTGCAGGGTTTATTCCTATTCCATCTAGAAAAAATATGTTAAAACAGAAAAAGACAAAAACAGAGGGGAAGGTGAAAATAGAAATAACACTGTTCATTACACTAAATTCACAGCTCAAAAATGCAATATAGCAAGCAATATATGTTTAGCACAACAGTACTTCAAGCAGCTATTTCTTATAATCAAAATAAGTCTTATCACAGGAATTAACAAGAAATCTTCAGCATAGGCAATCAAAACTACATGTTATGACAAAACTACTTCAATGAATAATATTAGTGGTTTATTACCTTCACCCATGCATAAGTAATATCAACAATGCTGCAATATTAAGTTCGGTTTGCAGTCTCTACAGTTTATGAAAGAAAAGATGTTTCTGCTTTTATCAATACCCCATAGCTGAAACTACAATATAAAAACTATATACTTACCATTTGTTATAATGGCACTTGTTGCTGCAGGAACTTTGAACTAAAGGAAATTAGAGTAGGACAAAATAATGTAAGAGATATATTTAATCCAGAAAATATACGGGGAATATTCAAAACAATTATCGTTTTAGTTGGTTCAGTTACAAAAGAATTATGAGAAAAGATTCCCCTCAGATTTATAGATATAGCAAAATAAAGGTTTACAATTTAAGTCGATTAGACATCTCGGTACAGAATAAGAAATTTGCAATACTAAAAAAAATGAAATCCAATTATTATTACTCACTAGATAAATATATAAAAGTTAAGGAATGTTAGTTCTGATTATACTAAATAAAGGAACACCTAAAACATGCACAGAAATGAACTTCTAAGAAGCGTATTTATTACGTCATGTCAAATGCTCAGCAAGCAATACTTTTCTTTTAGAAAAGTGACAAAGAATATATATGTTCAAATTTTCTGAAATAAAAATTAGCAACATCAAATTTTGAACGCAAAAAACATGTATATGTTCATAGACATACTGACTTCATACTGGTGTGCTTGACATTTATAGAACTAGAACAAGAGCTAGTGTAAAGACATTATATACTATGGGGAAAAAAAAAAAAAAGGTTGCATCTGATATGCACATAGAATTTGCTTTGAGAGAGTATCTTTTACCATGCAAATAAATCCTGGGTGCTTGGTAGCACCATCATGAAAATCATCACAATGTGAACCTCTCGCTTTCCTGACTGAGGATGGTCAGGAAACCAGAATTAGCTTTAGCTCATCTTGCTTCATTTTGACCTATTTCCTAGCTTTCTCCCTGGCTCAGTTTGGTCCTCTCTGACTGCTCTGCTCCAAGAATTCACTCCAGGATACGCTTACAAAAGGATGCACTAAGAGCACTGTATCAGATCTGGCTCCCCCAGATTTCTGACATCAGCTCCAGCAGGCTTTGTACCCTCAATCACATCCCCACGATACCCACCCCTACGCACATCATATACAGTCAATCTCACAATATGAAAAGCCCTCCACAGGTGAGGCTGCAACGTACACAGACTGGGAATTATTTCAGAAGATCTCAACTTCTGGAGAAGCCAAAAGCAATTACTTTTTAGGACTTACTTCTGTGACTGCAAGGAGTCAGACAAAGCCCAGGTAAACACCCTTGCACTGCTTAATGTGGTTGGACCACACAGGACAGAGGGGTAGGCAGCGTGAGTCAGTCCTACTTGGTTGGTCTGAGGACCAAGGTTTACTCCTTTGTACTGAGCTCAATTAACAACCCCTTAGGTAAAATAATGGTGTCCAAGCAATCAGCAAGTTTCACTTAAACCTCCTCAGAAAGCACTTTTCTTAGGCAAGAAAAAGGAAAGCTTATTACGAATCCTAGCTAACACCAAATGCTTTCCTGTAAGAATTACAGAACTCTCCCATCTGCTAAACAAGTCAGTTCAGCCAGGCCTTTAAATGGCTTTCATTAATCACACTTTCCTTATTTTCTAATTGTTCAACTCAAAATTTTGAGGTCTGATTTGCTGGAACTCCATGCACTAACAGCAACAGCTAGCACTCACAGAAACCATACTTGAATACAGCACTTAATTGTTAGTAAACTGAAAAAATGTCTCTTTTTTATCTCCAGACACATCAAATTAGCCTTTTTTTTTTTTTTTTTTTTTTTTTTACTTTTTTTTACTTAGTATCTCTTAGCTTTGTATTCATAGCAGGTAAATCCTGTCACCTATGCATCTTGCAAGGTAGCACGAAAACTGTAATTTTTGCAAAAGACAAATTAGGTACCAGGGTCACTGTAGAAATGCCATGAGGAGCGGAAGAATTTGTCTTCAAAGAAAGGATTGAATAACGAGTTGATAAACTGGGAGCTACGTATTTCACAGTAAGAATGTAAAAAATTATATGCCACCTCCTAATAGCTAATGCATTGTTGTGGTTGAACACTGACAGCAGCTAAGCACTACGCAGCCGCTCTCTCACTCTCCCTCCTTGGCAGGACGAAGTGGGAGTAAATGAGATGGGGAAAAAAAAACATTTGGAGGTTTGAGATAGGAGCCGTTTAATGTAAGAAAAGCAAAGGCTGCACAGAAGCAAAAGGAGAAAAAATTATTCTCTGCTTCCCATCCGCAAGCAATGTTCAGCCACTTCTTGGGAAGCAGGGCCTCAGTACGTGCAGTGGTTGCTAGCTTTCCTAACAGGAGTCCCCTCCTCCTTCTTCCTTCAAGTTTTATTTCTGAGCGTAACATCATATGGTATGGAATATTCCTTTAGAGAGTTTGGGTCAGCTGTCCTGGCAATGACCCCCTCCCCACCTCTTCCCTGTTGGCTTTTGGGGTCAGGGGATGGGAAAGCTGGTGAGACAGCCTTGGTGCAGCAATAGACAAAACACTGTTGTGATATCAGGGCTGTTCCAGCTAAAGGTGCAGAGCACAGCGCTACATGGGCTGTTGTGGGTAAGTTAACTCCACCCCAGCCTGACCCAGAACATGCATACCTATCAGAGAAGGAGGATAAAGCCTTCATTCTCAACTTTACCAACTCTTGATTTAGCAGTCTAAGGAGCTTTTTTTTTTTTTTTTTTTTATGTAATAGGAGAAAATGAGTTTATAAGGTTTTACCAGTGGGTTATTAACGTTAATCATGCCAAGTCCCACCTCCTAAAATGAGTTCACTTCCAACTCAAAAAGTAAAGGAATAAAACACAAAATTAACAAGCAGAAAATGTATCCTTAGTTTAATACTTCGGTTATTTTTCAACAACGCTTCCATTTTAACTAAGTGATTTTGTAGATCTTTCCCCCTACATCATCTGAGAAAAAAAGAAATAAGTGATTTCCAGTATCTTAAGTGTCTCTTCTCATTTCTTCCTTGTCTCTTTTGTTACACAATGCATGAAAGGGATGGATCATTCATCGGAGGATGGACATTTGCACTCATTTTCTGACATTTTGTTTTTCAGCTGAAGAACCTATCTGATGCTTATATCCTAGGTGCCCGTGAGAACTGCAAGGCAGCCAGTCACTGAATGACAAGTTAAGATTCTCCTACTGCTTCATATTACATTGTGTTAGAAGAGAATGGAACACTTCGCTTCTTTTATCTTAGCCCAAAATACTGGGCCAAACAGGAATAGTTGTCAGCTACGTACTCAGCACATGAAAATCATCACAGTATAGAAAGGGAAACTATACCGGAAGTCATTACACATAATTTGGTACAATTTGGTTCAGTAATACATTTTAACATTCTGTTTGAGCATAAATCAAAAGTCCTTCCTGTGTCTGGTAAGAATGTTTCCCATGCTGAAAATGTAAGGCTTCCTCTAACACAAAGTCAGATGGATAATCAAGCAGCGAAGAAATTCTGTGTTCAGCTGATAAACCCCAGCTTTCTTTAAACCGAAGTAGAAAACATCCAGCCCCAAACATACATACTTTACAAAAACAGCTCCTTTGCTTCAAAAACCTTATGAACTGATAACTTAGGCTGCCAAATAACTTTTTTTTTTTTTTCAATGCTAGGAAACACATGTTAATATCTACAGTAAAATGTTAAAGGAAAGGTAACAATCATATATGAACAATTATATCCCTTTCTCATTTTTTAAAATGCCAAAAATCCTCTACAGCAATAAACTCATTCTTTTTGCAGAATGAACAGCAGATGAGCGTGTTAAGACATCCGAGTAACAAAATAGTTTCAAAAATATATGGTTATTAAAGAATAAAATAGAACTTTGCTTACGGGGAATAAATGACAATTTGAGTAACAATTCCACAAATGTAAGAGATGCTGTGTAAGTATTCTTTAAATGTATACCCCAGATATGTACTAAGTAGCTGTAACTACCAGTTACAGCTGGTAGTTACTAGTTATTTATCAGTTACTACTGATAAATAAATCAATAGATATCAGACTGTAAATGAGAACATTAGCACTGTCACAGTGAACTCTGACAACTGTGGGAAGAGCTGCAGACATACAAAAACTAAAGAGAACAGTGTTCCCAATACTCTGTATTACTGTTTTTTGTTGTTGTTGTTTTTTTAAAATAGCCCATCAAACAGAGAAAAGAAAAAATAAGGAAAGAGATAAACTTGCATCACCCAATCTACTGCAGTCAAATGTATGTATCGGGAAGGGCTGACTGCTGCAAACAATTAAGACCTCATGAGACCTTCCCATTTAATGATCCAGTTCTTTCATTTCCAGTTCTGCCAGTCTTTATTACGTGATGTGCTAAGAGATGACACACAAAAAATCTCCATTATGCATTTCAGCCATTTCCAAGGGGGAAGGAATATATCCTGCCTTCGGCAATGAAAGGAATTGAGGAGAGAAAAAAAAAAAAGTAACCTGCGACTGAAACTTGATAAATATGAGGAACATTCTACATCATGGCTATGATCAACTGTTATAGAGGAATTCTGGTTGTAATTTGGCTGAACTGAGACACTGAGAAACATCTCAGCAGAAAACCCGCCAAGGCTGAACAGCCCAAACCTAAATCCTTTTCTGCCCTCAGAGCTTTGGTCATTCAGGAGATAATGTACTTCCCTTGGAGACTGACAAACATCTTCATTCAAAATCTGGGGCTACAGTTTGATCTCTTCCTTCTATGTTTGGTATAAGGTGCTATGAAACTGGTCCACGAACATACAGAGGATAAGTTAATGTCAATTTCCCTCTCATTTTTTTCAATGTCAGGTTCATGAACAATGAAAGTAGACTCTTCTACAAGAATGAAGCTAATTTTCTTTTTTGTCTGTTTACAAAGCATTAAGTTCTGCCCTGTCTCACAGAGATGCGAAAGGCTTCAGAAATGCATCAGCAATAACAACTAAAACAGTTTCATATTTTGAAAAATCAAGCATATGTTTATGTTATTAATTTTGATTTAACACCAACACAGGCTAATACGAAAAGTACTTCACACTGTTTTCGGGGAGAAATAAAACATTCTTTGTATTTTCTTTTAAAAACACGTTTGTTACATAAGCATTTAATGGCATTACCCTTGTAAGCATTAACCATACTGGGCTCTTTTACATTCCATCACACATTTTCTACCTTTCTTGAGCAACTCCAAAAAATGTCTGTAATTATTCTATAAAATGGTGCTGAACCAGAGCAGTCCAAGGTCAACCAGCAAAATAACCAGCAAAATTCCCTTGGATGCTCAAATTCCTCGCATCAACAAAAAAAAATATGGTTTAGTTAAATGGGAATATTTAAGTAATTAATTCTTTTCTAAATCCACCTTACAGAGGATGCTATTATCACACTATCACAGTTTCATTTAACGTCCAGTTACATGAGTTTACAGGTTTGAGGGCTACCCTTCCACCACACGCGGCACCTCTTCCCTGATGTCTCCAACTACTCTCAGTCCCACCCCAGTCTTTCCTGTTCCCTTATACTAGCATTTATAGCGGGCATCTATGGTGTGAATCTAGATTACATGTGTGAAGAGCAATCCAGCAACAAAAAAATGGCTTAGTCTGAACCCACGCTGTATCTCTAAGATGACTCTGCCAGTTATTTGGCAGTATGTTTAAGGGGGTGAGGGAACAGAAGGAAGCAGCAGTCAAGGTTGTTTTTGAAAGCTATGTCACCTTATGCCAGCTTAAACTACCTGTAAACGGTGGTGGTTGAAGTGGGACTTACAGAGCTAGAAAACAAAGCTCACTAGCTGATAAAACAGAGAAACGTCAAAAAAAAAAAGACCCTTTAATTAATGATCCGGTTTGAACAGTTCGGTATGCAGTTCAATCAGATCTCAACCTGGCACGTGTGAGGCGACAGGAATCTGTAACAAAGAACGGAAGGGGAACAGGACCGTCCCTTTTGGAAACAGCCCACAGCTAGTGGGAATCCCACATCAGCATACTGCTGGACTTTTTGGTCTAGGCCTCCATGTGTGGGTTCTGTGGGCACTGCTGCATTTGTTCAAATAAAAACAAATTGGAAAAGAAACAAAAAAAAGCCATTAATGCAGAAAGTGTATTTAAAGACATTTATTATTCTATACGTTACTGCTAATGTATTGTCACACCAAATAAACAACCCACAACCCTTTTTATCCCCACATAAACTGTTTCTGCTAAGAACTGTCCATAGCTGTACAACACTACCATCAGGAAACTCAAGCCACATTGTCCATTATCCCTCCTATTTCTTTGTTAGAATTCCAACACCTTCACAAATTAAATTTTAAATATTCCAAGATTTCCTAAGCTTTCAGGAGAAGTCACTATGGGGACTGCAAGAACAGACTCTCAACTAAACTTTTTTGCTGACTAGACAAAAAAAAACCATTGTGTTTTTGACAACTTTATTTTACCATTTATTTCAAAATGCACATCTCTTAATCTTTGCATGTTTAATCTGAAACAAACAGGATACACCTCAAATACTGCATACAGGCAATTCAGGCGCCTATTTCTGGATTTTGGATTCCATGTGAAAGAACAAACACTCAAAAGCTAAGAATCCAAGACTCACTTAAGCCTGTTTTTTGAATCTAGCCCATGTGCCTAACCTCAAAGCCTTCTACAATCTGAAACTGTAAGTCGCCCAAATGAAAGATTTCTGGAACTAAATGTGAGAAGAATTAAAGAATTTTCTTCAAAAAATGAAAAATATTCTGGCTATTCTACATAAGTAATTTAAAATATTAAACATGTAATAGTAGTAACTTTTAATTCTGTTCGCTATCATAAGTTTTCATACTACTGAAATAAAATTAATTTAAATGTGAAGAAAAACAGGCAGTCTGTCCATCCATGCTATTGACATGCAAATTGTGTAAGAACTGCTGAATTAAGGATTCCAAAAGTTTTGACAGATCCACTGCCATGACTAAAGCAAGTGTCCATTCGTATCTAACGACAGCATTTTTTATGCTAAATTAAGTACTGTATTCCACAATTAAGAATTGCTTTCAGGAACATTCAAAAAGTCAAAAGGGCTGTAACTTTCTACTTACTTCTTCTGCAGCAAACTTCAAGACAGCTGTGAAAGGCGTGCTTTCAGGCACACTTAACCTGAAATGACAATTTAAATATAGGCTATGTGACTGTTAACACACACGGGAAACCCATTTCTACTTGTTATTAAACTACTGTGTACGGTGTCACTTTGACTAGTGGTAATACTCTTACCAAGGATGTGCATGGATGGTACACGGTCTAGATCAAAGCCTACAAGGCAGCACAAATACAGATGCTCTATGCATCTGCCAAAAGGATAACATAAAATAAAACCAAAACACCACATGGCTCAGGCCCACGTCTGCTCGCTCTGCCACCGGCTTCCACGGCCTCCTGCGACACCACAACCCCCCCGGGCCGGCACTCACACTTTGTAGGGCAGCCGCGGGTCCGAGGTGAGCGTCACTTTAAAGGTGACCTTCGACCTGGGGAGAACGGGGAGAGAAGAAGAGGTTAGGGCTGTGGGATTGGGGCTGTGGGGCTACGACTGCAAGGGGCTGTGGGGTTGGGGCTGTGGGATGGGGGCTATTGAGGGGCTATGAGAAGGCCGTGAGGGACTACGAAGAGCCGTGAGGGGGCCGTGAGGGGTCTGCTCCCCGCGCCGCTCCCTCCCGCCCCCCCGTCCGTCACTCACATCCTGCTCCCAGCGCCGCCGCCACGTCAGCCGCCGCTCGCCTCACGCTGGGGGCCTCCGCGGCTCCTTCCTGCTCCCGATCTGCCCGACGAGGGCCTGAGCGAAAGAGAAACGTTAAAAATGCCCTGCGCGGCGCCGCGGCGGAGAGAGAGAGGGGTTTTCGGTCCTGACGCCCTACCGACGCTCAGAGGAAAGAGGTTGAGAGTGGATGAGGTGAATTGAAGAGGAATATTGAGGGTTTCTAATGAGGCAACAGCCTCGGCCGTTCCGCGGTGCAGGGAGGACCCAGGGCTGGGCGCACCGCGTTGGGCAGGCGGCGCTGAGGGAAAATGGGGGGGGGGGGGGGGCGTGCTGGTCCTTCAGGTCCTCGTCCTGTCACGGCCTCTGTCTGTCACGCAGGTTGGAAGTAGGAGTTGGAAGTTGTGTTTGGGAAGTGAGGGGTACGTTTGTGGCAGAAAAACAGCACTTTTCAGTTTTCTTTGTGACTTTTGACAAGCCATTTTGAAAGCTTAATAAGTTTGTATGAAGATGTAATGGGGTTAGCAATCAATAAGGGAAAGTAACACTTCTTTTTAAGATGGGTTCATCTATTAACACAGGGTATCACCAAGTTTCCAGCACTTGCTGTGTCAGCGCTACCATTGCAGAAAACCTATGGTCACACAGCTTTTATATTTTCACCTTTAGCAGGGAGGAGCTTTCAGTGTGGGCTGAGGCCCTTGTCCTCACACCCCGCTTGCCAGAGTGCTCATGGCAAAACTCCTTGCTGTGTTCAGTTTAAGTGGGGGTCTCACTAGCATTGAAGTAGGAGAAAAGCAGTATAAATTGACACATTGGAGTCACTAGTTTCCTACCTAAGGCCTGGCTCAGTGCTCAGCTATGAAATTCAGTTCCCCCCCCCCGCCCCGTTTTCTTATTGGAACACAGGAGTGAAAAGTTTCACAAAAAATAATAATAAAAACTCACTAGCCAAATGTCCCTTGTCTTCTGCATTTACCTTTACGTTAATGCTACAGTATTTGCCTTTCACAACTATATCACATTGGTGGTTCATGCTTGCTTTGTAATCCATTAATGGGCTTGTGGCTTTTTCATCACCCTGCTTTTAAAAGATCACAGCACAAGCTGGACATAATTAATTCTTGGATTGTGTAACCCTCCATTTTCTGTAGCAAAATGTCATCCCATATTTATTCTTGCCCTCTTCAAAATCAGGTAATTATTTTTGTATCACGTTGTGGTTTTGATTTATACAACTGTGTGTCATCTGCAGCTTCCATTAATGCACTGCTCTCTTCTGTTCCAAGGTCATTAATGCAGATGTGGAACAAAGGACTGATCCTTTAGAACTTTGTTTCTTGCCTTTTACTCAGAGGAAAAAAATACAAATCATTGTGTTGACTATTTTAGTACCCAAATGTACTTGGTTGAAGCTGTTTTGAGTACACGTGGAGCATAACGCTGTTGAGAACAGTCTAAACCCAGGATGGGGTAGTCCTGCATTTTGGCCACATGGGCTTCTCCTCTACCAGGCAAAGGAACCAACACTAGTCACCAGGCAGAGAGTTCAAGGAAGTGATTTGGCAAAAATAAATAAATAAATAAATTTAGGTGGTTTCATTTGGTTTCTTCCTGAACCAGCACAAAGAAGAACGTGAGAAGGAATCTTGTGCAGGCATCAAGAGTGTGAGAGTAAAGTTATTTGGTGGTAACTTCAGAGACAGCATGTTTAAAAGTAGTTTCAGGAATCCAAATGCTTTCATAAAAATAAGGCCTATTTGCTGCTGGAAATTTGCAATTTTACTGGGCTTTTTAGAAAGACAGCAGGGTTGTTTTTCTGTGAATTTATAATGAATAAAGGAAGGAGAGTGCATATGATTTTTCTCTTTCATCTGTGAGAGTCACTGGAACATTCTCCTCAACTCAAGAAAAACTTACCAGTTCCCAATGAAATCTTCCCTCCTTTCCCAATGAGTGAAAACAGAAGAAGCTGGACTTTTTTTTATTCAGTTTGTATTCCCTACAGCTCTTATTTAGCCACACTTAAATATGTTGTGTGGTAGCAATGAGACATACCTTTGGTTTATGTAGCTGTGAAGATTGCAAATAGAATGACAATTTGAGCAATTAAAACCATTGGGATCTTTGGGGTCAATCTGTAAGTACTTTATTACAACAGGAAAGCCAGGAAAATATAAAAAAAAAATAAGCGTCCAGAAACTACCAAAATATATATCCCTCTGAATGCTAAGATGTGACTGAGGTGAATTAAAATAGCTTTGACAACGCTTCATGGAAAACCTTCTAGTTATAAACAGCATTGCAAGAGAGATAAGTACTGCAATACAGAGGAGCTGTTCGTCTCCCATGCCTGTAAGTTGTAGATAGTCACCTGGCTGGACCTAGTTTAGTTGATTGAAAGTGGCAATAAACAGAACAATAGGAAAGGAAATGGAATTTTAAAAATACAAAAAATTAGCTTACTGAGATGTATTGACCAGTATTTAACAGCCTGAGCAAGATGATCGCTCTTCTTCAGGGTAATACTTTTCTGGGAGGTACAACTATTTCTTGAAATAAGATGGAATATGTAAAATTGCAAGAGGGGTGGAGGAAAGTGGCTCTCCAGAAAGGAAACAATAGCACTGCATGACCTCTAGGTTGTTTTTGTTGCAGAAGCTGAAAGTCTGACTTGGTGCACCTTTCTTTGCCAAAGTTTCTGTATTGTGGGGCTGCAAGCTGCTGCGTTGGGATATGGTGACAGCTCAGTCTGAGCACGTTGACTGTAGTTGTGTTGCCCTGACTTTTTAACCCCAACTACAGATTCTGTTTTCTCTTTTTTTTTTTATTGTAATTTTTATTTTATATATGTGTATATATATATATTTAACAGAAATGGCAGTGTAACATACAACATAAATTTTGTCTGTTTAAGCTAGCCAGTATGTACCTGCTGCTGGGAAAACCTAAACCTCCTTTAAACAGGGAGCTTCCACCTTCATCAGAATGCAGCCTGTGAGAGACAAAAACGATTTTCTGTTAGGTACTGTGTCACTGGGTTTCTCTGTAAAATATAAGCATATGGAGGATTTTTAGAAAGCATTGTTAAGCCAGAGATAAAGGAAATTTATAACACTTTAGGAATGCAATGCAAAATTTAAGTGTTTTATAATTTTAATAACTAGATAGATTAAGATACCTTCATAATCTTTCTTCAATGCAATAACAAAAACCTGTTACAGTTCTAGTGTCACAAACATTTTGTAAAAATAATCTGTCAAAATGAGAAGATAGCATATAAATATATTAGTCATAAAGTAAAACCTCTGAAGTCCAGAGACCTAACATTTTGATTTTCTGTAAGCGTGTATTAGGTAACGCGGGTAATTATATACCAACCCAAGGATCAGTCCTTTGAAGCATCAGCCCTGGATGTATTTATCATTTGTGGATAGTGTTCCTTCTTCCACATGTGAACTTTGTTTGCTTATTGTTTTGGAAAAAAAAAATAAGAAGGATAACAAGCATTTAGCAGGAAACATATCTGGAAGAACCAAAAGTGGGTACATTCCTTCCTGTATCTGATATTTTTTGTCATGGAATTTGATTTAAATAATAGGTATATAACACCATTATGTAAATGTGTCCTGGTTTCCAGAATTCATTTGAAATCACTTTAACTTTGAATAATTTTCCAAGTGAATAATTTTGTAGGTTCTCCATTCATCTTAAAAGCGTTTTGATTTATATAATGTCATGATTAGAATGACATTTCTGTTTAGAGATATCAATGCTTATACACTTTTATATGCAGGAAACGTTTTTTAATGTAGTTTTCTTGTGATTCATATGCATCATAATGTTTTTAATTGTGGAATAATAAACTTTTATTATTATTATTATTATTTATTTTATTTGAGAGGGTCTATTAAACTAGTTCATCAAATTTGGAGGACCCCTGTTTCCAGTGAGGAAAGGAACACGCTTTGGGGGAAGATGGATTTGAAGAAAACATCCAGTTCTGCAGATTTAACCTTTTTCTACAGTTGTGAGCTATCATACCTTTTTGCTTGCACAGGCAGCAAACACAGCTTACGGTTTTATAGAATATTTTATTTACAGTGCTTTGGTGAATTTTGAAAGGATTGTGTTTTGTCAGCTAGTCACCAGTCTCAAGGACAACCTGCCTACTACAAGCAGCAGATTCTGTGCTCTGAGCATGCTGTTCTGAGATGACCCACTATGTATTTTCATCTAATTATGCAGATTCTTTTATCCAGTAGTCTTCCCTGTATGCTGATTTCCTTGCTTCCATAATCAGGGTGTGCAGTTTTATAGTTTATTTATACTATCATTATGTACTACCATGGGTTAGCTTGCTATTGGAGATAAAATCAACTTGTTTACGACATGATTCAGAGAACTGGACAATATCCACAGATGTGTTGCAGACACCTATAGGGAAACATACTGAGGCAGAAATTTGGAGTATTGTAGTATCCTTTTTTTTTCTATAGAAAATTAATATGATTCTGACAGAGGTGCTTTTCTCATACCAGGCAGGGTAGTTTTCATGTATTCTGTTTCACATCTTAAGCAGATTGCGTTTTATGTGCAGAATGAGATTGTAACTAAGTCCATGAAAATTCAGACCAAAATTTCATCCCTTATGTGCAGCCATCATAAAAAACAAAAACAAAAACACAAGAGTCCTGACTGTTTCAGCTCCTATTGCAATTTAATTATTCATAAAGTGTCTAGCCTATTACTTATTTCTTTTTTTTTTTTTGAGGATTGCATGTTTTTACTTTGAATCAATCAGGTTATTCCAGTGAGTTCACAGTTAACATTTAACTAAAAAAAAGTGCATATTCTTGCTTGAGAAAGAAAGCAAGAAAGCAAGCAAGAAATAAAGCCAAGCTGTTTCCATTTTTGAATGTAAGGACTCGCAAAGAGAAGGAGACTATTTAAGAGGAAATTAATTTCAGGTCTGGGAAGTTGTGATTCCGACAAGCTTAGTACAAGATGTCAACTATGATATCCCTCACAGTTCTCTAAACAAGGTCATCTTGTATATATTTTCTTTATTCAGTCATTTATTATGTAGATACTTCCCATATTTTTCATTCTCTCCTTTTTGTTCTCTTTGATGGCAAGCCCAGAAAAGAGTTTATATAGCCTGCAAGTATTACTGGAAGAGGACAGCATTCACTGACACGGAGGTGAGGTTACACAGATCACTAGTTTAGTGTTTGAAGGGATTAGAAGAGAGATTTACTGAGACGGCAGAAGGTAGTGCATCTCTGTGGGAATGAAGGAGAAGCAAAAACCTACATTGTGTTTGTGAAGCCTGGGCTTTTAAATTGCTAGGGCTTTCTTTTTGGCAAAAAGATAAACATGACCTTTAATTTTCTTCATCTGGAACAGGCCTTTCTAACCTGCTCTGGTTCGGGACACCAGACTTCAAATCTGGACTCTGTTTATCAGGCTTTGCCTTCTAATGTCTTTGGGTAAGAAGCCAAGAACTTCTCTGCATGTAGCTTTCCTGTGGGCTTCTTAATGGATCAGAGATTTAGCTGGAGTGTTCTGACCTGGGAAATATGCCTCTTGGTTCAGTGCTCGCTGTAACACAATGCTGAAGATTTGCCTGAATATTTAAGATGCTTTTTTGTTAGACATAGTGAGAAACTTCTTGTTTCTGGACCATTACCCATGAAGCAAAATTAATTCTAGTAAGTATAACATTATATTGGCACACAGAATTTTTAAGCTTTAAAGTGTAGCACTGCTAGAAGTAATTTAGAAACAGGCAGAGAACAGAAAATGACCCTTAAATAGCAGTTGAAGACTTGAGCTTTATTGTTCCAAATGAGTTCCCGAGTAATGTGTAATTCCTTACAGTAACTTTTTGTTTGCTTTCCATTGCAGTTTTTTTTTCATATTTATATATATGTATGATCTTGTTAAGATATCTTTATGCCATCTTCTAAACATTACTGCTTAGCAAGACTTCAGAAAATAGATGAATACTTTAAAGTCTTCCAACTGCAGTCAATTTTAATTACAGATCCAGCATTGCCAACAGAAAGGACAGGGTTCAGCTGATAAAAAGTTGGTGCCAACTTCATATCTATTCCTAAGCTAGTTCCTTTAGGGTCTCTTTATATTCAAAGCAGAAAAGGGACTTCTAGTGCGTGAAGGATCAGCCTGGAATAGATATTTGAAAAGATGAGCTGTTGCCTGAAAGTGCCTCTTTCTTCCCAGGCTGACTATAAGGAGAGCATAGGGTGACTAGCTCTCTCATTGACATCTTCTTTATAAAGTAGCAGTTTGGTGAGGTGAATCCCACCCTGTAGTCAGGCTCCTATGCTATTCTTAAGCCTCATAATCCAGAGCCCCTGATCCACTTCCAAAATAAAACTTTAGGCACCCTAGTTTTGAACTCAACTCAATTTTCTGTGGCTCTCCCATCAGAAAGTGAGGAGAGACAAGTACCTTCAGGTTGTAACCCACCCAGTGTGTGAATTATGATTTTTATCATTATGATTTTGTAAGTCTGAAAATAAATGATTTCTGGGACTTTCTTCTCATGCGGTATTCTTAAAATGAAAATAATACAAAGCATAATAAATAATATCCCGCTAATCCCCCCCCCCTTTATTTATTTTTTTTCACAGTTAACTATCATGACATACTTGAAAGTGGAATCAAAGGAAGACATGGAAGAAGAAGAAAGTGCAAATAGGTTTTCAGTGGATAAATACAGTAATGCTTGCCATTCTCATGCAAAAAAAAAAAATCCAAAAGAATAACTGTGTTTCACATTTCAGGAGCAACATCAGTTGAGGCCAATGTGGTGCCTTCACAGAAGAAGGCATCTTCCATCTATCTACAACTTACATGATTAAAATCTTAAGTTTCTCCTTTTATGAAATGAGAAAAAAAAAAAAGAAACAATTGTTGAATTAAAACACTCATTCATACGTGTGTCCTTCACGCCTGCTATCCTGCAGTCCCCATCATGCATACTGGGATCAGTTTTCTCACCCTATGCCCTGTGGAATCAGTTTGGGCTACAATACCTCTAACGTTAGCAGATTTATTTTTTTTTTCCTGAAAGCTCCACTTTAGCAATTTATTTGGGGAAAATCCCAAAGAGAAATCAGGATTATGTATGTTAGAAGGGTGGAGTGATATACAGATTATGCAAAACAATGCAGTAAATGGTAGCATAGGACTGAATAAAAGAAATGAAATGAAAAAACAAACGGAATAAATTCATTAGAAAAATTCAATGTACTAATTCAAAGGAAATGAGCTATATAAGAAAGTGATGACAAAAGGAAATCAAAGTAGATTGGAAAAGAATGGAGAAAAGTTTTGGGTGTCACCTATAACTACTTAGATCAAAGGAAAAAAAATGATAAAACCACAAGGTTAGTTAATGAAGTAGTCAGTTAATTGAAATTACATACAATGTGAAAATGCAATGGGAAGTATGAGGTAACATCAAGGTTATCAACTGATAACTTACAAAATCTAACCATGACTCAAATAATAAAGAAGAAAAAATTCTCTGGTTATTACATTTTCTGTAGTTTCATTACATGTGTACTGTCTCCACTCGGACCTTCTTTTTTATTGTTGCAGCCTGGCAAAAACTTCTGGCACCACACAGGTTTTTGTTGTTGTTGTTGTTGTTTTGTTTAGTATTTCCTTCCTCTTCATTATCAAATTGAAGGATTTTATCCTCTATAATTCCATGACTATGTACTTTTTTCTCATTGCTTTCTAGTTCCTTTTTCTGATCCCTACCTTTTTTATACTGTCTCTGTGTATATTTTTTCCTCTTATCTCGCTGCCTTCCCCATGGTGTGCTCCCTGTACTCAATTATGTTGTTTGTACTACACAAATTACCAGTTCTGCACCAGTTCTCCCCTTCCATCTGGTTTTCCTTAACATATATATAAGCCAAGAGCTGACTCCTGCAAGATTCTTATGTAACCTTAAATTCATAATCTATTGCATTAAAATATTTAAAATGTGCTGCATGTAATAGAAAGTAGGCTCCTGGCTCTGGTATGTTTTCCCATACACAGCAATCAGTGGTATTTCAGTCAATGTATTCAATTTCAGTCAATGTATTCCAAATGAATCACTTGTATGGAAGAACAAATGTAAATGTTGCATAAAAAGAGGATTAGTGTCTGTCATCTGTAATATACCACATTCAATCTACTGCAAAAACAGAAGATCTCCCAACAGAGCAGACCTACTCTTATTATGCAAGAATACCAGATGGAAAAGACAGAAGCTATACATTACATAATAAACTATATCATATTAACCAATTTCCTTATTTTTATATGTTGCACAATAGAACCTGTTGTTTTTATAGAAACGTAAGGACCAAAATGATAATACAACATTCACTATGACAGAATGATCAAGCTTGATGTCCAAGTTGTAGTGGGAATCATATTCTCACAGAATTGAGCATTCAGAAGTTAGTATGTTCCAAAATTGTAATAGCATAAGTAAAACAACAAGTAAAGACATCCCCTCACAAAGTAAAATAAATAAAGTAATTTAAGTAGTTTGTTAGACTTACTGATTCTACTCAACCATAGCTTTTCAACTGTGTTCTCTCTGTCTATAAGCCTATTATTTTCAATAAATTTGTTGTGGAAAAAATTCTGTAAAGAAAAAAATTTTGTTTATGCCAGGAAGTGGAGTCCTCTCAAAAGCTCCTGCAACGTGTAGTTCTAAGGTTATGGAACAGAAAAAGAGGGTGAGCCTTTGAGGAAAATTAATTTTCCAGCATAGGGGATTATTGTTTCAGATGATTTAGAGTATTCACGATTTTATTATTATTATTATTATTATTAAGAATTTATTATTATTATTTTGATTTTTATTTTTAATTACAAGTGTTAATCTTGAAGGAGAAAATGTCAGAGAGGTATTAGTTAAGCTTAGTTTTTTGAGCAGGATTTGTAGGTAGTAGGTGAAGTCCATGCTATATTCTACAGATTTTGATCAGCCAAAAAATCCCAGTATCAGGTAAGAGTATATTTGCTGTGGTTTGCCTTTTGTTGTTTTGCACAACCTGCGCTGAATTAAAGCATAGAACATACCTTTTTAGGTACGGGTCCTATTGACTTCCTTGGTAGAAAGAAGAGTGTGGGAGCTAATGTTCTTCTGAAGTAGATCTCCCATGACTGTGTTTTTCTCAGTGGTTGGTCACCAAATACAAAACCGTCCTGCTTGTCCTGAGTAGACGGAAAGGATCACCCCCATCATCCTGCTGGCCGTACTTTGCCTAATGCGGCCCAGGAGGCTGGTGGCCTTCTTTGCCACGAGGACACCTTGATGGTTCACGATCAGCTTTCTGTCCACCAGGTCCAGAGGTCCTTTTCTGCGAAACTCTTCTCCAGCCATCCACTCCAAGCCTGTACTGGTGCATGAATTAACAAAATCTTCTAACAGAAGTTTATCTTCTGGAATGATATGAATAAAATGGATTAATCATATAATAGCATTGAGGTTGTTACGTCTAGAAGACCAAAATATCTGAGAGTAATTAAGTGGATTGCCACCTACATAAAGCAGAGATCTTAAAAGCAGAATATATAGAGAGAATGCAA
Organism: Anser cygnoides; assembly: GCF_040182565.1. Lineage (NCBI taxonomy): Eukaryota > Metazoa > Chordata > Aves > Anseriformes > Anatidae > Anser > Anser cygnoides. Next base: position 185,642,655 of record NC_089873.1, read on the forward strand.
CTGTGGAGAATACAGACATCAACATTGACTCAGTTTCCAGAGGTGTCAGGGAATACATGTTTTTCTTAGATTTTAGAACTTAGTGGTAGCAGTGGATATGAAATATCTGACTGTGTTACTGAAGTCAGCAGAGGAAAATGCAGAAGAATCTTCTTATCCACAAGGGAAAGCTATAGGCACATAACTTACTGAACAGTTGTGCAAATGTTTTGGGCACCATTACTGTATGGTTATGCAGGACCTTGTGTTGAACTTCATAACATTCCTCTCTGAGCAATTTTTCAGGCACTCTGCATGGCAGCACAACCACGCCGTGTATCAGCCACTCCTCCCAGTTCTGCATCATCTGCAAGCTTGCTGAGGGTACGCTATGTCACAGTGCTACAAAGAACTCTTACTTCACTTACAAAAACACGAAGCAGATGTACAAACTGTTTTTATATTGTATTATTGTAAATTATCCGTCTGGGATTTTGTCTGACTGTATATCTGTCACCTACTCTAACATAATGTAGTCCCTTAGTAACAGACCTACAGAGCTGCAGCCAAACCAGGCAGGGGAAGGCTGCTGGTGCACCCAGGACACTGACAGTCCAGTTCAGTTGTGATCTCTCTCTCTCTCTCCCTCCCTCTCTCTCTCTAATTTATTAGGTTCCACAACATTTCTGGGAAATTTTTTCCGATGTTTGGCCACAGTAAGTTGCAGCTTCTGTCCATTGCTTCTTGTAATGCTGCTGTGTACTTTTAAAAAGAGTCTAGCTCTGTCTTCTCTAAACTCTCCCCTTAGCTGGTCCAAGGCAGAACTAAAATCACTCCTTTAGTCTCCTCATGACTGAATAAACCCAGGTCACTCAACCTTTCTTTGCATATTGTGTTCTCCAGGTACTTTGCTTGCTGGTACTTTCCTTTAAAGGTTACTATAGAACATCATGCTGAAAACTTTACTAAAGACAGGATAAATCATATCCAGTTTTCCCATCATTTGCATAGCTGATTATCTCATCATAGAAAGCTATCAGGTTTCTCAAGTAGAGTTTGCTCTCTGTAAATCCATGCTGATTGTTCCCAGTCACCTTCATGTCCATAGTATGCCCTAGATAAAGATTCCAGGAGGATCTACTCCATAAGATTCCCAGGGACTGGTCTGTAGCTCCTCAGAGCCCTTGTCTTACCCCTCCTGAAGATCAATTTGGTGTTGGCATTTTACCAGTCAAAAGATACCTTCCATGACTGAAGTTGTCCTTTTGAAGTTGTTATAGTGTAGCCTTGGAATGACACTGGCCAGTTCCCTCAGCACTACCTTTAACTCAGAAGTTTTTCATTAAAAAAAAAAAAAAATTAATCTCATGCACTGTGCATTAGCATACATATTTCTGCTTCTCTCTCTTTCCCTGTACATGTATATGTAAAGAAAGAGAGAAATGTATATGCTAATACTTAAGTAAAGAAATTCCAAGCCAGTGGTAAGAGAATATAAATTTTCAGGAAAATGGTAGAAGAGAACAGAACTTAGATTCCTGAACTTGTTGAAGCCAAAGGGACTTTGCTATTTGTTTCAGTGGATCCAAAATTATACTCACAGTGTTTACATCTTTATAAAATCTGGAACATAATCTGCTTGTGAATCAAATGTAGAATTTTCTTTGAAACTAGTTCTAAAGCTTGAGACAGAAAAACTAATGAATAAGAAGCAGAAGAAAAGCACCTGAAGAGTTTGAACATTACAGTTTCTTCCATAAGCTCTGGTGAGATTCTATTAGAAATGGGATTTGACTTTCATAAAAATTCATATGCATTTTTTGATTGACAGCAAATCTTTATATTTTATATTGAGTCAATAATTATCTATTCAAGTGACTCCATACATACAAATTCTATACATGGCATCCTGGTCTGGCCAAGAATGTATATGTTGCATGTAGTGGGCGAGAAGCTGACCGAAAGAGATTATGTCTGTAAAAGTGAGGTTTCTCCTGGAAATGGCTTAGCAATTGCAAATGTTTTACTTGTCCAGGCTTACACAATCAGAAGTATACAAAGAGACCATTCAGATGATAAAGAGATTTGTGCACATTAAGGATTATAAGCACATTTAAGCTGTAATGGATTTGTTTTAAGAAAGATAAAGAGAAAATCTGCCATTTTAGGCCAGATTTAAAACGTGAGTCTACACCTTAGCTGTCTACACTGGAGATGAAGCAACTGCAGTCAGTTCTGTTCAGCAGATGTGATAATCTTCTTATTACACATTAGAATAGGGAGTCAAATGAGATGTGAATGACTTCACTGTCTCAGTATAATGAAGATCAGTGGGATAGACAGTGGAAGTGAAAGGTCGAGCAAACTGGTAGAAAACTTCATTAGGGGAGATAGAATTTTTTCACTGGTTTTTAATGAGAGTTGACAGAGCCAAAGGAGGAGAAAACTCATTTAGTTACTATTCAGGCTACTAAGTGTCTACAAAAGGAAAGAAAAACATTTTCTAAATATAGACTTCACTAGTCACATTTACTGAACTATAAGACATGCTTCTACAAATTTTTAAAAAGGAAAAGATTCATTTTGATTTATGTGAAATAGTGAATTTAGCTAAAAAGACATAGAAATTGTTGTGCTTGAGAAACTAGACTCTTCCACCAGTTTGTTTAACGGAAACTGAAAATGAACACATCCTACTTTTAATATTTGCAAATTGCTTAGTTGGGGAGAGATAATTCTTGCTGCTGGCAACAGTTCAGCTAGGGCTTGAGGTTTTTATAACTTCAGTTCTGCAACACATATTTAGAACCAATTTGTTAGCATTTGCTCTGCTGGTTCAAACAATTCTTGTTTTACTCCATATTAATGCTTGGCTGATCATCCCAGGGATTTTTTTTTTTTTTATTTTTTTTATTTTTTTTTCACCCTGTGTCCCTGTAAGCTAAAAACTAATAGCAATGATGTGACATTCTCATCAGCTTTTCTTCAGGACATAATAGCTCCTGCTTTGTTACTTAACATGGAGGAATGAGTCAAGGAGAGTGAGGCAAAGGGCTTCAGTGTACTTTTAGCATGAAGAAATATGGCGCGTGCCATCTTCATGCCATCTCATGGCTGCATGGACTTCCTTCTGGTGGATCTCAACAATCCCTGTTCTGTCAGTCTTTAAACCCAGCTTGGAGATCCTGCTTGGAAAGACAAATTTCTCAACTATGGCATATTTTACAGAAGTGTCTCTAGACCTTTTCCAAAGTCTCAAAGGATTCCTCAAAGTGACCCAGCATACACGATTCTCACTGTAGATAAATAAATAAATAAAGTGCAAAAATCACGGAAGTATCTGATTTTACTGTGCTGTCCTTTGTTCATGTAATCAGATCATTGCAGGACAGTGGCATTTAGGTAGGACAGGATTCAGTTTCCTAAAAAACATTATACCAGTGCCATTTGAAACACTGTTTATTGTTCTAAAACAAATACATGGGGCTGGCAAATTTGACACACTTCAGAAAGATCTGCGTCCTTATTGCTTCTCAGTAGGATACCCAGGATATGCAACAGCAGCTAAAATCTACCTAACTGCCAGCATTATGCATCTAAATCATGCATCTACTGGCTGGTCTGCCAAATCCTTGTCTAGGCTCTGGCATAATGTCTCGACCTCTGCAGAGTGCTACAGCTTGGCCACCAAAATTTAGGTGGTCACGACCTCTGATTGAATCGCATTCTGGTTACCCAGACTCCCACTATGGTCAATAGAGAAAAGACAACTTTTCTGACGTAATATTCATCTGCACTATTTGAAATGTTTTCCTTAAAATAAATTTTATCAAAATACCTGTTTTTAATTACTCACTACAGGCAGGTATCTGTGCCAGGTATCTGTGTACTCCACACAATTTTTGTTCAGTGGCTCAACAATGCAGCTTAGCAATGCAGACTGGTTGTGACATAGAAAGTATTGGGGTCTTGTTGTCAGATTCTCCTTTCATGATACATCAGATTAATGGACTTCCAAACTAATTAACAAAAGAGATCATTTCATAGCCTATCTGCATGTTTTATAGATTGGAAAAAAAAAATCCAAATATTTACATTTAATGGCTTACTGTTATTATGAAAAACACCTTAATTATGGCTACTGATATTGCCTTTCTAGTTTCTGTCTTTCCAGTTATATGTTGTGTGTATGATTGTTCCGTGGGTATTACTGATATTGTACAGCACACTAATAATAGTAAATGTGGGTGTTCCAGTTTCAGACCTTCCCTCTAACTAAAGAGGGCTGAATAAGAAGTAAAGAAGAATGGAAACTGCAAATTGAGGTCTTTTTTCAACCATCAAACGTTAAGAAACTGAATCTTCACTGTTAAATTTCTATATCCAGAGAACTGGGTGTAAGATATCTGCATGTAGAAATTAAATTCACCCTAGTAGTCTAACAGAAATTACAAGGAGTCAAGTTCCCATTTTTTTTTCTTTACGTGACAATATTAAAAATCCAGATGTAACTACATATTCCAGTTTTATTTAGGATTTGTAAGTTTGTTCATGTGCAAATGGATTCTGATATATATATTTAACTGCTATAGTTTTTATTCAGTTTAGTAATCCTACTCTGAAATAAAAGCTTTCCTTTCTTTTTATTAGTAAGGATTTACATTCTCCAGGTGGAAAGCCTGAGAAAGTTATTATTTTTCATTAACTTGATTTTATATGAAACCAAATTATATTAATCACCCTGCAGATATTCTTAGCATACGGAAAAGTAATTAAAATAGGCATGTATCTTGTGATACAAAGTTTATTCACGGGTTTTGAGTTTACAACTTCTCCAGTAGTCAGAGGAGCAGAACATCAGTGTAAAGCATACCAGCTGAAGAAGTAAATGCTGCTTGAAGAAACACATCCTACGCTGTTATGAATGGAAAACAAATGAGAATGAAGACACGAGACACAGAATTGTGTTTGGGCCTAATTTGCTTCCCTAGACCCTTTCCAAAAACAGCCTTTTCTCACCTACCATTGTTAGAGATTGTTTTAGCCAAAGCGTGTTTAAACACCCAGACTGGGTAAATCAGCTAGCTGTTGCATAACAACCTTGCAGCTTGAATTCTGCTTCAGTGATGCATTTTTTTTCCTTAAAATTTCTAATGAAATACAGCGTCTTGCCTAAATAAAATCAGAACAAAATAGGCTTATTGTGCATGATGTCCTATATCTGCCAAGGAAGTAGAAGAGGCACATCCAGAACTTTGTTCCAGAGTGGAAGATGATGCAGTGCAGTTATTCATTGTGAAAATAAGCAAAAGCCCAAAGTGCTGAGTATTTTAAAAGTGTAATCAGGCTTTTTGTTGTAAGCTACAGTGGTGAACTGCAGCAGAGGAGCTCTGCTTCCACCTTTTTGTTCTGTAGCTAGAGTAGGAAAGGTCTCTTCCTCTTGCCAGGCCCTGTTTCACTGGCTGCTTTGCCAAGGACTCGCTGACCTTGGCAAGAATGTGATGCAATTTTTGCGTAACTGCAAAGGAATGGGACCATCGGATGGTTGGAGCCATGCACACAGTTTATTTTACTGTTGGCATGTAAATTAGCTAGGAACCTAGCTCTAAAAAACAAACTGAAAATTGATTTACAATGACAGATTGAAAGTTGTGCATGTAAAATACTCGAATGCTCTCTGATTGAAAATCAGCAGCCTCAGTCAATTCTGTCGGGAGTGACAAGGTGGTTGTCACAAAGAAACTGGTCATGGTAGACAAAAAGAAGTCGCGATGCAACTGGAAGTACCAGAGATGCAAATTCCATTGTGTTTCACCAGCAAAGAGAGGCTGAACATAGATGGAAAAGGCAAATTCTGGATGTGAGTTCTGCCTGATTATGCTGGCAGCAAAGGAATACAAGAGGATGTTTTGACCATGGATTTTAACAACCTTTCCTTCTACATATTTCCTTGAATTGTCTAATATCTATCTTGTACAAACCACAGATGATAGACAGTCCTTTTTGCCTGTGTCCCAAGTTTTTGGAAAGTAGGGTATAGACAACCCAGGTAAAAAGCAAGAAAACATCAAATTTAGTATGACCAATACAGTTATTAATGATATGATCAGAACTGTTTTTTCTTTAACTGCATATTGAACCGTAAGAGAGAAAAACATTTTGAGTATCCATAGAAGTCCTTAAAAGACAAGAACATTTTCCTCAACCTTGTTTTCTTGTTTCTTGTACAGAGGCGTGGTATCTCTGCCTTGTCTGTCCGATGTGGTCTCGCTGAGGCTCCCCCAGTCATGGGCTGCTTTCTTCATGCCCGTCTGCTTGGCCTTTGAGAAATCCAGCAGCAGCTCATAGTCTTTCTGTGCACACAGAAGGTTAAATAGCGGTGTCTGGTTAGCACTGACAACTCATTTATCAAGAAAATGTCAAAATATGATAAAGATATGGCATTTTGGTGTTAAAAAAATCAATAATCACTTTCAGTGATATTTCCCTGAGCTGGGGCATACTAACATGGAATGAAAGTGGAGAAGAGAAACTGGGATAAGGCAGTGAAGTATAGCAAATACACAGGCAGGACTTAGTTTTACCAAATTCATTTGTTATTTTATGTCTGCAGCCCTTCTAAGCAAAGTTACCTAAGGAATAAGATTGACGCTAACACCGGAGCTGCTCATTATGAATCAGAAAATTCCTCTGAGACAAGACTTGGAGTTGTTTGAGAAGTCTGAGACTGTCAGTCCTGAAAGCTGTAGTTTTGTTTGGCCTTTTTCCTTCTTTCTTTCCTTTTAATGACACAGAAATTTGAAATGACTTTGCATACAAATTCTTAGTCCAGTTTGATGTAGAATGCGTGCATTTGTCATGTACCTGTTCTGCTCTTGAGTGTGATTTTGTGATAGGAAGACAAATACGGATGCAGTGCTGTCCTACATCTAACGTCCTGTGCCCTCTGGGTACTGTTGGCTTGGTGATGGTATGGGGTGTGTTTGGATAGCTAAGCTTGTCTCTCATTGAATTTCTTAATCTCATAAAGTTGGGGTTGTCCAGCTAATTAGTTCTGATGAGGGCCTCCAGGCGCTCTTCTAATGTGTTAAAAGCAAGAAAAGACTGTCCCAGCTTTTCTCCCACTGCCTTAGTTTAACCCAGATCTGAAGAAAACTGGTATGAAAAGTAAATCATTCTCTGCAGACCTTTTTTTTTTTTTTTTTTTTTTAATATTTGTACATTTCCAAATTGCAGAGTCTGCTTGCTCATTTTTGATTTCTTCCTCCCCACTGGCAGTACTGAATTTGTTAGGTTAAATGAAAAGCCTAATTTTTTTGCAGTGGTTTATTTTTTCCATGTTATTTGCATAAGGGGACTATGATTTCTTTCAAACCCACAGCAACACATTTATTTGTATAAATGTATTGGTGTGACAGAATATAAATGGATGTTAATTCATCTGACTGCATTTAAATCCTGCATTCCTGTGGAAACATTTGTTGAAATATAAGTGAAGAAAATTTAGAGGTCATTCAAATTAGAAAGGTTATTTATTCATAAACTGAAATAGCAATCAAAAAGGTTAGGAGCTGAGAACAAATGAAGTATATTACCATAATAAAATTAGAATGGCCTTATTAATTTTGGTGATAACACACCTCAAGCTACATCTAAGATGCGACATTTTGAATCAAATCATGCTAGACAATACAAAATCCCTATTTTTGGTAGCTATTAATGTAGAAGGTCAAACTTATTACTAGAACATGTTACACTGGTTGCAATTTCACACTGCTATCACATCTTTGTTTCCTTTAACCCACAAATATTAACAAATCTGATATTTACAAGCAGATCAGATTTACAGGCATGTGCTGAATGATCAATTATAAAACAAATTATTGTTTTGTTGCGTTGTGGAGAGTGCACATAAACACAGTGTCTCTGCAATGCAATGAAACTGTAATTTGTGTTACAGCCATTGTCTCCGAGTTAGTTCATTTTCATAAACTATTTTACATTAAAAATCACATTCCTAGGAGGACTAAGCTGCTTTATAAGCTCAGCCTGTGACCTGCACTCCATTCAAGAACCTTACTTGTTTCTTTTTCAGTTTTATGTATCATCAGTAATGAAGATGCTGAGGAGTAGAATATTAAATTAATTTCAATGAATTTAACTGTAGGTATTTACTTATAGTTACGGTTAAATTAAATTCAGAAATGAAGATCATAAAGCACCTTTTATTTACCTGTTAACAACTATCATATGAATATCACTGGATATAATAAGCAGAAAAATCCTAATCCCATTCTTCAAATCCTGAGATAACTGTTACTTACAATATTTCCTAGGAATTTGGAAAGGGTTTGTTCAGCCTTGAGGTGAGTAGGTGAAAGGAAGACCTCGTTGCTTCCTGCAGCTACCTAATGGGAGGGTTTAATGGAGGCGGAGTGAGACTGCTCAGAAGAGCATGGCTACAGAACAAGAGGCAATAGCCACAAGTTGCAGCAAGAGAAATCCTGATCAGATATTAAACAAAACAAAACAAACAAACGAATGAAAAAATAAATTCATCATGAGGGTGATCAAACACTGGCACAGATAATCCACAGAGCCTCAGAAACGTCCATCTTTAGAGATGCTCAAAACTGAATGGATCAAGGCCGTGGGCTCTTTGAGCTAGCTGATCCAGCTCTGAGTGGGCTTTGTGCCAGCTGACCTCCAGGTACCCTGTCCAACTTCAGCTGTTCTGTGATTCTGTGATGTGACTATCCAAGGTTAAGCTAAACATATAAGCTTTTCTTTACTGGTTTACCTGTCCTCACTTTTTTTTTTTAAATTTCATTTTATTTATTTATTTATTTTTAAGCAAAGTCAAAATAAATTGATTAATAATAAAATAAAATGATTAATAATAAAATAAATTTATACCCAGCTCTGGGCTTTTTTATTTATGGACTGAAATTCAAGTTTCTTGTCTCCATTGTTAAACATCTCCGAGGTATTACCCTGTTTATATCATAGTCTCTGTCAAGAATTCATGTGGTTCAAGTTCTTTCTGACCTAATCCACTAGATTTATCCCACAAAAAGTACAACTAAAAAAATTGAAATCTCTCTGTTCAAAGGAAACAAGAGCTCTTTTTATTTTACTTCTGAGAAAGCCTTTGATCTACTGAACTGAATTCTTTGCAAAAGTTTGCATAGGGCAAAAACCTCCAAGCATGAGTGGAATAGATTTGTTTTACAGCAAATGAATCGTCATGATGAAACAGCAACAGAGAGAACCACAGAGCCTATTTTTGCCACTGGTATTAATGACACAAGGAATAAACTATGTTGGTAATAGAAACGGAATATTTTCTATACGAATAGCACAATATTTGTCACAGCCATAGCCACACTACTCTAGAAATCAAAAAATCTAGCATATGTTAGTGAAATATAAAATGTAAGGTTCTTTGTGAGAAATTCACATTGTTGCCTATAATAACAAGATAGAATAGAAGGTATTATGCAGACTGGAATTACAGTTGAGTGGCAGAAGGGTATAAAAGACTTGAGGATTAGAGCGAATAAGAAAGAAAATAAAATAGCTTCTACAGCAAAATGGGTTCAGATTCTGTTTGGCTCCCTGGAAACTAGTGCAATAAAGAATATAGACTAAGGGAAAGCAGCATGAATGTGTGTGTTTCAGACATATATATATCTTAGCAACCATGATTTTTAGGGGAGAAATATTTGGCTCTATCAAAGGAGAAATAAGTTTTGAATATTTAAAAGACTTTTATGACAGAAGATTTAAATCACTTGTTTCAAAAAGCCATACCATAGTAGGAAAGTTCAGATGCTGAATCATAAAAAATAATAAAAAGTGTGTTCAAGCATCATCTTCCAAAACATGTTGATGGAAGTAATATGCACAAACCTATTACGAACTGAGGAAACACATCAAAAGTCAAATTTCAAGGCGGAGGAAATTCCCTCCCTTGTCTGCTAATCTTGCTGTGTTGCTAAGCCCTGTGAATACATTTAGCCCCATTGAATATATTCTGTGGGTGAATATTGCTTAAGTAATGGATACTAGAGTTGTCTATCCCAATGAAAGTGAAAATTTGTGAGGCTGTTATTTCCGAGAATAAGAATAACAACACCCAGAATGATTGGTATAAAACTGCTGTTTATAGAACAATAAAAACTGCATATAAATGTAACCATTTTATATAAGGGGCCTATTTTTGTTTTGTTTTCTTGAAGTTTGTTACATTAAAAAGTATGTTTCATGGGGAAAAACAAAAAGAGCAGGGGAATAATCAACCTTCTAGTTAGTGTGGGGAGAATCGTCAAAGTAGTTCAAACAATAACTGGGATTTCAGCAGACCTCTTTATAACAGCTTTGCATATTGAAGGGTGTTAATAGGTTCCCTGTAATTACATAAATCTTCACCAGAATGCTCACATATACATAGGGGTCATCCTAGCATGCTAAAATAAGTTACTGAATTTCATGGGAGAGCACAGCATTCTTCTTGTGAGCAGGCCTCAAGATTATTTTTACCAGCTATTCTTTTTTGTTTGTTTTTTACTCCATTTTTATCATTAACTATTTTATTTTACAGTCCTGTATGGAATCCCCAACAGTGTCTTTACTTGAGCAATTTAATGTTCAGCTTTGCTCCTGCAGCTAAGCATGATAGTGGGACTTCAAATAGCAATTAATTACTCAGCATCCAAAGTGTGTGTGAGTAGAATGTGTTTTAGTAAGCCATTTGCAGTGGTCAGTTCCATTTCTATTCTATAAACAGATACCTGGGCTTAAAACATTGTGGCTGCAGTTCATTTCTTTGCAAGTGATTATGGGGAGAAGAGAGGGCAGCTGAATCCCCACCTGCCATTTCAGATCTGTCCAAGATTTGCTTTCTTGCAATTCATTGAGATATTGCTTCCAGTCTGTCCTGGTTCCAGTTAGGACAGAGTTAATTTTCCCTCATAGTAGCTGGTAGGGTGCTATGTTTTGGATTAGGATGAGAAGAGCGCTGATAACATGCTGATGTTTTAATTGTTGCAGAGTGGGGGTGCAGCAGGAGCTGGGAGGGGACAGACCCAGGACAGCTGACCCAAACTGGCCAAAGGGGTATTCCATACCATCTGACGTCATGCTAAACAATATATAGGGGTGGCTGGCCGGGGTGGGGGGCCGGCTGCTCGGGGATAGGCTGGGCATCGGTCAGCGGGTGGTGAGCAATTGCATTGTGCATCACTTGTTTCTTACACATTATTATTATTAATACTATTATCATTATCACTATTATTATTATTATTGTTATTATTATATTCCTGTCTTAATAAACTGTCTCTATCTCAACTCACCGGCTTCACTTTCTCGTTTCTCTCCCCCATCCCAGAGAGGGAGGGGGGAGGGTGAGCGAACGGCTGTGTGGTGTTTAGCTGCCAGCCGGGTTAAACCACGACACAGTCTTTTGAAAATTCCTGCTTCCCAAATTTCCAGAATATTACCTTCTTTGTTAGGGGATTTATTGAAACCATTCTGACATGCCATTGTTCACAAATCCATGATGCCTTTCATAATGAATTGTAACTTGTTATGTTATAGCATGGCCCTTCCAACTTTGTGGCCATGCAATGGGAGAGTACTTTAGGGCAAATCATCTGGCAGATCCCATGAAAGATCTCAGTATCCGGATAGCATTGCATTTCGGATGTTTTTCTGTTGTAATAGTTTTGTCCCTTTTCAGATCTGATCACAGATCCCCAGTATACAACATCCCTTTGAAAAAGCTTGGATTTAGGAAGGAGTACATCCAGAACATGGCCAGTCAGTTTCTTCATTAGGCGATTCTCTGTTGGTGAGAAGATTAGAGTGTCTACGCAGGCAGATGCCTCACTGAGAAGCACTGTCGTGATGCTCTGTTTTTAACCATGTTTTGGAAGACAAATATAGTGTTTGTCAATCTGTTTTAAAGAGATTCCAAGGGAGAAGTTTCGAGTAGGTGTTTGCGGGAATTTAGTCTCTGCTTTCACATCTAAACACTGTAAATCCTGGACACAAAGCCACAGAGAATGAAAAATAAATAAGTATGAATAATACTTCAGATGTTTAAGTTGAAGGCTCCACATCACTTAGAAAATAATAATTTTCTTTCACGGGCATTTCACTGTATGTATATAAATATTGTTCAATCCTTCGTTTTCTGGTTTGATTATTAGTATCTATGAACATTGCAATTGTGTTTTAAATGTTAGTCCTGCTTTCCTCCATACAAATCTTACTGGCCACCTCAAGATATAATCAGGATAATATCCTGAGAAGGGATATCCAATTTCTTAGTCAGCCGTATAAGAATATACACTCTCTGTAGTTTATATCGTCGTCTGATTTCACAAGAAAGGCTCCTCAGGAACACTGGGTCTGAGTCTACTTAAAACAACTGATATGGAAATGATGAAGTAATGTGCAGCTGCTTTGGAAGAAATGAGGGCCCTCTGTAACAAACAGGTCATGCAGTCCATGCATTTGGACTAGTTAATTACCCCTCCAGAAAAGGATTTCTGTGTCTTTATCGGTATTTTGCTGGCATTTACGTACTGCCTTTTCCCCTCTTCAGTTTCCTCAGAAGTTCTCCTGACTTGCAAAAGGTTAGATTCTGTGCTAAGAAACACAAGAACTGAAGAAAGGAAGATTTGTTTTTTGAACTTTCAGAGCTTCTGGGGGAGCTTTAAATTTGACTGAGCTTTAAATTCAGGTATGATGACTGAGCCCTGGCACAGGTTGCCCAGAGAAGCTGTGGAGTCTCCTTCCTGCAGATCTCACCAGCTGCCTGGAAGTGGGCCTGGGCAGCCTGCTCTGGGTGTGCCTTCTTGAGCAGGGGTTGGACCAGTTGACCTCCAGAGGTCTCTGCCAACCTCAACCATTCAGTAATTTCTGTTAAATTATGATTTCTCTTTCTAGTGAAGGCCAAAAAAAGGGCCCCAAACTCTTTCAAGCTTCTGCGTACAGTCAATTGGATGAGACAGGTTGTCTGGGAAAGAAAGGGTAGTAGCAGCTCTGTGTAGGATGTGGGAGAAGGGCAACTCTTGTGTTGAGTAGGTTGGGCTGTTTCACAGCTAGAGCCGCAGCTGTTTTCAACAGGAAAGAGCTCTAAATGCATTAGTGAGCCATTTGATTCAGAGAAAATAAAAGAGGTGAAGAAACTGAAAGAGAAAAACCACACCCCCTTCTTTCACATTTGAACACACTGGATTTTCAATATGATCCATTAATCTACACATAGCCTTTCATTACAGTCCTTGGGAGACTGGAATATTTTTGGCAATGTACTGTTATGAAAGATGCAAGTAAAAAAACCCCACACAACTGCCCCCCACCTCCAGCAATTGAGGGTTCATAGGGAAATTCATATCTTTTCTCTGAACATACCAAGAAAGGTATGAAAATGCATGTACATCAGTTATATTTCAATTTAAATTTATGTAATTTTTACTGAGAAATAAAAAAGCTCCAATAATTTTGCCATAATTTATCTACTTAATACTCAGTACATAAGGCATGCACCAAGTCTTTTAAATACATATAATTAGGAAAAAGTGGCTTATAGAGTGGGAGAAATAACGCAGTGTTAGTTTGGAAGGTAGCTGGAAGAATTGACAGGATTAAACACTGTTTGAGCCAGTAAATTGTTCTGATTCATCTCAGAATGATCCCATTAGTTTCACTGGAGCCACCCGGGGTGCAACGCAAGAACTTGGTGGTCTTTTTAGCTGACATGGTAGCACATTATTTTCTGATCTCAGCGTGAGTCACTGCTATGATGATGTCTATCATTTGCCTTAGCGTCTTTAAAAGGACCTACAAGGTGTCTATTTTAGCTGTTAACTTCTTAACTCCTGTCTAGGATGACATCAGGTGTGTTTGTGAGTAACCATGTGACAAGCAATACCATATTTTAAACAATTTTGAAATACAAAGTTATGCTCCTTATGTCTCTGACCAAAACTTGCTTGAAAAGCAGAGACTTTTTTTTTTTTGCTTTTTTTTGGCTAGATTTTTTTAATGTCAGCATTATCATGTAGACCCTTGAAAATTAAGAATGGTTTTAAATAACTCAGTTCTTCAATTTTAAAATTTGTTTTTAAAGACTTTAAAACACTGCATTCAAAGCTTTATTTTTGAAAACCACCTCTTATTAACTAGATTTACATATTTTCTTCTATGGCTTTTGGTTAAGAATGACACCTTGTAACTGTTTCATCTGTGAAGTGTGTTTTGGCCACGTTTAAAGAAATACACAGTCAAAATATGCTGGGAGGAAGCGTCAGACAGCGATACGTGGCATTTTTTCCATTTGGTACTTGTAGCTAACAGATGTTATGCAAATGTATTATCAGCAACTATATCCTAGTGCAGCAATACTGTATCCCTCTTTCTCACAGCTATTTTTATAACTTCCAGTGGTCCTTTGTGAGTTAAGATGTTTCAGTATCAGCTGCTGGATAAGAAAATTTCATTGATTTTCCACAAGGTGGCATATAAGAATCAGTCTGGCTGTATTTTAATTAATATAATTCAATTAATATACACTTTGCTTATGTCAAGTGCCTATGCATACATAAAGAAGAAGAGAAACATTCACAAGACAAGAGTATATTATGATTGGCTATTTAAACACACTGTATCAAGTGATGTTCTATCACTAACTAAATTATAGAGATGATATTGTATAATTTACAGAATAACATAAAATCTAACCTATGCACCTCACAGTTACTTGTGAATACTTGTATTATGAAATGAGATTAAATCATGATTCACAGCATAGAATTGTCCGGTTACTCTGGGGAAATTATTTATTTGTTATTATTCACTATTATTTATTTATACTTACATTTTATGAAAGACAAAGATCAGTATCAGTCTCTGTTTATTTAATGTAGGTATATAATTTTCAAAGTAGGCATTCAATTATTATTAAAAACCCTTCATACCCAGTCGTTCATTTTGAGTTAGCAAGTTGCAATTTATTTAACTCATTAAAATCATCCCAATCACTGAACAGATTTCTGTTCAAGAGAGCTTCCTACTCAAAGCAAGAAATATTTCTGACCTAAGTTGCCACCCAAGTACAAACAACTCATGATTTTGCAGATATAGGGTGTTCAGCTAATCTCTAGTGCTGCAGATTTCCACATTCTCTGCATTTCCTAGTACTGCAGCCAACCGAAGAAGTAAAATCTGCAAAAGTATCACAAAGAAATTGCTACTATATCATTTTTTCATTTTATTTAGAAGTCGAGTGGACAAGTGCTGTGGTTTAGCCTGGCAGGCAGCTGGGCACCACGCAGACATTTGCTTACTCCCTCACAGAGGGATGGGGTAGGGTATCAGGGGAGGAAAAAAAAAATAAATAAAAAAAAATAAAACATGCGGGTTGAGATAAGGGCAGTTTATCAGGAAAAAAAATGGGAAAAAAAAAGAAGCAATGAAAGAATACACAAAACAAGTGATGCACAACACAACGATGACTGATGCCCAGCCAGTCTCTGCAAACTGGTAGCCCCTTCTGGCCAGCTCCTCCCAGTTTTATTGCTGAGCATATGATATGGGTCAGCTGTCCTGGCTGTGTCCCCTCCCAGCTCCTTGTGCACCCCCAGCCAGGCAGGGTGGTATGAGAATTCAAAAAGTCCTTGACTTAGTGCAAGCACTGCTCTGCAGCAACTAAAACATTGGTGTCTTATCAAAATTACTTTCTCCCTAAATCCAAAACACAGCACCGTATCAGCTACAGTGAAGAAAATTAACTCTATCCCAGCTGAAACCAGGACAACAAGAAATCTGAGGAACTCTGTGCTTATAACAGATTTTCATCAAAAGAGATTTTAGCATCTAAAAATCTGGTCACTGATCAGAATTGAGCAATCTCCTGTAACTTTGACGGGATTCATCTTGGGCTTTGTCATCTTGATAAGAGTTAGATGTTTAAATCTTTAAATCTGTTTGCATTATTACAGGGACACAAAGACAAGTGTAAATTTTTTATTGTTGGTTGGTGATTGCCTGTACCAAGGCAGCTTTAGAGAATACTTCTCTTGTATGTGATACATCTCCTGCCCAGAACGAATTTCTCCTTTTCTAATTCCTGTAAATGAGGATCATACCTGTCTCATAAAAGGAGACTGTTCTGGGATCTGACAATGGTCCCAACTCTCCAAATATCCTTTACATAACCATAGACAATGTAATGTGGGCAAACGTGCCACCTTTGATCAATCTCTGTTCACTGTTAAGTAAATCCCCATTTTAGAAGGGAATGAAGTGTTTTAAAGCCATCTCCTTGTTTTCGTATGGTTCAACTTGGTCTGGGAAACTTAAAGATCTCCTCACTCATCCTAAAGGCTGGTGCCAAAGAAAAACCTTCAGATTTTGGTTCTTTCTTGAGATCATTAACAATGTGCCTGAAGTTTATTTTTTAAAACCGAAAACTTTGGAATATTTCAGTAAAAGATTTCTAGACTTGCAAATCAAGAAAATTGGAAGAAAAGCCATTGTCATAAGTTCAAAATGTACACAATTTTTGAACAATTAATTACAATGCAGTTTATTGAGAAAATTGTTTATCAATGTATGTTATCGAACAACTGCAATTTGTGCTGTTTAGGCAATAAACATAGCTGAGCTTTTCAGTTACCGTAGTGCTATTTAATGGAAAACTTTATTATTATAGATTTCACATATGTGAATGTGTCCAAGAATAAGGAACAGGTTCCAAGTGCTAAAGACAGAAACATCTCACTGATTTTATTTCAGCTTTGAGGCCCAATAGGTTGTCTTGTAGATTCATTGGCAGGTAGTAACCAAACCCAAACTTGTGCTGTTTCCACTATTCAACCTTCCCATTCCAACCAAAAGAGTTGGAGAAAACTGCTGAAAACATATTTTTCTGGATAAGTTAAATGAGTCTGTGAATTACAGTACAAGCAGATCCCGCAAACATTCCCTAGGTAGGGAGCCCAGGTTAAAACATCCTATCGCATGTTTTGGCACATCATGCAATGGCTTTTCTGCCCCCACATTGCTGTTTGGTGTGCAATCAAAGCCAGAGAAGATGGCTGGGCACTTCTTGAGCAATGCTTGCTATCAAGGAAAACATACCAGTGAACCGTTCTCTAAAGCTGCCTCATATCTGGTACAGTTCATTATTTCTGCCCCTCATTTATCTGGATCTGCAGAGGGAAAACAATTGCTTTTAGTATTTGTCCCTCACAGACGTCACTCTACGGACCCAGGGTGACAGATAACTAATTTTATTCATGGAAGTTGAAGAAAAAATATGTTCATGTTCTGCAGAATGATCTCATCCTTCCCACAAAAATATAAATTTTGTGGCCAGACACATAAAGTTTTCCTAAATACAATACTAACCAATTTTAGAGACTATTTTATTATTTTATTTTATTTTATTTTATTTTATTTTAATTTTATTTTATTTTATTTTTAATTTTTAGGAACAAAGCAATCCATCCAATGATCAATACAGTGAATAATAAGCTGTAGGCCTTGATGAATCATACCAAGACTGATTTTCATACCAAGAATGAAAATGGCATTTCAAAAGACTACAGACACGTTATACAAGACATCTAATTTTGCAGCCATTCTGAAGCACACATCTTTGCCTCTTTCTACCAATGTGAAATACAGCATAGTAGTACATAGCAATGTTCTCAAGTCCATATTGAAGACATATAATTGTTTGCCATCTGCTAGGAATTGTTCCGTGAAAAATATCTCGTCTTTTAAATTTTGTTACTTTGGAAGATTATTTTCCCATGGGTGGTGCAAGAGAAAAAAGTGTCATCATTTTAAGTGAGCAGGGGACATTATAATCGTACCTATGCCAAACCTGTCTTGGCAAAATATGTGCAAAGGATGAAAAGAAAGAAAATCAGCAACATGCCCTTGGCAAATAAATTCTAAATTCAGCATCATTATCATAAATGACAGAGATACTGCCCCCCACCCTCAGCATTGTGTCTGAAACACTTAGGAAATATTCTTAACCCAGGAGAATGTTAACACTGAAATATTGGAATCGATCCTTGATCTTTTTGAGATTGCTCATCTCTGATCATAACTGAAATTAGTCCTTCATCAACTAAAATTATTGGAAAGCCAAAGAGATATCTCTGTGCTTGAGGGCCCTAAAGGAAGGGACCTTCAAAGTCTACCTTTAACATTTTCCCTACATTTTGAAAAAGGAAAAAATAACATTAGAAGTTCCTACACACTGCCATTTTTGGTAACGAACTTTTCAGCAAATGTAGAAGAGAAGAAGGAAGATGATAGAGAGGTAAACAAGCAATTAAAAACTGTAATGACTTCGTGCATCATGCACAGTCCTACATTCACATGCAGCAACAGTGAAGAGTATCATGAATACTGCAGCTAGTGATCTGGTAGTGGTAGCAACTGGGAGACACCTGACACCTTATTGAAGCAACTCCTACTGACAGCTGAAGGGCAGTTAGCAGAATTGGTGGCAGATGGATTTTTAATTTTAGGCCTGAGGTGACTGAGGCTTGCCTTTTTCCCCTAAAACTCCTTCCTTAACTGTTTTAGGACATTGCACAGATTATGAGCTAGAATCTCAATATTGCTTTATAAATGATCAAAAAGACATTTGGGTGGAGGAAGACTTCTCTTCCTTACACTAGTGTAATAGCTCATTACAAGCCTGATTTTTTGGATTCTTGAATACAAAGGTTCAGAATTGCTGAGTGTTGTAGACCATTACATGTTGTTTGTCATGGGCTGTGATCTTAACCCTGTATTTTCTCCCTTTCTCTGTGCATAACCAACTGCAGCTGAGGCAACAGAGCTGGGTGATACAGCAAATCAGGCTGTTTTTTAAAACTGTTTCTCCTCCAATGCTAGGGACTGCATGTGCTTCCTTCAAATGTTTTTACTACGATAGCCATGTGTCCTCCTTGAAGCAAGGGGAGAATTACTTTCCTGTTACTATTGCTAAAACAATTGCAAATGACTGCAACTTCAACAGGGTTGGCTAGTGTGCAAAGCAGCTCACTGTCTTTCTGAAAAATTGTAATTATCAGTAATTAAGTAATTAAGCCAATTATCTGAATTTCTTAATCCTCTGGAGTGGCTGTTCATCATACATTTTCTAACAGCATCAACACTGATCTTTAATCTTACGTTAAGGAGTTCCTTTCACTTATCCCAATGACATTCCAACATGAATTCTACTATTAAATATGAAAATGCAGAATGTAATTCCCCCAAAATCTGATAACATTCTTGTAACATTCCTATGGTACCATGAGGGTATTGCAAATAACATTATCCTTTTATGTGCAGAAAAGGAAATCTGAGATTGCAGGTCAATTGAAAAACTATTTGTTACTAAGTAGAAGTACAGTATGCTGAAGAAAAATTAGGTGACAAAAAAATAAGTGACTGAAAGAAGTTTTTCAGTTTTCTGTCTCCATGGAAAATTCTTCATTCTTAGTAGCAGTTGTCAAACAGTGGATGTATAAGAATGTAAACAAGCTAACTATTTTGTACATAAGTGCTGATACTGGCATAGCCCCATAGCAGGTAGAATGTTGTTGACATACTCTCCTGAGTTTATTCATCAAATAAGCTGATTTGTTTCTTCTGCTTTGAAAAGACACATATGGGTGGATTGAAATGTAATTCCCATTTTAAGCCTCAAACATAGTCAGTATGGATAATGTTTGTGATGACAAAGATTTATGAATTGATAGAAAATTGAATCAATAGAAAAGTGAATTTCCAAAAAAAAAAACACCACACCACAACACAGTTTTGTTTCTTTCTGTCTTTACAGTATTGTTAATCCTTTTACCATCTCCATAACTGATTTTAAAGCCCTTAAGCATATACCTGGGAATACTCCCCAAATAAATTTTTCCTCTTTTGCCATGAAAAGTTAGAATGTTTATTCTTAATAAGATAGCTTTTTGATGATATACAGCTGATTTCTAAACAAGCTGTCAGTTTTCTATCTTCACATTGCTAAAGGTTTGCATCCCTCCAATATAGTTCTCTGTGCTCCGTTTCAAAACATTTTAACCTTTCTTTTACATTTCGTCATGCTTCAGCACAACACTAGAATAGGTATTCTGAGACCAATCTTAGCTGCATTTGCTACATATGGTATTTGAATTTTATTTACCTGTCTAATACTAAGATACTGGAATGCAGGTCACTTCATGGGGTCCATCCATATCTTATTCCGTTCTCACTGTGTCACCCTGAAATCACTTGCTTGGATTTAAGCAAACTAAAGTAACGATCATAGTACAATTGTACAGGGTTAAACCACATTCTTGGGCTTATGAATGCATGGGCCTGGTCATTCTGACCGTGAAATGATATTAAAATGCTGTCCACCTTGATATCAGGAATATAAAGCTTGTTGTTATCTCTTTGGGGTTTATGCTGCAGCTTAATCTACTCAATATTATGGCTTTAAACAGGGCTGATTTTAAGATACTGTCTTTGATATTGATTGAATAGTTTCTAGTAGTTCCCAGTCATGCATTTACTGAGTACGCTTATTGAGTTTTCAATAAAGTTCAATGTGTTCCTCGTAGCAAGGATTGTAAAACTCATATATTGCTCCAAACCTCATTTTGGTGGATTAGCTATGGGAATTATTAAAGGTACAGCTATCTGTTTTCCAAAAATCAACAAAAGATAAACTCTGCTTCAGTAACTGCACACTTCTGTCTCATGTTGATAAACTCAGCATTATTTTTCTTAGCTTTGTAACCATTCACATCTCCATCACTAGAAGTAAGCTGTCATTGCCATTCTTTACATTTCATCTCGAGGAAAACGCATATATTAGAAGAAGGATGTTCTCAGAATTAAGGGATCAAACAGGAGTTTTTGTTGTTGTTGTTGTTTTGTTTGTTTGTTTTCCTAATTCTCTCTTTATCATACCTTTATCCTCAAATAATGAGCTCTCTCCCCAGCTGCATGTTAAAACCTTTGACTTCAGTGAGTCCTTCCACTCAAAATTTGCATGCAATCCATCTGATCCAATTATGTCTACAGACTGGATGCCAACATCTGAGCTACCAACTCAAACTCCAATTATAGTCAAAGCAGAACAACAATTTTCTAGGCCTAATCTAGCCTAATTTAGAAGGTAAGAGATGAACTGTGCCCTGAAAATGCTGATTTCCCTCTATTGTCCATAAGAGGGGTTATTGATGATACTTCAGATGTGAAGGTATACAAGATGGTCTCATCCCTTGTGTTACTAACCTACAGCTATGCCTTCACCACTGAAAAGATGAGAAATTCCACAAAGTCATTGGGAACAATGCACTATTGACTTACCTGGCAGTTATCCTGTGTGAGTGCATCGTTTCTTTCCAGTCTGATGTGAAATCTCTCAATACTGTGCCGCAAAAGCCCAATAGCAGATATTTCATCAGATGGTGCTGCAGCTCACTGGCCTAGGCAGTCTCCTGGACAGAGCTCTGACGTATCAGTGCTCTGAGGCTGAAAATATTCAGTGGGATTTTTCTCGTCTTAATGTAGATGCTATACCTGAACCAGGGATCCTTGTTGACAGAGGATACAAATTGGCATTTTCAGGACATGATTCATCAGATCATAGAATCATAGAATAGTTTGAGTGGGAGGGACCTTAAAGGTCATCTAGTTTCAACACCCCTGCTATGGGCAGGCACACCTTCCACTAGACCAAGTTACTCAAAGCCCCATCCAACTGGCCTTGAACACTTCCAGGGATGGGGCATCCACAGCTTCTCTGGACAACCTGTCTCATCACTCTCAGAGTAAAGAATTTCTTCCTTGTATCTAATCTAAATCTACCCTCTTTTAGTTTAAATCCATTACCCTTTTTCCTATCACTACATTCCCTGATAAAGATCCCTTTTTAAGTGTTTACCTTAGAATGAGGCAAATTCCCCAGAAGTGCCTGTATCTCTCCAAATAGAAAAAGTAGTTATTCAGTAATTCGGTTCTACGTTCCAGATGTCTGTAGGAAGTGGAGAGAAATTCATCTTCTGCAATTTATACAATACAATGAGCTAGATATCACCTTGACCTTAGCTCACTGAGATTCTATTTTCCTGAGTCTTTGCCTCCTTCTTTTACCACATCTTCGCTTTGCCTTCTATATACCCTGTAAGTCTTGTTTCCCTGACATTACTTATATCCTCCAGGATACCCAGGTCCTGTGTCATGTGTCATCTAGGAATGATAATTCTTCTACAGGATTATTTACAGGGAATTTAGCATCATTCTCTCCTTATGACAGTTAAAGTTCAATATGCTAAAACTTCACCTCAGAGATGTAGTCATTTGAAAGAAGCATTAATATATGGTAATGTCTTTCCTTTATGGAACCTCCACTTACTGGGGATGGGGGGGCTACTGACTGCATAGGTATCCTTAGACATTGTCTGCAAGCTTTAATCTTAAATTCAGCCAAACCATAAAAATATACTTACTTTGTTAATGAGAAGCTGTCTAGAGCAGTGTAAGCTTTTCAAAAAGAAAAATTCTACATTCCCCTTGCCGGGCAGTCCGAGGCAGATTCATTGCCTTGGTTGCTGCTAAGAATGGAACATTCCTATAAAAATTTCAGCAAGTATAAAAAAAATCTGAATTGTTATAGTGTTTTACTTTAGTGCATAATCTTTTAAAATACATCATAGAGAGTCAGTAATAAGACCCATATTGTTGAAGGAGTGCAACTTACAACCAGATCTATAAAGAAGTCTGACACATTTAGAATTGATAGTATATTTTGGATAGAATAGTACCTCAGTCTCAATGTGGCAGGTGCACAGAACACCTCTTTCACAAGCCAGTTGAACCTTTTGCATTGTATGATCTCAAAAAATTTTGAAGGTGAAGCAGCTACCTGATTGTATGTATTCACACTAAATCTCCAAGCACTGCAACAAAGAGTATCTAGGCCAGCTAGGCTTGATCACTTCTAAACTCACATATTGTTCTTCAGCATTCCTGTTCTTTGTCTGAAAGCTTTGAAAATAAATCGATCATAAAAGTGTAGCTATGGTTTATTTCTTAGTCGTGATTACTCTATATATGCAAGCAGGATATTTATTTTTGAGCTTAACAATAAATTCAATTATGATAACTATGTTTTGTTCATGAATGCTGAACATACTAATGTAGTAGTATTTTTCTCTTACTTAATGTTTTAAAACTAAGCTATTAGTTTTCTGTGCCTTCCATCTGAAATGAAACTGACTGTCTTTCTATAAAGACGAATAGCCCTGAAGAGAATGCTTTAGAATTCCATCATGACAAGAAAGATGTGATCAGTACTGGAGTAATTATATTTCTTAAAAGCTTTTCCATTCTAGTATCAATTAGGAACATTGTGGCTTTCTTCCACTATCTCATAACACTTACCCAGAAGGTGGTTTGTCTTTTTAATGCTTTCTTCTGTAGAGATGTGTATTTATGATTACATTCCTGAGTGATTAAGTTCTAAGAATTATCCTGACTCGCTTGAATACTTGAAAATGTACATAGTAATATAATTGTTATATTACTATTTATTTGTATTACTGTGTAAGTATGGAGACAGTGATCCACTGTGCCTCTTATCTCCTTGGCATTTGTAATTTTGAAAGGTTAAATTTCTAATTATGAGCATTATTTATTTATTTATTTATTTATTTATTTATTTATTGTAAATAAGCAAAGGACTACTATGCAAATATATGTATTTCCAGAGTAAAAAATAATTTAGAAACTGAATCTAGGAGGGAACCAGATAAAGCTCAGTCAGGGACAGGAGATGAAAAATTTAATACACTGTACAGACAACTTTACTATTTGCAGTGGGAAGTTTCTGTGATTTGCATGTGTCTGTAGTCACAAAAGTTGAGTGTGCTTCCCCTCACAACTATTTCTGTGCACTGAAATCCCATCATTTCATGTCATTCCCTTCAGCAAAGATGAGGAGAAAATCCTATCTACTTCTGATACTGATGTACTTTCACAGCTAGTGCTTCATTAGTTGATGATGATAATGTTGAGAGGGTGAAGATCTCTTGGAGCAGCACAGCTAGCACAGAAGTTTCCATCAGCCCTAAGATTGCCCATCTCACACCTGTCAGAGCAACAATTCTCGCCAAAAAAGGACATCAGCTCAGAAAAACCTATGAAAGATGACTCAAGGGTCATCATTGCAACTACTGGTACTCAATGTTATATTGAGCCATTCCTTGCTCAGTGTACACCAGATACTTGGAAAGGGTAAAGACTTAGGGACCGTGCAGATGCAGATGAAAATTATATAGATGTCTTAGTCTCAGCAGCTCAGGATAGCCAGCCATCGCAAGTGAAGAGCTGGATAATGGACTGTGTATTTTTTCATTTTCTAACACACATTTCAGCTAGAACAGTTGTCCTTATCCAGCGTATCAACTGTCATCGGGGCAGGGATAAACATTTATGATATGATCACTCAGTTATACAACAATCGAGGATTTGTAGCGGTATGAACTGTGGCAACTGGACAACATTGCTTACTTTTAGCAGCATTTTTTTCCCCCGAGTGTGAATGAAAAGGACTTTACAGAAGACAGGCTATAATACTATTAAGACTTTCATAGAAAACCTATGGAGAACGAGCGAGGCAGGGGGGGTGATGCTGTATGTAACGGAGGGTCTGGACTATACAGAGCTCACAGTTAGAGATGACAGAGTTGAGAGCCTCTGGGTAAGGATTAAGGGACCAGCAAATAAAGTGGATGTCTTTGTGGGAATCTACTATAGATGACCCACCCAGGATGATGATATTGATGAATTATTCTTCTTAAAGAAGAAGTTCCTTAGAACTTAGAGATGACTCTAGATCATCATTGTTTTTAAAGGTGACTTCAGCTTACCAGATGTGAACTGAAAATATCACACAGCTGATACAAATAGGTCCAGGAGATTCCTAAAATTCCTTCTTGATAACTTCTTGGTACAGGTACTAAGGGAACTGACTAGTAAAGGTGTCCTCCTAGATTTGTTGTTGGTAAAAAGAGGGTCTCATGGGTGAAGTGATGCTTTGTGGCTGTCTTGGCCATAGTGTCCATGTTCAGTTTACAATCTTTGGTGATAGGAGAAAAACTGCCACCAAAACTTCAACCCTGGATATGGGAAGAGCAGACATCAGGCTGCTCAGGAAAGTGGTTAGTAAGGTCCTCTGGTAAACCACTTTTGAAGAAATCGGGGTCCATCAATGCCGGTCAAATTTTAAGTACCACCTCTTAAGAGCACAGGAATGGGCAATTCCAAAATGTCAGAATTCAAGCAGGCAAGGTAGAAGGTCAGCTTGGCTAAGAAGGGACTTTCTTCTATAGCTTAGGTGGAAAAAAAAAGCATATAGCTACTGGAAGCAAGGTTGGATGACATGGGAGGACTACACAGATGCTGTTTGCCATTGTAGGGAGAGAATTTGTATGACCAAAGCTCAATTAGAGTTTAAACTGGCCAGTACTCTGTGGGACAATAAATTAATATATATATATATATATATATGTATAAAGAGTAAAAGGAGGACAAGAGAAAATATTGGCCTGTTGCTTGATGAGGATAGTCACTTCACAAATAGGGACATGGACAAAGCAGAGATGTTTAATGCTTTCTTTTATGTTGCATAATTGACTAGGATGTAGGACTTGAAGGTATATTTGAAAGTATATACAAGTAAGTTTGCAGATGACAGTAAATTAGGAGGAGCTGTTGACTCACTTGAGTGTAGAGAGGTCTTGCAGAGAGATGTTGACAGATTAGAGGGTTGGGCAACCACCCACTGCATGAAATTTAGCAAAAGCAAGTACCAGATTCTTCACCTGGGAGAGGGCAACCCTGTCTATACGTACAGACTGGGGGACAAGAGGCTGGAGAGCAGCCCCACAGAAAGGGATCTGGGGGTTTTGGGTGATCACCAGTAGAATATGAGTCAGAAGTGTGCCCTGGTAGACAAAAGGGCTAACCATATCCTGGGGTGCAACAGGCCCAGCTCTGCCAGCCGGGCGAGGGAAGGGATTGTCCTGCTCTGCTTTGTGCAGACCTCAAGGTGAGACCTGTACTGTGTGCAGTTTTGGGCACCACAATATAAGAAGGACATAAAACTATTACAGAGTATCCAGAGGAGGGCTACAAAGATGATGAAGGGTCTGTAGGGGAAGACGTATGAGGAGCGGCTTGAGGTCCCTTGGTTTGCTCAGCCCAGAGCAGAGCAGGCTGAGGGGAGGCCTCATGGCGGCCTGCAGCTCCCTCACGAGGGGAGCGGAGGGGCAGGCGCTGAGCTCTGCTCTCTGGGGACAGCGACAGGACCCGAGGGAACGGCATGGAGCTGGGACAGGGGAGGGTCAGGCTGGGGGTTAGGGAAAGGTTCTGCACCCAGAGGGTGTTCAGGCACTGGGACAATCTCCCCAGGGCACTGGTCACAGCACCGAGCCTGTCAGAGTTCAAGAAGCATTTGGACAATTCTCTCAGACACATGGTCAGATTTTTGGGTTGTCCTGTGTGGAGCCAGGAGTTGGACTTGATGATCCTTGTGGGTCCCTTTCAACTCAGGATATTCCAATTCTATGGAGGCCTCTTGCAACAGGATCAAAAGGGCAGACTGTAAGGCAGCCTCATTATCCTTAATACCACCAGATAAGCTTGTCAGAAAAGGTCATTTGTGAGTTTAAATTTTACTACTTTAAATTAGTAGTGATTTAAAAGAGTGGGAGCGTGGTTTCATGTGTACTTTGTCTTTTTAGAGCTGAATATTATTTTTTATTCGATTTTACCCATGTATCTAAGTAGGTCACCAGTCATTATCTATTTAGGTTACACCAGTATAGAATAAATAACTCTACTACATTTCTGTGATGGAACTGTATGCTTCAAATGCTCTAGAGTTAAATACATGAAAGTACTTAATTATTCAGGGAAATAATTTATCCATGTTTAATTAAAATGTGAAACTATCCTTGATAAAATGGATCACATTTCTGATTGATCTAATTTCTTTAAGTACTACACTGCTATTTTAAAAGGTGTAAATCCTGTCTATTTTACTTTGTATGTATGCATGTACACTCAGCCTTTGCTGAAAGGTGTATATAGGGTTTGGTGAGCCAGTGTTAATCAGAAGCCTAGGCTGAAGCCTCGGTGCACTTGCTATTGACACTGTTCAAAACTTGATCCCACATTCAAATATCCCCTCAGTCAGACTTTAAAATTTGTAATCCCTATTATGAGCTGAGCTTCACAGCTGAGTCCACCTGGGTCTGACATGTAAAACAATCTCCAGTGTGGGAACCTAAGGCTACTTTTACATCATACACAGGTGTTTTGGGACCCTTAAGGCTGTTTTGACTGTGAATTTTCTCAGCTCTCCTGCTAACATGGTTAAAGGCACTACCTATTTCTCAGCCTCCTCTGCACTCACCTACCATCTCACAAGCTGTCAAATACTTACTGAAGTGCTAAAATGTGAATACAAATTTAACATAATGAAGTTAAACTTAGAGCAATTGTTTTTGGCTTATGCTTTGCTTGGAATTTGCTTCTTGTGCATCAGGTCTGAAAGACAGCTGGAAGATAGGACTTGCCTGAAAGCTTGTCTGTTTATCCACTGATATTCAGTATAATAAAAGACCCTATTGTTTCCCTACAACACATATACTGCTTAAGAGTTTTATTTGAAGCGTTAGCAGCTGGCTGCATATTAGCAATACCATGGTTACTCATGGTCATGAAACAGGTAATAAGAATTAGCATTTAACTTAATACTCTTGAAGGCAAGCTAGAGGGCTTGCTACTACTCTTATTCTACTCTTACTACTTTTGATGGGGTTTTCTGCATGGTGGCCTGCCCTCTGAACTTGGAGAGCTGTCTGCTAGTACAGTAGCTTTGAAGAGCGGAGACTGGCAACACAAAGAATAGCACCTTAAGGGCTCTTTTTTTCTCTGTTGATTAGAGATTGAGTCTTCTGTTAGTACCTGAGATGTAAACATACACATCTGCAATATCTAAAGTTAGGTGAGGTGAATCCGACCCAACTGAACAGTGTTTGTGTCACCTCTATATTTCTCTTGTGCCAGCCAAAAAGGGACAAAGTACCCCTAAAAACAAAGGCCAATTCAGGTGACGTGCTATACAGTTATGGCAATCAACAGAAAAGATGAAGAAATTCACCTACTTGTAACAAAAACACAAGATGCATGTAATAACTTTAATTTTGCGCTCCTTTACAAGTGTAATCATGCAGCTCTCCACTAATTCCTGTAGCTATATATGACCTGAACAAATTTGTTTAGTGTCAGAAATCCTGGACACTCTGCTGCCAAACTTGCTGTTCATAATGTTACATCTAAAGAGCTGCATTTTGTGTTCCTCAGCTTTTGAAAACAGGCAATTGCAAAATGCATTACCTTAGAGTAAGTGGCAGATCTGGATTTCTTCATATTTAAACATGATGAGCTCTTTTTATACTAATGTGAAAAAATATGTAATTTCATGGATGTTTCAACAGTACTTATCGATTTATTTCAAAAGGCAGGGAAAGCTTTTGATCTTGTCTGAAAATTAATTAACTATTGAACAGAAAAAAAAGGCAAACAAGAAAATAAACACCAAAAAAACACCTTAATTTTACTCTGCAAACATAAGGATTTCCCATAAAGAAAAATAGATGTATGTGATGAATAGATACAACTGATTTATTTCTCTACCAGAAAATCTGAAGTGAATGAACATGGTGTGAAACACAGAGCTATACAATGGAGAGCAGATGAACTTAGTGGATACTTTGCTGCATTGAAAATCATAATGCTAAGTTATCCATTTGCTTAGCAATATCATACTCATCTTCCACATAATCATTCTATTTTTTCCAATGTATGTTCTTAATAATTTATCTGATCTTCTGGTGGATATCAGGAACAGCCTGAGAATTACACAAAGCAAAGTCTCTGTCTTACCTTAGGGGAACAACATGTCAAAGGTATAACTTGCTCTTTTGCTGAGCACATGATAGAGAACTCCCTTTCTTACTTAGACTTTGGGTGAAGACTAGCCTACATACATATTCCATGTTTTCAAAACCAAAACTTTTACAAAAACTTCAGAAAAACTTGAGTCAACCCTTGCTTTTATGACCTAATGAAATGTCAAAAATTGGTCCATGCAATTGGCTCAGCCATATCTGACTGTTTTCTGCACTAAAGGTATACAAAGCAGAAGAAGACTGGCAGCCAGTCAGAGCCGGCAGCCTTTCATTCCTCCATTAAAGTGAATCTGGTCAACATAAGATGTATTTTTCAGTTTTAATTGGACTATTCATGGACTTTCAGTTTTAAATGTGAAGCAGCCTGTAGAGCTGGAAGCATTTTGTGCCTCACTGAAGTCTTTCAATTTATTGTATATTGTACATGTAACTCTACCTATCCCTCTGTCTTTACCCAATAATATTCCTCCCTCTGAGTTTCACCCAGGAAAAACAGTTGACTCAGATTTTGGAAGTCTTTAAGTCTTGTTGCTAAAATCAACACACTTCAAATCAGGCCTTTCCCTTGGAGAGGACTCTGGGAAACATCACTCAGTCCCTGCAGTCTTTTAGTGTCTTTCTCACCCTGCTCTCTGAAGAGACAGATAAGGTCTTATGTGCTTGGTAAGAGCTATCCAGGCTAGCAACCTTGGTCATTTCAGTTCCCACCTATACCTACATTACCTAGAGCACAAAGGTAAGCAGTCAGGAAGGTCACAGGAGATCCAGGGGTCTACACTGGGCAGTGCAAGGGAGATGACAACACAATGCTATTAACTGATAGAGAATCAGGCCAGAGGGATGATATCCAGGGACAATGTTACTTCGAGGCACCACTACAGCTTGAGTGATTCAACATCAATTCAAATCTTGGATTTTAACTTAAATGACAATAGTTAAAGATTTTTCTCTCTAGTGGCATAGTCCCTGTGGTCAAAGAATATAAGGAAGATATAACTTTCTGGGTGATGACACTATCAGAGTAGCAAATAGTTAAAAAAAAAAAAAAAAAAAGCTCTTGACAAAATGTTTGCGTGGAGATCTTATCTGTTTTTACCACCCATCCTCCATATTAAAAAGTTATTTGTCTCTACAGCTTGTATGAGATTTGATTGATAACTTGTCAGTAACATCAGAGGGACAGAAAAAAAATCATTGACAGAATGGTTTTGTTTGTTTGTTTGTTTCCTTTTGGAGAACAAAATGGTCTTTACATGATCTCAGGGTGAATAAAATAACTAATTTTAAGGTACTGATTTATGACATGCAAAATCTCCTGAGCTGAAATGGAAAAAAGCAGAAAAACAAATGATGGCTGTGTTCGAGGAGAACAGGTAATTCAGCCTGAATTTAGCAACAGATTCTCCCCATCCAGCTTATATATAGAACAGTTTCTAGAAGTCATTTTTTCTTTTGTGCATCGTTAGTTTTATTTATTTATGTACAGCTTGAATATGGAGCCCTACAAGAGACACTCAGGTCGAAAAAAGGGCAGGCTTGAGCATTTATTTCCTGTCAAAACCACTTATATTTATGATAAAATCTAAGAATTTTGAAAAGGAGGATTCATATGTAGTCCTGCCCAGGGGTACAAAGTGGTTATGAATTGCTTCATATACTAGTCTTGTGTGTATTGGCTTTATGTAATTGCACCCAAAGGGTTGCACAGAAAAAATGCCTTTTAAAATACATTAAACATGACATACATACCATCCATAAGGTACCACGCATGTTAGGAACATGGGGATCTATTATAAGAAAAGAAACAAATCTTCTTTGATAGTTTTCAGCATTGTTCAATGCTGGATCTTTCAGGGGAGCGCTCACTTGCCTAACAGTGATTGTACTAAGTAGGTCAGCCAAGCAGACCTTGTGTCTCACAGCAGCATCAGTTTCTGCCCTGAAGTACTTAAAAGGTCTTTGGAAACAAGATGTAATGTGCAAGATACAAGAAGATGGGAAGAGGGAGAAAGTTATAACAGACAGCCCAGTGGCAGCAAGATTAATCCATGCCACTTGAAGGGATTGATTTAATTAGCTGGTTAAATTGGCAACCCAAAAACTGTCTTATCCTTAATTCAGGGAAGGTGCTTGTTTAGTCATATTTCCTTTCTGTGTTGAGGGCATCTCGTCTAGGGGTTTGCAGTCTGCATTGATCTATCTGAATCATAATCTTACAGTAGCATACTGCACATTCTAGCATATTAGCACAATGCAACTGCAGTTGGATTACCTGGGCCAGTATTTTTTTCTTTTTAGGAATCTTTGGCAGCTTCTTTTCTTATGGAAAACTATTATTTCTTCAGCTAGCAGAAGAGATCAATAATAGGCAAAGCAAGGTTTAAAAATAAACAATCTCTTTCATTGCTTTGACATGTCATCTTGGAAAGTAAATACTGAACAGCTATTATTAGGAAATAGGTGAACAGAATGGGTGAAAGGCATTAGCCCTGTTCTGAAAATATTTGACATATGGCATTGGGAAGAAGAGGGACAGATGAGAGAGATATATATGTAAGTCTCTTGACAATGATCAAATAATGATATGCGTGGTATTCCTGCTCATGAAGGCGTGTTATGGCAGGTCTGGTCCTCATATTCCAGGGTGAATTTGATTTCCATCAATTTCTGTGCTATGCATTTGAACTCTGCTGCAAGTACCTTCCCATCCTCTGAAAAGATGATGGTGCACTAAACAAGGAGCTCCTGCAACTTCTTCCCCCCACCTCCATAAAAACACCAGTTAACTTTTTTTTTTTTTTTAATGAAATTACAAAACGGCTTTTACAAGCATGATTTTAGCGGGGAACAGTGCATTTCCTAGTATGAGATTTGGATTTACATGAATAGAGAAAATGTTTTTGTGGTCTACTCTCAAAATAAACACGTTTCTAAACGTAAGAGAAAAAAAGTTAGAGAAACCTAAGTTAAATACCAAAGCTTAAGGAAGTGTTTATTAGTGATATTCACCTTTCAACTCAAAGTATAAGAAATAAAATGAATCACTTTTTTTAGGAAGTATTTCCTCAATCAATTTTCCTTTAAAGAATTAATGCAATTGGAGAGAAAATGTAGAAAAGGTTAATTGAAAGTATATGAAGAAGTTCTGTAACCTTCAATTTTCTGAAAGATGTGCCTATGCTTAGATGTTAAATTATTTAGATTTCAGTAATACTAACTTTTCCACAGTTGAATGTAATTGACAGTTCATAGCTTAAATAAAAGCCTCAGAGACCTTCTGCCCAATGGTGGCCATCTGGATTTCAGAGCAAATTTTGTTCAGAGTTCAACAAAAGCCCCAGTCTGCAACAAAAGATCTTGGCACTGAGGAAAAGAATTTATCCTTCTAAAACATGATCACTTGTAGGGTGACTTGAAAAAACAACAAACAAACAAACAAATTGTACTTTGGTGGAGCCCTTCTGAAAAGAGCTTGGATCTGTAAGTGAAGGAACTGTCTGCTGTTGCTTTATTCTCACTGAAAAACACAGTTTTGTGCACTATTTCTGAGCAGAGAAAACTGCATCGAGGACACACCTGACCTATCACCAAATATTCCTAAATACACAAACAACCTGCAAGACTCAACACTTTGACTATCTGCTAGGTGGCAAGGGTGTAATAACACAAAGAAAATAAGGAAGAGTTTTGATGTATAATCATCCCACCTAATTTGTAATTTAAATGATTAGAGTAGGAGTAGATTCACACTTGGCTCCAATGTTAGTCAAAAGTGTGAGATACCTCCAGAACAAGAGCAATGCCAGAAACTGGATGTGGCTGTTGAGGGGCCCAAGAGTAAATATGTTTCTTATTCAAGTGATTCTGGAAAAGAGAAATAAGAGAATACAGACTGAAGTGTTTTTAAGAAAAACCCATAAGCCCCATTCACCTACCAAGGGAAAATAATAGCAGGATCTAGCAGGATCTCTAATTTCATATATAGATAAGTTTATTAAGTTGGAGTGATAATTTCAAATTGCACAGAACTTAACATTTCTGTGTATCTTTTCTAGATTTTTTTTTCAAACATAATTGCCTATTTTTATTGTTGTTGTTGTTGTATGTTGATAATTCAAGGTTTTCTGAGAGAATGGCTGGTCTTCATCACTTTCCCCACTATACTGCTATACTGTCTATTTAATTTTAAATCTTGACCACTTTGCTGAATGAAATTAAATAAAATATCCAGTGTATTTTCTAGCAGTTCTAATAACTTTGCTAGGGAAAGTAAGAGCAAGTAGAAATCACAACCAGTACTTTTGCTTAGGAGTAATTCTCAGACTTCATATGAATCTATTCATCCATAAAATAAAAGAAAATAACATAAAATTACTTCATAATTTGACATCAATGAGCAATCTCCATGTATATTGAAATGGAGTGAGTTGCTCAGGCTAATGTATTTAGCAAATGTTGGAAAAAAAGTCCTTTTCAGATTTAAGCTTTGGCTCATGTAATTGCCCATTATTCCCATAATAACTCACCCCCACTTTTTTTTTTTCTTGTACAAGAATATTCAAGTGGCATTTCCAGTTCTGTTGCTGTCTCACTGGCCTCATTAAGAACAGATTTATTTTTTTTTCCCTGTATTTTTGAGGTACATCATCCTCTGTATAAGAAATCAGTTGGAGGAAGATATTTGTGTTAGGTAATACTCAATGAAAAAAGTATTTTCAAAAGGCTTATCCAAAATCACAATGTCTTCTTGTGGGATTGCATTTCATCTAACACTGTGGTATTGCTGGTTGTTCTGTGAGAGGCTATCAAAGTCCCTTAACCATTTCATGCCCTCTAAGTCAGTTTTCCTTAAATCCTGACTGTCTCTCAAAATATTTTGATTGCAAACGGGAGCTTTATGACAAAAGGAGCTAGAGCAGCTGGGCTTGTTCGGAAGGGAGCTCTCGCAGACAAACTATTCAGAAGAGGGCTTTTAGGGAGAGTGGAAGTTCACACTGAGGAAGACTACTTAAAATCTTTCTTGTTTAAGGAATTTCTTAATGAAAGCACCAAGTCCCAGTCCTGGCTGAAATTTGTGAAAAGTTGTTCCCCACATAAGATTGTCCCATATAATGGACATAGTATTAGGAGATGAATCCCCAGTTTTACTTTCATCTTCTTTTATAATAGTTTCTCTGTTCTCTGCATCTAAAAGTCATCTCTTTTTTTTTTCTTTTTTTCCCCTTTTTTTCTCCCTTTTTTTTTTTTTTTCCTTTCCTCGTGATACTTACAACCATGTAGTATTTTTTCTCTTCCCAGTGAATTTCGGGAAACACCTTTGGTGTCATGGCAACTTGTTACTTTAAGATTTGCCAGACATAACTTCTTGACTTTGTCTTGAAATACCATCAGACCAAAGTTTCAAAGCCAAAAAAAATGAAGCTTAGCAATTGCTTAACAATTGTTCTTGCAATCTCCTCAAGGTGCAGTATGCTACAGAAAACAGTTTTGTTTTTTTTTTTTCCCTAAAGCTTTCTTTTTCCAGGTCATCTATAAATATTCTTCAGCATCAATATTGAAAGGTTTTTCCTGTGCTGTCTTTTAAAGTCTCAGTTGTGCTTTGAAATGTATACCTGCAGAGGTGGAAAAGAAGCAGAAATCATCCTTTTTCATCCCTGCCCAAATATATGTGTCGAATGGAGACAAGCAGTTACTTCCTTATCATTTTTATTTTATTCGAAGGGGACATGCTCGTAGGAACATTATCTGTGACAGTTTTTTATCCTCCTGCACGACAGCCTCTTCCCTGTTCACTTCTGTAGCCTTTATTTCTACATTGTCTCCTGCAATGTTTTCCATTTCCGTTTGTGTGTCCCTTACTTCCTCTTTCCTATGGCAATAAAGTAAAAAAGATTAAATTTGATGGCAACTGTTTGAAGCAGATCACCATGGTTTTGGATTAATTAGGCAGTAAGATTTAGCGAGAGGAGTCCCTCTCTACAAGTCTTCAGGGACACTTCATCCATTGATTCTATATGAACATGGAAATTTAAGTTAGAAAGATTACTACATCAGATGCAAGTTTACAGTTTGAATTATGAAGAGAATTTTGCAGTCTAAGATAACTAATAGGATTTAAATTTGCTTAGCAAAAGATGTCTTAAGAAAGAAATGGAGTTGCATAAGAGTAAAAGGAACTGCTAAGTTAGGTGTCCATAAATGCTCGTGAGCTACTTTTTGGCAAAGACTTTGAACATGCATGAAATGAAGCTCCTTCTTTTCTCTTAATGCTTAGTATGGAATTTGATAGGTAGAGTTAATAAAAATGCTATAGATCATTTTGTTTTAATTATTATTACTGCGCAGAATTTCCAGAGGCCTAAATTTGCCCTTTCACATGGTACTCATATTTACATCCTACAAAAATTATTAGTTCTATATATGAAAGTGAGGAAAGATTTGTTTTTGCAGATCTGTCACTAACATCAGTAATGTTTGTCAGGATGACTTCACTGTCTTAGTTCAGAAGGTCCTTGAAGAAGCAGTGCATTGTTGGTCAATTCGGGAATTCCAGTTACCTCCTTGGAGCATCAGCCCCACTGTCCATCCAAGTGTGTTCCTGGTTTGCTAATGCTTTACCTCCAATTATCTCTCTTACCCTACACCTTTTCCACTGTATGTCCCCTCTTTTTCCCCTTTTGCTTTAAAGTCTTGCCTTTTCTTGCCTGGCCTGCTTGGGAGGCAGTTTAATTTACCAGATACTATTATTTTAGGGGGAATTCAGATTTTTTTTTTTTTTTTCTGAAACACCAGGTTATTTGGCAGTTATGGCCTCCATTCTTGTTACGCTTTGCAATCACAAAATACCTTTAAAGAAAATCTCTTATATGTCAAGAAGGCAACAAACCCACAGATTTCCTGTGTTCCAGATCACTGGGGGAAAAAACAAAACAAACAAACAAAAGAAACAAACAAACAGATTTTTGTTCTGTTCCAGATCACTGGAAGAGGCTCCCCAGGGAAGTAGTCACTGCACCAAGCCTGTTGGAGTTTAAGAAGCGTTTGGACTGTGCACTTAGTCACTTGGTCTGAATTTTTGGATAGACCTGTGTGGTGCCGTGGGTTGGAGTCGATGATCCTTATGGGTCCCTTCCAACTCAGGATATTCTGTGATTCTGTGATTCTATGATTCTATGATTTTCTTCTTGTCACAACATGTAATCAATATTAACAAGACTTCAGGTGGTCAAATCATAGAATCACAGAATCACAGAATCATCTAGGTTGGAAGACACCTCCAAGATCACCTAGTCCAACGTCTGACCTAACACTAACAAATCCTCCACTAAACCATATCACTAAGTTCTACATCTAAACGTCTTTTAAAGACCTCCAGGGATGGTGACTCAACCACTTCCCTCGGCAGCCCATTCCAATGCCTAACAACCCTTTCGGTAAAGAGGTTCTTCCTAATATCCAACCTAAACCTCTCCTGGATTGGATTATGATTAATTCAAGACAAAAAATAACACAATCCCTATCATAGGGGTGACTACCTGAGTTCTGTATGCCTCCTTTTATATACTTTTATTAGTAGTAACGAAGAGAAACATGTTTGCTACAGTGTAGAAAGCCTCACAATATTTATTTTTTTCCTCAGTCTTACTGGTTCATTTGCTAGGAGTGAAGGGAAGCAAAGCTTAAGGTACAGGATAAAGATTTATATTAACCATATATTAATTTAGCATATATTGATTATCAATTCACCATTTTTATTCATTTTTTAACCAGTGAAGAGAAAGAGACATTCATAAATTGTCTCATGTAAAAGTACGTGTCTAAAATAGGTATGTTGAACTGCCCTGCTCATATTAGTGTTTATTTATGGGCCAGAGAAAAGTAGAAAACTAGGAATGATAATACCATTTTGTGGAGAGTTTTTCCATAATGCTCAAACTAATCTCAGAACTTCAGTGTCAAAGCTCACAAGTCATCTTGGACAACATGTATATTTGCTATGGTTTTCTGTATGCATCTTTGGCCATTCTTGGATAAAAAATAGTGAGAAAATGACATTTGTGGCCCAGTTTAGTCATTCTTATGCCCTTTCTTTAAAAACAACATAAAGTTCTGCATGTAGGTCTTTGCCAGAATCCCATGAATATTGTGTTAGAAAATAGGGCTAGATGACGCAAGACATATTATACAAACCTACAACTACAAATAACCATAGCATAAATTTTAGTTCATAATTTATAAATTATATGTTCTCCAAAATAACACAAAAATACTATACCACAGCATGATTCCTAATTTCCTGATTCCTTACTGTAAACTGTTATGTAACTGAAAACTATTATGTATTACAGGAATAGTGAAGAAGTGCCGCTATCCTCGAATGCTGCTTTAGGTCAAATTAGTTGAATGTGCAGAAGGAGATTAAAAAATCTGAATATGTTTCTGACAATTTGAATTTCAATTAAAAATATTTTCATACAGCTTGGTAACCAGCCCTGGAGTTAATTTCTTCGCAATTAAATTTCTAATGTTACAAACAGTGAACCTATCTCTGCAAATAATTTAATGATACTAAAGTTGACTTGCTCTGTTTAATCATTGCTTATTATTTTTCCGTAGATGTTTACTATGGCAACTGTGTCTGATGATAAATTGATTTTTTTTTTTTCTGTTTACTAACATTTACTGAAACAATGCAATGATAAATTTCCCATTCTCATTGTCCCATTTCTCCACTGCATTGCAGCAGTGTCAGCTTGACGGTACTTTCAAACATTACAGTGGTGCCTTGAATTCTACCCTTATTCATGGACCACTTTCCCTGAACTGGCTGATCACTGTTTTGTGTCCTAGCCTTCATTTTTTTTTTTTTTTTTTTTTTTTTTAATCAGGCCTGTTTCTATCAATAAGCATCAGGGATAAGCAGCTGATATTCCTAGATGGAAGCTACTTGAAATACTAATACTGTGTACACAAACTGTGAATGGCTATAGTTTATAAAAGTGCTTTGTTCCTCTCTTTTTAAGTTAGCTATAAGGTAGATTTGTACATTATCAAGGGTGGCATCATTTCTGCTACACTTGGATGTTTAAAAGCTAGATGAGTAGTCTAAGCTGGTTGTCTCTGCTTCCTCTTGTCAGCAGAGAGATGGGCACCTAGAGTGAGAGACTCATTCCAAAGCACAACTGACATAAGTTGTTGTCAAGTACCAGACTGTGTGTTCTCCATTTTAATTAATGATCAATATAAAATTATGCTCGATCAAATTTGCAGGTTGTAAGTAACAGTTGTCAGTGTCAGAAGTATTGTAGAAACCAAGGAACCACATCACACAAAACTGTAATCACTATCTATATTAGGATTTTATATATATATATATATATATATTTACACCAGTTAAGCACATTTGCCTTAAAAATAAACAAATAGGCATTCATGTTTTAAGCTGAAAATCAGGAATAGGTTAACAGACTAGATAGCATACGTTTGCTGTTAAACTGAGCTTTATTTTAAAGATGTAAGTGAAGTACTAACGTTATCTGATACATTTCTATGGAACACAGGAAAACTGCATTTTAGGAAAGGGAAACTCCTCACAGGCATTAGTAAGAAATACTATTCACATTTTAACAAGAGAACTAAATAACAAAGTAAAGCAAAACCGTGCAAATAGTTTATTTTCATTGAAATATTTTCACAGATAAAATTAGAGAACTTTGTTTTGGATTGAAAGAATGCAAGAAAGCAAGAAAAGAAAGGCAGCAAGAAGAAAGAAGGAAAAACAGAAGGGAAGGGAAGGGAAGGGAAGGGAAGGGAAGGGAAGGGAAGGGAAGGGAAGGGAAGGGAAGGGAAGGGAAGGGAAGGGAAGGGAAGGGAAGGGAAGGGAAGGGAAGGGAAGGGAAGGGAAGGGAAGGGAAGGGAAGGGAAGGGAAGGGAAGGGAAGGGAAGGGAAGGGAAGGGAAGGGAAGGGAAGGGAAGGGAAGGGAAGGGAAGGGAAGGGAAGGGAAGGGAAGGGAAGGGAAGGGAAGGGAAGGGAAGGGAAGGGGAAATAAAATTTACTTGAAAATTCTTTGTTGTGCACCCAATGTAGAAAAGTGACTCCTAAGCACTTTTGATGATGACTTTCATCATAGACAGCTGAATTTCTGTCAAGGTTCTGATACCACATCATTGCCATGAACTCACTTGATGTCATAAGTCCTACTTGAGTAGCTACTCATCATAAAGTTCAAGACTGGTTCCCGATGTTCAAAAGGTAAGAGATTTATACAAATATTCACAATTATGTTCCAAGTGGATTCATAAAGGGATAAAGATATCAGAAGAGGATACTTTAAGATAATTTGAATGATAAGTGAAGGGTTTATCTTATCTTCCATGAGATTAGTGTTACTAGCAATTTTAAACCTATTATTTGGTGTTTGTCAATAAGGATTCTGTAAGAACTTTAACAAGTAATTTCAACTGGTTTTTGTGTGATGTCAGGAAATATTTGCACCAAGTGAATAAAAATGAAACTTAAAAATAAAAATTAGGAAATGATATAACAAATGCAATTTGGTGCTTTACTGCTTATTTGCTTTTTAATGATTCATTAGGAAATGAGATAAGGCACACAATTTAGTGCTTTAGTACTTGTTTCCTCCTCACAAATACTCCCTACAAAAGTCCTGGCTCGTATGGTTGGTTTTCTGTGTTCTAATCAGATGGATGAAAAACAAGAAAAAATCAATAAATATCCAAATTTATCCATGTTTTGGTAGCCTGATGCAAACTAAACTACAAGTATCTCTCCAGACTTTTAAGTGTAAAGAGCTGGGAAATTACATTGTTCCTACAGTCGTATAGCTAAAGCTACTTTTATTTTCAGCAGTTTCTTTTTTTTTTTTTTTTGGCGGGGTGTGTGGGGGTCGGGGAGGGAGCTGTTATAGTATTACGGAATATTAAACACTGTGTTATAATGTACTAGATATTGTACATTTTTATCAACTTTGGGCTTATTCTTTATTATATGTTTATTTTCTGCTTCATACCTTGGTCCAATATTGTATCACTTAGGATCAGATTTTCTGGAACACATTCCCACTCCAGAAAAATCCTATGATTTTGTGGATTTTCTAAGCTGAACCAAAATAGGATCATATTAACTTAATTTTCTGAGTAAACAAAAGAAAAGAAACATTTGTGACTTCAGTCTTACTGTTTGTTAGGACTTTGGCATCTTCTAGTACTAGGAGGCACCTGTTCCTGCTTAGGACTCAGAACTCATGTTCATTCCTTGAGGTAGGCATCTGAAGCTTTTTTTTTTATTTTATTTTTATTTTTATTTTTATTTTTATTTTTATTTTTATTTTTATTTTTATTTTTATTTTTATTTTTATTTTTATTTTTATTTTTATTTTTATTTTTATTTTTATTTTTATTTTTATTTTTATTTTTATTTTTATTTTTATTTTTATTTTTATTTTTATTTTTATTTTATTTTTTATTTTATTTTTATTTTTTATTTCTATTTCTATTTCCATTTCCATTTCCATTTCCATTTCCATTTCCATTTCCATTTCCATTTCCATTTCCATTTCTATTTCTATTTCTATTATTTGTTTTGATTAGGCTCACGAGTGGGCAACAACAGGGCTTAATTTTTAAAATGCATGTGTAGATGAAGCAATGCCTTCCTTGTCTACAAAAGTTCATTTATTTGAGAAATCAGTGAGCGTACTAGAAACCCAAGTTCTCCTGTCTGCTTGAGAGTTTTCAACATCACATCAGCAATAGCAGTGCCTTAAATGTCAAACTAATAACAGAGAAAGTGAACAGGAGAACATGAGTGCTGAAGGCGCTTACCACTACACCACACATGGATGATCCCAGCTGTTTTCTACTTTTGTCTGCTCCTGTGTCTCTTGGTTCACCAGACAAAGTTGAGACCATGTCTCCACCTCAGAACAGCTGCTAGCCTGACACTACACAATACTTAACAGAGCTACAAACATGCTCTCCTACAAAAATATTTGCTTTGATTTTTTTTCCTATTCCTTAAGTAAATGCAATGCAATTAGGATATTATCCTTAGCAAAGTAAACTAAAGGAAGAGGTGCTTGTCTAAAGTAATCTTTGCAAGAACAGTCTCCTTTAGTGTAAATTGAATAGAGAGCATTTTGTTACAATTACTTCACCTTATATTTTAGTCAGTATTGGACCTGGTTCCACAGTTTTCGGAGCTGCTGGTACTGCTTTTCCTTGAGTGCATCAGCAAGTTTTAAAAAATTACTACAATAATAAATTATAATTCAGAATCTAGCAACTACCTATTTTACGGGATTCCTGCTTTCTGTAGGTCTTTCTTCTTTGTTTAA
Organism: Anser cygnoides; assembly: GCF_040182565.1. Classification (NCBI taxonomy): domain Eukaryota; kingdom Metazoa; phylum Chordata; class Aves; order Anseriformes; family Anatidae; genus Anser; species Anser cygnoides. The sequence continues at coordinate 185,684,053 of NC_089873.1, forward strand.
ATTGTATATTTTTAGCAAACTGATTTAGGGACCAGATCCAGCAAAACTGTAATGCACAATCAATATATCTGTCTGTAATTTGACATATGCTTAAATTCTCTGTGTTGGATCCTAATTTCTTTATCAGGAAATGAAATTCTGTAGCTAGATCCTTGTCAAGAGTCGTCTTATTCTACATTTGTCAATAACTTGCTGTTGATTTTGATTGCCTTATCATTAAAAAAAAAAAAAAACTATTTGCTGGGTCTGAATTACTGAAACTCTTCTTCCCTATAGATGTCCAAATACTTTTTTTTTTTTTTTGGGGGGGGGGGGGGGGGGGCAGTTAACAGAGTTAACAGTTGTAAAGAAAAAGAGAGATACATAAATGAGTTTCTACATTGCATTTTTCATCCATTTTTTTTAATGTGACAAATATAGCATAGCTTTTAAATATTGACCATCATTACTCACCAGAATGAACAGTTCATCTACTCAGATAGGAGAAACAACAGTCTTCTGACATTTTTCACAATAAGTGCTGCAGTATAACCTTCACTTGTTTCTTTGCAGCTGTTTCTCTGAAGTTTTGACCTATAGAATTTTATAACTATTCAACTTTTATACTACCTTTTCTCTTTATTCAACTGACACAACATATGTGCAGTGAACCTTCAGGAATTCCTCTACACGTTGTACAGCTGTCTCTGAAAAAAGCTGGGTTTGAGAAGCACCTCTGAGATTTGTGCAAGCATGTAAATTAAAGAAAGACCTTTTTGTCCCTAATCAAGTATTCTTGCCAAGAATATTGCCGCAAAAGGTCAATGTCTTAGAAAGGGTTAAACAGTCTTCAGGGCCTAGTTTAACAGGAAATACTTGAACAGGAAATATTTCCTGGTTCCAGAAATGTCTCCTTTGAATGTAGAAAGGTAAGCACTTCATTGCAGTGCAAATCTAAAACTGCAAATGCTAAAGAGAAAAGTATGTGTGAAATCTTGTCATTCTTTCAGATGAAGCTGCCAAAATCTCTTTTGAAGATCTCCCGTTATATAAAACTAATTCTTTAATAAATAAATATAAACTTTAAAAAAGCATTTGAAAAAAATGTATTATATACATGTTTAATGGTGAATATGATTTTTTTTTCCGAAGGGCTTGCAAGATTTTTTTTATTAATAATTTTTTTTTATGTTTTTATTGGATTTCAAGGTAGAATTCAAGGGGGAAAATCATGATATATTTCATAGAAAACTTGAAAAAATTATTTATCTTGGAGTGCTCCTAATAGTTAGTAGAATGTGAAGCCTAAACACTTTTCATAGTCTATTTAGTTTATTGGGAATTTGGTTAAACATTGATTTGATTGTGGCTGAGAAGCTCTACACAGTCTGTCAATCTTTATATAGTCTTACATAAAGTCTTTGATATGCAGTGTCTGGAAACATACTAGAAAATCTTAAAAGAAAATGTTTTAGAAAGACATAGCTATAAGCTGGAATAGTAGGGGCTGGGACAGTTTCATCTCATGGAGTTCAAATGACCTTTTCTCTTCACCAGACAAAATATTAAATGAGGAATAAAGAGGTCACCCATGTCTAGCTAGTTGAGAAACACCTCCAAGACCATTCCTCCTTCTAAGATGTGGTACTAAGAATACGACAGGCAGCAGAGCATGGGGAGATAGAAGGTATGAGAACCCAAAGGAAAGCCTACGGTAGCCTAGGAACCAGCCTGACTGAGACGTATCTTATTTAAACTACGCCTTAATTCATTAATTTACTGGAATTTGCTCAGGATGAAACAGTTCATGGTATTATAGTTCTTTCCCCCATTGGCTGAGTAAAAAAGCTACAGTATGTGATTTATGTAAACCCTCAAATTACTTCTGTATATAGTCTAGATTAAGAGGTCCTTGCTTGCTCATGTGTGCAAACAATATACTATGGGCAGCATCGTTATTATATCATGCCAGTGGCCAGCAGATACTTCTCATATTTGTTGTAGGGCTTTGTAAGCAGCAAGGTAACCCTTGAACTGTGCAGTGAAGGTTGGTGCCATAGATTTCAGTGCAAGAATGGCTGAGTGAAATGTTCTGTTTTGTCCTTTGCCACAAGTCAGACTAGGTAATCAAAGAGAGACTTTCTGCTCCAGTATGCATTCATCCTGTTAGCTGTCTTTAAAAAGAAAAATGTCAGGAATAAATTTTCCATTTGATTTCCCAGATGAAAAATAAAGCAGTTTACTGACATTTTTTAATGTTTGCAAAAAGGTAATGTGTTATAAAAACTGATGAGGCAATGAAGGACTTATTCCACATATTAAACAATTCAGAAAAATGGTCAAGGATTAAAAATTGAAAAACAGAAGCAAAGTTAAGTAAATTCCTCTTAAATGAGATGGCAAATGGAAGAAAATAAAGAAAGATCAACAATTTCGTTTTAACCAATTGAGGGCATATTGAATTATCTATTAAAAAAAAAAAAAGAAAAAAAAAAGAAAAAACACAAACAAAAACAGTGCGGAGTCTTCAGAGCAGACCTTTTGTTCTGTGTTTGTACACAACAAATCATCCTGCCCTATCAGATTCACCAAGGAAAGAGGGGGAAGGATAGTGGGACAGAAGGTAAGTGCCTGCCTTTCCCAATGGAACTGCCCCATTTACTTTCATGCTTTAATCCGTGTGACAGGGAACACTTACGGCACTTTACCTGTTTCTCCCCGTGCTGTTTATTCAACCACATTACAATCAAGTCCAGAGTGAAGTAACCATCCAGGATTTAGTATGTAGATACAGACAGGTGATGAGTAGTAAGCCTTAGTAGAAGCTAAATTCATGTCTTTGTTGTTGTTGTTTGCTTCTTTGTTTCTTTGTGGCTGTTTGGGGATATTTTGGCTATTTCTGAAGCTTCCTATAACTCCTATGTCTACCAGACAGCTTGGAAATGCTGTTTAAATTAAAAAAAATAATGATAAAAAAATAAATAAATAAGAAAAGAATTTGTCTTCACTGGTGAGGATGAATCTTTCCCCCACACCCATCCTGTTTCCTGTTTCAGAATCAGATTGTTCCTATGTGAAAGTATCAACAGATGCTAGTTAAACAAAAACAATGCATGCCATTCTGCCTCCTAGAAAATCCAAATCACAACTGCTGTAAAAAATCTGTATTGGTCTGCTGCTAACAGGCTCAAAGTTATGAAATGAACTTGCATCTGTTCTGTCAAGGCAGAAACAACCTTTCCATGGCTGGAAGGTTAACCCGTGATTATTAGATACTCTAGCTTTCAAAATAAATAGCACCTGGCCTTATGGAAGTCAGTGCAAATGGTAGTGGTTTCAGTGGATCGATTTTCATTTCTTCTCATTCTCACTTTGTTGGAGAACTAATATGAAATGGTAAGTACATAACCATATATTAGACAAATAAATACTGTCAGAGGAAAAAAAGCAAAACTTTGAAAAGTTAGCTAACTTTGAAGAGTTATTCATTGACTGTTTAGTTATTCATTAACTGTATTCATTGACTGTATAGTGATCTCTGAAAAACTATTTTATGTCATTTCTGTGTTTTTTAAACATACATTTTACAGAGTATTAAAATTGTGCTAGAACTGCATAGATACTTGAGTGCATGAATATTTTCCTGCAACTTATAGTTTTCCCTCCGGTGTCTTTGTTTGGTCAACAATGAGTTTTATCAAAGTATATTTTCAAGAATCTCTCTCTATTTAGTAATATATGTATCCATTGCTGGCAATTAATATCATAAATTGCTATTACAATTCCAGAGTGTGTCTTTTGTAAATGCAATGATTCAATAATGTAATAGCAGAAAGTTAATTTAAAATCCATTCTTGTTTCCCAGTTTATTTTCAACACCTTAAAAAAATAACCTGTCCCCAAGATACAGCAATTTGAAAAAACAAACAAACAAAACAAACAAAAAAAACTTAATAGAGTTTCTTCAATACAAAAAATTAAGAAATTTATTTTTAACAGGGACTGTTATAATGGCAACAATTTATTTTCAAGGGCAAAACTTAGAAGACAAAAAAAAGTTCTGATGTTTGTAAAGCCGAGGCTTCCAAATTTGCAAACATCTTCAGAAATTAAAACCAGATAACTGATAGAAAAAGCTGTCCCTGTTTTGACATTAACAGGATCAGATGGGTGAATTTAGTTCAGTTTTGCTTTGTCAGAAATCAAAAGACTGCCTAAGGGCTATTAAATTGTCGGGTACTTTTCTGGGGAAAACTAATAGGAAGAAATGCTCACAGTAATTGATTAAAGATGACGGTTAATTCAGACAGTAAATAAGTAAGTAGAGAAATGATCCAGCACTGCTTTTAGAGTAAATTATTCCTAGTGCAGATTAAAAATAATGTTACATTAAAAAGAAAGCTCATTTTAAATGGACCAGAGGCTTGTAAAATCAGAACTGATCTGTTGTCAGTTTATTCAATTTCGTACACAAAACATTCAGATAAAAAGCAGTTTGGAATGTCCTGGGCTTATGGATTTCCATTGTGCTACAGTAGAGATGAAGCATCTTCCTTTTTGTATCAAGTTTTCTTGTCTGTCTTTAACTTCTCAAGTTTGGAGGTAAAATCAAAATATAAATCCTACAAATTTATGAAACTTGATTTATAAAACAGCAAAGAATGAACTGTTCATTCACTTCATGACAAGATTCAGAGACACAACAGAGCTCATAAGATTCTGGGATCATCAAATATTATCTCCCAGATGCGGGCCATGTCCCTTCTCTTTGGGGTAGATATATCATCACACATTCAGAGGCAGTTATAACATTTCCTTCTCCTTGAATGTGAGGTTAAGAGTGTTTTCCCATCTATGTTTTGTCAAATCAACAATGTGAATCAGGTTTAGAAACCCTCCATTGAAAAAGAGAACATGTACAGCATATTCCTGCAAACAGTTGTGCAACTGCTTGCAGGAATGTGCTGTACATGTTCTCTGCCATGACTGAGAGTGGTGAGCAGCCTCTCTGGTGCAGGAACCAGGGTCCCACCTTGAAAAAATGTTTTTCTTAAATTTTTTCATGCGTTACTCCTCCAGTCTAAATCTTGTTCAATGCCAGCTAAGTACTGTGGCCTCATCTGGACCATCTGACAATAACTTCTCATTGTTTAAAATACATAAACAGCACTGGGTGGTGACTCCCCTGACTCAAGAAGCATAGGGGTGCCATCTGGGCAGACTCAGGCTTTATGGTGTGTGATTATTTTTGGATGAAGATGGACTTTGTCATTATCAGAGGTTCACTTCATGAAGTACAGACTCGATAAGAACTTTACTTTTTAAAGTAAAATAACAAATTATGATTAGTTAGTGAGGTCCATAGAAACACATCCATTTGTGCTATGAAAGCTGATTCAAAATAACAGTATGTTGTTTTGTCTGTCAGGACAGACAGAACCATCTTGAGAAGAATTCTAGCTCTGAATGAACTTGCCATTCACTGTCGTGAGTGTTTTTCCTTCCGTCGTTAAGACTGCATTTACATGTATTTTATTTCTGAGCCTTCTCCAATTTTCTCAAATAGTTAATCATGAACGGTGAAGAAACATTTGGAATACAGCAAAGCAATTGCCTGGAGAAAAAGAAATAGTGCACACACTTTCTAAAATATTCTACATTTCCCCCCAAATTCTTCATGTAGCTATCCCAAAATTCTTCATGTAGATACTGACCAGGTACTTTGTCACTACAGTAACCATCTGGTTAATGAACTTTTCTCCACTGGGTGATACAGGAGCATTTTACATTCTCTTTTGTAAATGTAAACTGAAATGCAGATGTCAAATTTATGTCCCCAGTTCGGTCCTGTGTCTTGCTCCACAAGTAGTCCACAATGAATAAACATCTCATCACATGCGTTCTCTTTTGGAATGAGTTTATACTCGAGTATAAACCAGCTTCTCTCCAAAGCAATATGACTTGTTCATGGACTGATCACTCCAAAGATTCCTCCCAATAGTCATCATGATCACAGTTTGGTTTCCTTTATCCTCCTCAGTCCTCTAGTACTGTACAGGCTTTTTCCTCAGATATCTCATGCCCATGCCCAGGTAATGCCACACATACCCTCAGAATCAAACTGTGAAACCACACTGCTAGTTGGTTGTGACATGATGTTCAAAAAATTTCAGATACTTCGAAACAAAAACATCCACACAAATAAAATATGTCATATGGCCAGAGGGGTGTCAAGTGGATGTCAAAGACCGCAGGTCAGAGGTTGTCATGTGTGTCTGAACAAGCCATTTTAGAGACGATTCATGTGCTACACTGTAGGCAAGAGCCATTTTGCACTGCCTGAGCTGCTGTTTTGGGATTGCTGCCTAGAGAGGATGACTGTAGCTGTACAGGCATGCTATTTCATACAATAGTACATTGGTACCGAGCGCTGCTTTCAGCTGGCATCATTTTATTTCCAACAGAGTGCCTGTATCCTTTCTGCAACCCTAAATCCACTTGGACCACACCAGATAAGCATTCCTGCGCCTTAATCTCCTTAATCCTCTCTGCCTTAATCCCCACTAGCGCAAAAGCTAGGCACCTGATGGCTGCCTTTACTCTGCAAGCACTGCTGGATAGATGCTCTCCAATGCAATAACCATTGGTAAAAGTCAAGGAGTAATACGAATACTGCTCCTGCTTTTGCATCAGCTGAAGCAGTCAGGAGGAGAATGAGAGATTTCTGCTATTGGAGTGAAGGACATCAGACATCCTGGGACATGAGGGGCCCTCAGCTGTTTAATGTAAGCATAAAGTGTACAGAAAGCAGGACTCCCTTCCATGGGCTCCGTTCATGCTCATTTGTGCCGTCTTCTACAAATGTCCCTTGGCCTCACTGTGCCACAGTGTTCAGCTGAAGGAACATTTTCAACTTGCATTGTGTAAGGTCACTTCTAGCGAAGGTTATAATGGGTCTTCTGAGACTCAGTTTGTGCACAGCTTGGCCTCGTTTTCTCCTGTTTTAGAGGAAAATGTTCCCTGTCAGAAGACACATTTATTGAGAGAGATGGGGAAAAATAGGACAAACGAGAGCTCTTAAAGCCTTCCATACTTGCCATAATACCTATCTCATGTGACATGTGCTCCTGTATCTTTTCATGTTACCACACATTCCCTCTCTTGGCTATTACATAAGTCACAGGGACAAGCATCACTAGTGATGAATTTTCTATGCTCAAAAGGTAACTTAAACAATAAAACTATGTTTTATTATTTTTAGTTTTATTCCACCAAGTAAGGATGCCCACCTGGAAAAAAAAATCTTGGCAGAGAAAGACTTGGGGATTCTGGTGGACCCACTGAACAAGAGGCTGAAGTGTGTCCTCACGGCAAATAAGGGCAACAGCCTCCTGAGTTACATTAGGAAGAGATTTGCTAGTAGGTCAAGGGAGGTGATCATTTGGATTTCAGTTATACTCCTTACCTTTGGTGTTACTGATGGTGAACTTAAGTGTTTAGCATGTCATCTCCTGGTTGACAACATCCATGTAACCACTCTCTGCAGGTTAGATAGCTGTAAGCAAAAGTTTTTGTTTTCACCCAGGCAAAATACTGCCATTGTGTGAAGTGAGGGTAGGTTCACTACTATGTGGCATCTTTTACTGAGAAATTCATGCAGTTTAGGACCATCTCCAAGCCAGGTCTGGCACCTAAGTGTTTATAAATCACATTACCGCCAGAACAGACAAATGTTTTGCACTACTGTTTTTGCCTCTGCTGAGTTAGCAACCTCATATTCTGACCACAGTAATAATTAAAGGTATTTCAAAATTAATTTCCTCTCATGCAGCAAAAGCCATGTTCCTCATTCAGCACAAAATATGTCTCCCTATGAAGTTTTAAAACAAACAGACAAAAAACACATATGAGATAGGAAGCAGAGAGGGAGGTGTCGATCTCTTCTCCCTTGTAACAGATGACAGGACGTGCAGGAAAGGCACAAAGCAGTGCCAGGGGAGGTTCGGACTGAACATTAGGAAAATATCTTTACTCTGAGGGTGGTCAAACACTGGAACAGGTTTCTCAGTGAGGTGGCTGATGCCCCAGGCCTGTCAGTGTTCAAGATGCATTTGCATTTGGATAATGCTTTCATTAATACGCTTTAACTTCTGGGTAGCTCTGAAGTGGTCAGGCTGTTGAACTACAGCATCTTTGAAGGTCCTTTCCAACTCAACTATTCTATTCTATGAAAGTGAGATAAATGAATGAAGAATTTGAGTAAGATTCTTGAAATGCTCATGCACACAGCTTTAATGTACTTGCTTTACTCAGTGGAATATGTTTTCCTTCCAGTCCATTCTTTCCTTGTCCATTAACTTCAAAGTAAACTATCTAAGCACTAAAGCCCAGTAAAAGACACTTCAAGTACAAAATGTCATTCTATAAAAAATGTACAACAGACAATAGTGGTGAATTTAGATCTGGGGACCTCATGACCTGTAACTCTAGTATGTCAGTATGGTACTCACCAAAGACTGGAACAACAGGACAGAATGGGCTGTGGAGTGCCAAACCTGACATCTTCTATTAATAAGTTTAGAAGTGTTATCTCAGTCCTACTTCTTGGGTTTAGAGAGGATCATCTGCTGCAAGTCTTTATTGTCTGTGTAGACAATATATAAAACCTTCTTAGAAACACAGCTTAGAAGTACATGATTTGTGGAGAAAGATGAGTAGTCCATAAGAGGTCACGTGTTTGTGATTACATATGTATGTATGAGAGACTGACATGTGGGCATATACAAGGCAGGCAGAGAGATCTCCAGGGTACCTTGGGTTGGTGTATTTTTAGGTCCTGCCTCTAGCTTGCTACCAAACCAGGGCTTCTGCTGGGGAATTTCTCTTCCTTAATGTCATCTGAGCCAAAAGCTGTGAGGCAGCTGCCATGAGAAAGCAGCAGGGCAAAGGAAGGGATACAGGGAGCCTTTGCTTTTCTGAACTGGGAAAGAAGAGACCTATATGGGAATGGGGGGAGAGACTGGGTGTGCTTGGTCTGTGGTGCTTTCCCATAACTTCTCTTCATGGCTGGTGTCCCCGATGGCATTGGTGGTTCTGGGTTGTCTCAGGCTTTACCATGGCCACTTCACATGGGCACTTGGATGGGGACCAGAGATGGACAGGAATACAGGTCATACAGTGCCAGGCCACCTCTTGGAGAGCCTCTGGGCAACTTCATGCACTAAGCTAAGCAGGGATGTGTTATTCCCTCAGGTGGGATGGCATGGCTCTTCGGTCACCTCTGAACACAGCCACAGCCCTGTGCAGAGGGCATACAGAGCTGCACAGGCTCTCCGTGGCCATAGGGCACCAAGGATACTTACTTCTTTTTGCTTATAATAAAATCTACCCTTGATTTAATCTACTGGACTCTATATTAGTGACAAGACCAGGTGCCAGAGGTGTCAGCTTAGAGGAATTTAGGTAATTTACTTTATAAGTGGATTTGACTTATACTCTAAAAAACAGAGGTTGTTTAAAAATTTGAGATGAGGCTATGTCTGGGTGCCAGAAGAGGACAAGAAAAAGATTGGTCTGTCCAGAATGTGCCAACACTGAAGACAGCCATGGCTAGACATGTCTGAGGAATCTGCTACCAGATGATGGCCCAAAACACCTGCTGCCTTTTGAGATGTGAAGAAGAAAACTTTGTAATAATTATGTCTATTTTCTTTCTTGTTATTGAGGCGTACAGTTGTTCAAGCAGATTGGCTTCAGAACCATTTTAATGATGTACAAAAAGACTAATTAGCACGTAAAATAATATGTCAGTTACTCTTTACATTTCCTGGATTTTCTCTGAGAATATATTTGAGTAATTAGACTGTGGATGCCAAATGGTGGGAAGGAAACGCATTCCTAAGCTAATTGACATATGTCTCATTTTCTCTAATCTAGTTTTCTGTGCATTGATGAGAAAGACCAGCTTTATCTTTTACTCTTTTTATGCGCAGTAATGGAATTGCTCTTGGTTGCTTATGTATGCGTTGGATACTTCTCTGCAGCGTGACTTCTTTATCGGGAAAACAAGATAATAAGACTAATTTGAGACAATAGTCAGCTACTTTATGGATCCTGGAGTCAAATTTGTATTAGGGAAATGTAATGTTTTAAGGTGCAGCAAAATGAAATGGTATTACATTTATAATTAGTTTTGAAGTAGCTTGGAAAAAGTTATTTTGACAGAGTACTTCAATAAAGCCAGCACATTAATTTTCAAACTGTAAATTAGAAAAAATTACCTGAACTGTAACTGGGAGAAGAGAACCTAGGGAATCTGTACAGAAGCTTCAAAGTCAGAAGTGATTTTGAATTTGATTGTCTAAAATGTGGGGATCAAAATAATTATTTCGCTTGGGGAGGGCATTTGGCAAGCATATGAATGCAGAAACAATCTGCAGTTATGAGATGAATTTTTGTTTACTTTTACAGCCTTAATCCTTCAGAAGTGATGAAGAAGTGTACTTAATAATTTAAGTTCTCGAAGTAAAGTTATTAAGGAAACTACATAAAAATCTAATTATAGATATGAAAAACTTTGTAAATTCTATGATAATTGTTTTTATTTGTAGATTTATTAGCACATAGACTAAAAATTTTCCAAAATCCATGATCAGGAACACAGTTTTAGCATAGTGGTACATTTTTCTCTGTAAATACAAATATTTATTTTATAATAGCTATTTTTTTCTACCATGTTTTACCTTTCTAAAGGCAATGCAGTGCAATAAAATTTAAGACCTAGTCTAGACCATTCACTTAAAGTTATGAAATGACTTATAAGGAAAGAGTTCTAGTTTCTTCTGTGTCAGTTTCAGCATGCCACTTTCATCATGTAAATAGTCTTGAATTGAAGCATAGTGAGTGAAATTAAAATGGATTGTGATAATAATTATTTGTTATAAATTTCCCTGTTTTCCCTGATGAGCATGGGAGGACAGATGAGGTTTATCTATAATCTCAGAATTGCCTAGGAAGTGTTTCAATTTTCTATATCTTAAAACCCACAAATAAACATATCATTCTAGGAATTGTCTTATTGCATGTGAGGAATACAAAGTCATTCAAAGGCAGGCTGTACAGGAGAGAGGCCTCTTCAGTCTTATGCTCCAATGAATCTGCTCACACTGAACTTGCTGAGTTTCATGTAATTTCTAGTTCATGTTTTGTTACAGTTAGTTGTGTTATCATTAGCATCCTACTATTAGCCATGCTACATATATATTACATATTCCCAATATATATATATATAATCCTTATTTCATCACAGGTCCAACATTCATAAACTGGTATCTCAAACACCATACATACCAGAAAATATTCACCAAGAGGAGACCTTGACTCTTCTTTGTAGATGAGGGTAAGGAAAGGAGACAATTTATGCATGTTCATAGACAGTTCGTACTGTGTTCACTACTGAAGTTCAATTTGGCAATGTTGCCTGTCTCCAATGGCAAAATTTATTTGATGAAAATGATGTGAAGTTGTGGCTGCTTACAAATATGCAGGCCAACTTACTCTAGATGTGGGGTCAGGAATAGAAGCAACTAAAATCTTAACTGTAATTGCTTCTGACATCACTGCCACTTCATGGGACTCAAACAAAATGCTTTATTCCAGTCAGTATCACAATTAAACCATGCAGGAGATAGGTATGTGGGAAAATGTGTAGGTGATGAAAAACTCATTTTAGAGGAAATGGCATCCTCTTACTACTTTTCCTTCCCAGTGTCTAAAAATGATAGAGTGGATAGTTTGGTTGCTTGTTTTCTGCTTTTTGTTTTGTAGTTCTGACTAAGAGTCTATTGATCAGAGGACATGTGTTAATTGATCTCTAATGAAGCATTTGATACAGTGTTTTGTGGGCAATTAAAAAGGTAATAGGAGAAGAGTGGATTTGAGTGGATTTAATACAAGACATTTTTAGAGGAATAAAAAGGTGACTAAAGTGGATTTGGCAAATGTTGCTTGAAAGAAATTTCAGGCCTGAGAAAGTTTAAGAGTTTAATGGATGGTAGTAAATATCGTAATAATTAATTTCATTAATGACAAGGATTAGATACATGTTTATGAAATAGAGGCATAAATTATAGTCAAAACCAATTATTTTTGGTTGCACCATTCTTCAAAAAGACATTATTAAGAATATAATAAAAGTTCACATAAGACAGTAGCTGCAGCATATCTACAAAAACATGAATACATAGTTGCATAAACATGCATACACAAACATGATGTTACACAAGAGCAAAACATAAGGAGAAAAATAACCACCTCAAAACCCTGCCGTTCCTAATCTATGCTATTATGTAGGAAAAAAATGCATGTATTTCAGTAGTAAAAGATGAATGATTGAAAAGTTACCGGTTCTGAGTCATGACTAAATTATCTCAAATCCCTTTCCGAAGAATGAAGATTTCTACATTACAAGAATGATTTCAATGGCAAGGTGTGTAAATTGGCTTCAGAAGAATGTCTATGAAGGTCTCATTTGCTACAAGTGTAGAGCACAGCATACGGACTACTGTGGGAAAAGTCAACTGCATCCCAGCTGGACCAGAGAAAGAGACTCTTTCAAGACAGACATTTAAATAAGCATTGCCCTTGCCCACTGATAAGTGTCAATTACATAAATACTCAGGATAATGGTGTTGACCAGTTTACTAAATGGGAATGTTCACATATAAAAAGAAGATAATATCCTATATTTTCACTCTTTTTTTTTTTTTTTCTCCAAACACTGGATATCCTGAACTGACTGCATAAAGTACATCTGTTACTTTGACCCCATAAAAACTTCTTCATCGTTTTGCAAAATGCATGTATAAAATCCCTCCAGTTATTGTATTGATTGGAGGGCATGTTTCTGAAGGTATCTCCACTGCAGCTGTGTAGGACTGAAGACTAGAAAAAATATGCTGAAAATTATCTGTCTTGCAAATAGGTTTCACCAGTTAATGATCTTTGCATTCCCTTTACCATCTCTTCAAGTATGTGAAGATGCAGCCTTTATTTTCATTGTCGTATGTCACATATCTATATAGCAATCTCACAAGGATGTCAATTTTTGCGTCTACCCTGTGATTCAGCTGTGTGGGAAGACACCTAGGACACCTGTGAGAAGCCTGTCTCAGAAGTATGAGCTAGATGCCCTAATTGCAACAGACTGCCATGGCAGCCTGAGCTGAGTCCAGGTTCTTGTAATCACTAATGACATCTCAACTGTACCTTCTTCTGTTATATATATCCTATACATTCAGGGTTTGCCTTCTTGCCTAAATTGGCCAAGCAATAAGTAAGCCAAAAAAAAAAAAAAAAAACAAAAAAAAACCACCACTAATCTAGACAAATAATGAACCCAGGAGAAAAATAAATGAAAAAAATAATAATAAAATGTTTTCAACTAGAGCTGGTGCCAGAAGCAGTTTATTGCACGGAATAGCTCTAGTGCCAGATGAAAGCTCAGCATCAGGCTGATATGGCTTCACAGCTTCTGAGACTTGGACTGTGAGTAACTGCACTGGGCCACATAGACTTGCCTGAGTGTTTGGGGCTTTCTCAGGTATTTCTTTATTGAGTTATGTTGTTGCATGTAGGCATGCCTTTTCACACAGAGTGATGCTGTTAGGATGCAGCTCAGCAACCTCCAGCATACATACTTAAAATCACATCCAGCCAGAGTTTGACCAGGATATGATGGGCTGCACAGGAAGAGAAAGTGGAGAGGCAATATCTTAACAGGTTCCAGCTCATGCAAAGGTTCAAAGTCACCTTTGATTAAAGCCTGCTGAGCTCTGAACTTGGAGATCAGCAGAACTGCAGAGCAATGTCTCCTTGAGAGGCAAGTTTTCCCACCCTCCACTGCACTTTCAGTGTCACGCTTCGTCTCAACACATAACAGTAAAACTCTCCTGAATAAGGTAGGTTTTAACAAGAATCTTTTGGAAGAAAAGAAGTAAGTTAGTAAGTGATCAATCTCCTAATGTTATAACACCAGTTCTTTCACTCACTAATAAAGACTGTACTGGAATCAAAATGCACAAAATGTAGATAACCACAGGGTGCCTAATTATAGTTATTAGGACTAGGCTTTGTCTGATAGTTTTTTTGCTTATTTCTTTCCTGGTAATTTGCCTACAAATATGTTTTACTGTCTGTAAATTTGGCTGAATGTTATCAAGCCCAAATTAATGGAATGACTCAACCTATAAGTTGATGATTCAGATACGTCAGCGATGAGAGTTCATGAGAGGTTTTCAATAAATAAGTAACGAAACAGAAAAAAAAATAAGAAAATGCAAAGTGGAAACTCTAAGTTTAAATGTTCATTTTGGTTTATTATGTATTCAGAGTCTATCTGGGCATTGGCTTGCTCTTTTCTGTAAGGCATGAATATGATGAATTAACTAGATTTTTTATTGAACATTTGGGCTTCACTGCAATTATATCCAGCAATCCTGTACAGAATCTACAGGCATGAAAAATATTGCTGTTGGACAGCCATACACTAGACTATTATTATGCCACATTTTAACTAGCTTAATCCAAAAGAATTAAACAATGAGTTTTACCACACAAAGGTATTCCAAGCCTAAGTGAGCTCAAATAAATTGGGGAAAAAATGTCAGACTGAGTCTGAATTTTCCCTGCATATAAAGAAAATTCCAGAGATACAGTGTAGTGACCATGTGACTGCAATACGGTGTTTGATATAAGGTGTTCTCCTTCAGCAGAGTCAGTTTATAGCAATATGAATAATTAGCAATCACAATGACAATAATTCGTATGGATTAATATAAAAATTTGTGCAGTTTTCAGGATTTCAGTAGGTTTGTTTGTTGTTTCATTTTTGTAATAGTATTTTCTAGTTATTAGGAAATGGATTTTTATTTCCCCTTTAAAGGCAAAAGTAATGTTTGAGCTAAAAGTATTCTTGAAACTATACAGGTTACCATTTACACTCCATTATGCTCTGCATAAGTACAATCTTGCCACGTTCACCTTTCTTTCCTCCTTTCCCCCAATGCATCTGTCATTTCATACTTATTCAGAAAAAAAATGATTTATTATTATTCTCTAAAGAAAATTCTTTTTCATGATTGTACTTGTACTGCTGTACTGACAGCCCTAGGCATTGGTAAGAGCCATGTTGTTCTATATACACTGAGCAAACACATAATAGAACAAAGTCCTTTACAGAGAGCTTTCAGTGTAGGAGAAGAAAGGCAAGGATGAATACAAGGGGATGGACTTGTGTCTCCTTATTTAATCATGCAAAAGTCAGAAATGGGGTTCATATCAAGACCCACCTGACCTCATCTGAGCTACCTCACTGGAATGGCCACTTTGCACCGAGTCGTACACAGACTAGATATGATGAAGGACATAAATGAAGCTCACGTCCTTCTGGATCATCAGTAGGAGGCCAGGTGGGATGTTCCAAGGTGATGCACTGTGCTCAGACAGATGAATTTCACCATGGGTATTTTCTTTAGGCTGAGCAGAATCCTCTCTCAGCGCCATTGACCATGCTGGCTGTATTTGTCAGGTTATACTGGCGGGTTAGATACCTCATAGGTATCTAAGGTGGCCATCAATATCTCCTTTGCAGGAGTTGAATTTCCAGGTTTTATTCACAGCCAAAAAGAGTTAGAAACACTGCCAGAGATGCTCAAAGATAAAAATCCATGTGGGGTGAACCACACTCGGAAGTCGCCATTTTTCTCCAAGGACTTTTAAGGTACTCCAGGCTGGCTAGCTCAGGTTAAATACTCAATTTCTAGTGACTAAAATTCAGCATCTTGGTGCTGTTATAATCATCGCTAGTTTCACTGCTCTCTTTATTTGTTCATGAAGTTTTATTTTCCCCTCAGTATGACCTTTTGTCCTAATATACTTGTAAAAAAAATAAAAATCTTTTCCCTCCTACCTCATTGGCTAGCATTAACTGATTCTTGTTTATCTCACTGATGTATTGTGAGGAATAATTAATGTTTGTGTACTGCTTTGAAAATGAACATCATTGCATCAAATGCTAGAGTTTGAGGAGACAGATGCTTTTTGATGTTCTTATCTTTTTTGTGCAGGCTTTAATTGGCTCTGTATTCATCTTCCTCCCACTCTTTCAGTTGCAAGTTCAATTTTTTTAACCTTGGATCTTTGAGCAGTTTCTCTAAAAAAGCACAGTAGTACTCTTAATCTGCCCTATTCATCTCTTTCAGTTGTCTGAGTGCTCAGGGAGAAGACAAGAGATGAAGATGATATTTTGGGTCACAATAATGAAAGGTATGATGGACATATATGCTAGTAAAATGGAGCAAGGAGAAACTTAGAGGAGCTGTAGAGAAGGGAAAGCAGAATTATCCGTGAAGAAAGGAGCTCCATCGTCTTGCTCCTGTGCTTTTAATTCTGACTTTGAGAAGTCCTTCACTGGACTGTCATACCTGTAATATATGGAGAAAAGGAAATACTTTTCCCTTTTGTGGGAGCTTTTAAACCTATTTGCTTCAAAAGGGTGAGGAGAAATATAAGCAGAACAAGCAATGGGTTGGTAAATTTAAATCCTGAAGGAAAAGAAAAAGGTAATGGTCAGCTCTCCTTGGAACAGGCTTTGCTTTATTTCTCTGGAGAGGAAGCAGAAGTTTTACCACTCGCAAACTGAGAAATTAAACTGGACAAAACCACTGAAAACATATGGTACTGTGGAAGTATTACAAAAATGTTGATATACAAGATGTCCTGGAAGTATTCATATTTCTAATTCCAGAACCATAAGGTTTTGTGTCTATTCGAACAGCTAAATTTTCCTTTACATATTCACAAAAGTGCATGTTAATTTAAATACACAAATGTTAACAATCCACAACAAACAAGCAAAAAAGAAAAAAAAAACAGTAGACAAAACTTATTGTTGTGGACAGACAGGGATCTGATTACCTGAATTTGATTCACTGGCTAGCTATTTGCTGAATGCCTGGCCCTGTGAAAGCTAGAAAATACATAGATGTTATTATCTCACAGTTGACTCACACTGAAACATATTAACATTTTAGAAACTCATACAAAAATATTCTGAATAAAGTACATAGAAGTAAAGAAAGAAAGAAAAGAAAAAAAAAAAAAGATCCAGTCTCCAGTCGTAATAAGTCTGGAAAGAATTTCTCTGAAATAGGTTAATGCATAAACAGAGATTATACAACCAGACCTGAAACCCTTTTCTTTGAAAGATATTGTTTTGATATTACATTTTCCAAAATTCAGTCACTGCTTTTAAATGAATGGAGACTTTGTAAATATACTTGGTAATGGTAAGTGAATATTTGGCCCATGTCAACCCTATTTAATCATTGAGATTAAATCTCTCTTTTTAGGACCAAATTCAGTTTGGCTGGAAGCAGTTTTTTATGATTAAATTTTTTGACTGGACATTGCAAGCAGTGCCATGAGATTTAGCTGACCATCTGTACAGCCTGAGTATTGATAATGACTATCACAACCTGTATTGGGTCAGGAACTGGAACTGGAACAGGGGGATGCTCCTGAACACCTGCAGTACATCGATGATATCATCGTATGGGGTAACACAGGAGAAGAAGTTTTTGAGAAAGGGAAGAAAATAATTCAAATTCTCCTGAAAGCTGGCTTTGCTATTAAACAGAATAAGGTCAAGGGACCCGCACAGGAAATCCAGTTCTTGGGGGTAAAATGGCAGGATGGACGTCACCACATTCTGACGGATGTGATCAACAAAATAACGGTTATGTCTCCGCCAACTAGCAAAAAAGAAACACAAGCTTTCCTAGGCCTTGTGGGATTTTGGAGAATGCATGTGCCAGGCTATAGTCAGCTTGTGAGTCCTCTATATCAAGTGACTCAAAAGAGGAACTCTTTCGAGTGGGGCCCCGAGCAACAACAGGCCTTTGACCAACTCAAACAAGAAATAGCTCGTGCAGTAGCCCTTGGGCCTGTCCATACTGGACCAGTTGTGCAAAACATACTTTACACTGCAGCTGGGGAGCATGGGCTCACCTGGAGCCTCTGTCAGAAGACCCCAGGAGAAACTCGAGGTCGACCTCTGGGGTTCTGGAGCCAGGGCTATCGAGGATCAGAAGCCAATTACACCCCAAGTGAAAAGGAAATATTAACAGCATATGAGGGGATTCGAGCCACTTCAGAAGTCGTTGGTACAGAAGCACAACTCCTCTTGGCCCCACGGCTACCTGTGTTACATTGGATGTTCAAAGGGAAAATCCCCACTACGCATCATGCAACCGACGCTATGTGGAGTAAGTGGGTAGCGTTAATTACACAGCGGGCTCAAATGGGGAAACCCAACTGCCCAGGAATCCTGGAAGAGATTATGGACTGGCCGGAGGGCAGGGATTTCAGAGTACTGACAGAAGAGGTAACTCGTTTTGAAGAAGCACCACCATACAATGAGTTGCCAGAAGACAGAAAGCAGTATGTGTTGTTCACTGATGGATCCTGCCATGTGGTAGGGGGCCATCGGAAATGGAAAGCTGCTGTGTGGAGTCCCACAGAAGTTGTGGAGGCCATGGAAGGGGAAGGTGAGTCGAGTCAGTATGCAGAAGTGAAAGCTATACAACTGGCCCTAGAAATTGCTGAAAGAGAAAAATGGCCAATACTGTATCTCTACACTGTCTCGTGGATGGTGGCAAATGTTCTGTGGGGGTGGCTGCGGCAATGGAAACAGAACTGGCAGCGCAGACATAAACCTATCTGGGCTGCTACCCTGTGGCAAGATAGTGCTGCCCAGGTAGAAAACCTGGCTATAAAGGTACGTCATGTAGATGCCCACATGCCTAAGAATCGTGCCACCAAAGAACACCAGAACAACGAAGAAGTGGATCGAGCTTCGAAAATTGAAGTAGCTCAGGTGGACCTGGACTGGGGACGTAAGGGTGAGCTGTCTGTAGCTCGATGGGCCCATGAAACATCAGGACATCTAGGGAGGGATGCCACATACAGATGGGCTTGTGATTGAGGGGTGGACCTGACCATTGAGGCCATTACACAGGTTACCCATGAGTGTGAGACCTGTGCTGCAATCAAACGAGCCATGAGGGTAAAGTCTCCCTGGAATAAGGGGGAGATGGCTTGGGTTTCGATATGGTGAGGCCTGGCAGATTGACTACATCGGACCACTCCCATAAACCCGCCAAGGCAAACGTTACATACTTACCATGGTAGAAGCAACTACTGGGTGGCTGGAAACATATCCAGTAAACCATGCCACGGCCCAAAACACTATCTTGGGCCTGGAAAGACAAGTGCTGTGTCGTCATGGTACACCAGAGAGAATTGAGTCTGACAATGGGAGTCATTTCCGAAACAATTTGGTCACCTCCTGGGCCAAGAGACATGGCATTGAGTGGGTGTATCACATCCCTTATCACCCACAAGCCTCTGGGAAGGTTAAGAGGTACAATGGATAAAAATTATGTTACGAGCATTGGGTGCTGGGACGTGGAAACATTGGGACATAAATCTACCAGAGGCCACTTGGCTAGTTAACAACAGAGGGTCTGACAGCCGTCCTGGTACTGCTGAAACAAAACCCCTACACACTGTGGGAAAAGCTAAAGTCCCTGTAGTGCATGTAGGGAAGTGGATGGGGAAGGCGGTGTGGGTTGCTCCTGCCATGGGAAAAGGCAAACCCACTTGTGGGATTGTCTTCGCCCAAGGACCAGGGTATACCTGGTGGTTAATGCAGAAGGATGGGGATATCAGGTGTGTGCCTCAAGGAGATTTAACCTTGGGAGAAAATTAATCTGTAATCCAAGTTATGTGTTGTAGGAGGACACTGCAGAACCAACAACAGGTCAACTTCGCAAGGAACCGGGCAAGTGCAACAGTGATGTGAGCTAAGCTGATGCTGGTGTCAAGAAAATCAACTTCGCCTGCCCTGAGTGATCACTTTGACAGATGAAGCTGAAACCATCAACAGTTTTTATGAACATTTTTGGGAAAGATCTATGGAATGAAAAGAAGTACAGACGTATAAATACTTTAATGGACAGAGAACAATGGTGATGAGAATATCTATATACTAAACTATGTGGGACCTGAGTGTGACACAAATGTTATGGAATAAGGGGTGGAGGTTGTGTTGGGTCTGTCTAGGATGGAGTCACCTTTCCCTGCAGCAGCCCACACAGTGCTGTGCCCTGCACTCGTAGCTGGAACAGCACTGGTATCATTCCAGTGTTGTGTCTATTGCTGCATAGTGCTGGCACCGCATCAGGACTCCCTCCAAGCCCCCAAGAGCCAGCAGGCTAGGGGTGGGCAAGTGATGGGGAGGGGACATCGCCAGGGCAGCTGACCTAAACCAACCAAAGGGATATTCCATAACACCTGATGTCCCACTCAGCAATAAAAAGGGGGGCTCTCGTGGGGGAGTGGGCTGTCCTCCTGAACAACTGCTATGCGTTTTTGAGGCCCTGCATCCCAGGACATGGCCAAACATCGCTCGTTGATGGGAAGTAGATAATAACTTTATTTTCTTTCTCTCTGTGCTTCCATGTGGCCTTATTGTTTCTTTTGTTTCTTTTTCCCCTCATTCCCTTTCCCTTTAATTAAATCATTCTCATCTCAAACCTTGAGCTCTTTGTGTTGTATTTTCTCTCCCTTCCTCTTTGAGGGGGGGGGGGGGGGGGGGGGGGGGAGTGAGAGAGCGGTTCTGGTGGAGCTCAACTGCCCACCTGAGTAAAACCACCACACAACCTCAATACAAAATTTTAGGTATGTTGCTTACAAGACATCGATAAGCCAGGACTTCATTTTCACTAGGTCATTCATTTGTAATAAATTTTCAGTAGCAAACAAATTGGTAAAGCTCACAATCTGTATAAGGGCAAATAAGCAGCAAAAATGGTGAATTATATTTTATCATCTTTATCTTTGATGATCCAGAATACAGAATAGACTGTTTTAAGGCAGTTTACACTTTTGAAGTAACTTTGGTATGTAAACACCAAAATGTTGTATAAAATTAAAACTTCCATTCTTCTAGCAGCGTTATTTTCAGGCAAAGCTGCTAATGGTAGAGAGTCAACACTGTCAAATTAGGTCTTAAAGATTGTGGGGAAAAGTAGAGCCATGTTTAGTTTCACTTTCTATTAAAGACCAGACAAAAAAAGGAAACAAAAACTGCCACTTATTTTGCTGGGTTTGCCTTTCATAACCAGCGAGTTCTTGGTTTAAAGCACGGATAATGACATCTTCGATGGAAAGCAGGGTGGGAAAAACTTCAGTTACTTTACACAAAATCTTTCTATTCAATCTTTTCCTTTGCTGTGTGACCTTATGTACATGCCATACTTCTCCATGTAATCCAGGCCTGTACGCATTTTTTCTTGGTGTTTGAGTTTTGCATGAGACTTACACAGAGTCTCTTGTTGCATAGGTTGGTCATTCATTATTTCAGCTGACTTTGTTCCTGTATTTTTTGGTATTGTTTTTATCCATATTGACAGGCCATGCCTTATTATTAGGAAAATATTACGTAAAAACAAATTACAAAATGTTTTTTTTTCCTTTTTCCAAAATGTATTTTCATAGAACAGTGTAAGCATTAGTATGACCATTTAGTTTTGCACCTGTTGTTACAGAAACAACACAAAACATCATAACAACTCTTTGCATCCCTCCCCCCCCAAAAAAAAACAATTTCCCTCGTTCCACTGGTTCCAATCAATCAATTATTTTTTTCTTAATTTTATTTTTTTCTTAATTTCCTTTCAAGCTTTGATAGTAACTGTGCTCTAGCATAGTGCTGTTTTGGTTAGGTAACTACTCTGTGGTCTTTAAGGTCACCTGTAATTAAGAAGAGATATTATATTCAGATGAAATACATATACTGTACAGTGAATATAATTCATAATGAATGTCATTTTTATGTTCCCTCCTGATGGCAAAGAGCACATTTTGTCCCAAGGATGCTGCCTGGGGCAGCAGAGGTAAGACAGCTCTGGCTCCTGAGGAGAGATGGAGATTAGTTGAGAATACCTGCAGTGCTTCAGCCATGCAGCATCCCCTGCGTGGATGTCAGAGCAGGTAGTAAGCTACACCAAGAGAGCTGCCTCTCCTGGAAATACCAGAGTGCATATTAGCATGTGGTTTTCTCTGGTTTCTGAAAAACATCAACATTCACTTAATAGAAACAGAAAACAAAGACAACATGACAAGGGAATGCATTGTTCAATTGGGGCTTTACGTATTACAGCAGAACCAGCAAGTGGCATTAAATCTCTTCCTGAGTTAGAAAAGAGCCAAAAACCTAATCTGGAGGGAGTACAGCCAAATATCTTCAAGCTGTAATTAGCAGAGGACTACATGTTACATTTTGCTACAAGGGTTTAAAAATTACTCACCAAATGGAATACATTCAAAGAACATTTGAAATTGCCCCTCCTTTATGTTTTCAGTAAGTTCTGTGGCCTAAACTCTTAGCTAGGACTGTCTAGAGGTATTTAGCCTACCTTTTTTTCCAAAATCTCCCAGACATTCTTCCTAGAGAACAAACTCAAGCCCTAGTGGAGAAGGGATCTTCTTCTTCTTCTCCTTCTTCTTCTTCTTCTTCTTCTTCTTCTTCTTCTTCTTAATAATAATAATAATAATAATAATAATAATAATAATAATAATACTTAAAGTAATTAAAAAACCATCACTGAACCCCAGAGCCTGAGGACTGAGCCATATATTTTCACCTGTTCATAAGATACTATTCTGCTGCTACAGGGCTCATGCAGATTGTGGATTTGTCATTTTAAATTACTATTTCCTTGCAGTTCATATTCAATTTTACATTAAAATATAGGCCCAGTTCATCAGGAGTTGTACATCAGCTGTATCTACCTTAGCAAATAATTTAGTACCATGGGAGCAGGTAGGTAGTTCTAAGATGATGCCTACTTCTACACCAAAGGTGGCTTAAGGTGTTTAGATCCAACTAGACATAGATTCCTGGAACCAAACATTCCCCACGTGCATGCAGTTTGAAGATATCTAAAGCAGCAGTCACTAATTCAGTTCCATGTGGCCTTTTGGGGGTTGGAGGGCATATAATGCCCTCCTGTAGGGGAGTTCCTGCTTAATGTCTTATGGAAGGCTGGTGGTTCCTTTGCACACCAACTTATTCTTACAGCAGACCCATTCAGAAATTAAGTAAGTTGTGTGATAAATTCTGGTTCAGTCAAATTTTAGTAAAAGTCACTTTTATTAGACTGCGAATTGTTATAAGGGACTGCAAAGACTAACAGAACAGAATTTCTCAATCAAGTCATTAATCCTATTATAGGAGGCAGACAAGCCATTATATTTTAGCATATTACATATTTGAGTTTCTGGTGCACATTCTTTTTTATGTTTTTGCATTATAAAATCTGTTTTTTCTAATGATTTTAGACTGGTATTTCAGGTTAGCTTCACAGAGAACTGATACTCCTAGCTTTGAAAAAAATATTTTAGATTCATTTCTAATGTTGCTTTTCTATATGCCTGCTTTTTAACAGTAATATATACATGATATGTAAGATCATTGCCTGGGGCTACAAAATAAAGTGCTCTCAGCCAGAATGCTTACATATACTTCTAGCTTTTCATAGGGGTCAGTGAGTAAGGTAATGCATTTCTTGTAAAATGTAAGTCAATTTCAGATAGAAACATATGGATTTCTTGTTTTGTTTATGACTACCTCTGATTGTGTTCACCCAGCTTACTAAGGTCACAATTCATCACAATACTATAGTACATAGTTAAGTCCAGATATTGTATAATTCCAATATAACTCCTAAATAATAGAAAATACTATTATTCATATAAATAATAGAAATTAAGGTGAAAAAGTTAAAACTTTTTTTTTTTTTTTTTTTTTTTCCCCTCCAGAAAATAGCTATCTAAATACATAATGTTTTGCGAGGCCTTTTTGGAAATTACAGCTGCTGGATGAACGAGACTTTACCTGGTGTATTGCTGATGCTACCAGAAATGTAAGGTATAGTTGAAGGCAATAAGTTGTTTTCACTCTAACAATAGCAAGGTGGAAGGCAAAAATTGAATGGGGTTTTGCTGAAGAATATGCTTAGATAAAATAGATCTTTGGACAGGGACTAAGGTCTCCTCTCCAGCTTGCATTTGACAAAACCACATTACATTTTCTTTGTTCTCCCATCTCAGCCCCTGTTCAAGTCAACCGCAGCCAAATAATAAGTTAAAGAGGTATCGCCAAAGTCACTGGTATGAGATTTTTAATCAAAACATCCAGACACATTTTTCTCTAGATGTTACAATACTTCTCTCAGCATGTGCTATGAGAAAGGGTACTTAAAGTTGTAGGACTGTTTGACATAAACCTTTTAACTCAGTTCTCTTTGCATTTTATTATACAGAACAATGCTGATTGACCAAAAGCCCCAAACTGATTCTGAGGTCCTGTACTGGATTGCACTGGCTGGGATCTTGACCCAGAAAGGATCACAAAGAAGCTCAGGACTGTTTTTGTCCTTTTCATCCAATTCCAATTACTTTCTGATGATTTTAATTTGTGGTACAATTACAAGTTTGGTTAATACTCAAGCATTTATTTTTCCTATTTTGAAGTTATAGTTATCTGAAAACAAGCAAACAAACAACTCCCATCCCCCCCAGACCTGTGTCTAGGTGCAGGACTATTCCTGATAAAGATTGCATAATCAGGTTTGTAATTTTCACAGTGAATCCAATCTTTCCATATGAGGAGAAATTTCAAATTATTCTTTTGATGTTTATTGCATTAACCCTGGTATATTAAGAGAACTGAAACATTAAGTGAATTTGTGGGAGAAATCATTTAATAAAAGTCTGTAAGAATTTCCCTGCAAAAGACCCTTACACTGCATATGAAATTGCATTAGATTTATCATTTGAGGTGCAGGATGAGTTCTACGAGCACACAAACCAGGAGATCCAATTAATGCAGACAGCCTGTAGACTCTTCTGTTCCTTTAGCACAGACATAAGGAAAAGCAGACTTGCTCACCTGGAAACTAACAGCAAGGAGAGCAAGGTTTTGCTTCTCCCTTGTTGCAAGAAGGCAGAGTGCACCCAGGAGCAGCTTCCTCACTGTCTGGGTCTACCTCACAGCAAGACAGGTCAGAATGAAGGAGACTGGAGAGAGGAGAAAGGGAAGGGTTATGGTTAAATCTTGTTAGTATACCACATTTTGGGATTCTGATTTCTGACTTTGCAAGGTTGCTCTAGAATATATGGAAATAAAATATTAAAACACCTCCACATGGATGAGAAAGGGAAGTATTTACCTGGATGTGCAGCAGGTGCAAGAGGACACAGGTGGAGTTGTTTCCAGTGGCACATCCCTGATCCAAGGTTGTCTTTAAGCTACTCCACTGTTGGTGCAGACCCATATGGTTACAGATTGCTACAGCTCAGTGAAAATCAGGATTTTTTAATTATTATTTATTTTTCACAGGGAAAGAGATGAATGCAAGTGCCAAAGTGGAAGCAGCTAGTTCTCCACAGATTCTCCAAAAGGAATAGCTTCTGTGCTTGCCAGGCTATTTTGGAAAATCAGTGTATATCACATACATCACATTTCAACCCCAAATTATAAAAGAAAAAAAAAAGGGGGGGGGGGAAGGGGGGGAGGGAGGCTAATATTAAAACTGCAATAACAAAAAAAAAAAAGAGATTTTCTAATGTCTCACAAGGGATAAATCTGTGATATATTAAGAGAATATGACCAAAGAAAAGGTCACTTAGTCATCTTAGTCATTTGGATGAGAATCTGGTCTTTCAGAGCTCTATCTTCCTTACTTCCCTGTTTTTGTTCTGCTTGATGGTCTGGTTATCACTTTTTTTTTTTTTTAATAAATAACAACATAAACCCTGTAATTTCTTTGAGGAAGAAAAGTGTACCTTTAGAGTGACATCTTCAGGAGTTCTTGGGCACAAATGAGATTATTTATGATTTTTCAAAGTAGAGTTCCTTTTATCAATTGTGGGCCTGTTTGCACCTCTGACAGGTTGTTTTGATTTGTTGGGAATTTGCATCTCCACCAAGGGTCATAGAAAATTATGTCTGTGTTCAGCAGCAAACAACCACAACCATTGTGACCATGCAAAGTATTTTATTGGTTTTCTTATTAGTATTAGAAAGTATTAGAGACTTGAATGGGAATTAGATCAAGAATTCAGTGAGAAAATTATAAGATACAGTAAGGGGAAAGAGTCATATGGAACTGCAACAGAACAACCAACTGACGTAATTACACTACGTAAGAAATGTAGTGTTTGAAAGACATGAAAAGAACTTGTACTCTTGGGTGAACTCAGCTCTTAAGGATTATTGTGAAAGACCTGGGAATTTCATTTTAAAGCAATCTTTATTTTATCAGCTTTTTCTTCTAACTTTGTTGTTTCATTTCTTTCGTTGTCATGGTATTCACTCCCTACCCCCTGTTGGTTTTAAAGCCCGTCAAAGTTTGTAGGGAGTTTAGGTCCAGTGTTTGAATTCAAACTTGCTGTAGATTATATGTTGTTTATCATACTGGTGTCCCTTTATTTATATCACTTGGAGGCTTACCCCACGGTTACCAGTGAAGCAGAGGGAAGGAAACAGAAGACTCCTACCTGGGGACCTGCTCAGTGTGAGAAGGATTCATTTCCCCTACTTCTTAGACCGAAGGCAAATTTAACCATGAAGCAAACGCTTAGCTAATCAGATGCATCTCTCCATCCCCAGTTGTGCATCTGTACCCTATAGAAAAAGATTTACAAAGCCAGTCAGAAAAGCTATACAGTAGCAGCCTGGCTGAAGACATTTATCTAGTGGTTCTCTAGTGCTACACATATAAATAGTGCCTGCAACAGGATGAGAATAGAGGTTTTTAGTTCATGTGGTATTGTTTCTTAATAGCCCTAGCAGGTTTATTGAAAGACAGTGTCTTCAAGTCTGTTTCTTAAAAAAAAAATAATTAAAAAAAAATCATAGGGGAAGAAAGACATTATTCATCTCCACCAAGTGAACCAAAAATAAAGTATGCCAATGCACAGGTCAAATTCAACACTCAGACACCGCTACAGCAGAAACTTCCTTTGGCAGCAAGAGCATCTGAATCTGGTACGCAGTGCCTCATCAGGGAATCACGGAGCCACATTCATTCCATTTGTAATAGGTGAACTTCATTACTTTACCAAGTAATGATTTTTATAACTGTGTGACAATTATTTTAGAGTATAGGTTTCTTAATAATAAAATCTTGATATAGGCCCTTACCTGGATTAAATCTTTATTAAGCCCATCCTTTTTATTCACTCTGCCAAAGTAAAAATAAAAGATGATTTAAATTAGATTAAAAAACATAATAATGAAAAAGATGTCCATTAAGTTAAACATACATTTAAACCTAATAATCTGGTAAAACTAATTTCCAATAATGCTTTGTGATTCACAAGAGAAATACAATCAAAAAGGCTACAGTAAATGTGTAATTGTTTTTACACAACTAACAGATAACAACACTGATGACACTTTGTCAAATGTGTTTCAAATGGTTGTTGAGAAGGCCCCGACTCTGTCCTAACAGGTACCAGTAGCAGCACCAGGAGAGTGGGCAGTGTTGTTATGTCAGGGATGTTGTTCCATGGCCAGTCTCTTCAGTTTGCACTTTTGACAGGAAAAACAAAAGCAGGTAACAACAACATAAGTAAAGAAATTCATGCACAATATGTCAAATAAAACTGGCCCTTCTGACCACCCTTTATACATACTCATCTACCTTTGCTTTTCTTAGAAAACAAAACAAAGGAAAGCAAAACAAAACACAAAACAAAACAAAAAACACTCACCAAAACTAGTCATTGTTTTTTTAAGCATCTTGAAGGACAGGAATAAATTACTGCACCTTGCTTAAGATACCGTTCTCTGCCTTTTCAGCCTTTTTTTTTTTTTTTTTTTTTTAAGCATTGAGTATTTGTGCTCTCAATATCTCAAAATGAGTTCAAAATAAAATAAATAAATAAATTCCTCCAATGATATGTTCTTTATTTTCTTCAGTTTTCTGTCCATGAATGAGTAACATGAAATAGTGACTGATTAGTGGTGCTGGGGGGGATAGCTGTATGGATCCCAGTACTTTTTCTCAACAACCTTATTCCCAAAGCAATGTTACTGGCACAGGAGTGTTTATGTGTTCACCTTATACTTTGCATACTAAGTGTATGAAGGTCTTCTGAGCATCTGTGTCAGTTCTAATAGGGAGATATCTCAATTATGCCAGTTGAGTCAAGTCAAATAATTGAGCAACAGTAGTTATAGCTATTTATTTCTTACATTACTCTTTTTAGACTCTTGTAAGCCACAAGCAGGAATTGTCTTCTCACAGGTAAATGCGAAATATAGTTCTCAGGTAGAGGAAAGGGACAAAGTATGGTAAGGGTATCATACTGTATGGGGATATATTGCACTATTATCCAATAGGCATTTATGTTAAATAAATGTAATATTAAAATGCAACCCACAAAATATCTGAGAAAAGTGATACATGGACTTTCTGCCTATTGACCTAAATATTCAGATTTAAATAGTAGAAAATCTGGGGGAAGTTCACTTTAGTTCTCCCAGCTCTCAGCTACAGGAAATAAAACTCAGTTTTATTATAGTTAAAACACTAATTTCTTAGATGAAACACAAGATTGGTTTCCATATTTTGCTTTCTCTCAGATACTCTTTAACCTATTGGAATAAAAGATTTAAAATTCAACCTGTAATGTTTTTAAATCTCTCCATTAATTGTGTAAATTGGCATAATATAAGAATATATGCTTTGGGTCAGTTTTTACTTTGTAATTAGACTAAATCATGATATAAAACAGCTCTTTCATAGCTTCAAGCTTCAAGTAATTATCATAAGATTTCCAGTAAAGACTGTACCTCAAAAGCTTGTTTCAGCAACTACTTAGGGTTTGAAGAGTTCAAGATTTGATTGCAATTAAGGACAAATTATATTCCTGGGCTGGAATATACTGGACTTGTATGAAATGAGCTACACATTCACTGTAGGAAGAATGAGTCTGCTGAAAATCTGAAATATTGTGTAAATTTTGGAAAACTGTAGCAAAGCAAGATACTTATGATTTTGAATTTTAGACTATATGCCAAAAAGACTTTCATGAAAAAGACTTTTATCTAACAGATAGTTTAAAGTAATTTCAGGTACAAACAACCCCCAGTAATTTCAGTCAGTTTCCTCACAACTGGCTAGTATGTAAGTACATGTGTTTTTGTGCATACATTTTTTATGTATCTTCACTCTGTGTTTATTACTGTATGTATCTTCACTAACATTTGGTTTACTATCTGAAAATGTCTCATTTCCACAGTTAAATGTATCAGCCGAGAGCACTAATCTTTGGTCCATATAATAACTATATTAAGTCATGTGTTGGTGAGCTAATATTTATTTCACGATTAGGGATATGAATATTATTAAGCCGTATAATTTCTGGGAACATTCACCCTTGTATGGCAGGGTCTGACAGGAAGAGATTAATTGAACCTTTGAAAATGGGCTGTTATGGGACATAATTTCTGCTGCCTCATTAAGGAAGTTGTTCAGATAGCACAAATGATAGCTTTTTAAAAAATCTCAGACAAACTGCCAAAAATACTGTGGCCACCAGGGATGCATATACTGCAAGTGTTTCTTTGACATCATATTTTCAGTTCTGCTGCCTTTTCTGCCTGATAATTCAGGGAAAAAATGGCCATTTAGCTGGGTCTAATAGTTGAATAATATTCAAAGTCTTTTTGAATTAGAAATATTTTTTATGTTTTCTTCAATTATAGTCACAAAATGAAGATTTTCAACAAAATAGGGAATAAAAGGGTTCTCCAACCTTCTAGGAAGTTTAATAGACTGGCTTTCTTCCTAATATTTGTCATCATAGTTATCCTACATAACTGATGTGCCTTTTGTTACAGCAGACAATTTGTGAACTATTTAAAATTTATAAAGAATGCTGCCTACATGGTCAAATTTAGTGTTTGAAATGAGGCACTTAATCATAAGAACAGCACAATATGAAAAGTTCATTGTAAAAAATCTGTCTTCTGAGGAAGCCAAAGTAAATGATAGAGGTTTACCTAATGTCACAAGTATCTCATACTGAAACTTCGAAATTATTAAATTATTCTTTTATTTATTTAATTTATCTATGTATGTATGTATGTATTTATTTTTTTATTATCTCCTCATTATGGCATCAAAACGTTTTATATTACTCAGGATTCTAGGGTGGCATTAAAATCAAGAAACACATAAAGTACTATGTTTATAAACAGCTGCTAGATTTCAGATACATACATGTGTATGTAACTACATACAGTGATATATATACATATATTTACAGAAATAAACCAGAAACAACTTGAATCATCCAAGAAACATTTTTCTTTTTAACAGTAGTAATGATTGATGAAAGAAAAAGAAAAGGAAACAGTAACTGTATCAGTTCCTTTGGAATTATAATTTCACTGCTGTTCATAGAATATTTTGATATCTTTTGAGCTCTAACAGACATCTGATTTTGTACAAGGATCAAGAACTCTGACTTGACCCTGAGCATGCAAAAATTCTTATCATCATTTGGAAGATACCTGATGTTTCTGGGCACTTTCAAATTATTCTGTTTCATTGAAAGCATTTCTTTGGTTAGCTTTTCTTATAGTATACTGGGTCAAGAACTGATAAATATATTGGTACTCTCTTTGATGATGTCAAGATAAAAGGCTTAAAGAAACGCAATAAATGTGCAAAGCTGAATTCTTTCTACTCAGTTTCTTTCAGACTGGCACTTTTGATATCTCTTTCCATTAAAAGCACTGTTAATTTCCACATATTTTCTAACTTCCATTAAGGCCATGATTGTTCTCCCTCTATATGCCTCTTTTTCTAGATGAAATGAAAAGAAGATTCTTCATGTTAGTTTAAATCCTGTCTGCTGGCACAACACTTCTTGATGTTCAAAAATGCAGAAAAAAGCAAGGCAGCATGCCTTGAAAAGTCCAAAAGTCATCAGGACAGCAGTACTGCATTACTGCATCCTTGCAGGGAACGTAAATCAGACCAGAGTTCAGGCTCACACACCATCCCTTGGTCACCCACTGTTCAGTTGCTAGCATACTCCTTGGTGCAGTTCTACTGTCAATGAGTCCTCTGTTAGTCAAACATCACAGTTCAGTGCCACGTATCCCCCACAGTTCTGGAGACAGCATGCACCACAGGCCCTTCTTGATAGGCAGAATGTGTTGGGCCATCATATTTTAAGGGCAGAAAGAGAATTCAGCCATATAGACATAAACTATGTCAGGACATATTTCCTGAGATTACAGAAATGGACACTGACTCAAGAGAGACAATCATCTAAGATATGCATGGAGCCCACCTTTCCAAATCATTAAGAAGGCTGATCCCAAGATTAGCAGAAAAAAGTTGTGTAAAAGCAGCCTTCCAAAATAAACTCCCATATGTTTGCGAGAAAGCCAAAGCCAAATCATGGCCAAGCAAACTTCATGGGTCACGGTTATATATAGTTCATATACACAATCCATAGGAAACATGAAGCAAGTCTCTTGCAAGGCTAAATCCTGCTTCCAACACTAAATCATGCAGACATCCAGTAACAATTTCAGGGGCTATATTGGTTTAGCTTGTTGGGTAAGGCAACATTAGGACCCCTTTGGAGGTTATGTGCTTTCTGCTCATGGATTCTTTTTTAACTGTCAGTTTTTATTTAAATATTGTCTTTATTTAGTATTTTATTTTCCCTTTACAAAGTGTATTTAGATTAACTTGTAGGAATATTTTTTCTCTAAATGACTTCAGCTTCCTGTCAATAATTTCTCAAAGGTGACGAAGGTGACATTATCTTCTGAGCTAGAATTTATATGTAATTATATATGTAACATATACATAGCAATAATATGTAATATGTGAATTAAGGATCTATTATATGAGCCATCAATAATAATAAATCTTGTGGTTTTCCCCAGTAAATTACTCTAAGCAAAAATATCTCCTACCTGTATTCTTGGTTTCTCTGCAGACTATTCTGTATCATGATACTGTGAAACAATATTCATACTGTTCCTCACAAACAGTTCAGCTGAAATGCTATTGGGTGTCATTATATGAATCTGGAACTTCACTTCCTTATCACTTTTACCAGTTTAAAAATTAATTTATTGTCAGTTGGGTTATTTCCATTTTGCATCAGTGATACCACAAGGCAAACCAGCCCAATAGCCTTTCAGTGGCTGACATATGACTGTGTTTACACCAGCAAATTACATGTGCCTGGGAACACTCCCAGGCACTGGCTGGCAGAGAAGAGCTGTAACCTCCTTCAATCGCCCAAACAGAGTGGCCCCATGCAAAAGGATCTTTGGGAAAGACCCCTGCAGCACCCTTTACTTCAATATCACACCTGGGAATTGTTAGGGGGAGCGCTAGCTGGTACGTGCCAAAATCACACCAGGGAATATTTCAGCAGTTTGGCAGTGTTGCAGATCATGTACTAGTGTCTGAGAACATTCCTGGACACTGTTTAATACATGAATATAGACAAAGCCATTACAGCCTATGGTTCTAATGGAAAATAGGAAATGCAACTGGATGTGTCTACTGAATAATGTCCAACAATATTAAAAATTCTGTCCGTATTGTCTCATTTTCCACTTCACATAAGTTAACTATTCAGGGCACTTGGCCATATTAGGCTCACAATATCTTTTCGTACTTCCAGCTTCCTGATGTGAAAAGTTTTACTCATTCTTACATATGGTCTGCAAATCACTGATTAGAAAATCCATATATCACCTGCTTACCTTTCCTGACCTGAAGAGCAGTGAGGATATTTTTCTTATACATTCTGGCCTCATTCAAAATCATTTCGAGACAGTTCCTAATATGTTTGCATTCAGATATCATCAACCTATTAAGAACTTCACTAAGTCTTTTTCTTAAGTCAGCAAATGAATTTGCCATTGTTGTGGAGCTTTGTTACATTATGTTCTCAGCTTCTGTCACTTTCCTGACCTGAAGAGCAGTGAGGATATTTTTCTTATACGTTAGCCTCAGTCAAAATAATTTTTGAGACATTTTTTACATTATATTCTTTTCCATTGTTGTTGATCTCTGACAAACCATAGTAAGTTTATAAAAGACTCAGGTTTCTTCTTGTATTGTGGCTATTTTTATTCACTTTCCTATACTTTTCCCAGTTTATTTAATAATGAAAATACTCTAGACAATATGAAATGTGAAAGCATATAGAAGTTTTGTTATTGTATCTTTTTACAAAGTCCTTCACTGCTCTGACAAACCTTGACATGTGTGACGATTAAAAAATTCCTTCTTGTGTTTTTTCACTTTGAATGGCAGTCATCTCATGCAGATAGCGTGGTGCTAGATAGCGTGCTGCAGATAGTGTGGCACTGTGTGATTCCTACTAAATAAACTCTGATGTACTATGGCATAAGAGATGTGGATGTTGTTTACTTGGACTTTAGCATTCAATACTTTTTCCCACAGTCTTCTCCTGGAGAAACTGGTTGCGCATGGCTTGGTTGGATGTACAATTCACTGGGCAAAAAAATGGCTGGATGGCCATTTTTTGACAAGAAAAGTCATTATGAATGGAATTAAATCTGGTTGGTGGCCAGTTACAAGTGGTGTTCTCCAGAGCTCAGTATTGAAGCCAGTTTTGTTTAACATCTTTATCAATGATCTGGAATCAAAGGCATCAAGTGCAACCTCAGTAAGTTTTCAGACACCACCAAGCTGGGTGGGAGTGTTGATCTGCTTGAGGATGGGAAGACCCTGCAGAGGGACCTGGATAAGCTAGATCAATGGGCCAAGGCCAACTGTGTGAGTCTCAACTAGGCTAAGTGCCAGGTCCTGCACCTGGGTCACAACAACCTCATGCAGTCATGTAAGCTTCGGGAAGAGTGGCTGGAAAGTTGCCCAGAAGAAAAAGACCTGGGGTTGCTGGTCGATAGCCAGCTGAATATAAGCCAGCAGTGTGCTCATGTGGCCAAGAAGTATATTCAAACAAGCCATAGGTTGCTGTTTGAAATTTAATCCATACTTTGAAATTAAAAGTCAGTGAGTAAAAGCCCACATCTTAAAGAGATGCAGATTTTTTTTTTCCCTCTTCTTTACTGAACTGCCTTATCCTTCTAGTCACTGGAACACTAGAAACCCCAAATAATTGGATACCTCCGTGGAATTATAGCAGGATTAAGACATGTACATGCAAAATTTGGAATTTCAGGTTGGCAAAACAATGTCCTGTTTAGAGTTGGAGGCACTTTTTAGTAAGTTCTAAGATATAAGATTCTGAGATCTGAGAAAGATCTCAGAACATCCTCAGCTGCTGCACAAGCACAGCACAGCCAATGCTTTCTTTTTCAACAACAAAAACAAGAGTCTGGGGAGGAGATGTACACTGATGGGTGCAGTAGTTGGCTTGCTTTATTATCAGTTCAGCAGTGTGGTAACTGGATCACTGACTTGAGGTGTTGGCTACTTTGCTCTGACTAAGGTGATCCAGACCGATATTTCCCAGACAGCAAGATGAAAGTAATTCTCTCTCTCTCTCTCTCTTTTTTTTTTCTTCTTTTTTTTTTTTCCCATGGTGTTCATAACTCAGCATTGCATCTTGCGTGCACAGCAACTGGTTGTAGTGGATGAAACCTTTCAAAAATGTTAACTTTAAATAAAGGAAATTTGAATGAGTCATTTTTGTTCTAACACACATTACTCACGGAATAAGAAGTGATAATGTTAGACACGCTGTTTTTAATGCCTATTAAACTTATGATCATCTAATCAGTCTGGCTCCCTCCTTCATTATAAGGCAAAGGGAAAAAGAAAGAAAAAACTGTTATTAATTTCTGCATGAGTAAAGGCTTTCAGGGTGATTTAGGACAGAACTCAGACACTTACAAAGCTCCCTCTCTAGTTACTATCAAGAAAGCCTTAGCTCCATGATCTTTACATAAGTTATTTCATATCTTAATAAAAAAAAAAAAAAAGAAAAAAAAGAAAGAAAAAAAGAAAGGACGGGCTGAAATACAGCAAGTTATGGTATATCAGTGTTATAACCTGCAAATCAACTATGGCACATTATTACTATTATTATTGTTATTATTGTTGTTGTTATTATTATTGCTAGGAAACAAACTGGAACACTTAGAAATACAAAATGTTTTGTCAGTACAGGTAGTCGACGGTAAAACTTGGACACCTAAGTTACATGGAGGCACTTCTCTACCCTCATCAGTAGGTCTGCCTCCTCCTGTGCAAACAGTTCCTTTCTCTTCGGAGGGGGTGGGCTGAATAGGAATTGTTTTCATCCCACAGTCATTTGGAGATATTCTAATTTTTTTTTTCATTGAGTCTTCTACCTTTAAGTAATGAAATGATTTATTGTTTCCCAGCTCTTCTTCACAAATGTGCCACTGTAGCACCCATAGTCAGTATTTAATGTTTTTTTTTTTTTGTTTTGTTTTTTGTTTTTTGTTTTTGTTTTTTTTTTCAGAATAGTAAAAACTGAAGACTTCCCATGGAGCATTTAACTACCAGACAAAGGGAGGGTATCTGAAATCTAGAAATTTTAGAGCTGCACTGATGTTAAGAAATTTACCCTGCACATTCTGTATTTGGAAGAAACTCTGGAAATTTAAGATTTTCCAAAGATAAGACAACTGACCAAAATAATTAGTAAGCTGACAAAGTAGCACACTGGTTGAATATGTTTTTCTCTATATAGTCAATATATTGTAAACAAGACATTTTGGGAAATTGATAATCTTCATTTATGCATGGAGAGGACAACCCGACATTCATGTCTAGCAATAATTCATGACTCCATCAGACTGTCTTTTTGTTTCAGCAACAGAACTGAAGGTGATTAAAGAAAAGAAAATGTCATTTGTTGGCATCTGCTCTTCTATCAGTCTGCTACAAATACAGATATAAGCCCCTGATTTTTATTTTTTTTCATGTTGAACAAAGAATGCAGAAAAGATTAAATTCATAGGAAAGAAAAAGTCATTAATCACATAATTTGACTTATTCCCATGGCAAAAAAAAAAAAAATTAGCTGAAAAAACCTGCAATCACAATACTGTAGAGGGGGTTTTGCATCATCTGTTATTAGGTAAATTCAAAATACTAGTTGGAGATGTTTACTTCGAAGAAAAAAAAAAAAACAACAGGAAAATTTGGTCATTTTTACATGGGTTTCAGCTAAAGGTTTATATTCAAATATTATTCTCTGTGAACACATTCAGAGGAGCATTTTTATTAAAGTTACAATGTTTCGCTTTCTTCCTTACACTGTCACTAAAATTGCTTATAATGATGATTCTGAAAGTCTTTACCTTCTTTCTGTTCAATAATGTGTGAGGTATTGCTGCTTTCAGATCTGCACTACAGTTCTGCAACAATTGCTGAACAGCGCTCATTCATGCAAATAGTCTTATTGATTGCTGTGTAGGTCCTCATGCTTATAACATTTATAGGCAAATATTTGTAAGTCAGGAATGTATAAATAGTCCATCCAGTAGCTAACATCTTCTGAAGCAGTAAAAGAACAAGATCAGATGGCTACAGCCTAGTCACCTCCAAGCCTTTGGAAGTAGGTTTGGGAGGCTGTGTGAGATGGAGGGAGTGAAAGCAAGCACAGCCTCAGGGAAACTGCTCGTTTGAACTTCTAAACTTGACAACAAGTGAACAATCCTCTGAACCTTACTAAAGCAAGGCTTTCTACTCTGGTCCAGAATAAATCTGGAGGTGCAAGCTAAGAACTAAGAGTGTGGGTGAACAGATACCTTGTGTTTGAGCCTTGCCCTGCGTCTCTTAGATTTGGCAGAGGAGATGTGCCTTGAAAAGCAGCAAAGCTGTCTGCCAATCCTTCTCTAAGAAAAATGAAAAATTGCAAAGGCTGAGGAAGTGTTCCAAAAAAAACCCACAAAACATAAGACATATATTACTGTGTGATTTTTTCACCACAGGAGACTGGTTCATATTATTTTGGAAAAAAAAAAAAAAGAGCTGGACAGTACTGTACAAGTATAGAATATTCACTGAACCCTAAAAGTGGTTAATAATAATATTAGAATTAAGAAGTTTCCTAAATATAATAAAAACAAAACAAAACAAATCAACAAAACTTAACATGCCAAAGGTAATGACTGAAAGTGGTTTATCTGCAAGAGGGGAAGACAGGTGGTTTATTCCCTAACAGTAGGGTTTCATATTTCCAATGATGAGGTCATGAAATTCCATCATTATCAAAAGATTAATGAGAAACTTTACTGTTTATTCAATCCACTGCTCAAAACACATTAATCCACAAAAGTACCAACTTATTTAAAAAATCTTAACAAAACAGACTCTCTGGTAACTTGGCAACTTTTTGCTTGTTCAAGAAATTGTTGCATTACTGTGCATTGCATCTTCCTAAACAAAAAGATGTTACAAGGTCTAACATTTATTTTTGAGGTTTATATGAAAAAGTTGTATACATCAGTTAAAATGCTCTAAATAAATAATTGTTTTAAACAACCATTAAAGTTACAGCTATTGTTTATCTAAATATGATAGACCCAAATATTATGCCATAATCTCAGAATACTGACGTGCAACAGTTCTTAGGAAGCCTGCTTTTGACCTTTTCAGTGATATGAACACATTGGTTTAGAAACTTTCTGATGTGAATGCAATCTAGCTTAATAGGGTGCATTGGGAAAAACAAGCCTGGAAGCTATATAGATAAGCAATCACACAACAAACCTCAGGGAGGCAAGTGCAATGGCATATTTCCAAGCCACAGGACTCAACTGTTCTGCTGGCTGGGTACAAGGAGATCAAAGATCTCTCCAGCTGAAAGGCTCTTTTTAGAAGAGGAGTCAGCTATCAAGTGGCCCCTGTGTGCAAAAAACCAGAAACTGACAAAGGTGAGCCTCCCCATCAAACACAGTTACTCATGTGGACTTGATTTTAAAATACACTTTATTTTATTATTATGTTATATTATGTTATGTTATATTATATTATATTATATTATATTATTTTACTTTATTTTATTTTATTGTATTTTATTTTTTTATCTAGTAAGTAATGCTTTGTCTAAATAGTTTGGTTGTGACTGTGGACCATTATCACAAGAGGGTAGAGAGGGAAAGAACATTGGGGCATCAATGTTTTGTGGAGTCCTACCTCCCACACAAGAGAAAATTAAGGTTGCGGTCACTTATGGGGGTGTTATATCTGTGAAAAAAAAGTATAGGTAGTTTCAGGTTAGGCATCATGTGTAAAGGAGGTGGCCCAGCACAGATGCTGTTAGGGAATTCAACTTTGGCCAGAGGTACCATCTCCTTTTTAATAAAAATGCACTGATAAATGGGAATTTAGGTAACTAATCAAATAATAACATGGCCGTCACTCCCAACAGCATAAAAATATTATTTGAAATAGAAATTCTGAAATGAAATACCAAAAACTTCTAAAGGGTCTCAAGAAGTATAAGGATGAAAAGCCCCAGATCAATAGATAAAATGCTTTCTTCACGTCTTATTTAAGTAGAGTGAGAACCAGGCCTAGCTTGAAATGTAGGAGCATGTGTTGCAGAAATCCAGGACAGTTCCATTTGAAATGATATCTATTTCATTTTTTTTCTTAAAATATTGTTTAAAATAATCTGATAAAGCTATCTGTCCACAGAAACTGTACCCCAAAAAAGATTTTCTGAAGTATTCCTTGCTAAGTGGAATTAAAAGAGTCGCGCTCCAAACAAGATACAGCAATTTTTATTTTATCTACTAAGTTCCTCTATTTTGTTTTGGCTCTTTGGCTTATCCAAAACAGACTTTAATTCATAATAAACTCAGTAAAATGTAAATGATGAGGGATTAGGGTACAATTCTCAAAAATTCAAGAGATTGTGACCTTGCTCTCACTGCCCATCACTAATAGCACAGTAGATTTTGCTCTTTCCTGAGATAGGAATCATGTTTTCTAACTCTTTTTATGTGTTCCCAATGCAGGCAGTATAAAGTATTTTGTGATGTCAGCTTTCTTTGAATGTAATTCTTTGTCTTTATTAAAAATGCCTAAAAAGATTAAAGCACAGGGCAAGTAAAAGGGTTTATTTGATCTGAACTATTTTGTTTGCTTTTTTTTTTTTTTTTTTTCAGACTTGTTTTGAGCCTGGCTTGAATTTTGTTTGGTTTGGTTTGGTTGTTTATTCATTCTCTCTCTCTCTTTTTTTTTTTTTTTCCCAGCCTCTGAAATAAATATATATATATTAATTCCTGCAGGGGACAACACTCAGAAATTCAGTTTGGTGGAGTCCTTCCATTGCTACCAACAACTGTTGGTTTAACAGATTTCTCTTCTAGTTTAAAGGCTTGAAAAAAATCTCTCTGTAGGTGACTGTAAAGATTTATTTGTTTTATACTCTTAATCTTTCATTCTGACCTGCGAAAGCTGGTAAGAACAATTCAAAAGGGAAATATTAGTGTTTCCTATTAACATTATGTGGAAAATACACTGTTTAGATCATTTCATACTAATCATATTGTAATGTGCATGTACCCTATAACACAACATATAAAATCTGAGAGAACAAGGCCATGGTGCTGTCACCCCAAAAAGTCCAGGCATGGAGAAACAAAGACCGCTTATACTTACAGAAATTAATGCATTTCATGATACAAATGACTGAACTATTTGGCTCAGTGATTCTTCTGTACAGAGGTGTCTTCAGCGAACGTTGCATGTTTTGGGGAGATATCACTGACTGATTGTTTGTTGATTCATTTGCAATGTTAATTACATGAAGGTGATAGCTCTGTCTGTGATGGATAGGAATTTGTTGACAGGAAGCCCTTTTCCAGCAATGGAACAAACTTTCTCCACAGAAATGATTTTTCTTTTGGCAATCTATTCACTAAACTGACCCCATCTAAAGGCTTTTGGCGATTACACTAAAAAGGTTTCAAAACAAATTGGAAAAAAAAAAGAAAAAAAGAAGTCTTTCAAGGCTTGATGGGGCTATTTGTAGTTGTAGATTTTATGTTTTGACTTGGACTCATAAAAATACCAGTCATAAGCAGTTAACAAAAAGCAAAAAAATAAAATGAAAAAAATGCTCTCAGGCTAACAAAACAAACGTTTTTCCCACCAGGATCAAGTTTAAGTTAGAGAATATACAACACAACAAAAACTTTATCACCATGATCTAACCACCGTTGAACAGATGTCCAAAATGTTTTAATTGTTGTTAATTGTGAGTTGTCATGAAGAGGTAGTCTAGGCAATGCTTCCAAGATACCATTCCAGTCTTATTTTCTGTGATTTCTAGGAAATGAAAACAAAGTTCTGCATGTCCTGGGCCAAAACCTCTTTATTATAGTTTGTTCTCTAGAAGGTTCAGATATTAAGTGGTGATGTAAAAAAGCATGTTGACTTATCCACCCTCTCATATTTTTCTCTTCAACAAAGCAACCCCAGGAGTAGAGCTAGAAATCTTTTTCTCATCCACCTGAGGCTTGACTCAGTTTCCTTCTCTCCTATTCACTTTTCAGTCAGATATTTCTGGTACTGATGGAGAAGGCAAAGTACTCCCACTGTCAATATCCATCAGTTGGGTAGCAACATAAAGTAGGGCTCACCTTGGCTAAGTACAGACTCTGTGCATCAGGTGTTTTAGGAGAGGTCTCTGTCAATACAACCTATAACTATTTGATCTTGAAGGCAGATGGGTGAGGACACTGTCTACAGAAAGTTAGACTATATGCTGTATGCCACTCATAACCTTGGCACCATTTTTCAGTTGTAGATCCTTGGCACTGATGTTTCACATAAGCAATGGCAATAGAATACAGTGAGCACAGTATACAAAAACAATTAGCTGGAGTGTTAAAGCTGGGCCACAGTAAATGATAAGCTAGAGTGGTCAGAGCATATTGACAAGCCTTTTGTTGGCAACTTGGCAAAGGGGAGTTTTGACAAAACATCAGAACAGCATTGTTCTTTCCAAATAAACAGGTGGGTAAGCCAACATTTACCAAATTTTAAATTAAAAAGGACTGTGTTTCCATTTTTTAATGCTCTTTCAAAGATCTGTCTACCCATAATCAGTTCTATGGCTGCGGTGCCAGAAAAGACCCTTATGTTGTAAATTTGCAAATGGAAACCTTCCCTCTTGTCAAAGGGAAAGCCTAAATCTCAGTGAAACTAAGGGAGAAAAAGGTTTCTTCTAGTTGCACCTGGAATTTATTAGCTTTCATGGGATGGATGCCTGCTGGAGCACAATCCTTGTTTATTGATGACAGAATGCAAGGTACACTTTACACATATCAACTTAGCATTACAAAACTGCCTGCCATGCATGTGCCTGTATTGCACGTTTGCAATGTAAATTAATGTAATAAGTAGCATGATATTTATTTCTCTAAGAAAGGCTAATTCTCTGAGAAAGATTAATTGGAGAATGGTCTTTTAATATTGGCAAAGACAAATATAACTGTAAGAAAAATCATTTTGTAAAGCAAGCTAAAATAAATGCAAAAGTTACTGTCTCCAGTAAAAACATTATTTTGTTAAGATTGCAGTTAGCATGTTTTAAATCAATTATATCACCAATATTATCTTAAGTTTTCCCCACTTCATTTAGTTCCTTTGGCAGCCTTTAGCACACCAATGTGTTATCTATGTCTGTGTATGCATTCTTGCACACAGTCACGTATATAGATATTATGTGCACATTGTAGATTTGTGTTTAGAAGCTGAAAAAAGTCAGAAGTATCAATCATACATTTTTTCACCTCTCCACGTAACTTTTTTTCCCCACCTAAGAGTTCCCGTTCCTGCTTTCTCTATTGCACATTTTTCCAGAGACTTGTGGACCATTTGCTTCAAATACAGAAGCTTTATTTCTCCTGTGGGTGCTTAAGAGCTATTTGAGAACATTTCTGTCTAGCTGTATTATGACATTACCAGCAAACTGATTCATACAGCTGGTTTATTAAGTTTGTGTGCTCTCTTTCCTATTAAAATGGCTCCAGTTTCACATCTCTTCTCAACCAAAAAGGCTGCTTATCATAGTTTTGCAAATGAACATCAAGAAAATGTTGCTTTCAGTCTTCAAAATGTGAACAAATTAGATCAAATAGGTTTATTGTATAGTTCAGTATAATAATACAGAATAACTAAAAACAGGAAAGGAAGCTGTCTCCTTACTGAAAATGTTAGAAGGAAAGGACATTTTTCCCTTACTGATCGAGAGACAGACATGGAGAAATTTAGGATATTTTTCATTTAGAGTTTTCAAGCCATTATTTGCCCTTTCAGATCATCAGGGATTGAAAAAGTTCAGCAGGAACAGATTCTGTGAGTGAATGGTCTGATACTACAGAAATTGAAAAAACAGAATTTACAGACAATCTTTTTAATGAAAATCAATGGATTAGGAATGACTCCAATTTAAAATATTAATTTTAGATGTCCCACACCTGAATGAACTTTTGATTACTTCTCTGAAAAAAGTCACAAATGCCTTAATAGGTGGTTAATACGTCACCTAGCATTATTTAACTCCATAGAAGTTCCTCCATGTTTCTTGAAGTAACACTTTGTGACTTCTTGGTGAGTTGCAGCAGATTTGTTTTTCATATATTTGGATGAATCAGGAGATTTTCCTTTCTACACACTAAAGAACTGTGAGTATGCAACACAGCTAATAGAAGAGTTGATCATGTCTACATAACAGTAATATCTGCCCACTGTGCATTAAAATATAGTTATTTTCCTCATGCAAAGAAGAGAAAATATATTAGCCATTCAATTATACTGCTTGGGATTTTTCAACATTACAACTTCCAAAGTAATATCCAGAGTTTGCCAAAAATGATAGAAGATTTCTTGTCCTCAAGAGGATTCTTGTTGTTGGTGTCTGATATACAAACCAAAACATGAGACATAGTTATTTGTATGTATCTCTGCCATAGCATGGAATTGCTGTAATATGAAAAAGTTCAAAACTAACAGAAATTTGATGAAAATTCAGAAACTTCACAATGGACATAATGATTGCTGCTAAAGATCTTGATATTAAAATCTTAATAGGTGTATCTCACAGAGATCAGCTGGATTTAATAAAAATCCTTCACAAGAACAAGTTATTGAATTTTATCAGGAATTCAGTGTTCTTTGACACGAACGAGAGCTGTGCTCCTAAATCTTTTATAGAATGAA
This sequence comes from Anser cygnoides, assembly GCF_040182565.1. Lineage (NCBI taxonomy): Eukaryota > Metazoa > Chordata > Aves > Anseriformes > Anatidae > Anser > Anser cygnoides. Next base: position 185,727,414 of record NC_089873.1, read on the forward strand.
TAGAAATCCATACTTTGTTGTTGCATGGTTAAAATGTTGTTTTTACACTTGGATTTCTCATTCCTTTCAGCTGTATAAAAAGAAACTTGTACAATTTGTCTAGAATGCCATGAGCTGTGACGTTCTATGTCAAGGACTGACTCCTGCAGTCTTAGTATAATTGATAGTGCAGTTGTTAAACTCTTATTATCAGAGAATCTGAACAATTTTCTGGCTAACCTGCCTTTAGGAGCCTCAGTTGGAGCACTGAAGACTTTGCATGCTCATCAGTTTAATGAAGTGAAGAAGACAACTGATGTCTCTGAAGCTCAGTCATTACTCAGTTACAGAGATCTAAATCAGATGAACTCATTTTAATTCATCTCTCAATTAAAACTTTTCATTGGGAAGCCTAGATCTTAAAACTGTTCATACTAATAGTGGTGGGAGTTCTCTGTTTCAACATCCTAACCATTCTCCCTGGACTTTGCATGCAAGTATGTTTGCACAATAAGGCTTCTTAAAACTCTTTTTTTTTTTTTTTTTTTTTTTTTAAGAACAGTCTTTTCATTCCCCATGCTTATTATCTACTTTTAATTCTTACCTAACATTGCATCTATACAAACATTGGTTCATTAAATCCTAATAACACAAATATAAATGTAAAGTCAATCAACATGAAGTCAGCATTTATTCCTACCTGTAATTCAGTTTAACTTTTGGTGGTTTCTAGAACTATTAACAAATTGCAGTGCTGGTGAACATGTACTTACATATAAAGTGGATAAGTAAGGTTGATCAAATTCTGGTCATCTGTGGACAAATGCTCTGCAAGGATCACTCCATTGGAGTCACGCTGTTGAAGATTAGTCTTGTCCTTGCAGAATATGAGGACACCTTTCCCCACCTTCTTTTACCTGTCCTGATTCTGTCTTGGTCTCCAGGTAGACAGACTCATCCACCCTTGAGAAGCACACTGCAGGCTACTCTGAATTTAAAATGTTTTGGATTCCTCTAACACCGAAGTGAATGGGGTTATATACTACTGTAACACACATATTCCCCCTCCATCCCATGTCTTCCTAATCATCATCATAATTATCTGGGTAAATTTCTAGTCCATAACAATAATAATCTAATGACTAATGACACATTGATGATAAAAAATTAAAACACTAAGAGAGAAAATAGATACTAAAAGAAAGAGAAACCAATTATTAAAACTTGCTTAGGGCTCTGATTATATTGCTTAAAATTCAGATAGGAGGTGTGGTGATTTTACCTTGCTGGGCAGCGGAACTCCACGACAATGGCTCTCTCAGTTCCCCTCCTCTAAAGCAAAAGGGGAGAAATTACAGTGGAAAGGGCTCAAGGGTTGAGATAAGTACAGGGACACTCAAAAATTATCATCACAGGCAAAACAGACTCAGCATAGGGAGGTTAATGTAATTTATTGCCTATCACTAGTGGACAAGAACAGTGAGAAATCAAAAGCAAACTAAAAACACCTTCCCCCCATCCACCTTCTTCTACATCCTCCCACCAGGCAGCGCAGGGGAACAGGGAATGGGGGCTGCAGTCAGTCCCTGACGCTTCGTCTCTGCCACTCTTTCACGGTCACTCTCTGCTCCTGCTCCAGTGCGGGGTCCCTCCCACGGGATTCTGGCACCCCCAGGCCCCCCTGCTCCTGCGTGGGCTCCTCTCCACGGGCTGCAGCTCCGGCCCGGGGCCTGCTCCTGCGGGGGCTCTCCATGGGCCGCAGCCTCCTCCAGGCCACCTCCACCTGCTCCACCGGGGGCTCCTCCACGGGCTGCAGCGTGGAGATCTGCTCCGTGTGGGACCCGTGGGCTGCAGGGGGACAGCCTGCTCCACCAGGGGCCTCTCCACAGGCCGCAGGGGAACTGCTGCTGCGTGCCTGGAGCACCTCCTGCCCTCCTGCTGCACTGACTTTGGGGGCTGCAACGCTGCTTCTCACTCGTCTCTCCCAGCTGCTATTGTGCAGCAGCTTTTTCTCTTTCTGAAATTTGATCTTACAGAGACCCACCAGCATCGTTCACTGGATCGACTGGCCAGTGGAGGGTCCCTTTTGGGACAGGCTGGAGCTGGCTCTGATCTGACATGGGGCAGCTTCTGAATCATTCTCACAGAACCCACCCCTGCAGCCCCCCTGCCACCGAACTCTTGCCATGTAAATAAACACAGTAAGTATGTCTGTAGAACCTCAAAGGTAGATATGTATGGCCATGTTTTATTCCAAACTGTAAGATCTTTCTAAAAGTTACAAAGAATTTCTATACTTTATATCCAGGAAAAGCTGATGAACACCTATTCAGCTGGCAGCATATTCTGATTCATGTTTAGGTCCCTGTTTATTTTCTTACAGACACTGTGCATACATGGCTCCTTACAGAAATGAATGAAAAATGCTGATAAAACACCTGATAATAACATTCATATCCTTCCTTAAGCTGGGTCTTTTTCCTGTTTTACCAACATTACCAAGAGAATCTCTGCTTTGCTTGAACGAATGAAATATCCTCTCTGAAAACGTACTGTAATAAAAAGTGATAGTTTCAAGTTGTTGAGAAACTTTATTCCAAACAGTTTTTCTGCTTCTTTTCAGTATAAAAGTGGGCGCTCACTGTCTTTGTACAGCCACCTTCATTCTCCTTAAGCCAAGGGAATATTTCAGGATGATCAGACAGGAATGGAGTTTATAATTTCATTACCTACAAAATGTGGGGAATAGATGTGGAGGTCTTGTCTGCCAAGTGAGTCTGAAGAATCAGGCAGAGGGTGCCTCATTATTCCTCGGCAGCAATTTATTTTATTTTTTTCTTAGGGCAGTAGCATTTCAGTGTAACATATTGCTATAGATTTTGTATATTGCCCTTTGCTTGTTTGGTTTTCAGTTGAAAAAGTGAGTGCTCATTCTGTACAATGGATGTATAAATATAGCTATAGAAGTCCTCTAACTCTGAATTTTCCATGCCAGAAAAAGGGGGGTCTAATGTGCATTTTATTAGGGTGAAGAAAATTTAACAGCTTGCTCAGAATCCAAGTGCTGAGTGCTTTTCTTTCTAAGCACAGAATACAGAGTGTCATTTGTAAAGGCAAGTAATTCTGATCACTTATTTCATCCTTTACAATCTAACTATACACCATAGCTTTTAGACATCTTTAAGCACCTATTCAAATGAATTACTTCTGACTGAATGTTCACCCAAATCACCAGTGAAGTGCACAGTACAGTACAACTACAGGCAGTACTTCCCGGGTACTCAGTCTTCTTTTCTTTGGCTTTCTATTTCTACTTAAAAAGAAACAGGCTTTTGAAGGAGACTGGTTTGCCTCTCTTTCTCTGAATTATGTTTAGTTATTTCTCTCCACTGCCCAGCTTTGTTGTAAACATTTCTGTACCACTGAATGCTTTTAATTCATAAGTATTGTTTCGAATACTGCTGAAGTTCACCTAGGGCTGGGGAACATGGTGTCTTTCCACAGAAACTATCCTGTACAATGTTGATTTGATTAGTAATAGGTATTGTGGCATTTTGGGCATAGGCACATTTGCACCACATAGGCCATCTCTAGTGTTGTGAACTGGAAAATACCATGACTATGTGGCTGAAAAAGTTGTTTTCAGACATAAATTTTTGAAATTATACACCTTAGTAAGCTAACCATTTTTTGGCACTTCAGTGCAAGAAAGACTGCAACTGAACTGAGTTCAACAGAGGACCACTGTGATGGTTGCAGTCTCAAAGATTTGTCCTGCAGAAAGAATGAGATTTGCTCATTCAACCTCAAGAAAAAATGATTATGGGAATCTTAGCAGCCCTCTAGTGTTCTATTGAAATGAAGCCATGTTCTTCACAGTGAAGTGAGGGTGGATGGACAAGAGACAATAGGCAAGCTGAAAAAGAGAAATTCAGAAGAAACTAAGTTAATCTGAGTTGAGGAGAAGCTTTTTCCCCATGAGGATGGTAAGGCAGGAGAATAAGTTGCCTGAAGAGGTTATGCAGTCTCTACTTGAAGGGGTCCAAGACCCAGATGGATAAAGCTCTGATCAATCTGATCTGATCACAATAGAAAGTTGGATTAGAGACCTCCTGAAATACCTTCCAACCTGAATTATTCTATGATCCTGTTATCCTGTTATCAGTGTGTAGGCACCCAATTGCTCTCACCAGTTCACCTCAGTAAGCCAATAGATTTCATGGGTCCTGAAAAACAAGCCACATGCTCAGGTAGTTTACAGCTTTTAAGCAATCTGTAATGGCAGGTCCTTCTAAAAGCTTTGTATCTGCTTCTTCTGGTGCCTAAATCTCCTAAAAATCACTGAACTCAGACCCCAAACCTGGAAGTCACATGTTGCCTGAGAAGTTAACTGTCATGTAATTTGTTTTTCCTATCTTCCACTGATGAAACGAAATTGGACTAAAGAATATGGACTTGCCTATTTTAGCAGAATGGTGTAAATATGATAAGTAACTTTTATTACTGTACTACTGTGAGAAAAGTTCTTAGACTTGCTTGCTTTTTCTGCGGCATTAAAACCACTAGTTCCGTTGAGCATTATCTGTGATGTTAGATATTGAGTAGTATGACTTGAAGGTTACCAGACATATGTAATGACATTCCAGTAGCCACTTGCCATGAAGTTTTTTTATGATAGCACTTTCTGCCTAAGCTACATCCCTGGTATAAGCCTACTGTCAGTGAGTAAAGAAATGTTTTCATGCATAGTGACAACAGAAGTGGAGAGGATACTGTAGTCCAAGACTTCCAGAAGTGAGTCCTGTGCATACAAATATTGGTAAAGAAGCTCTTCATATGAAGGCCTCCTAAAGCACCAAACCTTCACTGACTGCACTGGAAACTCTCCAGGGACTATCTTCGCAAATACTACTTCCTCAAGGACTTAATGTATAGGGACCCACTAGATGCCTACAGGAGGCAGAGTATATCCGACCCATACCCCTCATTAAATTCAGATGCCAAATTATGAAAACTATTCAGAAGCAGACTTTTCTGTCATTTATGTTAGTAAAGGCAGTAAGTGTTTTAACTAGGAATCGCTTCCTTCTGTGTCCTTTCACCAAGTCTAACCTGCACTTTTAAAGAAATCTTGAGCATCATACTTTTCCAAAGAGGACACTGAGCAAAAGAGCCTGTACTGATCAGCACTTTATGGGGAAACGATAAAAGACAATAAAATTTGTTTCTCTGTACAGAGAGGCTTGGCATCATCCAAGTGTTAAAATTGGGATCTGCTCCACAGAGAAATTCCATCATTTCACTTCAGGTAGACTTTTATTCTTCCAGTTTTCCTGAAGGTCTCTGTAAAAGGGCACCTCACCTTTTAATTATTTACTTTAAAGTCATCTTGATTCACATTTAATGGAAACACGTAGCTCTTCAAAAATGAATGAACTCTTTATCACAGATTATAATGAGGCCATCTCTATGGCAATTAATTAAAGAGGATAGCATTCATCTGGCATATACTATAATTATGTGTTAATATTGAAGCTGATCTTTGCAACTAGCTGAAATGAGTTAATAAAATATGTTTTATTAAAACTAAGTGCATTATTATTATTATTATGTATATTTCAGATTCAAAAATAACCTTTCTCTGGTGGCAAATAATATGCTTTTACATGAAATTCTTAAAATCATAATGATGTCAGTGTGATTTGTCTTTGTTTTTCAAATTAGAAAATAAATCAAAGAGGATAATCTATAGTTGACTACTATGTGTATTTTTTAAAACCTGCGTATATATTATTATGTAGCGGTAATATTGAGCAGTAACCATTATTATGCTAGTTTAAGACAGTGGATTAATGATGTCTCAGCTCTGTGTTAGATAATGTTTAAGATTTATCACATTGGTAAATTAGCACAGACTTTCAAGCAGGTTTGCTCGTGGGTTTCATCAGATACCTCCTTCCCAGGACACAACTGCACACACGGGCAGGACAATCTGTTGCCAATAGAAAGTTGTGTCACTGAACTTTTGTTGAAACAGTGCAGAACTAGTAATGTATGTTTCATTCACTGCTCTTCCAGAGAAACCAACAATCAAAAAAACAAACAAAAAAACAAACAAAAAAAAGCAAAACAGACAAACCAACAACCAATATCAACAAAAAGCTGCTGGAATGCAACTTAATTTTCCAACAAAAAACACAAAGATCTGCTTAAACAAAACAATGCCTTCTTCAACGTTTGACTTCTTCATTATGATGATAATCATTTCCCAAAATCAACCATAAAGATCATTACAGTAATTTATAAGATATTTATTTAAAATACAACTCCTAATCTTTTCACAAGAAAGCTAAATTAACTTTGTATTTTGTATTTAAGCAAACATGATTTATTATTCCTGCAATGTTGTATTTATTTTTACTGATTTTACATGCTGAAGGAAGAAAAACAAAAAAAAACAAAAAAAAACACACACACCACACACACCATAATCCAGTAAGAAACAATGTTAGCTGTAATGCCATCTCCATTCTCTCCAGAGATGCATGTCTGCTTTGGAAAAACTAGTATTTGTATTTCATGGTACTCTGACAGCCTGCACAGCAGACAAGAACAAGAAGTGGCTGGAACTAATAGCTGAACATATTCACAACATTTGATAAAAATGGATTTTGAAGAGAATTCTTATACATAGATATTATAGAGGTCATGTTAATAACAGTTCTGTTCTTTCTAGAACAATGTTATTTTTTCCATTATGCTGTAGTAAATGGAAAACACATATGTAACTATTCCTTAGAAAATTGTTTTCAGATTTTTTTTTTCACTGCTTTTAATAGAAAATTGAATTTCTGTAATAAAATAAAAACAAAACATAACAAATGTTACAAATTTCTATTCTTATAAATAGTATAAGGAATACTATTTATGGTATCTCATTCCTTTTCTTTCTGTTATATAGGTCTGTTTGCTGAAATCTCTAGTAAAGTGAAATGGATGTTTGTTTAAAAAGCACATCAGATATAGGATATTTTGCACCATACTCAAAGACTGTTTACCAGCTGTTCACTGACAGACAAAAATTACATTTCCAGTAAGTACCAGAGAGGTCTGTCTTGGTCTGGTATTACTGAATAGTTTTGTTAATGACTTTGACCTCTCATTAGAAGTGATTTGTAAAATTTATAGATGACTCTGTGCCTCATGAGTACTCAAAGATAGGATGAGAATTCAAATGTCTGTGCTAAATTAGAGAGATGTTTTGAAATCAACAAGAATAAAGCACTACAGAGAAAAGCAAGGCACTTCATGTAAGAAAGGAGAAATGGAATGCATAAATACAAAATGGGGACTCATTGTCTCGGCAACATTACTGCAGAAAAGGATCTGGGAATAATAATTACCACAAATTGAATAAGAGTCAGAAATATAATGCTTCTGTAGAAAGCAAAAACAACCCCCCCCCCCCCCCCCCCCCCCAAAAAAAAATAATCATATGTAAATCCGGGAGATATTCACAGCAATGTAAACTGTGTGAAGGAATCATTTCAATTCAAATGTACCAGTGAGGCTTTATGAGGAGCACTCTGTCCACTTTTGGCCACTGTACTTGGTCAACAACAAACAGGATATCAGGTGAAATAACCATCCAAAGGATGGAAACTAAAAAACAAACAAACAAAAAACAAACAAACAAACAAAGAGTTTGTTGGGTTTGGAAAAAAGAGTGCTCATGGAGAATGCACAACTTCAAAATAAGTTTTAAGCAGGAAATGGTGCTCAGTTCTTCTCCACATTCATTGAATGGGAAATGAAATAACTGATGTAATTTACCATAGTGGAGATTCAGATTAGATATGTGGAAAATCTTGACGGAGTCATTACTGTAGGCAAGCAAGAAACAAGGATTTTAAAAGGCACAACAGATTTGTATGGTAGGGTTTATTTGCACATGTTCCCTTTCTTCAGACCTCAAAGTTCATGAGGTCTACTCTGACTGTGCCTGCTCTCTCTAAAAGAAATTTGAGGTCAACGGAGGAGGAAAGATATTTTCACCCATCTCTGATGAGGCAAAAAATCCATAAAAATATAAATTGACTTTGAGTCCTCTACATGTTTAGACAGGAAGTTTTGAGTAAGAATATAATAAGAAGCATTGAGTCTGTCTCTTTGTACAGCCTTGATGGTGTTTCAGATAAATTACATCATTAATGAGATCATTTGATGAGATGGATATTGTTGTGGTGGAGCCCCAGCAGGCAGCTACTCACTCACTCTCCCCAGATAGGATGAGAGAGAGAACTGGAAAGGTAAAAATACAAGAACTCATGGGCTGAGTTAGGTAAAGCAAAAACCACATATGCAAGCAAAGCAGAAAAAGGAATTCATTCTCTGCTTCCCATCAGCAGGCAGGTTTTCAACCACTCCCAGGTAAGCAGGGCCCATCACACGTAATGTTTTATTGGGAAGACAAATGCCATCACTCCCAATGTCCCCTCCTTCCTCCTTTTTCCTCCTAGTTTTATTGCTGAGCGTGATGCCATGTGGTATGGGACATCCCTCTGGCCAGTTTGGATCACCTGTCCTGGCTGTGTCCACTCCTGGCTCCTGGTGCACCCCCGGCCTCCCTACGGGCAGGGCAGCACAAGGAGCAGAACAGTCCTGGTTCTGTGCAGGTGCTGCTCTGCTGCAACCAAAACATTAGTGGGTTATCAACACTGTGTTCAAAACACAGCATTGTGAGCCTCTATGAAGAAAATTAACTCTATCCCAGCCAAACCATGTTTTTCTGTATTTTTGTTTTTTTTGTATTTTTGATACATATAAACTAAAAATTCCAGTGAAAAGACAAAAAAATAGTACCTGGATTTGAGAGAAGGAAATTCGACCTGTAAATCTCATTAAAAAGCGGACATATAGATAATCTGATTGCAGAGCCTACGCACTTCCATGGACAAATATACGGAGCTCCAGGGTGTGATATTTGCACAAGCTAACTCTCACCCAAGGACCTTGCTTCTTAAGGACCTTTCTTCAGTCTGTATAGAAAGATAAGATGCTCCTGGGGATAATCAAAACAGAAACCTATATTCTGTTGCGCTGAACTGCTCCCAGGAGGGTCCCATCTCTGTAAGAGATGGAGTCCAGGGAGACTACCTCCCTGGGGTGCAATTAGGCTTACAGACTACCATCCACAATACCTCCCTAATGCAGCAGCTGTCAGCGGAAAACAAAAGAGAGATGAATTCTCAGTTTCAAGCAATGACAGTGATTAAGCTTTGGAAGAAGCTGTAAGGGAATTGGCATATCTCTTGCTATTTTAAATGAAAACTAAATGTCTTTCTGGAAGTTTTACATTAGTTAAACACAAGGCATGATTCAATCAAAAAAAGAGTTACTGGTCTTACTGTAGGAAGCAGTGGCTGAAATGGAGGCGGCTATGATTTAAGAGGGTGGTCTAATGGCTTAAACAGGAGCTTGAAATATTTTACATGGGTGGTAAGAAACATGCAATAAAGTGTTTGTCTACTACTCAAAATAAGAAAATTTCAGTCTGCTCTTGGATTTACCTTTTTTGGTTTCTTTCCAGGCTTGAAGCAGAAAAAAATACCTATTTGTTGACAAGCTAAATTGTTTATGATTTTAAATAGCACTATACTGCTATCAAGAGCGCTGATAGGACTTGATGCGAACAGTCCGTGACCTGTTATTTTCTCAGCTTCTCTTTGTCTTGCTTTATTGAACTTTGTTTGTAGTTCCCTTGTCTCTATTCTAATATGCAATAAAGAAATAAATCTTTGTAAGAGGATCAGTATCATAACTGTATATGTCTTGGCAGTTCAAAATTATGCTAACATTTAAGGTAAAAAGAAAGTGAAAGCACAGTAATTTGTAAGCTGTGCCCTACATCCCTTCACCCCATGACTAGTAAAAGCCTTCTGCCCTGCTTTATGGGCAGATGCAAAGATAAGACATCAGAAAAGACTTTTCAACGGGCATGTTTTTAGAATATGTTATTTGTCTCTATGATCTTGCTAATTGAGCAAGCTTTCACGTAAAGCCATTTAAAAGACAGAGGGTACATGTAAATGTACCTTTGAGAGAAGGAAGACTCAGCTTGGGACATGCTGCCCCATCCCTGGAAGTGTGTAAGATCAGGTTGGATGGGGTTTTGAGCAACCTGATCTAGTGGAAGGTGCCCCTGCCCATTGCAGGGGGATTGGAATTAGATGGTCTTTAAGGTCCCTTCCAACCCAAACCATTTTATAATATTAAGGCGATGATACTGGTTGTAGTCTTGCACCTAAAAACTTGCTTTCTGCTACAAGATGAAGCAGCTGCATTCCCACACAGTGTATTTTGTAGTGAAAAAGAGCTTGGCATTATTCTGGGCAATGGAATTGAAAAGAGCCTTCCTTTCTTAAATCAAGCTCTGACAGTACTTGTGAGAGGAATGTGTTGGAGACAGTGCTAGCAATATTCATGCTGTGAAAAGATAAGGAAATGAGGGAAAAGTAATAACCAGTTGTCAGCAAAATTTATATTCTGAAAAAGACAATTCAGTGTCCCGAATTTCTTCTTTGGTTGAAACTTCATGTAAGAAGAAATAATTTTAATATGCTGAAGCATGATGAAAATATAGCCAAGCACTTTACATCCCTTTTTAATTGCAGTGATGTTTTGCGAAAATATTCAGAACATGCTTTTAATTTTGATTTGTAAGATATATGCTCTCTTCATTGATTCCGAATGGTAATTAAAAAAAAGATTCTCAGACTATAACTAGTTTCTTCCAATCTGCCTAAAGATATATACAGAAACTCATGCTTTGGCAGCAAAAAGTAGGTAGACCAAGGAATGTTGTGAGCACTCACAGCTCTTACTTAAACCTGTAAGCACTGTAGGTATTTTCCCCTTTTGAGCTTTAAGTCATATAGGGAGATGTCCAAATTGAGGCCACAAGCTTGAAAATATTCCTGATTCAGGTTTTCCTTATATCCTTATGTTTGCTATTATCTCATGAAAAATATTATCTTATGTAAAATCTGCATTCCTTTTTTTTTTTCCAACACTTTCTGAAAATTTCTGAGATTCCTACTATCACCTAAGTAAAATGTTATTTTAATAATGAAGCAGTCAGTCTATGAATAGTGACTGCGACAGCTGTTTTCTCTTTTCTGATGATGTTCTCAACAAGAAGTCTTAAGCCTTTTTTGGTAAATGAAACAGTCATTGTATTGTAGTTATACTATTTTGTGTAAGTAAATCTTAAATGAGTCATAAAGTTGCTGCTTACATATTCCAGAATGACAGAATTTATTGGGATTCAGTAAATGTATGAAGTAGGAACATGACACAATGAGCGAGATTCATCCCACATCATTTTAGTCATCTACAGGGGATTTCACCACTTAGGCACCCTGGGAATCTTTCATAGACGTCATTGAGAAATATGCTAGTTCATGTGACCTTTTTAAGTTATCTGATTCAGATTGAGATGGATCCCTAGCAGTCTAAAGAAAGAGAAAAAGTAGTTTCAAAGGCAGGTAAGTTTGAAGGAACAGCAATAGGTCATATGGCCAATTTCCTCAAATTGTGTTTGAGGACAATGAAGAGTTCCTGGATAAGTTCTCCACCGAATTAACTTTATATTTGTGTCCTTGGTATCATTTCTCTGAGGAACTGGCAGTTCTTCATGAAGTCCTTTGCCTCTTAGACTGATTTTCTATGAGGTTTATCTACCAGTTCTCAGTTTAATGAAATTATCTGTCCTGATATCTGTAGCTCAGCAATGCTTGCAGAATCACTTTTCATCTATCTGCCAGGGAATACTTCTGACAGTATCATTAGTGTCAACATGAATAAATAGTGTTTGATAATTTGGCAAATGGGCCTTGGTACCCTGTCAGATGTGGGCTTCTGTGATGTAAAACATCTCCCATGGTGACAGATCTGTTTGGCAGACAGATTTTTCTATTCCTTTGAGAAAGGAGTCACTTTATTTCTTCCTAAGGGCTGTGGCTCCGATTTCAGAATCTCTAAGGCACTTTTTTTTTTTTTTCTTTTTTCCTCCTTTGTCACAGATAGCAGCTATCCCTAGTACACTTCTCTGTGGCCACTGCTGCCAGCCTCCTTTCTTTCTCCAAGGTTTCACTGCCCATGCGCCAAGGAAAAAAGGTCCAGCCCTACTGGCACTATTATGGCACTACTGAAAAAGTTTGACTCCCAATGACCCAGGAGAGGCAATAGCTTGGCCTCTGGAGAGAAGACAGAAAAATTATTGTTGACAGGGGATTGTTTGTAGCTGAAGAATTCAAGAGGAAAAAAAAAAAAAAAGAAACATATCAATATGGGAAAATGCAAAAGCCTAAGGGAAAACACAGGGAGGCTGCTCAGGCTAGCAACCTCTGGAAGAGGTTGGTGACACTGAGGATTTGCTCAGCAGGGGTTCCTGGTTTGTTAGAAACAGCATTGGAGTCTTTGACCCTGGATATTTTCCCATCCATGATTTTAACAGACAGATAAATGAAATAATAGTCCCTGTAGATTTAGGCAATGTTTTCTTTCCCATATGATTATGGCCTTCAGTTGATCGTCAGAGCAAATCTGACAGATTTCTAGCAATAGTGTTTACGCTATTATCTTTTTTTTATTCTTCCTAAAATCCACTCCACAAATCCCTTTGGTGAAAACACCAGTTCCCTCCTATTTCATGGTTAGCTTTATAGGTAAGAAACTCTTGTCTTGTCCAAATAGTTCACTTATTAGGTGCAATAATTAATAAAAAATTAGAAACCTACTCCAAACGAATATTTGATACTACTGTCACCTGCTAATCTACATGAATTTGTTATTTTTATTATTTTTAACAATTCTGCTGTTTTTATTATTATGGTACTCTGCTTCCAACATAGCCCTAAATGGGAAAAAGAGCTAGGGAGTAATGGAAAACTGGGAAGGATGTAAAACTACAAATTCTGCTCAAATGGTAGAGAATGAAAGGGGATGAGTTATTAGGGACCAGAAAAAAAAAAAGAAATCTGAAGGAATATCATGCCATTTTCAGTTTTCAAAATTTTTACTTTTTTTTTTTTTTTTTAAGTAAGAATATCTTTAAATCCCAGTTTGAGTTTAGCTCACATCGCTATAAATTGGGAACAACTCCACCAAAGTTAATGAAAAAACACACAGATATAAAAAGCCCTTTGATAGAGACATTTACATTAGAATCCAAACATCAAATCATCTCTGTTTCAAAAGAGATAAGATTGAAGGAGAAAATCATCATATTATGCCATCAGCACTTTCTTCGGCTGAAGCTGAAGTCTGTGATTAAAAAAACACCAGACAGAGACTTCATATTCTAGAATTATTACTTTTCCCCACAAAAGGTATTTTATTCATTTATTTTGTTTTCTTTGCTGTCAAATATTGTCATTTTGAGATTTCCAAATTCATTGTAGTCTTAATACTAAGCTTAATGTTGATCTTATATCTTACTGAAGAATATTTTGTCAGGAACATGCATCCACTTGTTTCCTGTTTATTTGTTATTCTGTTTATTTGAGAAACTCAAATACATATATATATATATTTCTGGTGACAGGTCAGAGCATATGTGCCTGGTGTGAAGGTGGAAGAATAACGCCCAGCATCCTCTGTCAGTTCATCTGTTCTTCATAAGAGTTGATTGAATTAGAAGCTATTAGCAAATGAAAGGGGGGTGATCAGCTGTGGAGTAGCTCTTGGTGTGGCTAACTTCCACCAAGATCAGAAGAAAGTCTGCCAGATGTTGGGCCAGATGTGTGTTTACTATTCTGATGAAATCATGACAGCATAAGGTGCAACTGCAACTTTAGTGACCTTTACTCAAAGAGAATTGAGCTTTGGGTGCCACAACATAAGGACATAAAACTATTAGAGAGAACATCCAATAGAAGGCTACAAAGATGGTGAACGGTCTCTAGGGGAAGACGTATGAGGGACAGCTGAGGTCCCTTGGTTTGCTCAGCCCAGAGCAGAGCAGGCTGAGGGGAGGCCTCATGGCGGCCTGCAGCTCCCTCACGAGGGGAGCGGAGGGGCAGGCGCTGAGCTCTGCTCTCTGGGGACAGCGACAGGACCCGAGGGAACGGCATGGAGCTGGGACAGGGGAGGGTCAGGCTGGGTGTTAGGAAAAGGTTCTTCACCAAGACGTTGGTCGGACACTGGGACAGGCTTCCCTGGGCAATGGTCACAGCACCGAGCCTGCCAGAGTTCAAGAAGCATTTGGATGATGATCTCAGATGTATGGTCTGATTTCTGGATGGTCCTGTGTAGAGCCAGATGTTGCATCCAATGATCATTGTGTGTCCCTTCCAGCTCAGGGTGTTCTATGACTATGATTCTACAGTTCTATGATGCTGTTTATGCAGCTAAGATCCAGTCTCTCTGGGGGCTTTTGATAAACATGGAAAAACAGGTTCTATAGGTTTTTATCAGGTTTGGTAACTGATGCTTTTATCTCATCCAGTGAGTTATAGATGTACTCTTGCTTCTCATTGTTAAATAATTAAATATCTTCTTACAATTATAGTGGCTGGGTGTGATTTCAGCATGCTTCTGAGGGCAAATACGGAGTATGGCCTGCTTTACTTTTGCAGAACTCCTGAACCCCAGGACTGGTGCTATCTAGCTTGGTCTGTAAACACACATCGGACTGGTCTGATTTGGTTTGCAGTGGCATACCTTTGACTTGGAGGTGCCTAACACAAGATAGCTCTGGACTCACCTGCCCCTGCCCCACTCAGCAGCCTTGTCCCCCATATTCTCCACAGCCTAGACCACCCTTATCTCATCTTGACCATACCTTACTCTGTGCAAAGTCCATTTCTCAGAAGAAATGGGCACTGAGAGACACACACACAGCCAGAGAGAAAGGAAAATAGATGCTCCAGGGTTTCAATCTATGCCTCCCTGACACTGGTCTTCCAAAATCATTTGTTTAAGTTGTAGAAGGTATTATAGGTTTGGATGATACCCTGGACATGAGAAGATTCTGACAGCTATCTCTTGTTCTGCTTGAAATTGGAGGTGTTCAGGCTAGGAGATAACTGAAATGATTATTCACCATTTTCTGCTCAGACATGAAACTGAAGAAAACCATGTTCCCTGGATTGTCTCCAAATTCAGCTCCACAGTTTTCAACAGAAAAGGACCCCTGTTTCAGAAGAATCTTGCAAATAAAGGTGGTGGCCAGGAAAAACATTACAAGCCTTAGGAAGGTTTTGGCTCAACCTTTAAGCTCTTCTGTTCAGGGGGTGGATTGTTCTGTATCTCCTGCAGTTCAGCCATCTGGGTGCCTGGGTAGAGGACTTCATCCAGGTAACCCGGGCAAACAGCATGTACTGTATGTAATAGCATTCAATGCTGTTCAGGACAATGCATGCATCAGTAACTTTTAGAAGTGTATGAACACCCTGGCAGAAAAGACTTTCTTGATATTGCCTACATTTTGAAGAATCTTTATGTCTGGTTGCTGCCAGTATAGGGCTAGTTCCCCGGTAAGAGTACACAGTTTCAGACTCCTCCATGATAGCCAAAAGGTATTTTCCCCTGGTGCTTGTGTTGTTTTTGAACTTGTCCTAGATAGGAATAATAGCTTTTGGTACTTCTTTGGAATAATGTGAGTATCATTTGATGAGGTGATGCCCCAAAGAAAGTTCTCACATCTCCAGCTGCTTGTGCCAAACACATAGAAATAACTTCAAAAACAGTCTGTCCCTGTATACCAGCCTGAGCCTTAGTAAATTGTGTTGATGTCAGGCCAAGCCTGAAGGCTTCTTAGGAGAAAGTGTTTGGGTGAGTACTCACTCCATTGCCAAACATGCACATGCTGATGTGGTCATTCTGACCTTTGCAGGCATTTAGATGGGTTGAAATGTGTTATGTTACCTGGAGATACTAGGAGATTTTCTTACAAGATGGATGGAGGAACCAGGTAGAGACTGACCGTTATGTAGGTGTGGGTACTAATGGGCTGTGCTTGGTTTGAATGAGTGACGGGGGATGGGGCACAGGGATACTCACTTGGCTTTGCAAAGGCAGCCAAGGAGATGTCACTTAAGCCTGTAATACATCCAACCAAGGCTGCTCCTCAGAACAATGCACATGTGGCCCAGGTCGTAGATTACTTTTTGGACCATCTTCCTTCTCTGACTGTCTGAAGAACCATGTCCTTCATATGCATGTAATGCTAATGCATTAACCATGTTCGTTCATTTATTATAATTTCAGTATGTACTGAAGCCACCTGCTTGAATATTCAGCTTCCATTTTCTGTCAGGACCAAAGCCAATTTAAAGGATAACAGTGGTAAGTCCTCAGACAGGACAATGAAAATATTACTGAGTGTTTTAAAATATAATCACAAACTAGTTAAATGTAAAGATGTAAGAAATGCCATCTCTTCAAAATGAACAAAACCGAAAAGACTATGACATACTGCATACAGGAAAAGACATTTTAATTATTTATTTAAAAAGGGTAAATATTAATTTTGAATGTATAAAAAAGTCCTGAAAATGTATAAAGTGGTTGTGCAGGATTCATACACAGGGCTGAAGGAGAAAAACAACAGTCTGGTTTAAAAGAGAAAATATTTATTTATTTATGTATTTATTTTCCATAAGAAATATAAGATAACACAAACAAAAACTGTGTTGGGAAACAGTTTGAAATCAACTTTTTTTTTCTTCATTTTTTAATTAATTGGGGTACCTGTTATACTGTTTGTTGGGGATAATTTCGAAGTAGTCTGATATGGAATAGGGGAATGAAACTAAAATGTTAAGCTGTTATAAATGTTATCATGATTGGAATGCTGTCAAAGTGAAGGAGGCAGATTTCTTTCATTAAATTGCTCTCAAGAAGGCAATAATATTGGGTTCCAGATTTGAGTGTCCAGAAAGTTTTGTATTTATTCACTTTTCTAGTTAAGATTGGATAATTTTAATTATTTAAAATAAGCTGTATTTTAGGATTTACATTGCTTAATAAAACAGCTGGTTCCTCAGATAAGTCTTAGCACAAGACTACATATTATATTAGCAACAATAAAACAAAAGTGAAAAATAAATTCAATGCCTTATCTCTATATTGAAATATATAAACTGTGCCGCAAAATGGGGCAATGCTGAAGGAAAAAAAAAAGTGCATTGGTGTATAAATAGTCTGGAAAATTAGATGAATATGATAACATTGTTAGGAGATCATTATCTGGGTATAAGCCATGTTGATAGTCTGAGTGAATAAATTTAAGGAGGGTGGTGTGGTGTTTTCACTCTGATGGACAGCTAACCTCCATCACAACTGCTGTCTCACTCCCCCTCCCCAAAGGGAGAGGAGGGGAAGAATCATGATGGGAAAGATAAAGGCTTGTGTGTTGAGATAATTTAATTAAAGGTAAATAAATTGGAAAAACAAACAAACAGACAAACACCAATGAAAAAACAACCAGCCAAAGGCCACATAGAAGCAAAGAGAGAGAAAACAATCATTTTCTACTACCCATCAATGAGTAATCAGCCACATCTTGGGAAGCAGAGCCTCCAAACACACAGTAGTTGTTTGGGAGGACAGAAATTTTCATAATGAGAGCCCCCCCTTTTCCTTCCCCTTTTCCAGCTTTTATTGCTGAGTGTGACACCATATGATATGGAATATCCCTTTGGTTGGTTTAGGTCAGCTGCCCTGGTGATTTCTCTTCCCCGCCTCTTGCCCATCCCCAGCCTACTGGGTCTGGGGAGTTTGGGGAGAGTTTTGGTGTTGTGCCAACCCTGCTCAGCAATAGACAAAACATGGGTGCAATATCAGGGCTGTTCCAGCTACAGGTGCAGAGCACACCACTACACAGGCTGCCGTGGGGAAAGGCAACTCCAATCCAGCCAGACCCAGTACAAATGGCTTCAGTGCTATTTGCTAAATGAGATTTCAACTGCAAAACCTTTAAGAAAAATGTATTGAATTCTTGGAGTCTTGATCTTAAAGATTAGAACGAAGTCTAGACCCGGTGTCTGGAAACGAAACAGAGGCAACTTCAGTCTGGAAATAACAGATGTGGGTGTAATTAACCATTGGAAACATTTATTGAGGGATGTGGTACATTATCAGAGGAAATCATAAAATTATCTCAGATAGGCTTTTAAAAATCTAGGTTTTAGTTCAATCACAAGTTGCTACACTCAGTGAGTGAAAAGTTATTAATTTATGATTTTATGACAGAGAATCAGTTTAGACTGTTATAATGTGTCTTCTGGCTTTAAACCTATGAGCCAGATAAAATGCAGTCACACAAAAATAAACTTTATACAAAATCAATGAATTTTTAAATTGTTCATAGTTTTGACCAGATATCTCAAGAAAGATATTTTCTTGCTGGTATAAAAAAAAAAAAAATTAAAAAATGCATTTTTATCTACCGAGACTACTTAGCAACATATTTGATGAATTTCACATTTCTCTAATAAGAATTTGGAAACAAAAGAAAATAACATTTGATCAGCTCAGTCTGTGCTGCTCACATTTGGATATCCTTATGTAAGATTACAGAAGAATCTTTTCTGGAATTGACTATACTGTGAATTTACTATAAGAAGCACTATATTACAAGTTTTATCCATAAGCAAGTAATGAATTAAAATGTATTGTTTTCTTTGTAATTGTTTATGAACAATTACATTTGCTAAAATTAAAAAGAACGTTTTTGAATAGTTATGACAGCTCTTGTGACCAGTTAGCTTTCACAAATGAGAGTTCATTCAAGTTCATTCATCACAATGATTTTGTGATGAGCCCTCAGAGGGCTGGAGTACCTCCCCTATGAAGAGAGGTGGAGGGAGTTAGGGTTGTTCAGCCTGGAGAAGAGAAGACTCTGAGGAGACCTTACTGGCCTTCTGGTACTTAAAGGGAGCCTACAGGAAAGCTGGAGAGGGACTTCATCAGGGAGCATAGTGACAGGACAAAGGGGAGTGGCTTTAAACTAAAAAAAGATGGGTTTAGATTAGACATTAGGAAAAAAAATTCTTCACTGTGAGGCTGGTGAGGCACTGGCATAGGCTGCCCAGAGAAGCTGTGGATGCCCCATCCCTGGAGGTGTTCAAGACCAGGCTGGATGGGGCTCTGAGCAACCTGGTCTGGTGGGAGGTGCCCCTACCCATGGCAGGGGGATGGAATTAATGATTTTTAAGGTCCCTTCCAACCCAAACCATTCTGTGATTCTATGATGCTTTTCCTTTCTAAAAATTAAGAGACATGCAAATTTTATATTTATTTATTTTTTATTTATATTAATATTGCCCAGGTAGGTTTTTTTATTATTTTATTTTTATTTTTTACTGTATAGTTAAAGCGGTGCATCTGTGGACCTGCAAACATGTCGCATACACAAACACAACACAGAGCTGTGTTTTTCTGTGTGGCTTTAGTAGTTCTAGCCTCAGCTAGCTCAGGGGCTTCCTTCACTGCAGTCTGTTGCATGATTTATGAATGGCATCCACGAAATCATATCTCAGCATACAGGTCACCACCCAGCAAGAAGTGTCAGTATGATGAATGACCTCAAAAACTGGCATTTTCATGGATGTGAAAGCCTAACAGTGAGCTGCAGGGAGTCTCTTGGGCTGCAAAATCCATGAGTTTTATATTGGAATTAAAGGTCTTTTATTTCAACTTAGGGGTAGAAATGGAGAAAGTGGTGTCTAGTGTTTACTCTTAGGGGTGAAGCTCTTCTCCTTACAGGTAGGTTCAAACCCTTTCCAAGAGAGCAGCAGTCTGACTCTTAGCCCACCACAACCCAGACACTTTTCTCTTGCTTCTGCTAGGGAAACTAGTTCCTCGAGGCTTTGCTGTGAGACGAGACCCTTAGCACACCAGAGCTGCTGTGACCTAGAGTCAGAGAATCACAGAATCGTTTAGGTCAGAAAAGACCTCTGAGATCATCTGGTCCAACCTTTAACCTAGCACTGCCAAATTCATCATTAAACCATGTCACTAAGCACCACATCTACACATTTCTTGAAGACCTCCAGGGATAGTGATTCAACTACTTCCCTGGGCAGCCTGTTCCAATGCTTTACAACCCTTTCAGTGAAGAAATTTCTCTTAATAACCAACCTAAGCCTCCCCTGGCACAACTTAAGGCCATTTCCTCTAGTGTTATCACTTGGTAATTGGGAGACCTGCTCATCCCAGGAGTGAAAACTGGAAAAGCCACTGTGAAATAATGCAAAGGAAGCATCTTTCAGCCAAAGTGCTGAAAAAATACAAAGATAGGTAGCTGTGCCTGTTTCTGGAGACTTAGAAACTTAATAGAAAATCATGTAGGGTCTAAACAAGATGAAAGGATGATTTATAGTGAAACCTGGGGTTCATGGGATTGCTTTGCCTAGTTAGGTACGCTTGCTCTGTTGTACATGTTGCTAGCTACTCATGGAGTAGATGCCTTGCTATTTCCATATACAGAGTAATGTTTAAGGAAAGACTCAAAAAGTCCCTGAAAAAGGTGAAACTTTATTTTCATGTCAGACCAACAGTGGAAGCAGAAATTTCATGGTTGGGGTGACTGACTCACCTTAAACAAAAGAGGTTTTTAAACCTTAGCCTTTAGTTTTCATCTTTTCCTAGATACTAAGAAAAGATGAAAAGATGTCAGAAAGTTTGTTACACGTTCTACAAAAGATAATCAAACTATCTTGTCCTAGTAACTACTGGTTGAGTTCAGACCACCTGTCATTTGTAGAGTGTTAGGTGTAACCTTCACACGATATTGATGCTCACATAACTGTTCATGTCTCTAAAATCTAGCTTGAGTGTTTGCTGCATGTAAGTGCCAATAATTGTATTTGAGGCAGCAAAATTTGATAAAAAGTTGCTAAATTATCTAGAAGAAAAGAGGTTGTAGATACTGGAAAACATCAAAACAGAGAGAAAAAGCTGTCAAAAAACAGGCATGTATGTAAACAAAGTTTTAAGTTATATTGTAAGGTTAATAACACCTCTCTAATTAGAATACAGTCCTATGTATTTATTCAGGTTTCATAGTTACTCATTCTCTCACTGGTCCCTGTAGAAGACATGGAGTAATATTAAAAGATTAAAAATCCCGCAGCTTCCTAATTTACCTGACCATCCAGTGTAACTGCTACATCTGTGTTGAACTCCAGTCACCACTACAAGCCATAAGTTCAGGTTTGTGCTTGTCCTGTACCCTCTGGTGCACATTAATATGGGTTTAAGCTGTTGTTGAAACAGTATGAACCATAACCTAACTAAGAGCAGACACTGTAGTGCAGAGAAATGTAGGGAACGTGTTGTCACTCTTGTAAGGACTCTTCGTTTCTCTGAGGGGAAAAGCAAGGAATTAGAAAGAAAGAATATCCCCTGCCCCATAGATGGGCCATTACCTATAGCCAACGGTCCTCCTATCACCTCTCCCAGGACCTTTATCTTTTTCTACAGAAGGAAAGGTATGCTCCAGCAGCTTTCACTAAACAAATGGGAATCACCAAGGAAATAAATATAACTTGCCTGATAAAATCCTACAGGACCATTCAGTGTCATCTTCAGGTGAATCAAGTGAAGGACCATCCCTGTATCTTATCATTTTTCCATGTGTCTGGAGGAAGAACGGGAATTAATTGTTCTTCACCTAACAAAAGGGTTTCCAAAAGGAAAAGTTGTCCTGCCCTGCTACTCTGCCTGATGTCAACATGATCTCTTTTGGACTGGAATTAAACTTAATTCAAGCTGGTCTCTGAAAGTGCTGTCTTTGAGATAGTTGCAACATTCGTACCAGTTGCACAAAAAGGACCCAATTCCAGCTGAGACCTTTAAGTCCTTTAAATATTTTAGAAAGCACCACACACCTCATTTCTCTGTTAGGCATTTAGTCTTCTTTACAGACATGAAACATGAAGCTTCATGCATAGTGACATTGGAAGGCACCTGTTATCCGTACCTCAAGTGAATGCCCTGTCATACATTTGGGATCCTGTAATAGATGCCCCTCTCAGCTCTGCTAAACATGGGCACTTGTGATACCACAGTAGCATAGATTTGCCTTCTACTAAGACTTCTTTAACAACTAGCCATACATGGTGCTCTACACTAGATGCAGACCAGAGCTGGAGAGATGTTGCTGTGTATCCATATGAGGCAGCTGCATCAATGTGAAAATATCAGGGACAAAAGAATAATTTCTGCACTCAGAGACAGTCTCTACAAGAATATGCATTTTAAAATCAATCACACTTTATATTCCAAAGTTTTTGGATTGAAGGCAAATTGAAAAATGACATCAGGCTGTATTTCACTCTGCTAAGCTGAAAAAAAAGCCACATTTGGATGGTAGGAACAGCAATGGTATGAAAAATTAAGGCCAAATAGATAATGCAGGAAAACTTGTGCACATTTTATTATAGGTCTGTGGCATTTCTGCTTGTCATTATCTGTCCATGTACGGAGATGGAAAAAGACTGTTTGGATTGAATTTATAAGCAACTGACTTGGAAAAGAAGTCTGAATAGATTTCACACTTTTA
The DNA here is from genome assembly GCF_040182565.1 of Anser cygnoides. Taxonomy (NCBI): domain Eukaryota; kingdom Metazoa; phylum Chordata; class Aves; order Anseriformes; family Anatidae; genus Anser; species Anser cygnoides. The sequence goes on from NC_089873.1 coordinate 185,749,966, forward strand.
ATTCCACAGAAATATAAAGAAGTATTGTCTTCAGTATTGTTACATTTCACTCTGACTCTTACCTGCGTAACTTACCAGTACCGTAGTGATCTAAATTGTGTTTCAAACAGAATGCTCATTTACCCAGAAATAAGATGGTTGTGTATATAAACAGATGAGGTTTGTGCTCCTCTGCATTTGCAAACATGCTTTGTAAATCATGCATTTGAAATTCTATTTCTTGGTGGACTCCTGCCGTGGATCAAATTATACCATTAACAGCTACAGTTATTCAAAAATAAAATAATTGTTTTTCCTTTAGGGGAAAATCTAGAAATTTTGCGTACAAAATATCTCAACATAAATATTAAATCACATTTTTTTCCAAAGTAGAAAAACAGGAAAGTACTTAATCATATCTTGACATTTACCATATGCTTTATATGTCACACAGATTAAACTCTCTAAACTCTCAGAATTACATCTTTTGTTAATGACTTTATGTGATGATTTATTCCAATGTTCAAATAAGTTATGGGAAAAGATTTCTCTAGAAAGGGTAAAGTTTTATACACACATGTATACACACCCTTGTCTTTAACATGTTTTCTTTACAGAAGGTGGAATTCTGAGTATATATTATTGAATAGCCTTGAAACAAGAGGACAAATCATGCCTCCTTACTTCAGCATATCCTTTCTGTTTGTATTGCTGAGTATTATGACACAAGACGTATACATGTCTACAAAAGACACTGCTGGTTGCATCAAATTTTGTGTCACGTTCATCTGACAACTAAAAATCATAGCTATACTACACATTTATATTTAGTGCAAAATAAGAGGTGCAAGAAAAATAGAAAGATGAAATATTCAACTGGGAGTTCAAACTGAATTGGTTTACAAAGACAATAATATGGATAAAATCTCAATTGGAAATTGTGATTTCACAAAATGTTTCTCAATGCATGGAATAGTGCTGCCAATCTATCTGATTTCAGCAAAAATACTAAGTCTGTGTTTCAGACCTGAGCATGTTCACAAGCCAGTCCAGGACTTCACTTAACAAGTAGATTTGTCATAAAGACAGGAAATGGTAACCTCCTAATTATGGACAAAGGGAAGCAGGTATGATATCAACAGTTTATTGCTACTATTTATTTTTCTTTTCAGTCATTTTCACTTATGAAATCTGAGGAAAGAGTAAGGTGCAGTTGTAGGTATACCTCACAGTTCAGAGATTTCTCCTGAAATTGCCAAATGAAATCTAAACATTTAAGGACGAATTGAAAGTAGACAAATCAATAGTACACTCAACTGATTTGAATCTGGATGGTCCTATTCACTTGAAGGTTTCTGACTTATATCATCCTAGAGAGATGTCTGGTATTGGATATTTTTCTGCAAGGACAAAAGTCAAAGTGCTGAGCTGAAAAATGTCAATATATTCATGAGTAATATAGAAGTTGGCTGTGCAAAAAATACAAGGCTCAGCACTTGCTCTTCCACAGTGGAGACAGAAATAGTTCAGCCACATTTTTTGCCCTGAAGACCATGACTGTGATGAACATAGAAACATATTTTCCATCACTCAAGACCCATGCTTTTATTTCTAATACATCATGTTTATAAAAACTGGTACACTACTAGAAACATTACTTCCAGGAACTGGACATCTGTGAAGAAAGAGAGAAAAACTCAAGTCCTTTCAACAATTGCTCTCATTTGGAAAGAAGCAGTATCTGCCAAACTTGTTCTTATAAACAGAGTCCTGTGTGGCTCCATTTCTTACACATCTGTTTGCATGTCCATTAAGATATGACATTTTGAGGAAGTGAGCAATTTATTAGGCATGTGCAGTGAGTCCTGGTCTGTGTACAGTAGGTCCTTGTTTGTGCCTAGTAGATGGGAGCTGCCACTCACATTGACTCCCTGTCTGCCTTAGTTCTTCTGGTAGCTCTTCTCTGGCTGTGTGAAGATCGCCTGTAAATGCAGTGGCTTAAGGAAGACTACTGGTCCTTAAATACTCAGGACTCCTAAAATTGCAGGATCCTGTGGATGAACACAGCCTGTTTCTGAATGGAGGGAACTGCATTGAAAATGGGGTAAATTTCATAGATGCAGAATACAATTCAAGGTTTAAAGCAGAAAGCAGAGAGAAGAAAGAAACTATGTATGTTTCGCAGTCTTACGTCTCGACAGTGCTTGAAGGTGGAGGGAAAAGATTGTTAGTTACTCTAGCAATTAGGCATGAGCCACCCCACGATAAGACTGCTGCTTTCTAAGCTGGATGAAGACATAGTCATCTGCCCAGCCTAGTCAATTCTGGCAATGAGAAGGCTTTTCATCAGGGACAGACTGTTTAGCCAAGCTCTGCAATTCTAAAATGCCTATAAAAGGAAAAATATTTTACATTTCTCTGAGACCTTGTGTACACAATAACTATGTCTGTGGTAAGGGAAGCAAGCACAGCATGCTGGCAGGGATGAAAAGGAGGGGGGAAAGAAGGGGTTGTTTTCTTGTCATTGTCGCCTGAAACAAGATATTCCACTGATAGGGACTCCACTGCGATCTCAGAGTTATGATGATTCATCTCATTTTACAAACCACCAGGCTGATAGTCCTCATGCAACAGCTACAGCAGCAGACAGAGAAACAGCTTGTTCCAGAAATGGACCTTTTTAAAATTCATATCAATATTGGTGATTACATGTCTGCCCCCCCCCCCCCCCCCCCCCCCCCCCGGTGTTTTTCCATCCAGTTCCTGCCACATCCAGTCTTCATCTCAGCTTCAGAGATTGCTCTGAGATATGCAGCTCAAAGAAAGAAGCACACTAGATATATGCGAAGCCTCCACAGGAGAGGATTGCACCAGCACACGGCTTGCCTTACGAGATGCTCAGCTGGCAGCAGCTCGGCTCATCAGAGAAGGAGCAGCTTGCCTGGACTGTCTGCCTGCTCCCCAAGGAGGCTTTTCCTTTCCAGGAGAAGGGGAGTGGTTACCAACTGTTTAGCTGAGCATCAGTCACTCTGCGAGAGAATCTATACAGTTGTACACTAAATAGAGTTTAAACCTGTAAAGCCATATTTCCACAAAGAAAAAACTGCAACAGAAGGTCCGTCTCCAAAGTGTAGCATTTTTTTTTTCCCCCTCATCATTCCTTTCTGAGAATAATTATGTTTGTTTGTGAAGATATCTCTACTGTTGCCCATATATGTGGAACTCCAGGACTTGCTATGAGAAAACAACCACTTTTGGTAAGACTTATGAGGAAAATTGAGAGCATGTGAAAAAACACTCAGACAAAATGCCATTACTGTATATTCCTGTTTCCGTAGAAATTGGTTGAACAAAATCATACATTTTGGATGATCCTTTGGGATTATGAGGTTACCAATCTGGTTGCTGGCAGGACTCTCAAGGTGTATGCAATTGAAAAATAAAATACAGTTTAATAACAAGTTGTTGCCACAGTTTCTTTTTCTTAGCTAGAGCCATACACTTTATCTGTGAACAAAGTGCTGGGTGAATAGAGGATAAGTAGCTTGCTCAAAATCACACAAGAAATGAAGAAGCCAGGCATCCTGGTCACCGTGATCTATCCTAACCCACTCCCATTTTTTTTTTCTTTTCACCATCTCAATTTGTATAGTAAAGCTTTGTTTGCAGCAGGAGATGTATCTGCCTTTTCCCTCACTACCTTGATGATATCAATACTGTTAATCCTAAACAAGAAAAAATCTGTGCAGGTTATGAGAGGTGCAGGAGTCAACTCTGTAAACTGTTCTTCATGTTCACCAGAACAAGGGAGGAGGAGATTTTGGGGACATATACCTGTGCAACTGTCCTTAAAATCTCCTTGCAAATGAGGAAATTACAAAATCAAAACTTCCACTAAATAAAGATTCAATATTTTCCCAGTCTGGAGAAGACATTTGCTCAGGCTTTTGGACTCTGCAACGGTTGTGAGACCTGGCTTTCTTCTCAGGTTTTGGGCTGGGGATATCAAGTGTTATCTTAAGTCCAGGTGCTCACTATTGTAATGATGCCTTCCATTCAAAGATATTTCAAGACAGGTAAGCAGAGTTTAGCAATCCTGAAATTTCTGAGTTTTGCCACCAAATTTTATCATGTGTAAGTGCTGTAAAGCTTTAAAGCTATTGAGAACATTTAATTAAGTATAAAACATTATCATTTGGGGGCTGTCATGTACCATCAGTGGTTCAGATCATTCTTCACATCCAGGACACTTCTGAGACAAGAATCTAAGTGTTAAAGCGAAACTTGTTATTAGGAGAACACAGAAAGGCAGATGGAAATTTTATTCATGAATTCTAAGCACAAGATAAAGACTTTTGCCTCAAGACAATGTGTTGTCTAAAGCATAAAATAAAATAAAATAAAATATCTGAGGAAACAGTCTTCATGGAGTACGTTTTCAGTTTTTAAATATCCAGTTGTATTTCAATGAATTGAATGGTTGTAATTTTTTATTAATCATGTATGATGTTGAAGTGTGTGTATCACACAGATTCTTCCAGGCCTCACATCACTCAATATCAAATTTTTCAAAATTTCCATTGTTTTCTTCTTCTATGTTAACAATTCCTCTGTAAAAATAAGGTCCTCTCAAAACAGCCATTGTAAAAAAATTCATCGACATTGCTTTGTCTCTCCAGAAGTAAAACAAAAGAAACTCAGAATGACAGAGAAATTTCTACATTGCATTCTATCTATCTATCTGTCTATCTATCTATCTAATTATTGTTAAAAGGAATGAATTATTGGCAGCATATTAATACAGTCTGTTTGTGTTGTCTGAACATCTTCCTAGTCATTAAATGAATCACTTGTCAAAGGACTACTTTTGACAGTCTGCCAGTGAGTTATGTGGCCAGTAATCAATTGATATCTTGCAAGCAGCAACGCTACTAATAGGCAACAATTTAGAAGTTTTGCACTACCATGACTGTTTATAGACTACTTTTCTGCTGGAAGTTTTTTTGTTTGTTTGATTGACTCTTTTTATGGCAAAATGAAGAGCACCCTGAGCAGGTAGTGTCCGACTTGTATCCTGTCCAAATCAGCAGAGCTGGAATTTCTCAAAGATTTCCAAAATTCAAAAGGCTGGAAACTACCATTATATTTCACATGTTTATCTTGGGAACATCGGGGCAGGGGAGTAATTGTTTTTAATTGTTTTAGGATTAGTGATCCGGTGATTTTGCATGTAGTTTTCCCTAAATCCTCTGTTCAGTAACACTTATTAAGAGATCTGATCTATTCAGAGAAGGTAAGACAAAGTTTAATTTTCCATTTACGCTTTGTTATTTTTTTTTATGCACACTGTAATTAAGAGAACAATTATAACTCACAGGATGAAATCACAGTCTGTGTGGCAAAGGGAAGGACTTAAGTTGATTTTAATGGGTGGAGACAGGCTTTAATTTAATTTTTAAATCAAGAAAAATCATCCCAATCCCCTGTCAGCAGAAGGATGTCCAGTATTGTCTGTAATGTTCTCTCCTACCAACAGCGAAAGAGGAGGCTACATATTTTTATACAAACACATGCATATTCCCCCTCGGAATATGGAAAAGTTAAGGACAAGAGCAGAAGAAAAAAGCCACAGTTTCTCATAGCATTGTGATGATTTTTCCCTCTGTCTCTGCCTCCAACCTTCCCTCCCCAGAGCCTTCCCAGAGAGAGCAGCACTGGCACACACTGCTGTTGAGAGTGATTTGTAGGCAGATTCTTTACCCTGTGCTGTCTTGCTAGCTAGCTGTCCTGGTTTCAGTTAGGATAGAGTTAATTTTCCTCCTAGTAGCTGGTAGGGTGCTATGTTTTGGATTAGGATGAGAAGAGCGCTGATAACATGCTGATGTTTTAATTGTTGCAGAGCAGTGCTTACACCAGGCCAAGGACTTTTCAGCTTCTCGCTCTCTCCTGCCAGCGAGCAGGCTGGGGGTGCAGCAGGAGCTGGGAGGGGACAGACCCAGGACAGCTGACCCAAACTGGCCAAAGGGGTATTCCATACCATCTGACGTCATGCTAAACAATATATAGGGGTGGCTAGCCAGGGTGGGGGGCCGGCTGCTCGGGGATAGGCTGGGCATCGGTCAGCGGGTGGTGAGCAATTGCATTGTGCATCACTTGTTTCGTACACATTATTATTAGTAATACCATTATTATTATTATTATTATTATTATTATTATTTATTGTTGTTATTATTATATTCCTGTCGTAATAAACTGTCTTTATCTCAACTCACAGGCTTCACTTTCCCGTTTCTCTCCCCCATCCCAGAGAGGGAGTGGGGAGGGTGAGCAAACGGCTGTGTGGTGTTTAGCTGCCGTCCAGGTTAAACCACAACACTAGCCAAAAAGAAAATGGATTTATGTCTCCAGGAAGCAGGTGCTGGAACCCTGAACATTTCCTCCACCTAGGAGTTTCTCTGGCTGAACTAAGGAGCTGAGCAGAGTGAGTGCAGGGTCAGCTCCTTCCCCGCAAGCTCTTGTGTGGCATGGCTGAAATGGTGGCTTGCACCTCCTTTTGCTTGGGAGCTGCTTTTAGGCTGAGGAGATGTGCCATGACCGGAGACTGATTGTGCAGTAGCTGTGCCCGCTCCCAGTCTTCTTCCTCCTTAATGCTGACCTATACCTGCTGGTTTGGCTCCCCAGCTTGCCACTAGGCCTGCCTTAGCACTGTGGGCTTGCTGGTCCATCAGTGGATGGCAATCTGACTGCAGTTGCTGGCCCTGGCCCTGATCTTGACCCAGACTTGTTGCATTCCATCTGGCTCATGCTGCTGGACATACACAAGGCCATCTCAGCTGTGCACCATGGTTGTGGTCCCACACCTCTTAAGAGTCAGGTTCCTAGACAAGAGTGTCGCTGCAGTTTGTACAGGGAACGACCCCATGCAGGGTCTGCTCAGAGACTTGGGATGTTGCCACTGCTGAGCAGATGATGTCCATTGGGTGGACACCAAAGGAAAATAAAACCCAAGCCAGTCATATCTGCCTCCCCTTCTTTGGTGTAGGAGCCAGCTGAGTGTCACAGGGCACATTAAACAGCCAGGGATAACACACTTTTTTCTTCAAGGTCTGACCACTTTGGCTAGTCTCTAGCAGCATGCTTTGGCATTTGAAAGGCTGGTGTGCTGGAGGGAGGATGAAAGAAACCCTGCAGTCCTTGGGAGAAAGCCTAGCAGGTATTATTTTGAGGAAGCTTCCCTCATGTGTTTATCTTCCCTCTGTCTTCCCTCCCCACACTTTTGCCCTCCCAGCATGTCTAACATTTGCAAGTTTGAGTTGAGCTGCTGGGTATTGGCTTGCAGAACCTCTGTTGTTGAGGCAGAAGGAGGTGTAAAAATGGGAATACCAAGATTATATAGGTGGTTGTAGCAGAAGAATGCTACAGAGAGATATACCAAGGTCAGAAATACCTTTGGGATTCAGCAGCAAAACAATTTAACATTTAATCTGGTTCTTGATTTTAAAATGTTTTTCTTTTAATTCCAGAACAGTTCTCCATTTATTTGTTCACTTCCATTTCTATTGTAAGGCAAGCCATGATAAATTCACATCGGTTATGATCATTGGTGAATGTAGGTGTTGCAAGGATTGATTCCTACCAGTTGCGTACAGCTCTTCAGGAGCCTGAATCATTTATTTAGTCTCTCAGATGGAGAGACCACGAGAGATGCAGTTTCTGTGTTTACAGATGAGGATGACTAGTACAGCTCTGTGTTCCAGACATCTTAGCACTTTTGTTACAGGGTTGGATAAGCCAGTTTTGAAGCTGTAGCTGAGCTACGATAGTTCTCAATCTGAACTTCTATAGTATAGTTTTCAATTTGAACTACTATATTTTTCAACCAATTTAAAGTAAATGGACACTGATTCTGTATTTTTTTAATAGCCATGCTGTAAATGCACTGTATGAGCTGCTGACCTCTACTTGCAACAGAAAAGAGGCCGATGGCTCCGGGTGCCATCCTTTACAGTTGCTTTAAGATAAGTATCCTTTTTATGGCTCAGAGATGGGATCTGGGAACCTATCTTCAGAGCTCCATATATGGCCTCAAAACCGCTCATGTCAGAATTATTCTTGCTTGGGGGTGGGAGGGGAAGGAGGGAGGGAATGCTAATGATGTGCACTGTGGGAGCTGGATTTGTAATATTTTTTGGTATAACTCGTGTTGCTTGCTTACATTCTAGTTACCTTATTAAATTAGGATCTTGCCTTTTGTCCTGTCTGTTCACAACTGCCAGCTATTGGGTCAAATATGCTAATGTGAGCCTGTACTAGAGATTGGCATGGTTGGAATGATGGCAGTCTGTTGCCGCAATACATGTAAAACAACCCCCTTTTTAACTTCTGGCACAATAAGCCCAACCCTGTTAAATCACATTCTACTGTCAAATACTCAATTTGGGAAACTACAGTTTCAAACAATTGGTGTCAGCTGTCCGTCTTTCACAAGTAGCTGCCTCTGTCTGTGAACATATATATATACATATATATATTATTTTCTGATGAATCAATTCATATTCATTGTTCCTGCTTTCTGCCTTTAAAAGAACTCATTTTCATTCCATGTTTCCAAACTCTTATGTGCAATGTAGCAAAACAATCTGACTGCTTAGACTGTAAAGTTTTCATGACTTATGTGATAGCTTCTGCTGTGGGGAACAAAGAACAAAACAAAGTGGCCAACTATCAGAAAAGTTTAGTTCTGTTTAGCTTTCAGAACACTTGATACCTTTTGAAATACGAGTGCATGAATTTTTATCTGACACTTGCTCAGAATGCAAATTGATCCACATAAAACAAGACATGCCTGAAAAGCATTGACTGCATTTTTGCCCTATCAAAATATCTTGACAGAGAGGTTCATGAAAAATGAATAATGCTTGAAAAAAAGGCCAGACACACAAAAGCATGATTGATCTGATGGCAGTTAAATACTCTGAGTTATGTAGGATCTGTGCAAAAGCAACTCATTTTTGTACCACAATAATATTTGGGATATAGCAAGGTTGCTGAGACAGATATACAAACAAATATAACTGCAATTTCAGAATCACTCCTCAAAAGAATATTCAAGTCTATATCTCAATCTTATACAGCAACCTTTCAGGAACAAGGTGTATGATGGTCATATGGGCTAATTTTTGAACACTTTTCTTGCAGTTTAAGGACCACTTAAGTGACATGAAAAATAGACATACTTCAAGGCCCTTGCCCTTTGGTTTATCACTAGCCAGAAAGCCATAAGCGGCTTTCATGGAAGAACTTCTCCTTAAAGACCCCTCATGTCATCACTTGTCTTTATGGTTAGATAAAATAAATAAATAGATCAATCCATATCCAGTCCTACCACATATATATATATATCCACCAATTTACAGAAATCCCCATGCATCTATGCTACTTCTGAATTGACGAGCCCTTCTCTGTCCTCTATCTGTTTTCTTTCCTACTCTACGCCCGATTCCTTTCCTTAACCAAGATTTTGCTGCTATCACTTGTTTTAGTGCTTATGCTATGGAGTCTGTTATAATAACCTAATAACATCTCAGTTTTGACCTGCAAGACTACCACATCTCTTTCACACATTCCTCCTTTAAACTAATTTCTTTCCAGTATTAGTCTCAGCAGTAACTTTTGCACAGCTTATCCTAGCTGGGTGTTCTATTTTTGTGCTAGGTTGTAAGCTCTTTGCATCTGTGATAGGTCACAGTACTTTGGAAATCACTGTGTGGTTTTGTAATATGTCATGAAAGTTACTGCTAGCATGAAATGCCATCCTGCTATGTGAGAAGTAGTTGACTGTCTGATTCATTTTTTCTCTTGCTTTCCTCTTGCATTGGCTGCCTGCATCCTGGATGCCATCACAGTAATCATAGTTCTGCCAGTACCACATGTAGAAAGGACAGAACAGAGGAAGATCCCTGGCAGTGCACCACCACTTACCCTTGTTGCTTTATCTTGCACGTAACTTAATCCTTTGCATTCCAGCTCCATGGTTACTACATTAAATACACCCTTATTGCCCTTGACCTTATGTCCTGTATCTCAGGACATTACAGTCTGTTACACTGTAACCCACATGAACCAACACTCCCCAGTTTATTTCTGCTTCCCCATAAGAGAACTTCATTTATATTCTAAGTATTAGTTCCTGTCCTACTTATTCTGCATAGACCTCCAAAATTTTTATATTTCTTCAGTGGTTTTCAGAGGACACCAAGGAGCTCTCTGTTGTTTCTAACCACGATCTGGGTGTTCTCTCATTATCACCCTTGCCTGATCAAGCATTTGAATATTCTCTTGCAATTCTCTACCCATAAATGCTATGGACACAGTTAAAGCTTTCTCTTTCCTAGAGGAGCCTCTCACTTTTGTCATCGTACTGAGTACATCTTTTTACTTGGCTTGAAGGGGATAATTCAGTTTTCAGACAATGTCTATAGTGAAGATGACCAAATGTGGTATGTCTCAGATCTCATGGTAGACAGGATAAACAGTCCAGACAGATATATTTGGTCACCTGCATATTTTCCCAGGCTCTGTTGACTACACATCTTTTGAATACTTCCAGGGATGGTGATTCAAGTACTTCTCTGAGCAGCCTGTTCCAATGCCTCAGCCCTTTCAGTGAAGATTTTTTTTTTTTCTAAATATCCAACATAAACCTCCCCTGGCACAACTTGAAGCCATTTCCCCTTGTCCTATTTCTTACTGTTTGGGAGAAGAGACTGACCCCCACCCCACTACAACCTTCTTTGAGGTAGTCATAGAGAGCAATAAGGTCTCCCTTGAGCCTCTTTTCTCCAAGCTAAACAACCCCAGCTCCCTCAGCTGCTCCTTGTAAGACTTTTTCTCTATACTCTTCAACAGCATCAGTGGCCTTCTTCGGACACGCTCCAGCACCTCGATGTCCTTCTTGTAATGAAGGGCCCAAAACTGAACACAGTACTCGAGGTGCGGCCTCACCAGAGCCAAGTACAGGGGGACAATCACTTTCCTAGTCCTGCTGGCCACACTGTTTCTTATATAACCCAGGATGCTGTTGGCTTTCTTGGCCACCTGAGCATGCTTCTGGTTCATATTCAGCCAGCTATTGACCAGTACCCCCAGGATATTTTCTGATGGGCTGCTTTCCAGCCACTCTTCCCCCAGCCTGTAGCGTTGTATGGGGTTGTTGTGCCACAAGTGCAAGACATGGCACTTAGAATGGTTTACTATACACACATTTGAGAAGTCAAGAGGCAGGATAGATACCTACTCATTCATGTTCTAGCTAAGTGTGGATTAGCTGACAACTTATGGAACTGCTGTTTTGCTATGCTGGAACAGAACACCACTGTACTTATGAATACTGATTGGACTGGTGAGATCTGAAGGTCTGACATATGCATAAAAGATAGATGCTATTTGCTGTGGACCAGAGCTACAACTTGAACTGCGCATAGCTCTCTGAGGTCTCAGGGTTCTCTGTTGATTTTTAGCATCTGAGAAACTTGCATAATACTTCTCAGAAATGCTGTCTTTCCTGACAGCCCTGACATACATTGTTGATGTAGTTACAATAGTCTGGGTGACTTGTAGTTAACAGACCAGCCAAACAACATATTTTTGGTGCAAAATCTTTATATCCACTAATGTAGAAATAGACTGCATTGCCATTCAAATCATTCATATTCTGAAAGAAACCTCCCCACTGGAGGACATTCACCTCCCTACACTACTTGTTTTCAGACAATTTAGGCTGAAAACAGTCATTATCAGGTGCTTAGGACTGGTATAAAACTGCAGGCTTTCAACTGGTCACTGTATAGTACAGAGTATCATTTAGTTAGGTTTTGTCTAGATTAGAGAAATGATGATTAGGGAAGTAAAACATATTTCCAAACTGTTAGCTAATGCTTATTACTCCTCTTTTTTTTTTTTTTTTTTCTTTAAATACCCCTAAGGCCAACGTTAGCTAATAAACATATTAACAATAATTAGGTGGTACTTCATTTTCTTAGTTTGCACGGGGCTTTAAGAAAAAGAAGGTTAACAAGCTCACACATGAACAGAAGAATTACTGAAGCTTGGCTTGTTTGTGTGCAGAGGTCGGCTTTTTGGTTGTCTAATACTGTCAACACTCGGAATTATCCTGTTCTGAGGGCTGGGGATCCATGCAATCAACGTAGGACAAGGAAGGATTTCCAGCTGTGCCTTTCTCTCTGCCACAGTATACAGTCTTTTTCTACACAGTTGCCTATGCTCTAGAAACTCGTAGTGACTGTGAGACCTTTCCTAAAGTGTCAGATTTGGCTGAAACTGGACAGAGGTAAGTAGAACATGCAGGCACACAGGCACTCACACAGGTTGAATTGCCATTTTTTTCCCTTCTGGTAAGCAGCCTAAATGGTTAAAACATTGTCTGAAAACAATTTTTGTAATGGTTTTGTAATGCATAGTTCTACTCACAGCCAAGGACTACTGCTCAGGTAAGAAATGGCTGGCAGGATCTGCTTCTAATGACTCACTGTTTTATCTCCTTCAGTTTTGCATTGTCATAAGCAATTGTGAGAAAGGGGACATAATGCACAGGACCAGCCCCAGATGACTGTCAGTGATACTTCAGCCAATGAAGTAGGAGACCATAAAAAAGAAAAATGAGCCCTTTCACGTTTGCAGAAGGCTGAGTGAATGAGAAGGCAGCAGCAAATAGAACAGCTAAATGAGATGGTCTAAGCAATTGATGTCTTTGTTTCAGATATGCAACTGGGTGTGCTTTTCTGATGAGGTGTTTCATATTTTTGTTCACATTTCCATCGGCTTTGCCCCCACGGGACAAATGGGTTCTCAAACCAAACTAACAAATGGTCAGCATAACTTTTCTTTTCCAAAATGACCACAAATTTGTTGCAGGAAATCACTGTGTGCTTTGTGTTTCTATACAGCACGAGTGGAACTGCAGGATATTAATGGTTTTGAATCTCAGAAGGAGGAGTACTGTACAACTTGTAATTCCATGACAGCAGTAATCCTACTTATATTTAGGGAAATACCTATAAATCTTATCCTGTTTTCTGTTAATAGAAAGTAAGTAAAAAAAATAAAAAATAAAAAAATAAAAGGTCTGCTTAACAGAGACTAACATCACGTTTCCTCTCTCTGGTGCAGTAGTGTCCTACTTGCCTTCCAAGAAAATGAAGATCCCTCTCACTCCTTATGTCTGGCACAAAAAATCTTTTCTTCTGCCGCTCACGGTGTAGCAGGTTCAGTAGAAAAGCGAAAGAAGCACCCACATCAGAACAGATTCACTTTTCCATTACCTCACATTTCTAGGAGGTTCTAGAGGCACATTCCTAGAGGCTTGTCCCTGGGAGGGTTTTGAGGGAAGGACTTTGGGGAATTTAAATGGATAGAAAAATAGAATCTGTGGTGTTAGAGAATCTAACTCCTGGATTTACACATCTAAATTCCACTTCAGCACTGTTGTGGATCTAATCCTTTATGGTTTATCTTTCCAACATCCTCCTATATGCAGCTACCTTATTAATGTCTACTTACCTTAAGAAGTCTGACTGTGCTGCTGAATAATAAGAAAATGTTATTTCTGATAATTTATATATCCTGTCGACACCACAGCACTCTAAAGAGAGAATAGAAGACTTTTATTTTGTGTAGATAACACCGTCTTTTGCAGAATCTACAGATTCCTGTATCCAATTAAAGTCCCTCAAAACTTACAAAACAATTAATGTTGCACCTTTCCTTCAGTTATGGGTGAATGCTAGAGTCCAAACTGGCCCATGTACAGTTTGTCCAAAATTTATTTAATGTACCTCTTGATTCTGAAATCAGTACCTGTAATCTTCTACAGACAGTGTGTTTTTCTTGTAAGATCAGAACCAGTATTTCATATTGATGCTTCGGGATTTTCTCTGCAGAGCTGAGGGAGTTTCCTTAAGTTTGATAAATTAATTTAGGATCAGAACCAAGACAAAACTGGCTTTGGCAAATCTTCCTCTGCTCTTTGTTCCTTATTTAGTAAATAGAACCTGCAGAGTGTGTTGCTATCTCTTCTGAAATCATTGGCTTTGGTGTACTGAACAGGAAGAAAGATATATAGATCGAAAGAACTCTAGGAAAACAAGAAACATTGCTTTTGGAAAACAGAAAATATTTTTTATTTTATTTTCAAACCAAGAAACTCTGCTTGTTCACTGCAGTATTAAGGACCAGCTGAAGATTTGTGGAAAGCTTTACAAGCCATTTTGTCAAAATAATACTTTTTTTTTTTTTTTTCTCAGCTTATACTGTTTGTCTCCCTAGAAGAGATAAGACTGAGCAAGAAGAAAGAGCTGTATACACACAGGAAATCTTGCTGTTAACTGAGGTGCCTTTTTAGTTAAACAGGTGATATGCAGGCTTAAGTCATCTCTGTACAGTGCAGCATAGCTCATGAATCGGAAGCACTTTACACCTCTAGCCTTCACTTTCACATGTCTTAATTTGCCCTGCCCCATGAAGCATTCCTGTCTCCACCTTCCTGAGGGGGTGAAATGGAAAAGGAGGTGCCAAACTCTTCTACCTGGTAATCAGTGACAGAACATGTGGGAATGGCACAAAACTGCATCAGGTAGAGCATGAGCATGGTCAAACACTGGAACAGGCTTCCTGGTGAGGTGATTGATACCCCATGCCCATCAGTGTTCAAGAGGCATTTGGACTACGCCCTCATTAATATGTTTTAACTTTTGGATAGCCCTGAAGTGGTCAGACAGTTGAACTAGATGAATTTTGAAGGTCCCTTCCAAATGAAATAAACCTTTCTATTCTATTCTATTCTATTCTATTCTATTCTATTCTATTCTATTCTATTCTATTCTATTCTATGCTATGCTATGCTATGCTATGCTATGCTATGCTATGCTATGCTATGCTATGCTATGCTATGCTATGCTATGCTATGCTATGCTATTCCATTCCATTCCATTCCATTCCATTCCATTCCATTCCATTCCACTCCATTCCATTCCATTCCATTCCATTCCAATTTCCACTGTTCATTTGTGTACTGTTACAGTGATATACAGCTTTGCATAGGCTCAAGAAAATATGTACTTAGAACCTTGATTTGGTTTTAGCTATATTTGATTTCTAGGCCTCTACACTTTTCTCCTTCCAAAGCAGATGTAAGCATACTGACACTGAGCTTGGTTCTTAGTGATCTTTTATGGATCTTAGAAATAGTTTGAAATTGCCAGAGATCCCCAAATGCAGGTCTAAGGTATAAAACTTGGAGGAAATTAAGACATGTTTCCACACTAACATCCTTGTGAATAAAATGTACAACAATTATCAGGTGCCGTGTTTTTTGTTTGGATATCACCAAGACTGTTTCTATACAGTCTGTACAGACAAAAAGCCAATGATAGAGTAAGCCATAAATGTAGAAGGACCTTTTCAAATCTGACATCTGCATGTTACATCTATAGAACACTTGCAAGTGCCCTGTATAAAGCTAGAAGGAATATTTCATTTAACCAAGGTTTGTACTGTACATCGCCAATCTAACAATGCATATCGCTAATCTAACAGTGCATATCACTAATCTAAAAATGCATATCTGTAGGCAATTCCACACTGTGTGTGATTTTTTCCCTGGAACTTGAAAAAAAGTGTTTAAAAAGATCATGTAACTTTACAGGTAATCATAACGAGCAAGCACACACTAAAGGGATTGCTTGGTCTTAGAGACTTATGATGGTAATAAATTCAGAAAAGTTCTGGAACACAAGATGAATTATTAATCACTCAGAGAAACTTTTTTTTTTGGGGGGGGGTTGTGGGTATTTATTTTGGCAGTTATGCATGTCTACATGGATCTATTCTTATAAAAGCAGTTTTAAAGTCAGGTAAAGGAGAAAAAAACAGGTGGTGATTCAAAGCTCTTTTGAGTTATCTATAGATTGGTCAGCAGTTATAACTGAAGCAAAACTGTTACTATTCCTTTAGAAAGGATTTTATGCACTGACTTAAATCAGTCTTTTTAAACTAATGGTCTAGAAGACATGTAGATCATTTTTAACAAACTGAAGTCCTGATTTCCTGCTTATGAATCAGCTGAGTAGCAAAGAAGAATACTGAGAAAGGGAGAGACTCATTGAAAGTCCCTAAGTATTGACTTCACCCACTTAGAAATATGTATACATGTGAGAGCCAGAAAGCCCACGGACTGTCTGCATGTTTTAAAAATTGAGTCAGTGATCTCTGATAAGATGACTGCATGTCATGAGATTTCAGGCTTTAATCTAAGGCCTTGTGAATGAGTTTTCTCCTCCCAACCCCTGAATACTAATTGTAAAATCCAACCTAGATATCTGCAGCATGTACCACTGTAATGTTGGGTAATGGGTTGGAGAGAAGAAGGATTTGGATGCCTTAAGTTTTAGGATTTCTAATGTAGCTTTTGATATACCTAGCCTTACTGCAACCAACTCTTCTTTCTCAAGAAATCACACTTCTGGTGGCATTGTCTGCCTTGACCCCTGCTGGTATATTTCCTATCAGTGGGAAATCATATTTATAAAATTTCTTGCCTTTGAGTTCAGCTCTCTCCAAATACTGTGAAATTCTGGCAACTGATGTCTTGGGCTTAAACATCACTTAGAAAGAGTAAATATTTTGCTTTTGAAGATCACCACATTGCATCAGTCTCAGACACGCAAGGGCTTTGTGCTTTTCTTTTACATTTTAATCTGATCCTGAAGCAGAATCATCTGGATTTGCAGTCTTGCTTCCCATTTCAATTAGGTATGTTAACCTTTATAGTACTTGTACTCATTTTATATATTACACATGTAATAAAACATATGAGGGCTAGAGGCCAACAGAGTATTTGCAGTCCTAAATCCTTTGACATTTTACATGAAGATGTATTTTAGTCATTAAAATTCATTATAGCAATGTTGAGTGATCTTTTTTTTTTTACTTTTTTTTTAATCTGTGTCTAAATACATTGTATATTGGTTGAAAAGAAGTATTTCATTTATATGAAGAAATACACTTAAAAGTACTTAAGTCTTTCACTTCTGAATCTCCAAACTGTGAGAGCTTTTGAAAAACTGACCCCAATGGAAAGTGAATCTCACTGATTGTAGTAGGCTTTGGTTCAGGCTTTGTGCAAAGTCATTTTTCCTATGAAATGCCTTTTCTACCACTGAAGTGATAAGTGGCAGAACTTATCACTTCAGTGGTAGAAAGTTGACTAGGAAAGTCTTCTGCTAATGTCTTAGGCTCCTTTGCAAATATATGCTGTGGGACTGGTGTCTTCAGTTTCCATTTTGGTTAAGGTAGGATTAGATCTTCCTGCAACACTGTCATAAAATCTAGGAATCTCTTGAGAACCTTGAGTCTCCTTTGAAAATGTCAGTCTCCATCCTCTAAGCCACTAGATTTTTACTTGTTTTTCAGGCAAAAGAACATTGGACACTGTGGCTGTCCTATCTGTCTTCAGTCTGCTTCTATCCTAGCTCTTAAAAAGCTTGTCTAAGTTTACTATTTACTGTCTACAGGAAGTTGAAGTAGATTGCTCTGGCTCCTTTCAGTGTCCATTTTAGGAAGAAATGATTCCCTCCTTTTAAGGGCATCTTTTTCTCATTGTAGACAACTATACTGCCAGTGCTTAATTTTAGCATCTATCCTATATAATATATGCATGGTTGTTCTTCCCTGACATGGAATACAGTATCTTTTTCCATTTAGTGATGGATTTTATTCCTCTTGTCTCTGGCTAGATTATTATTTTTTTTTTTTTTTAAAGAAGCTTGCCAAGCATATTTTAATGTAATATATCTTGTAAAGTTGGGTCTTGTTAATATGAAAGCATTTTGCCTGGGGCAGACAGTTGCAAAACAATTATATAGAAAATGGTGATGTTCTTTCCAGCTGTCACCTACCTGAAATTTTGGATTACAAACTGACAGAAATTCTTTCAAGACATCAAAGATATCAAGTGCTCCAACAACAAAAAACATTGTATCTTGGTGGCATGTTGTTGATAACTAGCATTTTACCTGATGATTGATTTCTTAAGTTTAGTCAATGTATTAAATAAACATTGAAAATTAATGACTTGACCTTAGATTCTAGGACTTCTTAAAGATACATACCACCTGTTAAAACTCTACTGAAAATCAGCTGCAGGATAACTTTCTTGATCATGTACAAAATCATTTCAGGGGATCTGTTTGCACAGTTCTAAACCTCATAAGAAATTGAATGGTTCTGCGTCTTGACTTGTTTGAAGTCTGATGCTAAGAACATTTCTTCATAGACAACAGTCAGCTTGATTTGCAGGCATCCAGACAAGATTTAAAAGCTCCATTAAGCTTCCTGACAGTACTCTTGAACCAAATCATACATTAATAAGCTATAAATCAAAGTAAAAATGGATATAGAAACCTTATGTATACTAATTACTTTATCGTGGAGGGTGGCTGGATAGAACAAGGAGAAAAGTGAGAGGCATACTGTAAATCATTCCTTTGTGGTGTTTTAGACCTTTGTTTGCCATACAATTAATATGATAAACTTTTCTGTAGGAAGAGAAAAAATAGAATTACCGACAGTAGTTGAAAACATAGTAAACTGCGATAGCAAGAAAAGTGTTACGATCATGAGAGGACTGCCATTTTTCAGAAGCTACTGGTATGTTCATAAACTGACTTGGCTGGACATTTCAGCTTCACTGCAGCTGCAATCCATCATTTATGTCCATAGAAAGATGTATCTGTAGGTAGGATTTAGTGGAAAACAGGGCAGCTGATGTGTGGTACCATGAAGCATGCTCTGGAGTGAATAAATGGCACACAATTATCCAGGAACCTTTCCATTTCCTGCTTATATTAGCATGTGTAAAAGTGCTGGGAAATCAGATAGGAAAAGTTCCTATTATCGGTATTATTTTTTAAGGTTCCAAAACAGTTTTTGGAATTTGTCTGTGACAGCTTCCATTTAGTGTAAATCCCTGATTTCTCTCCTGGATCTGGAGCTTCATTTTGTCTTGTGCAGTGCCTTTTGGGAATCACAGATTTGATAATAGTAATATGAGAAACATCTGAAAAAATAGCAATGAAAATCACACTTAAGAGCCCTTCTATACTATCCATCAGGTTAAAAGCTTAAACCACTCCTGTCTTATGAATGTACAATTCATATTAATATTTAACTTAGATACATTAAAATAGTGAAAGTAATGTGCAGTCATGCATTCTTATTCAATGTGTATTTCCATGCATGTGACACACACAAGTAGAGTGTACATAAAATATCAGACCAGAAGAATGTGAGCTTACTAATCATTTTAAATTCAAGAATTATTTATACATGTTACTTTTCCTATATGAAGATTAATTTGATTTAATATTATATTTAATTTAAATAATGTTATTCCTTAACATGTATTTTCCATCTCTAAGTGATATGAATACGTATTTTGGGTAGCACAAGCTTTTTCAAATCATGAGTAGCAACTAACTTATTTAGTTAAAAGCTGTGACTAATTAATTT
Source organism: Anser cygnoides (assembly GCF_040182565.1). Taxonomy (NCBI): domain Eukaryota; kingdom Metazoa; phylum Chordata; class Aves; order Anseriformes; family Anatidae; genus Anser; species Anser cygnoides. The sequence continues at coordinate 185,769,529 of NC_089873.1, forward strand.
TCAGCACTGGAAATTAATATTACAAATGCAAGCACAACATTCAAAGAATATATCTAAAGATAGTATACATTCCTGATGTTTTAATTTTTCTTACAGATGAGGCTAGAAATTCTGTCTGAGGTCTGCTTCTCACAAAATATGCCCCTGCATATAAACATAATCTATATAAACACATTTAGAAATCTCATGTTTATATTAGGGATAGGTCTTTCAGATTATAAACATACATGTGAGCTTCTTATACTGATTAAACATTTCAGGACCACATGAATTATTTCCTAGAATTTATATTCTTTCCAAATTAGGCTTGCAAAATGTTATTAATTCAATAGTTTTCTCATAGCAGGTGATTTTTATATTTGTCTTCAAGATATCATTTTGGTGTTTTAGTGTTAACATTTAGTGAAACAAAACAAAGACCAGCCTCCAGCCTTTCAATACTGGAGAAGCAGTAGTTGTCAGGGTGAAGCGCAAAGGGAGTGTGAAAGCACCAGAACTTGTCCATGGGTGGTAATCAATCTTTCCAGAATCTGAGTTTTTTAAAACCTAGCACATCACCAAACCAAACCAAGCACCACAGAGGATACAGAGCAGACTTACCAGAAAGCCATGGTTAAACAGCTGTGGGGCTGAGCTTCAGAACATATTTTCTTATCTTATTTTATTTTTCTAATCAAAGCAACTGAATTAGGGGAAGGAAAATATTCTATGCTTACTGGGTATCAAAAAGACTGAAGAATGTTCAAGTAAGAACTTTTATGAACATTTAGATAAAAGTTAGAATCTTCCCTTAATAAACAATTTGTTCTGGTTTAGGATTTAGATGTTTTGTATTCCACTTGCCTCTCAGTGGTGTTTTTAGTAACTATAACAGTGACTTCTCAGCGCTGATTTGGCCTTCAGTCTGGTGGTTTGGCTAAGTGTATGTTAGTAAAAAAAAAATTATTCCTTGGTACAAAATAACTTTTTTGAAACTATCTTTTAGTCTAGGTAATGATATGCTATCTACATAACTACACATGCAGCTGTTTTCTGTTTTAAATGTCAGTTAGGCTGTAAACATATCACTGTTTCCCACTGCCTGTTAATTCACAGAGGTTTTTCAAGGAAAGATAGTCTGTCCTATTGATCTGTAGTTGGACCTCAAACACAGTGAATTGGTGCTGTTACACACAGAAACCTAAATACAAGTAGTCGTGTGAGACACATCATAATACCTAGAAATCAGAAACACAATTATTAATTTGCAGGTTACTTAGAAACAGAATTGTCCCAAGTGCTTAACTGGCCTTAAGCAGCATTGAGAGGTTTGTGTGTGCTCGTCTGCAGTTGTTTTCTGAGCAGCCCTACTCAGTGTTGCAATGGCAGAATTTAGCTGTTGAAATTGAGGAAGATGTTTCAGGAAGACCCTTAGTGACAGAACAGAAGGAATAGTGACTACTCACACCAATTGATTCCCCAAAACATGAGTGAATCAACATGATCTGCAGTGTCTTCTTACCTCCTAGGCTTTGGCAGTGGATGCTCAAGACCAGCTCTGGCATGGTGTGCCTGTAAACTTGCATCCAGATGCTGGGAAAGAGCTATGTGAGAAAGAGACAGGAGGATGTTCTTTGGGGGCTCAAGAGCCACTGGATTCCATTTGGGTGCAGTACTGAGCACTGAGCTCAGTCATCTTTACATCACACTGACCATGCCTTCCCATCAGTTCAGCCTTGTCTGGCAGTCAGGGCCATTGGCTGTTCTTTGTTGCCATCCCTGGACCCATCTGTTCCACTTGTTTGGGTACCACAGAACAGGGCCCTTGGCTGTGGGTCCTGTCTGACTCATTGGTCCTCAGTTCACCTTTTCTTGAAGAGGAGCCCTGCTGCTGCTGGTCCCTAGCCCATGGTGGACAAAGTACACATCATGATAACTACGTAAACTACATGCTTCTAAACTGACATGGTCATAAATTGCAGGGATCCCAATTTCCAAGGAGGTGCCTTAACCACTATGATCTTTACTCACAAAAACTAAATAAGTAAATAAATAAAACGAATCATCAGGGAGTTCCCCATCATCCTTCAAAGACAAAGAGTAAATCTTAGGACAGAGGAATAAACTCTGGGGGGACTAGTAGGAACTAAACTCCTGATACACAAATTTGCCTTGCTTGACAGAAAGACAGAAAGTCACCTTGAGGTACAGAAGCTTAGCCCCGCAAGGGATCCATTGCTAACTCTTTTCCTCCCATACCATACTGCTATTGTCCTACTGCAGTCTCTTTGTTGCTGAGAATCCCAGTTTATGTCCCACTTCTACCATTCCAGATCTAAGGATTGTGGTTGTGAATCTACTCCCCCAGTTCATGGCCTCTCTTGTTCAGTCACTGTACAAGTGTCACAGCCCATAGGTAGTCAGGACATCAGAAAGCCAAAGAGTTTTGGAAAAGATGAGGTAAGAAAAGAAAAGAAAAGAAAAGAAAAGAAAAGAAAAGAAAAGAAAAGAAAAGAAAAGAAAAGAAAAGAAAAGAAAAAAAGAAAAGAAAAGAAAGAAAAAAGAAAAGAAAAGAAAAGAAAAGAAAAGAAAAGAAAAGAAAAGAAAAGAAAAAGAAAAGAAAAGAAAAGAAAGAAAAGAAAAGAAAAGAAAAGAAAAGAAAAGAAAAGAAAGAAAAGAAAAGAAAAGAAAAGAAAAGAAAAGAAAAGAAAAGAAAAGAAAAGAAAAGAAAAGAAAGAAAAGAAAGAGAAAAGAAAAGAAAAGAAAAGAAAAGAAAAGAAAAGAAAAGAAAAGAAAAGAAAAGAAAAGAAAAGAAAAGAAAAGAAAAGAAAAGAAAAGAAAAGAAAAGAAAAGAAAAGAAAAGAAAAGAAAAGAAAAGAAAGAAAAGAAAAGAAAAGAAAGGAAAGGAAAGGAAAGGAAAGGAAAGGAAAGGAAAGGAAAGGAAAGGAAAGGAAAGGAAAGGTACCAATAAAACAGCATTTGCAGTATTAGGCAGCACAGAAGACTCTGGGCTAGGGCCCATGCTTTGTTTTACTGAAGTAGAGACACTGCAATCCATATTGAATCGATATTGACTGAAGGGCTGCGCTTTAGTCAGGTCAGGTAGCTTGAGAATCTACACCACAACAAATGCCAGGTGAAATTATGTTTCTGCCAGAATTGGAATTAGATGGAGAACTGGAAGCAGAATTACAGCTTCAGTAAGCTCAAATAGGCGTTCAGTGGGCTTCCTGAGAGAACATGTAATTAAGGGGTAATAAATAAACTTTAGCTCTGCTTCATACTATTTGCAAACAATGTAGATAATGAAAATACGTACAAATGACCATGCCATTGCACAGTGCATTGAGATATTGCATCTCAAACTTTCCCCGTGTTACATTTTGCTTAGTATACTACATTACTAGTAATGTCACATCATTCGTAGAACTAGAGCAATGGAAAGTTTATTACTACATTATGAAAATTCACATATACATGTTTATAAATAAGGCCTGAAGTATTCAAAAATACCAAATATCTCTGGTAACAGCACAACAGAGACTTGAATGAAACCTATATAAAATAAAGTTAACATGAAACACATCATATAATACTGCATCAGACTATATGAATATTTGCAATGTGAATGCATTATTTTTTGCTGTTCTGTCTTAAATAAATAAATCATTCCCCTGTTAATTTCTGTTATAATAAAATTAATTATCCCAAAATAAACATTATGTTATGAAAAAAACACTGTTATGTATCTTCTCCTTCAGGTTCTGTTTGTGCTTTAAACATGTGCTCATGTGCACACAAGGACATATCCTTTCCCATTACCAGCTATAAGTTAAATTTACTTCTATTTGGTGAACTATTGAATGTAATTTAATGAATACTGAATGAAAAGTAGAAGGCTTCCAGTGACAATGTCGTTAATAACACATTCTGTCTCAGACACATTTGTGTTACTGGTGATCTTGCATATCCTGAAAATGAATTGTCTCGTGTTGCTTTCTGACACGTATTCTGACATTGATCTGACATGGAAGAGGAACAGAAAAATTTAGCAAATAAAAAATAATAATAATAAAAAAGACTTGTTCTGGTTCCTGCCCCACCATGCCATGCATCCCATTTTCCTTCCTGTCTACCCAGTCATCAGTACTGCTGAATTTTTCCAAATTAAATAATGAAGTATTGGACATGTGAAACATGAGCCTGTAATTAACTGAATTCCTTTATAAATTATCAATCCAATCTGAAGTAGGAAGACATCAAATAGCTGAAGATAATAATGCATTTGTGTGGTTTATTAGATTGCTGGATGTGTGTCCACAAAAAAAATTGTTAGAGCTAGAAAGTGTCAAAATCAAAGGTAAACATCCCTTTTATTTCAAGTGAAATCAGCTTCAGGTCTAATATGAAAATAATTTCATATTCTAAGATACGTCTATTACATTGAGCTATCTGGTGATTAGGGAGCATGCTCACTGATTGCTAAACTCCTCGAATATAGTTGGACGAAAACCTGACTGGGAAAAAAAAAAAAAAAGACAAAAAACAAACAAACAAACAAAAACAGTTTCAAGAATTTTTGGAGTAGGTTTGGCTACAGAAATTCCAAATTTCCACACTTTCTTTTCTTTTATTTAATTGTCCATCTACTATATTTGTAAATTAAAAACAATAAAGCAGTTCCCCAATTCAGACAAGCCTCATGCTCATAAGAATGCCACTCCCAAATGCTTAAAAATTATGAAATCCTTATAGGATAACTCTCTCTCTTTTTTTTTTTTTTTTTCATAAAACCATAAATATTTGACAAAAAAGTCATATCTCACTACAAATACCATAGTGTAATCATCCTGCCTCCCACAGTTAGTTACTCCTTAGGACAGCCATATTCTTGGTAAAAAATAAAATAAAATTACATATTTCTTTTTAAATTATTGAATCCTTTCAGTTCTGAAGAAAGAGAATCTATAGAGCTGCTTTTCCTGCCCAGTCAAGCTCATTGGTTAAGGTCCAGTGTTTTGATCAATCATCCTTCTAGACAAGAATTTTCAATTCTTAAAGGCAAAATTCACATTCTTAACTCAATCTTTAATTTCCTATCAGAATACAGATTATTTTAACAGGAACTGAGCTTTTAAAAATCTTATCATATTTGTAGACTCTCTGTTACAGAGAAATTGGTGGAATTCTCTGGAAAATATATATATACATATATTTGCAGAGAATTAATGATGTAGTTTGCTTCTACAGGGCTTGGGGTTTACTTGTCTTTTATAAATCCAGAAGACAAGATGGAAGAGAACACACTGATCTCAGGCAGATTTCATTGAGATGGCTCTATCACCTATAGAGAAATGTTTCTGATACATGTCAAAGTGAGAGGTGAACCAGGATTGATTTTCTGAAAGTCCTTCATTTTTTGTCTCTGGCCTCCCAATGCTTCTGTTCCTTCCTGTCTAGCCAAGCATCTGTTTCCAGAATAAGCCCTGAAGC